>NW_024870760.1:3747500-4440000 GCF_019054845.1 Dipodomys spectabilis
AACAAATTTATCAAAAGTCTGATTTACTTAAGCCCTTTGGTTGGGTTGAATTAGTTTCTTTTTCTTAAAATATTTTTTTTTGTACCAGAGTAGGGCTTGAACTCAGGGCTCTGTGTTCTTGCTCAGCTTCTTGACCTACCCCGCACACTTTACTATTTGAGTCACATCTCCCCTCTGGCTTTTTGCTAATTGGAGAGAAGAGTCTCACAGACTTTCCTGCTTGGGCTGGCTGGCTTTGAACCTCAGTCCTCAAATGTCACCCTCCTGCATAGTCATGAGTCAATGGCACCAAGCAACTTAGTTTCCTACAGAACAAAATACTGTACAAGGTAGTAGTTGTGGGAGAAACATTTTCATTTAAAAGGCTAGCACAAATTGGGCACCAGTGTCTCACCCCTGTAATCCTAGCTACTCAGGAGGCTGAGATCTGAATATTGTGGTTTGAAACCAGACCAGGCAGGAAAGTCCCTGAGACTCTTATCTCCAAAGAGCCAGAAGGGGAGTTCTAGTTCAAGTGGTAGGGCTAGCCTTGAGCAAAAGAAGCTCGGGGAGAGCGCCCTGACTGGTGCGCATGTGCCCCCCCCCCACCCCACCCCCACACTCACACACATCAGGATAGCACATTTGATCTTAGTCCATGTCTTCTGGGAATTCTGAGGCTATTAAATCTATGCAAACAAGTTGTCACTCTAAACCAATTGGAACTACAGTCTTTAATTGTGGTAACCCAACTGATTAATACACTGGATCTAAGAAAACACTTCCAACAGAGACCATGAGAGGTGACGCTCTTCTCAGTGGAGACAACCCCATTGAGGAGCCACAGCTTTCCTTCTAACGGCTCAGACACCAACCCAAACCAGCTCAGAAATCCAACTACTCTCCGATGCAGACCCCAGACTCTAAAAGCCTTTTATCTTCTTTCTGTACCCCAGCACATCCTTTGATATTGTTGGGTTCATGTGTACATGGAGGAGACGGAGTCAGTGGGCAGCAATGGAGGGCAGCTCACAGAACCCGATGCAGTGAGAGCAGCCACTGACAGGCATTGTGGTGAAGGCCTCACCAGAACTAGCAGAAGAGCTGGCTAAAGCCAGAAGCAAAAACAGGAATAAAGGAGAAGTTACGCGACAGGGAAGGGAAGTTCCAGTACTATTTGAGATCTGTTCTGGGGATCAAGGGTTTCAAGATAGCTACAAGAGAGGATCCTGACAAATGTTGAAAGGATAAAGACTTTGTTCTAACTTTTTTTGGTGATTATACTTGGGGTCCTAGTTTGTGCAAGGCGGATGCTCTACCACTTGAGCCACACTCCTAGCCGTTTTATTTTTATTTTACCTTTGAGACAGAGTCTGTGTAACTATTAAGGCTGGCCATGGCAAAAGATCCTCTTGCTTTTACTTCTGAAGAGCTGGGATTCCAGGCGTATGCCATCACACCTGACCTTGATTTGGTTGTCACACAATACATATGTATGGAAGCACTGCCCTGTATGCCCATGTGGGTACAATCATTATGTGACAATTAAGAAAGAGAATTGATTCAACCGATCAGTCACACTCATGCTCAGGTGGGGTTCTCTGCCTCACTCAAGAGTTTGGTAGGTAGGACTTCCAAAGATGTGAAATCAATTTGCAAAAAATAACACTCTACTGCAAATACAGAGTGAAGATGTCCGGGATTTATTGAACTTGTGAATGAAGGACCCGGGAGGGGAGCCAGTCCTCAGGTTACTTCAGAAATGTCCCTCTGGTGAGCTGGGCTGGCATCTGATCATTGACCCAAGGCATAGATGGATGGGCTCTGGTAGAAGGTGGCAGAATTCCTGTTCACAATTCTACAGGGACCTTTGATACACCTGACCAAAGCTAGAAACAAAAAGACTTCAGTTACCTTGAGGCTACAGCTGCCAAAACAGTAGCCTGGTTCATGCCAAAGCCTGTTGCTGATGGAGAGGCATTGGCTTTGGGTATCTCTACTTTTGTTTATAGATTTTTTTATGGTTCATATTCAAATTAGATTTTATGTTTTACCTACATATCTTAAAATGTAAAGTTTTAAAAATATATATTTAATATACATGTTCATTTATTATTACCATGTAATTATATTTAATATCAGGAATCCAGATCTTCATGTATTTATCTGTTATGTATGCATTTCTTTCCCCTACCAGATGATTCAAACACTCAGTTATAGCTAGATGCCAGTAGCTCATGCCTGTAATTGTAGCTGCTCAGGAAGCTGTGAGCTGAGGACTGTGGTTCAAAGTTAGCCTGGGCAAACAAGTCTGTAACACTGTTACCTGCAAATAACCAGCAAAAAGGCAGAAATAGTAGAGCTAAGTTTTAGGGGCTGAGAATGTGGCTTAGTGGTAGAATGATTGCCTAGCATGCATGAAGCCCTGGGTTTGATTCCTCAGTACCACATAAGCAGAAAAAGCCAGAAATGGTGCTGTGGCTCAAGTGGTAAAGTGCTAGCCTTGAGCAAAGAGAGGCTCAAGGACAGTGCCCAGGTTCTGAGTTCAAGCTCCAGGACTGGCCCCAAAACAAAACAAAAAAGGCTAAGTTTTGAAAAGTTTTTGAATTGTGTTGTTGTTTTAAAAGTTTCTTATTTAATACATTCAATTTCAAATAGGACAAGAGAATTGAATGTACATGAACTGTTTTCTGGACTACCTTTTATTTGGAGTTGAATGATTATCTCCCTGATTGGAAGAATGGTAGAATGATGCATACTTAATCATCCTGCTGAAATTCTTTGGCAATTGTTAGTGACTCCTGAATGTGAAACTATTGACCAAGCCACATGGAAGGGCACATGTGATATTACTAAAATTCTATTTACAAATATTATGGATAGAAATATTCGGTTTGCATATATTCTAACTTGAGCAGAAAAGCTCAGGGACAGTGTCCAGGCCCTAAAGCCCCACAACTAACAACAACAAAATGAACTAACTCTCAGACAATAGAAGAGTCCAGAACTTCTTTTGCAGGGATTAATGGGATTTTTTTTTTCTCGTTGTGGGGCTTGAACTCTGGGCCTGGGCGCTGTCCCTGAGCTCTTCAGCTAAAGGCTAGCGCTCTACCATTTGAGCCACGGGGCCACTTCCAGTTTTGGGGTGGTTTATTGGAGATAAGAGTCTCATGGACTTTCCTGCCTGGGCTTACTTTGAACCACAATCCTCAGATCTCAGCCTCCTGAGTAGCTAGGATTATAGACATGAGCCACTGGTGTCCAGCCATTAGTGGGATTTTAAATTCAGAGCTTGACTCTAGCTAGGCAGGCTCTCTATACTTCTTCTTTAGTTATTTTGTGGGTAGGGCCTTGGACTGCCATCCTCCTATTTTTGCCCTCCATGTATCTGGATGCCACCACCATTCCTGGCTTGTGTGTCTTAGCCACTTTTTGCCCATGTTTCCTCAACTATGATCCTTCTGCTCCCTATCTCCTGAGTAGCTGGGATTACATGTGTGTTTCATCATCTGCAACTGAAGATTTTTTTTTTCCTTGATAGCATCCCACTATGTAGTCTAGGCTGACCTTTAACACAGTATCTTCATGCCTCAGTCTCTGAGTGCTGGGATTACATGTGTGTGCTACTATGTCCAGTTCAGGCACAATTTGGAAAGGGTGGGTATAATTATTCTGGGCACCTGACATAAAATAATTTTCACTTTTTTCAATTGTTTTTGTTTTGCTAACTTCATTAACATATAATTGATAACTGCACTTTGGTGTGTTTGCGCGCCAGTCCTGGAGCTTGAACTGAGGGTCTGAGCGTTGTCCCTTTTGCTCAATTCTAGCTCTCTACCACTGATCTCCTCTTAGGGCTTTTATGGTGACAACTGGATATGAGAATCTTATAGACTTTCCTATCAGGGCAGGCTTTGAACTGTAATTTAGCCCTCTGAATAGCTAGATTACAGATGTAAGCCACTAGTGCCCAGCCATTGCAGATATTTGAAGTATAAAACTCCATGAGTTCTGACATGTGCACACAAATATGTCACAACCATAAGCTATTACCCCATCAAGGTGATAGACACCCTCAGAGTCGCAGCTTACTCCCAGTTATCACTTTAATCCTTGAGGGAATATGAAATACAGAAGGATTTTAAGAGCAGAGGAAAAACCTGAGCATATGTGATACATATATGTGAAGAGACCCCCAGCCACTGGGGAAGTGCAAATCACATCACTGCCAGTTACCACATCATATCCTCTAGGATGGCTAAAGATAATAATAGTTGGCAAGGGTGTGAGACAATCCTCACACACTGCTGGTGGGAATGTAAAATATTGTAGCTTCTTAGAAGCTACAATAAGCTGGTAGTTTCTCAAAATGTTAAAGACAGAGTTACAATATGACTCAGCTTTCATTCTTAGTATTCTGTACATCTTAAAATATTAGAAATATTATATCCATACAAAAACTCATACTTGATGTCCACAGCAGTATTGTTCATAATACCCAAAGATAGAAACCACTAGGATTCACTGAATGCTGAATGGATAAATAAAATGTTGCATATCTATAAAATGAGCATTACTTAGCAGCAAAAAGAAACAAGGTATCGACTCATGCTGCAATATAGAGGAACCTTGGAAACATTATATTAAAGAATCCAGACACAAAAAATTACCTATAAGCTGGGCATGGGTGGCTCATGCCTGTAATCCTAGCTACTCAGGAGGCAAGAAAGTCAGTGAGACTCTTATCTCCAATAAACCACTAGAAAACTGGAAGTAGCTCTGTGGCTCACAGTAGTAGAGCACTAGCCTTGAGCCAGAGAGCTGAGGGACAGTGCCCAGACCCTGAGTTCAAGCCCCATGGCCAACAACAACAACAAAAGGCAGAAAATAAACTTATGATGACTTGAGTATAAGTAAGGTGGTATTACTAAGTAAAGATTCCTTTGACTGTGATGAAAATGTTTTTTCTTTCTTTCTTTTTTTTTTTTTTGGTTGGTCATGGGGCTTGAATTCTGGGCCTGGGCGCTGTCCCTCAGCTCTTCAGCTCAAGGCGAGAGCTCTACCGCTTGAACCACAGCGCCACTTCTGGTTTTCTACTGGTTTATTGGAGATCAGAATCTTATGGACTTTCCTGGTGGGGCTGGTTTTGAACCCTGATCCTCAGATCTCAGCCTCCTGAGTAGCTAGGATTACAGGCGTGAGCCACCAGTGCCCGGTGAAAATGTTTTAAAATTGATTTTTAAAACTGATTGCACAACTCTGTGAATACTGTAAAAAAAATTGGATGTGGTAAATGGATGAATAGTATAGTATAGTATAGTAAATGTAATTATAACTCAATAAAGCTGTTATTCTAAAAAGAGGTAACAATAATAACATCCTTCCCCTGCACAGGTTGGGGTGGGGAGCCCTGCCTATGTATGATCTTGTACAACTCAGTAGCCTTAAGTGACAGAAGCTGTGATGTCCAGATGTTTCCTCTAAAGGCTTAGAGGGGGTCAGGAATTCATCCAACATCCTGCCATTTAGCTGGTAAGAAGCAGAATTAGATTGAAACACAAAAATGAAACCAGATTTCTTGTGGTAGAATTGACATATAATAAACCATATGTTTGGCGCACGTGGGCACAGGTGCATACCTGGGAACCCATCACCTTATCCGATAGTGGAGATAACCATTTCCCTGAGTTCCTCCATAATCTCCTCTCCCTCAGCTTTTTCCCTCCCCCAGCCCCAAAGCACCATACTTCCTTCCCATCACTGGAAAGAGATTAGCATTTTCTGGAGGCTTATTTTTGTCTGTCACGGGGCTCGAACTCTGGGCCTGGGCGCTGTCCCTCAGCTCTTCAGCTCAAGGCTAGTGCTCTACCACTTGAGCCACAGCACCACTTCCGGTTTTCTGGTAGTTTATTGGAGATAAGAGTCTCACGGACTTTCCTGCGGAGGCTGGCTTTGAACTTGATCCTCAGATCTCAGCCTCCTGAGTAGCTAGGATTACAGGCGTGAGCCTCCGGCGCCCGGCATTTTCTGGAGTTTTATATAAGTAGAATCATGTGATATTCTCTTATTCCGTCTGGCTTCTTTCATTCAGCACTGTTATTTTTGAGATTCAGTCATGATGTGGATTCTAATAATTCATTGTTTAAAATTATTATTTTTTAATTGTAGAGCACTATGCCATGATGTCCACACATCCCAGTTTGTTATTGTAAGGTCTGCCCCGGGACATACGGGCTCTGGTCTTCTCGCCCCTTGGCTGTCTCTGCCCAGTACTTGGCACACTGGGCAGTCACCTCCTCCTCCGAGTTCACATCCTGTGTGCCCCTGGCCGTGCCCCATCAGGCTTGGGAGGGTCCTAGGCCCTGAGGTCACATCCGATTCCAGTGTGGCCACACCTTTCCCCCTCCAGGCGATACCTCTTCCCATCCCTGGCCTAGATAGGTCTTGGGCCAGGGATGGGTCGTCCCTTTGGCCACTGGGGCAGCAGTGCGGTAAATAAACTTGTTTTCCTGCCTGAATACTGCGTGGTGCTCCCTTTCCTCGGCTACGTATTTAATTTGCCTAACAGTTATTGGGGAACATTTGGGTTGTTGACAGTTTCAATTACAAATACAGCTGCTGTGAGTATTTATGTTGAAGTCTGTGGAGACATATAGATTTCCTTTTCTCTTGGGTAAATACCTGAGGATGGAATGGCTCGATCATTTGGTAGGAGTTTGCTTTACTTTCTGGGAAACTATCAGAGGGTGGAGAGTGTAGCTCAATGGTACACTCTCTGAATTAAACTCTGAGTTTAATTCACATTAGGAAAAAAAAAAATAGCCAGACTGTTTTTCCAGAATGTTTGTACCAGTTCACACATTTCACATTCCTCTGACAGTATATGAGAATACTACAGACTTAAGTAAAGCTAATACCCTTAAGAGTGACTGTCTCTGGTACAGGGAGGTCTATTGTTCGCCTTGTGATGTATATTGAAATGCACCTCTGCAAGCATCCCACAGCAGCAGCCTGCCTGGGATGTGTCTGTCTTGTCTTTCCTGTGTCTTTCTTGCAGTTTTGATGGCAACTTTTGCTTATTAGCAAATAACAAAACAAACAAACCAGTACTGAATGAAAATGAGTTAAAATGAGAAATTTACAGTAAAATAATGAGTTATTTTCCATCCATTTAAGTTTATTATTATGGCTTTACATTCCACACATCTAGCGTATTAATATTTAAAGGTGATCAGCACCTTTAAAGCTTTACCATTTCTTGTCTGAGCTCAGAGATGGACACAAGAAATCACAAAGATTGGCCATATCTATGTGCCAGGCCTGGGGATAAGGTCTTGAAATAGAGACAACACGTAAGCTCCCGCTTTAGAAGTAAACATACAAATTAATTGTTATGGAAAAGAAAGAGAAGATTAAGAAATGAAAGAGGAATCAGGCAGGATTGTTATTAACCTTAGAGTGATTATCCAATTTAATTTCCAAACTGGAATATTGTTTTTAACTCTATTTTGAGTTAATTGTAGAGTTGCACATAGCTTCAAGAACTTGCAAGGAGAGGCCTCCAGTGTACCCTCACCAGTTTCCCTAAAGGGAGCATCTTGCACAACTGTAATGAGACACAATGGGTTTGCCCTTGGAGGGTATGAAGCCAGTACACACAACCGTGAAGGAGGAGAGTGAAGGGAAAGGTCTATTACTTACAGCACGTAAGAGAACATTAATTCCCAAAGCAGTGTCTCCCTGAAAAGACGAAGCAAGAGGATTTTGTTGGGGGAAACTAATGCATATTTATACTGAAGAGATTTTCATGGCTTGCAGAGCATGCTCAGTTGGAGATCATGCTGCTTTCATATATGCATGTTCGAAATTGGTGGACAGGAATGCCCCCAGGGCAGAGAATTTAGCATTCTAATGAGATTATAATGAGCAAAGTTTACTCTAGGTCACTGGAAGAGGGCCTGGGTGGCCTAGGCTGGTTTAAACGCGTTCCTGTTCTCATCTCTGGGGGCCTATCTAAAACAGAAACAACTTAGAAAGAATGTAGCAGTCCCCAGCTTCCTCTGTGAATAACCAAGATTTCTAGAAGATTGAGTATTATAATGCAAAGATAAAAAATATTAAATGAAATATTTTGGAGCCAAACATATATTGAAACTTCTAGCTTACATTCATGATTATTTAATGCTCTTAAGTTTTCAAGAAAAAATTCTGCATGTCCAGCTCTGTTTACTGAAAATTCTCACAAGCAAATCTAACTCAATAGCAATGAAACCCCTATTAAAAATCAGATGTGGGGGCTGGGAAGGTGGCTCAGTGGTAGAGCACTTGCCTTGCATGCTCGAGGCCCTGGGTTCAATTCCTCAGCAACACATAAGCAAAAAGAAAAAAGCCGGAAGTGGCGCTGTGGCTCAAGTGGTAGAATGAGAGGCTTGAGCTGAAGAGCTGAGGGACAGCGCCCAGGCCCAGAGTTCAGGCTCCACAACCAGACCCCCCCCCCAAAAAAAACAAAAACCCCACAGATATGGTACAGATATAGCTGCTATGTAGCTATAATTTTGGTTGTTATCTTAATTGTAATCTTGTTATATTAAATAACTAAGAAATTAAGGACATGAAGCTAATATATAACAGTTGTGACATCATGCTTATATATAAATTGAATATATAATAAATAAATTGAATTGGACATCTATCGTTATTGTGGTTAAAGTGAACAATCCAAGCCTGAACATGAATTCTTCTGTTGTTTATAAAGATTAATTAATAATCAATTTTTAACTCCATTTTAGTTACAATTGATTTTATATATATATAAATTTATTTATATATATATATATATATATATATAAATTTACTGTACTAGGGGTTGAACTAGAGGCCTCATACTTGCTCAGACTTTTTCTGCTCAAAACTGACAACACTCTATCCTTTGAGCCACACCTCTACTCTTGCTTTTTACAGGCTAATTGGAGTAAATTTCACAGATTTTTTTTTTTCTCCTGGGTTGGCTTTGAACCACAATCCTCCACTCTTAGCCTCCTTTTAGCTAAGATTACAGGTGAGAGCCACCAGTGCTTGGCTTTTTAACCATTTAGAAGTTTAGAAGCACCAAATGTGTTCACATTTGGTCCCACAACCATTGCCACCACCCATGTCCAGAACATCCAGTCATTCCAACAGATTTATTTTATCACATATAATTAAATATTGCACAGCAAACAATACATAAGGAAAGGCAAGAGATGCATAACATATTGTGTAAAGACTTTGTAACATGCTATTTCTGGCATGCAAAATCCTTTTATAAACTGATAAGCAGTAGAGTGCTAGCCTTGAGCTGAAGAGCTCAGGGACAGCACCAGAGTTCAAGCCCCTCAAATGATCAAAACAAACAAACAAACAAGCAAAAACTGATAAGCAAAGCAATCTAATAGAAAGGGAAAAAGGAACATCAACAGACTTTTCAGATACACAAATTGAAATACTTAATAGATATCTGAAAATTGGTCCACAAAATGTAAACCAAAGCAATAATGAATTATTTTTTTTTTTGTTTTTGTTGAGACAGGATTTCACTAGATAACCCAGGCTGACCTTGAACTTGTGATCTTCTTGATTCAGCTTCCCTAGTGTTGATCTGACAAGCATATACTGACTTTCACACAGGGCTTGAAAAGCATTTTGTTAAACTTATGACAAAACTGATGACTGATAAAAATTGACATTGGTACTGAGTATGACTTCCCGGAAACTGATGTGGGGAATATAATTTAAGGCATTAATAATGTTTTATTACTCATCAAAAGAGAAAAACCTTAAAATTTTTACATTGCTTAAGGGTATATGAACAGCTAAATCTTTTCAGGAATGTAATCTAAAAATGTCTATTAAGCTGGGAGCTGGTGGCTTATGCCTGTCTATAATCCTCACAGTTCATGCGGCTGAGATTTGAGGATTGCAGTTTGAAGCCAGCCTGGGCAGCAAAGTCCATGAGATTACATCCACCAAAAAGCCAAAAGTGGCTCTGTAGCTCAAGAGCGTTAGCTCTATGTGAAAAAGCTAAGGAACAGCAACCAGGCCCTGATTCATGCCCTTGGGTTGGCACAAAATAAAAAATATAAAATTCAAATACCTGTTAAAAAATTAAAATCCATTGACTAGGACTAAATTAGAGCTCTATGCTGATTAGAACATCAGTATGTACACATCAATCTATGTATGAGCATGTAGTGGCCATGAAACCCAGATAACCTAAAGCCTTTGGGCTGTATAAAGTTAAATGGTGCCTTTTACCCAAAGGAAATAAGCATGAAAAATGGCTTTTTAAAAAAATCCATGACTTAAAGCAGCGAAAGTTGCTATCTTGTGCACACCTCATGTCCAGTGCTTGCATTGGGATAGCTGCATTAATTGTGACCACTCAGGAAGCCAGGTGAGGGGTCCTCCTCAGATATCACCTGGGAGGGAAGAAACACCACAGCACATTGCTTTGTGTGGATAAACTGCTGCGCATACTGACCCTTATAGCGTGTGAACCTAGCAGGGGCACAGGGTATTGATGAACTGTGGAATCTTGTCCACAAAGGGAGTGCTAGAATCAAATGTAAGTCCCCTATGGCTATGCAATATTGTGCACTCCTAACAAAGAAGTTAGACTGGAAGGATGTCCATGGTCTACAGTGATGAACAAGGGGCGAGGAAGATGCTAGGGATGACCTCATTTTTGTAAAAACAAGTAGCTAGGCTTGTATGTATATTTGCATATTTTTATCTGAGCTTTCAAAGCTGTGTGGAAGCTAGGTGTCAGTGGCTCATGCCTGTAATCCTAGTTACTCAGAAGGCTGAGATCTGAGGATCACAATTTGAAGCTAGCCAGCCAGCCAAATCTCAAATATGTTTGTCTTCAATTAACCAGCAAAACAAAATCTGGAACTGGAAGCCCAGGCAGAAAAATCCCAAATATGATTATCTCCAGTTAACCAGTAAAGAAGCTGAAACTACTCAAGTTGGTAGAGCACCAACTGTAAATAAAAAAGCTGAGCAAACCAACACAACTATGTTTATCACAACTATATATACATACATACATATATAATGAATTCTATGCTTCCATCAGAAAGAATGAGACTGTCCCATTTGTAAGGAAATGGAAGGACTTGGAAAAAATAATACTGAGTGAAGTAAACCAGATCCAAAGACATATACAACTTGAGGCGGGGATTGGCGGGGAGGGAAAGAGGGAGAAAAATGAGGGAAGGGGTAACTAGTTAGGCAAGAAATATAATTACTACCTCACTTATGTAACTGTAACCCCTCTATAGATCACCTTGACAATAAAATTTAAAAAAAAAAAAAAAGCTGAGCAAGAGGCCTTGCATTCAAGCCCCAGTAACTGGCACAAAATCCCTCCCACCCCAAACCAAGAAACCAAAACTGCGTGGAAGTACACATATTAATTATAAAAGAGAAAGTTAAATGAAGGCTGGAGAGGTTTTATTTTTATTTTTATTTGGTTTTTGGTTTTGTTTTTTTTTTTTGTCGGTTGTGGGGCTTGAACTCTGGGTCTGGGCGCTGTCCCTCAGCTCTTCAGCTCAAGGCGAGCGCTCTACCACTTAAGCCACAGCGCCACTTCCTGCTTTTTTTCTTTTTTCTTATGTAGTGCTGAGGAATCGAACCCAGGGCCTCATGCATGCAAGGCAAGCACTCTACCACTGAGCCACCTTCCCAACCCGTTTTTTTTTTTTTTTTTTTATAAAGCTTTAGTGTATATATAACAATATGACATATAAAATACTGTTGATCAGTATGGGGTTGGAGGCAGAGAAAGAAGCAAACTCTGTTGCGGGGTTACTAGCAGGAGAAGATTAGGCTAGTAAGGAGAATGAAGGATATTAGATACTGTCCAAGTAGATTCTTTGCAATTATGAAAATAGAACAATAAAACCTGTTGAAATTGTTTTGGGGAAAGGGAACAGAGGGCAAAGAAAGCGATAAAGGGATGAGCTTGATTGAAATACACTGTAAATATATGTGGAAACTTAATAATGAAATCTCCCTCTAACTAATGTAAGCTAATAAAAATAATTTTGGATAGTTTCATATTAGCATGAACATGCTTGACAGCTAACTGCAAAGGAAATTTCTTTTTCTTTTTTTTTGGGGGGGGTCCGGTAGTGGGGCCTGAACTCTGGGCCTGGGCGCTGTCCCTCAGCTCTTCAGCTCAAGGCTAGCGCTCTACCATTGAGCCACAGTGCCACTTCTGGCTTTTTTCTTTTTGCTTATGTGTTGCTGAGGAATCGAACCCAGGGCCTCGAGCATGCAAGGCAAACGCTCTACTACTGAGCCACCTTCCCAGCCCCTGCAAAGGAAATTTCTATAAAGAAAATGAAATCAATAGCCAGGCGCTGGTACCTCATGTCTGTAATCCTAGCTACTCAGGAGGCTGAGTTCTGAGGAAATTCTGTGAGACTCTTACCTCCAATTAACCACCCAGAAGCCAGAAGTGGAGCTGTGGCTCAAGTGGTAGAATGCTAGCTGTGAGCAGAACAGCTCAGGGTCAGCAGCCAGGCTCTGAGTTCAAGCTCCAGTACTGGCACACACACACACACACACACACACACACACACACACACACACACACACACACACACACACACACACACACACAGCAGAAAGAAGGAAAAAAGAAAAGAAAGGAAAGAAAGAAAGAGAAAAGAAGGTAAAAATATAGGAAAACATCTTTGGTATTTCTGAATTGAGGAAGTTATGCACTCAAATTAAATATAAATTAATAAAAGGTAAAAAATTATTTCACAATGAAACAAAGCAGTTTCTTTTTTCCTTTTTCTTTCTTTTTTTTTTTTAAATTAAATAGTTCTTTCAATTCCAAAAGTTATGAGCATAATGCATCTTGATCAATGTCACCCCTTTGAGCAGAGTTTCTAAAGGTGATTGCAACAGTCTCTGCCATCTCTCGGGCTCATCTGCATGGTAAACTTGTCAGTCTGTTTCCAGAAATAAGACATATTTTCCCAATATCAGAACATAAGACTATGTTATGCCAGGCTCAGATAGAGCTCTAAACTGTCCTCATCTGTCTGCTTCCTTCCTTCTGGATGCCTGGCATCAGGAGAGAGGAATAAACTTTCCTGAATACACCTGCTGGAAGAAGCCCAGTCCACAGAGGAAAAGCCCCTAGGGGCCTTGAGCTCCCTATGAAAAGATGGATGAAGCCATTTTAGAACTGGTCCCCTGTCCCCAGTCCCCCTACCTGACAGCAAGCAGATCACAGGACAACCATGCAGCTCACACTTGCCCATATTCCTGGTCTCCCACAATGGATGCAAAATAAAGCAGTCATTTTGTGCCACAAACTTTCACGGGACATCTTGTTTCGCAGCAGTCATTAAGAAAAACACACAACAGCTTTGGTTCCTATAGGAAAAAAGTCTCCTTCTGCTATTGCTTTACATATTTTTTTCTTTTTATATAGCAAATTTAATATTTCTCTTTTTTTTTTTTTTTTGGGGTCCAGTCATGGGGCCTGAACTCTGGGCCTGGGCACTGTCCCTCAGCTCTTCAGCTCAAGGCTAGCGCTCTACCACTTGAGCCACAGCCCCACTTCCGGCTTTTTTTCTTTTTGCTTATGTGGTGCTGAGGAATCGAACCCAGGGCCTTGAGCATGCAAGGCAAGCACTCTACCACTGAGCCACCTTCCCAGCCCTATTTCTCTTCTTTCAAACCAAAGATACAACTTCATTCACCGATAGCTTAAAAGAAGAGAAGAGTTAAGGAAAAGAGAGTTAAGTTCCATAAGACAGATATTTATTTGAGAATGAAAACCATAACCACAGGCCACAATCTTCTTTTCTTTTTTTTGCAAAGTAAGCTATATTTCCTCTTATTTTTGTAGGTAGTCTATTGTAATTGCTCTGTTTTTATTATCCTTTTACATGTTTTAAAACTTTGCCAGCATAGCCTTCCTAATACTGCTGAGGAGACACTTTTCCTGCTTATGTGGCAAAGTATGCTCCCAGAATTAAAAAAAGAAGAGTAAGGATTGTGTCCCTCCTTTCCTTTCTCTTCCTTCCTCTCTTTATTCTTACTCCTCACTCTGCTTCCCTTCCTTCCTCCCTTCTCTGTTCCCTCCATAATCTACTGATCAGAGTTATGAGTGAGCAGCAGGCTAAACTCTTGCTCTTTCAGACAGGAAGGACCTTTATTGGCACATGATCTCAGTAGCAGACTAAGAAGGGTTCCTGGAACCCAGCAGGTTCTAAAAGCACTCCAGAGAGAATCATCAGCACATCTCATCTGGTTTGGGCATCCTCTCTCCCACTTATTCCTATTTTCTTAAACATCTAATGATAACTCTGTAGAACATCTAATTTCCTTCATTTCATATAGTTCCCCTGTTGAATAGTCAGAAGAGGAACAGTATAGCTAAAGAGATAAGGTTGGTAATAGAAAAGGTTTTAGTGCTGCACACAAATAGGTGCTGGAAATTTAATTTCATCAAGATTATGCTTAGAAAACCATCAAAAGTGGAAGATTCTTGAAGATCCAAAGCAGAAAAACTCTTACACCTGGATACGAAGAGTCATGTACAAGGATGAAATTAATGTCAGACTGTAGGCATTCACACAAAGAGAGAACAAAGCAGGACACTCTTAGGGGAGGAGCACAAAGTCACCATGCTCATGTGCATCTGATTGTATAAAGTAATATTTATGGAAATGAATTCCAGGAAATGGAAACAAGTGTTTTTTTTTTCCTTTTTTTGCTGTTTTTGTTTTCTTTCCTTTTTGTCCTGTTTGTTTGTTTATATGGCTTTGGGAGTATAAAAGGAGACACAAAAATAAAGGGACAAGGGGTGAACAAGTGCATCAGTGGTACTCACTAGACACTATGTTGAAAATGGACTATATAACTTGTGGGTGGGGGTGGGAAGGAAAAACTGGGAGAGAGTGAGGGAAGGGGTGACATTGTCCAAAAAGAAATGTACACTTGGAGTTCCGGGAAGATGGCGGAGGAGAAGCTGGAATCTGAACAAGCTCTTGCATAGAAAGCAGTTTTAGAGTTCCAGTGAACAGTCCCAAGCCAGAGAATCACACCAAGTGTGCCATCACAGGACAGAGAGTTAGTCAAGAGAGGGGAAGCCAAGCAGACACATCTGAGCAGCTGCCAGCAGCTGCCGCTGCGGCTGCAGGGTCGCAGCGGCGACCACCGCCGCGGGGTCATACCTGAGACACAGAGAGTCCGGGAGGAAGGAGCCAGACGCAGCAGACGAGCGGATTCTACTCAACACCAGCAAGAACCGACAAGGAGCGGACATCTTCATCCTGCACTTTGCAGGCCAGAGACGACCCAGGATCCAAGACTCTGTGTGAGTAGAAGCCCGACTTCCTCACTCCTTCTCAGGGAGCAGAGGAGGGAAGGCCACCCCTCCCCCCCCAGCACCGGTGATCTCCATCTTGGATACCGACAAAGCTCGGAGGAGCTGCTAGCTCCAGCTCAGGCCTTGGAATAAAACAAGTCATTTAGCAGGTCACAAGAACTTAACGGCGAAGTGACCTCACAGACTCAGTCCCATCGAGGGAAAAGTCACCCAGCTCAGGCGCCAGCCATTGGAGTGGCTCTCCTCACCTGGTAACCAGAGCCAGAGGCTGCCCCTCCCTCGAGCAGCCACCACAATCAATTGAAAAACAGAAACCCTGAGAATGGCTCCAGGCTGGGCGCTGTGAGTTTTTTCACAAAATAGCCCCAGGGAAAAGCTACTGTTTGTTGAAAGGCCTCAACTCTACCCAGAACCTAGCCTCATCACTGCATCCCCCTCTTTTGTGATTCTCAAAGCAGATCACACTCCCAGTAAACTAACCTGGGAGGGGGATCTCAAAATCTTGGGTAAAGCAGAGCATTTTTCTGCCTGTTCCAACAAACTGACTTAAGAAACCAATCAAGCCACAGGACCTCAAGCTGACCAGAGACTCCAACAAGAGGCTGGTTACAGTCAAAAGGGAGATACAGGATTCTTCCCACCCCTCCCAAAAAAAAAAAAAAAATCAAAGAACTTTTTTTTCTTCTTCTTCTTCTTTTCTTTTCTTTTTTTTTTTTTTTGTTACCATATATATATAAAAAAATTTCCTTTTCTAAAACTTTTATTAATCTTTAATTTTTGCCTCTTCTGAAAAAATAATTGTTTTCCAGTAACTTTTTTTTTTCTCCTCTTATAATTTTTATTTTAGGAATATGTGAATGTGCGTTTTCCTTTCTTTTCTTGTCTTCTTTCTTTTTCTTTCTTTCTTAATTATCTTTTGTTATTTGTCTAGCTCTACTGAACTTCTGGTCTTTTCTTCTCACTTTCCTATCCTTTCCACCTTTTCCTCTTTTGTTCTTCTTTATGTGACTTAACTCTTGCCCTGCACATCCTCAGATAAACCCGTAGTTACCTAGTAGACCCTATCCCCCATTGTGTACACACTTAATCCACAAATTTATTACTCAATTCAAAACCTCTGAGACTTAAATTCATTAATAGCAGTACTACCTCTTTATACCTATATAATCTTTTAAGCATTTTTTAAAGTTTTTCACATCTCCTCTATGTCCCTCCCTTTCTCTCAATATATTCACATTCCTCTCTAAATAGATGGTCTTTTAATCTCTATAATAACATTAATTTTTACGTTTCTATTTTTTTTTTCTGGTCTCTTTTCATTCCCCTTCCCATTTCTTCTTTTTCTCTCTCTCTCTACTTGCATCCTACCCAACCTATTTCCTGCATTGTGATTAGGACATAGTTAACTCTCCCTGTGCCTCCCCACACCAATCCATTCCTATTTTTTACCCACATCTCTCCCTAACCCTAATAATTTCTGGCTTTCCAAATTCTTCTCTGTGGTTCGAAGTCCTTTAACATATAGTTGTTTGATGTCGAATAGATGTATCTGTTGAACTAGATTGTATCTGTAGACTATTGACTGTATAAATGCAAACTTTGGTTGATGGTTGCCTTAAGATAGTGTTCTAGCACAAAGCTGGTGCTATCTTCATCTCAAATGGGCAGAGTAAGCCGGAAAAACACAAGAAAAATGGCAAATTCGGGTATCTCAATTCAAAATCTTGATAATCAGGGGTTAGAACAGATAATGAATAATCCAGAGGAGAGTTCCCAAATAGCTCTACAAACCCTGCTGGCAAACATGATAAATGAGAAGTTTGACAACGTACAAAGGCCTCTGTATGAGCGTGATAGGGAGAGAGAGGAGGCATCCCAGAAGTTTATACAGGAATATCATAAGCGTGAGGAAGCTACTCAAAACCTGATACAGGATTTGCGTGAACAACTTGAGAATACTCAAAGAGAAAGGGAGGAATGGCGTGAGCAGGCTGAGAACACTCAAAGAGAACTGCAGGAATCCCATGAACGGGAGGAAGCTAATCAAAGAGTAATACAGGAATTGAGAGACCAGGTAGAGAACACACAAAGATCACTAAAGGCATTCATGGAATCCATTAACAAAGAGCTGAAGGAAGTCAGGGAGACCACAAAGGGAATGCTGAATGGAACCCAACAGAAGGAATGGGAGTCCAAGGAAACCATAACCAATCAACTAAGTGATTTGAGGACAAACACTGAACACCAAATTAAGGAAGTAAAGAAATTCATACAAGACCTAAAACAGAGCTTCAACAAAGAACTTGAAGCCATCAAAGCTGACCAATTAGAAGGAAAAGAGATAAAAAACAAAGTAGAGAGTCTTGACAGCAGGTTAGACCATGCAGAAGATCGAATCTCAGGGATTGAAGACAGCCTAGATATTATAGAGAAAGAACATACAACCATCCAAGACAAGTCCAAGAAATATGATAGATCTATCCAACACCTGGAAGACACCACCAGAAGGCCTAATCTAAGGATAATGGGTGTAGAGGAGCACCTAGAAACAGAAGTTAATGGTCTAGGAAATTTGTTTAACAGGATCCTAGCAGAGAACTTGACAGAAATGGACCTCTTCCTAGCAAATATTGACATGCCAAGACTAAACCAAGATGAGTTAAACTATCTTAACAGGCCCATATCAAGCATTGAAATAGAAACAGCAATAAGAGACCTCCCAGCTAAGAAAAGTCCAGGACCAGATGGTTTTAAAGCGGAATTTTACAAGGCCTTCAAAGCAGAGCTCACACCAATTCTCCTCCAACTCTTCAATGAAATTGAAAGAGAAAGCTCACTACCGAACACATTCTATGAAGCCATCATAACCCTCATCCCAAAACCAGGCAGGGACTCATCAAAGAAAGAGAACTATAGACCCATTTCTTTGATGAACATTGATGCAAAACTTCTCAACAAAATTTTGGCCAACCGACTTCAACAATTCATCCAAAAAATCATACACCACGATCAAACAGGATTCATTTCAGGGATGCAAAGCTGGTTCAATATACACAAATCAATTAATATTATTCATCACATCAACAGGAGCAAGAATAAGAACCACATGGTTATCTCAATAGACGCAGAAAAAGCATTCGACAAGATCCAACACCCCTTTATGATGAAGGTTTTGGAAAAATTAGGAATCCATGGAACATTCCTCAATACAATAAAGGCTGTATATGACAAACCTACAGCCAGCATTATACTCAATGGTGAAAAACTAAAGCTATTTCCTCTTAACTCAGGAACAAGACAAGGATGCCCACTCTCTCCACTTCTCTTCAATCTAGTATTAGAATGCCTAGCTACAGCAATAAGACAAGATGCAGACATAAAGGGGATCCAAATAGGGAAAGAAGAAATAAAACTCTCCCTCTTTGCAGATGACATGATCTTGTATTTAAAGAATCCCATAAGACTCCATTCCCAAATTACTCAAGCTGATTCAAAACTTTGGCAAAGTAGCAGGTTATAAAATTAACCCCCCAAAATCAATGGCTTTTCTGTATGCCAACAATGAGAAAAGTGTGGCTGAAATTAGGAAAGCAACTCCATTTGTAATAGCCCCACAAAAAATAAAATACCTAGGAATTAACTTAACTAAAGAAGTGAAGGACCTCTATGATGAAAACTTTAAAACCTTGAAAAAGGAAATCAACACAGAACTTAAAAAAATGGCAAAACCTCCCATGCTCCTGGATTGGAAAGATTAACATCGTGAAAATGGCAATATTTCCCAAGGCTATCTACAAATTCAATGCAATACCTATCAAAATTCCACCCTCGTTCTTCAAGGAAATAGAAGAGGCAATCCAAAAATTCATATGGAAAAATAAAAGACCCCGAATAGCAAAAACACTCCTCAATGGAAAGAACACTGCTGGAGGAATATCAATACCAAATTTCAAACTCTACTATAAAGCTATAGTAATCAAAACAGCTTGGTATTGGCATAAGAACAGACCTCAGGACCAATGGAATAGAATTGAAAACCCAGAAATGAACCTACAGACCTATAGCCATCTAATCTTCGATAAGGGAGCTAAAACAATAGAATGGAAGAAAGACAGCCTCTTCAGTAAATGGTGCTGGCAAAATTGGTTAACTATATGTAGAAAACTAAAGCTAGATCCTTATATATCACCCTGCACCAGAATCAACTCCAAATGGATCAAAGACCTTGAACTCAAAGCAGACACTCTGAAAACATTACAGGATGGAATAGGAGAAACCCTAGGTCTCCTTGGCTCAGGCCAAAATTTTCTGAATAGAGACCCGGAAACACAACAAATCAAAGAAAGGTTGGACAAATGGGATTGCATAAGGTTGCAGAGCTTCTGCAGGGCAAATGACATAGCTAGCAAGATCAATAGAAAGCCCACGGATTGGGAGAAGATCTTTACTAGCCATACAACCGACAAGGGTCTCATATCTAAAATATACTTGGAACTCAAAAAATTAAACCACCCTTGGGCTGGGATGTAGCTCAGTGGCAAAGCGCTTGCCTAGCAAGTGCAACGTCCTGGGTTCGATCCCCAGTACCAAAAAAAGAAAAAGACAAAAAAATACAGTTAAAAAAAACCCAAACAACAATAAAATGCTTCATTCATTTAAAAAAAAAAAAAAAAATTAAACCACCCAACAACAAATCCTCAAAGAAACAACTGCCCAATAAATAAGTGGGCGAAAGACTTAAAGAGAAGCTTCTCTGAAGAAGAAAGAAGGATGGCCAATAGACACATGAAGAAATGTTCAACATCCCTAGCCATAAAAGAAATGCAAATCAAAACAACATTGAGATATCACCTCACTCCAGTTAGAACAGCAAAAATCAAGAACTCTAACAACAACAGATGCTGGAGGGGATGTGGACAGAAAGGAACCTTACTTCATTGTTGGTGGGAATGTAAACTTGTTCAACCACTTTGGAAAGCAGTATGGAGGTTCCTCAAAAGACTTCACATAGAATTCCCCTATGACCCAACAAGCCCACTTTTGGGCATTTACCGAAATGATCACAAACAAGACCATACTAAAGCTACCAGCACAACTATGTTTATTGCAGCATTATTTACCATAGCTAAGATATGGAACCAACCCAGATGCCCCTCAGTAGATAATGGATCAAGAAAATGTGGTATATATACACAATGGAATTCTATGCCTCTATCAGAAAGAATGACATTTCCCCATTTGTTAGGAAATGGAAAGGCTTGGAAAAAATTATATTAAGTGAAGTAAGCCAGGCCCAAAGAAACATAGGTCCCATGGTTTCCCTTATTTGCAATATCTAGTACAGGTATGAGTCAAGCGGAAAAGGTCAGATAATGTGATGTTAGGAAAACGAACCCTTAAATATGTATTTTAATGTTTTTGTTTCTTTCATGCATGTGTTTCTAACGCATTTATAAGATTATTTCTTTGTTGCTTTGTATGTCCCTCCCCCACAGTGTAACCCCTGCTTTCACTATATTTGATGTCAGTATAACATGTGGAGGAGATGGGGACAAACAAGTCGTTTAAGGATTCAGGTGGACCTGTTGCAACAATGAGAAGTACAAAATGTCATGTCAAAACCAGCTTTACAATGTCGGTGTGGGGGGGGGAGGGGTGTAT
The DNA here is from genome assembly GCF_019054845.1 of Dipodomys spectabilis. Classification (NCBI taxonomy): domain Eukaryota; kingdom Metazoa; phylum Chordata; class Mammalia; order Rodentia; family Heteromyidae; genus Dipodomys; species Dipodomys spectabilis. Next base: position 3,768,538 of record NW_024870760.1, read on the forward strand.
GATTGGGTGGGGGGGAGGGGGGAGGCTGGGAAGGGAGGTGAAGGGTAAACAAAGGAGGAGGCTGCAATGCTTGGTAAGAAATGTATGCATTATCCTGCCCATGTAATTGTAACCCCTCTGTACAGTATGTTCTCAAATAAAATAAAATAAAATTAAAAAAAAAAAGAAATGTATACTTTACCTGACTTATGTAACTGTCACCTCTCTGTATATTACCTTTATAGTAAAATAAAAATAAAAATAAATTAATGTAAGAGGATGCGGATGGGATAGAAACATCTAGTAGCACCGGAAGGAGAGTTGAGTCCATTGTAATATATCCATGCAGTGAAACACTACTGTCAGTTAAGCTAAAGCTCCAGATACTAACTTTAATGAACTTCAACAATGTAATGAAGGGGCAAAGACTGAGGTTCGCACTTACATAAAGCATTAAAACATGTAAGGCAGTACGATCTACTTGGTTTAAGAATATGGTCTATGGGGCCTAAATACAAAAATATGGATAGAGAGGAGTGTGCTAACGTTGGGGGCCCATCCTCCATTGGTCTTTTCACCTTAGTGTGGCTTGCAAGCAGTTACTGCCCTTTGTTTAGTCTACCTTTTAAAGACTATTTTTATATTCAACAGGTAGTATCTTCCACTGGAAAAGAGCTAAGTCATGCTTATGGCCCAGGATGAGAGACTTGAGTCCCAGAACTAAGAGTTCCTTTTCAAATGTGTCCTCTGTACATGGAAGTGACAGCTGGCCCTCTTTCCCATTGCTGTGGGGAATAGAGCTCAGAAAATTGGTGTAAAAATGCTAATACTGTGATCACTAAGAAACAAATTGTCCTTAGATGCCTTCTTCCAGCATCAAAGTAACAGTAATGGGCTAACTTTGTTAGTTCACAAAGAAGGTAAAATGTTAGATTGTGCATAGCTCTTTTTTTCCTCTTTTTGGTGGTAGTGGTGATGGTCCTGGGATTTGAACTTAGGGACTCCTGCTTTAAAGGCAGGCACTCTACCTTTTGAGTTACACCCCCAGCCCAGTTTTGCTTTAGTTATTTTTCAGGTAGGGTTTCTTGTTTTTGCTCAGGCCAGCCTCAACCTGCAATCCCACTTCCTATAGCCTCCTGTCTATCTGGAATTACAGATGCCTGACACCATGACTTATTGCTGACTTTTGCCCAGAGGGCCTGTGATCTTCCTATTCTCTCTCCAGAGTAGCGAGTATGCCAGCCACCACTCTTGGCTTCTTTATAGCTCTTGACAATTATCTTCAGAGTAAGGATTGTCTATAGGACTTTCTTTTTCTGAAAGAGTAAGTTTTATTAATCAAAAAATGGAACAGGTTGTTTCCAACATATTGTCTTGTGTGTATCACTGTCACATTAGTGCCCCTTTGTTCCTTTGTCTCACCCTTCTGTTGTTTCCCTTCCCTAATTCAAATAAATGTATATACAATACCAGGGTACCAAAATCAAATACAGTAACAACAAAGGATATACCATAGGGGGAAGAAACAAAAAATCACATAGTACATTAAAAATCAAAAACAACAAAGAAAAACCTCTTGTGTCCATGTCTTGGAGTTCATTTCGCTTAGCATCATCTTATATGGTCATATGTACATAGCTATTGAGCAGTTCTGCTCATCTGCTAAGGTTATCCTAGATGTACACTAATTATTGCAAATAAGGGAAACCATGAGACAGTTATTTTGTGTCTGGCTTACTTCACTTAATATGATTTTTTTCCAAGTCTTTCCATAGCATTTTTCTTTGTACCAAGGTGTGTGTGTGTGTGTGTGTGTGTGTGTGTGTGTGTGTGTGTGTGTGTGTGTGTGCATGTGCATGCTGATCCTGGGGCTTGAACTCATGGACTGGGCACCGTCCCTGGTCTTGTTTTGCTCAAGGCTAGCACTCTACTGCTTGAGCTGTATTTCTGATGTTTTGGTGCTTGATTGGAGATGAGAGCCTCGTGGGCTTTCCTGTGCAGGTCGGCTTGGCACTATGATCCTCAGATCTCAGCCTCCTGAGTAGGCGTGAGCCACCAGCACCTGACTTTGTACTCATGTTTTTATACTTCTAGAAACTGCCTGTCTTTCTTACCTCATGGACTGTTCCTTCAAATTCAAAGCTAGCTATTAGTATTTTGGAATTGTCCCCCCTCACTGCTCCCCTTCCCCCTCCCCCCCACTGCTTTTCCACATCTCTGATTCCTACTTCCATTGAATCAGGGCCCTTGTGATTACACTGGGCCCACAGACAACCTGATTAGCTCATCTCCAAGTTCCTAGTTTTTTGGGTTTTTTTCTTGCCTTTCACTTTTATTTTGGAGAGCTGATTGTAAAATTCACATTTACATTTTTAATTAAAATTGGTGAAAATGTCTGTTTACCTGAACAGTCTTTCTTTCAAGTGAATTAATAGATCAGCTCTTTAACATCATGAAGATGAAGCTAAATAGCTTTACATTCAGTTCTGGCTAGCAATAATTATCAATTTGTTACCTACATCTATTTTTAATGCATAGATTTTTCAGCTAGAAAACATCATGAGGGTCTGGTAGAGTGTTTGCCTAGCATGCACAAGGCTCTGGGTTTGAGTCCTCTGTAACACATAAACAATATATATATACACTTTAAAAAACTTTTTTTTCAGGTTTAAAATTTTTATTAGCATTGTCTTTTCAAATGTTATGTTATTTTTTTGTCTTTTTCTTTTTTTTTTTGGTCCGGTCGTGGGCCTGAACTCTGGGCCTGGGCGCTGTCCCTCAGCTCTTCAGCTCAAGGCTAGCGCTCTACCACTTGAGCCACAGCACCACTTCCAGCTTTTTTCTTTTTGCTTATGTGGTGCTGAGGAATCGAACCCAGGGCCTCATGCATGCAAGGCAAGCACTCTACCACTGAGCTACCTTCCCAGCCCCTTGTCTTTTTCTTTTTTTATTGTGAAAATACTGTACAGAGGGGTAACAACTACATGGGCAAGATAATGAGTGCATTTCTTATCAAGCATTGTAGCCTCCTCCTTTGTTTCCCCTTCTCATCCCTTCCCCAAGTTCCTAGTTTAACCATGCTATAAAATATCATTTTCCACATAAAGCAGCATCTTCGCAGGCTGTGGGAATTATGATATGGACATCTTTGGGAGATGATCATCATCTTATCAAACCAAAGAGACATTTGTTACTACCCCTGGTTTCTGCCATAGAGTCACTCGTATTTTACACAAGAAGATCTACAAGGATGATAACTAGGTACTCTGTACACTAGAAAATAGTAAACACCATCTTTTTCAGGGTGATATAGTTGTTTAAAAGATTACTTAGAAGCAAAACTTTGATCCAAATTTCAGCTCAACTACTTAGTAGCTGTGTGTCCTTGGGAACAGCTTACTTCATGTTTTTGTGGCTGTTTTCTCATTTCCAAAAGGGTTATCATAACAGTTTATATATCACAGGATCATTTTGTAGATTAAAATGTCTACTCTAAATAAAGTAGCTAGGTAAGACCTGGCATACAGCAAGTGCTATTTGCATGTTTATTCTCATTATAGCAGGGAGATATCTAAAAATAAGAACCACTCACCAAATGCCATTCTCAACGATTAAAATGAATGTCCTTGCTCAAATGTTTGGAAATATCTCAAATGTTACATTTTTGTGTGAAAAAAGCAGGATGCAAATGATACTGTATAATATCACTTACATCATTTAAAAACTACACAGCAATAGTTCAGAGAGTTTATGGATGTAAACATGTGTAATGAAAGTATAAAGGAGATATAGAGCACATGATCTTCACAGTATTATTTATTTGTGAGGAGAGGAAAAGAATAGTTTCCTCCCTCCCTCCCTCTCTCCCTCCCTCCCTCCCTCCCTCCCTCCCTCCCTTCCTTCCTTCCTTCCTTCCTTCCTTCTTTCCTTCCTTCCTTCCTTCCTTCCTTCTTTCCTTCCTTCCTTCCTTCCTTCCTTCCTTCCTTCCTTCCTTCCTTCCTTCCTTCCTTCCTTCCTTCCTTCTTTCCTTCCTTCCTTCCTTCCTTCCTTCCTTCCTTCCTTCCTTCCTTCTTATTTTTGGCTACACAGGGGTTTGACCTTGCTTACTAATCTGGCACTCTGATGCTTGAGCCATACCTCCAGCAAGTATTACTTTGGTTAATTTTGAGATAGGGTCTTGTGATTTTCTTGGGCCAGCCTGAACTATGATTTTTCCCTATTTATCCCTACTCTAGCTGGGATGACAGACATAGGCTACCATGCCCAGCTGTTTCTGTTGAGATGGAGTCTCTCACAAACTTCTTGTCTTTGCTGTCCTAGGCCACAGTAACTCCCAAGTAACTAGGATTACCCCCCAAGTAACTAGGATTACAGGCAAAATCCTATAAGAGATAAACTGGATTAAATTTATTCTTTAGGTGGGAATACTTTCCCACTTTCAGCATTAATCCATTCATTAGGGAAAAACTCTCCTAACCTAATCTTTGTGACCCAGCAGTTCCACTCCTGGGCATTTGTCCAATAGAACACGAAGTTACAGTAAAGCCATCAGCACAACCATGTTCATTGCAGCACTATTCACCATAACCAAGATATGGAATCAGCCCAGATGCCCCTCAGTGATCAAGAAAATGAGGTATATGTACACAACAGAATTTTACTCATATATTAGAAATAATGATGGAAAGACTTAGAAAAATTGAATTACGTGAAGTAAGCTAGACCCAGAGAAACAAAAGTTGCATATACCCTTAACTTGTTGTAGATAGAATGTACCTGTACATCTAGAAGTAGACACAATGGGATGGGCTATATGCAAGTGGTTACAAATGAATTAAATGAAGTATTAAATGAAGATTCTATGGAGCACTCAAATTGTATTTTTAGAAACTCTTGGTCAAAGGCCAACAAAATCAATACAGAAAATGAGTATATACAAGGGGAGGGTGGGGCCAAGGGGAGAGGGATAGATAAAGGAAGGGTGAGGAGGGAGAGAATGCAGTACAGAATTCATTTCACATACTACAAAATTAAGAAAAGTAAGGAAAAGGGAGGGTCAAAGGGGCATTAGAATGTTGATTAAGATGCGTTGTAGTCATAAACTGCTTTATTATATATATTAATTTTTTAAATATGTAAAAACCAAACAAAATAAATTTTCAAATGCATACTTTTCTAATTAAAAAAAAAGGGAGGACCCTCCCTCCCAACACTGAAGCACTGGGGATTAAGCTTCTAACACATGAACTTTAGGGGGCACATTGAAAACATAACAGGATCCAATCTCAAGTTCTCATTACAAAACACTCTAGCACCTGATTCCCATTTGCCTTTCCCACTGCATCTCTACTCCCCATGCTGGATCATGTGTGCCAGACAACTCTGGCCTTCTTGCTGCTCTGAACCTTTGTATAAGACAGCTACAATTTTTGTCCCTGTGTCCCTAAAAGGCTCTGCCTCACTTCATTCAACTCTCTGCTTCCATATCACCTATTCTGTCTCCCTGACCCACTCTCTAAAATGAAAGTCCTTGTGGCTGGGGATGTAATTTAGTGGTAGAGAACTTGCCTATGTAACCAAGGACCACAAAACAAATTAAATGTTCATATTCCACCTCTCTATTCCATTAGTTATTTCAGGTTTTTTTTTTTTATGTTTTTGTTTTTGGTGTGGATCCTGGGGCTTGCTTGAACTCAGTACCTGGGCTTTGTCCCTTGGCTTTACTTGCTCAAGGTTAGCGCTCTACCACTTGAATCACAGCTCCACTTCTGACTTCATTTTTAAAATGGTTAATTTTCCTGCCAGAGTTGGTTTGAACCTTGTTTCACATCTCAGCCTCCTGAGTAGCTAGGATTAAAAGCATGAGCAGCCAGAGCCTACCTCAGCTCTTTAAAGTAACTACCTGCACTTTTCACATACTTTTATTTTAAAATTTTACATATATATATATACATATATATATATATACATATATATATATATATATACATATATATATATATATACATATATATATTTTTTTTTTTTTTTTTTTTTGTCAGTTGTGGGGCTTGAACTCTGGGCCTGGGCGCTGTCCCTCAGCTTTTCAGCTCAAAGTTAGCGCTCTACCACTTGAGTCACAGCACCACTTCCAGTTTTCTGGTGGTTAATTAGAGATAAGAGTCTCTCAGACTTTCCTGCCAGGGCTGTCTTTGAACTGCGATCTTCAGATCTCAGCCTCCTGAGTAGCTAGGATTACAGGTGTGAGTCACCGGTGCTCAGCCTAATTATATTTTTTATTATCTTCTTCTTTTTTTTTTTTTGTATGTGAGACTGGGACTTGAACTAGCTACCTGATGCTTTGCTCCTTGGCTAGTACTCTACTAACTGAGCCGTGCTCTCACCCCTACTTTTTTATCTTTAAGTAGTTGCATAAAGGTGTCACCATTCAAAAATTAGTTTATAAATACAATGCATCTTGATCAATGTCACCTCTTTCATCATTCTCTCTCATCCCTCCCAACCCCTGTTTTCCTAGTTTCATAGGATATGCATTAATATTATGGTTGCATTCTCCCCTTCCCTCTCTTCATTCCTCTAGCCCCTTCCTCTGGATTTCCCACATACACCTCAAATACCAGCTTCCTAGTATTCATTTTGTTAGAACATGAATTAATTTTTCTGTGGAGTAATACCATTTGAATTCTCCCCTGTAAACGCCGTACTTTGGTTAATACATTTTATTTACACTTGCATACAACCTCATATGTGCTTACTTGTATGTTCATAAGTTCTAGCTCCCACATATGAGAGAAAGCATGTGTCCTTTGTCCTTTCTGACTTACTTCACTTAACATAAATTTTTCCAGGTGTATCACATACATTTCTTACTCTATTCACTTATTGCTTGTCCTCTCTACTAGGACATCAGGGACTGGTTCACTGTCGTTGGTTTGGTCTGATTTTCATTCTTGGGATAAATACCAGAATCTTACACATGATAAGCCACTACTGAGCCACATCCCAGCTCTGGTTCACCATGGTACCCCTAAAACAGAATGTTGCACTTATAGATATTTGTATAAGAAATTACTAAAGCTGGGTGCCAGTGGCTCACACCTGTAATCCTAGCTACTCAGGAGGCTGAGATCTGACAATGGTGGTTCAAAGCCAGCCTGGGCAGGAAAGTCCCTGAGACTTATGTCCAATAAACCACCAGAAAACCAGAAGTGGTGCTGTGGCTCAAGTGGTAGAGTGCTAGCTTTGAGCTGAAGAGCTGAGGGACAGTGCCCAGGCCCAGAGTTCAAGCCCCATGACCAAAAAAAAAAAAAAAAGAGCTGGGAATTTGGCTTAGTGGTAGAGTGCTTGCCTAGCATGCATGAAGGCCTGAGTTTTATTCCTCAGTACCATATAAACAGAAAAAGCCAGAAGTGATGCTGTGGAAGCTCAAGGACAATGCCCAGGACCAAAGTTCAAGCCCCATGACTGATTAAAAAAAAAAAAAAAAGAAATTACTCTGGACAGGGCAGGCAATCTCAAGGTTGGTCAATTTATCCTTCTGCTTTTGAACAGCTACCTCCTTCTTCCCTTGGTGCCCCTCCACTACAGTGCCAGATAGATCCACAGGCTTGTCTCCTTTTTTTGGTTGGTTGTGGGGTTTGAATTATGGGCCTGGGGGCTGTCCCTGAGCACTTCAGCTCAAGGCTAGAGGTCTAGCAGTTGAGCCACAGTGCCACTTCTGGTTTTCTAGTGGTTAATTGGAGATAAGAGTCTCATGGGCTTTCTTCCTTTTGGGCTGGCTTTGAACTGAGATCCTCAGGTCTCAGCCTCCTGAGTAGCTAGGCTTACAGGCATGAGCCACCGGCTTGTCTCTTGAGTGCTAGAAGAGAGGAGGTTCAGTTACCAGACTACTCTCTCCCCAAGCTCCTGCCTTCCACCAGCTCTGTTAGTCAGCTTGCCATTACTGTAACAAAACACCTGAGACAATCAACTTAAAAAGAATAAGAATTTAGTTTTAGTTCATAGTTTTGGAGGTTTCAATCCATATATACTTGGTTTCATTGCTTGTTTGCCTCAGAAGAAGCAGAATATTAGTAGAATCCTGTAGTAGAGGAAGTAAGTCTAGTCTCATTATGCCCAAAATCCTAAGGGAGAGAAGGAAAGAGATTGGCATCCCATAATCCCTTTTGGCATGTGCCCTCCCGTGAACTAAAACTTTCAAGTAGGCTTCACCTCTAATCAGTTTCCAGCACCTTTTAACAGTGCCAAACTGAGGGCCGAGCCTTTAATACATGAGCCTTTGGGAGATGCTCCAGATCTAAGTAAGGACCCTCCACCTCCAGCTTCTCTCTCTGCCCTCCAGGTCCCTTCCAAGAGTTTGGGGGAAGGAAAATCATATTGCTCCATAAATTATATATTTAGCAATGTCTATATTAGTTTTCTTCATGAGCCTCATCCTCTTTCCCTTCTTTGAAAATCCTCTAGAATCTTGGGTCTTCAACGTTTTAGGGATGTATCTTTTTATTTTATTATTTTAGCAAGATTTGTGGGAGCAGTACTGAAGTTTGGACCCAGGGTCTTATGCTTGCTGGATAATGTTCTACCACTTGAACTGTACCTCTAGTCTTTAAATTTTTTTAAAATTTAATTGTCACGGTAATATACAGAGGGGTTACAGTTACATATGTAAGGTAGTGAATATATTTCTTGTCGAATTTGTTACCCCCCTCCCTCATCTTTCTCCTACTTTCCCTCCCCCAATCCCTCCTCCAAGTTGTACAGTTCATTTCCAATGTTTTGTCTTGTGAGTATCACTGTTACAGAGGTTTTCCCTCTGTTCTTCATCTCACCATTTTGTTGTTCTCCTTCCCTTCCTAATTCAGATAAACATATATACAATACCTAGGATACCAAAATCAAATATAAGATGATATAAGCGAAATGAACTCCAAGATATGGAAACGAGGGTTTTCTTTGTTGTTGTTTTTAATGTACTATGCGATTTCTTTTTTCTTTTGTGTTTTTTCCCTATGGTTTAATCTCTAGTCTTTTATACTTTTGTTATTTTTTTTTACTTTTGTTATTTTTCAAAGATGGTCTAATTTTTTGCCCAGTCTGACCTTGAACTATGACCCTCTCAATCTCCAACTCCTGAGTGGCTGGAAGTGCGGGCTTGAGCCACTGTGTTAATCTTTAGCAGAGTTTTTGAAAGGGAACAATAACACATGAAGCTAATTAACCATGCTTAACTGGAAGCCCAAGAGCTCTTATCCTATCAACTACTTTGAATGAATGCGTATCATTAACTTTGTGATGGGTTGAATTTGGTCATTGAAATATGCATGACACTATAAGTTGTGAGTTCACATAATAATAAAATAACACTAATATTGAAATTACTGAATGCATAAATGGGTTGCACTGAGGGGTTGCCTTGACAACCATCCTTGACTTTGTTACACATGGGTTGTGTAGATAGGCATCTTTGTTGTTGAAGTGCTCTTAAGTTTGAATTCACCTGGTAATAGAGATAATGATTTGGTCTCTTATTGTCCATTTTTTTTTTGAGATGGGTAGATAAAAAATAAACTGTTTGTAGTTAATGAATAAACTAATTTTTGAACATATTTGTTTGCTTTTTGCTAGTCCTGAGGCTTGAACTCAGGGCCTAACTGCTGTCCCTGAGCTTCTTTTGCTCAAGGCTAGTACTCTACTACTTGAGCCAGAGCTCCACTTCTTTCTTTTTTTTCTTTTTTCTTTCCACTTCTTTTTGTGTGAGTGTGGGAGGGGGGTAGTTTTTATTGGGGATAAGAGTCTCATGAACTTTCTTGCTTGGCTTAGAACCGTGACCCTCAAATCTTTGCCTCCTGAGTAGCTAGGATTATAGATATGAGCCACTAGCACCTAGCTCCATGGCTTTTTAAAAATCACCCTCTTCCCCACCAGTAAAAAATGTAGAGAAGTCTCACGTCAAGTATTTTTGTTAGAAGGTATCTTTTTTTTTCCCCAAGCCAACAGCTAGTTCCAAGACATTGAGTTCTACAAAGCTCAATTAATTACAACATATTCGTACAATTCACACAGCTTCAAGTCACAGCTTGTTGGCAGAGGGTACCTTCTTTTGCAAAGACAGAGGGTTTAACTCAAACATACAGAAATGCATAAAAACAAATTCTGCCAACAGTGATAATGTTCATCCAGAATGGCCATTAAAATTAAGTTTTCCTGTAATTGGATTCTCTTTTGTGGTCAAGAGGAAGGGTTTAATATGTGAGTAAGTGAATCTTTTCTTGTCTTGCCTCCTTTGCCCTCTTAATTTTATGTGTGTGGGGGACTTGTCTCAATAGTTTAAGCTATAGTAAAGTCCCTCATTGCTAAGAACACTTGGCTTCATTGGGGTGGAGGGTCCCATGTGTTACTTGTACTTTGGACTTCATCTATGTTGGGTCTTTTATGAGAGTGATGTGTCTCTCCTACTGCTTTGTGAGCCAATGTTTTACTTTCAGTTTTCATCTCTTTATATATTTATGTAACAAATCCTCAGGGAAGATCATTCTAGAATCTGTTGGATTCCCAGTCAGCCATGCATATTTGGATGCTCCTGACCTCTAGGGTAGAGGAGGAAGTCATCTTCCTCTCTTTTATATACTTTCTGGATTCTAAAGTTTAACATGTTGTGTCTGCCATCAAGTTAGTGGACATAGGAAGGTGTGTGTGTGTGTGTGTGTGTGTGTGTGTCCTCGAGCTTCAACACAGGACCTGGGCACTGTCCCTGAGCTTTCTTTTTCTTGCTGAAGGCTAGCACTCTACCACTTGAGCCACAGCTCTACTTTCAGCTTTTATGGTGGTTAATTGGAGATGAGAGTCTCATGGACTTTCCTACCCTGGCTGGCTTAAAAATGCAATCCTTAGATCTCAGCTTCCTGAATAGCTAGAGTTATAGGCACCAGCCGTTTGGTGCCTGGCTATAGGAAAGTTTTTAATTGGTTTCCACCAGAAAGACTCTGGCCTTATACTCACTCACTCTATCTATCTGGTCCTGGGGCTTGAATTTAGATCCTGGGATCTGTCTCTTGGTCTTTTTGCCCAAGGCTGGCTTCAAACTGCAATCCTCAGATCTCAATCTCCTGAGTTGCTAGGATGACTGGTGCATCAGCCAGCTTGGCTGGCCCGGTATTTTAGAGAAAGCAAATCTTTCCCTACTAGAGGACATGCTGTCTCATTGGATCAGCCAGTTTCATTGGGTCAGAGGACATATTGGTGTTAGTTTCTTGGACCTCCCACATCCTAGATGTAGATTCTGCCTATTGTGCAAGGTAACCCCATATTGGCACAGGGTAGAGGGGCTGCCAACCAAAGGCCAGGTATTATTCCTCTCTGTGACTCCACTATTAGCACAAGGGCCCTTCTCAGCACAAAGATCTTAGAAGAACCATAGAGAGTTCTACCATCTCTATAGGTCTAACTTCCCATACAACATCTAGTGTTTTACAAGTATTACCCAGGTTGCCAGAGTAGGAGAGATGAGAGGTTGGGAGATGAATGTAGGGAGAAGCTAGAGAAGGTAAGAGGATTACAAAATTGTCCACATGAAAGAGGTTGGTAGTTGACATTAGGGAAATGGCAAGAAGAGATAAAAAATCGGATTTGGGGTGTATACACCCCAATTTCCATTTAAACCAAATCTATGCTCTACCCAGGCTAAATGTTTATTTATTTGTTTGTTTGTTTTTATGTTGAGCTTGAACTCAATGCCCTGGTGTTGTCCTTAGCTTTTTTACACAAGACTGGTGCTCTACCACTTGAGCCATAGTGCCACTTCCGGTTTCCTGGTGGTTTATTGGAGAAAAGAGTCTCACAGACTTTCCTGCCCCGGCTGGCTTTGAACCGTGATCATGAGATCTCAGCCTCCTGAGTAGGAGGATTATAGGTGTGAGCCACCGGCACCCGGCCACATTGAACTCTTAAAAGATGAAAATTTGAAAGGAGGCAGAAAGATGTGGGCAGGCTTATTTGATGGTAGTGTGGTTTGAGGCATGTCATTTAATAGATGTGGAGTCCAAGGTTTGCTTTAAGCTCCTCAGCATGGTATCTGTGTGTTCATATGTGTTCAGTAAGCAGTTGCTGGTCTGGAATTATTTTAACATAATTGGCCAATTTCTTCCACTTATACTATAGAGACTATTCACAGAATTCCCAACTTCTCCTTTGATTTCCCACTGATACTTTGATGTGCTGTATATAATATACAGTTGCCATGGAGCCAGCAGCCACTCAGTCTTCCATCAGCCTTTCCTTGAGTATCCATGGGACTGAGAGAAGCATTAGGACTGGCTTGGAAAAGCAGCTGCTTTCCTGGGTATGATTACAGAAACAGGGGGAGGCCCAAGACACCTTTCCAGTCAGTTTACAGAAGCCTGAAAGGTCAGAGTGTGCGGTTCATTTAATTAAATATTTCCTGAGAATGAATCTCCTGGTATTTATTTTATGTAAATGTTTCTTATTAGCATCTTTTCTAAAAGACAAAAGGATAGGGGAAATGGGTGAGGCATGCATATTGATGTCCCCTCAAATTGTTATGCTGGTGCCTAACATCCAGTGTGAGAGTAGTAAGAGGTGAGACTCTTGGGAAGTGATTAAACTGCCAGGCTCCATCTTCGTGAATGGAGCTAGACCCTTACAAAGAGGTTGGAGGGAGGGCCTTTGCTCCTACTGTAGGAGGAAACACCACACATTCCTTCTGTCATGTGAAGATAACAAGAAGTCACTATCCTTTTCTTTACTTTTTTTGGGTCAACCCTGGGGCTTGAACTCAGGGCCTTGTCACTCACTGTCTTTGAGCTTTTTTGCTCATGGTTAGTGCTCTACCACTTGGGCCATTGCTCCACTTCTGGCTTTTTGCTGATTAATTGGAGAGAAGAATCCCATGGCGCTTCCTGCCTAGGCTGGCTTTGAACCATGATCCTCAGATCTTAGCCTGCTAAGTAGCTTGGATTATAGGCATCAGCTACCAGCACCTGGCAAGAAGTCACTATCTGTGAAGCAGAACAAGCACTGACCAGGTATGGTATTGGCTGACACCTATGAGCAATAAATTTCCATTGTTTCTAAGTTTCTAAAGCATTTTTTTGTTGGTTGTGGGGCTTGAACTCTGGGCCTGGGAGCTGTTCCTGAGCTTTTCAGCTCAAGGCGAGCACTCTACCACTTGAGCCACAGTACCACTTCCGGTTTTCTGGTGGTTAGTTGGAGATAAGAGTCTCATGGACTTTCCTTCCTGAGCTGTCTGAACTGTGATCTTCAGATCTCAGCCTCCTGAGTAGCTAGAATTACAGGCATGAGCCACTGGTGCCCAGCCTAGAGCATGTTTTTAATAGCAGGCCAAATGGACTAAGACACACAGGGTGACACATGTAAACTTTGCCTGGGTGATTTGATGCGAGAAATTCCTTGCTCAAGATCCTCCAGCTGGGTGCTGGTGGCTTACTCCTATAATCCTAGCTATTCAGGAGGCTGAGATCTGAGGATCGCAGTTTGAAACCAGCCTGGACAGGAAAGTCGAAGAGACTCATCTCCAAGTAATCACCAGAAAACAGAAGTGGTGCTGTGGCTCAAGTGGTAGAGTGCTAGCCTTGTGCTGAAGAGCTGAGGGACAGTGTCCAGGCCCAGAGTTCAAGCCCCATGACTGACAAAAAAAAAAAAAAGAAAAAGAAAAAGAAAGAAAGAGATCCTCTGAATTTAAATCTGGGAACATCAAGCTAAGCTCCACAGGCCTTGAATGCACTTAGTGATTTATTCTTCAAGCTAGCAAGGATCTTATTTATACCTGGGTGTTTGTGTGTGTGTGTGTGTGTGTGTGTGTGTGTATGTATCTTTTCAGAAAAGTGGGTCTTCTAGGATCATGTTGTTGAGGAGGAATTTTCTTGCCCTTAGCTGTAGAAATGAAGTCTAGTGCTGGGGACTGGTGGCTCACACCTGTAATCCTAGCTACTCAAGAGGCTGAGATCTGAGGATCTTGGTTCAAAGCCAGCCTGGGCAGGAAAGTTGGTGAGACTCTTATCTCCAATAAACCACCAGAAAACCGGAAGTGGTGTTGTGGCTCAAGTGGTAGAGTGCTTGTCTTGAGCTGAAGAGCTTGGGGACAGTGCCCAGGCCCAGAATTCAAGCCCCATGAACAACCAAAGAAGAAGGAAGAAGGAAGGAAGGAAGAAAGGAAGGAAGGAGGAGGAGGAGGAAGAGGAGGAGGAGGAGAAGGAGGAGGAGGAGGAGGAGGGAGAGGACGAGGGAGAGGAGGAGGGGGAGGAGGAGGGGGAGGGGGAGGGGGAGGAGGAGTAGTCCTCTAATTTTCTTTCACCTCCAAGAGGCAGCCTACATTTCTTGTCATGGGGCCCCTTCCATCCTTAAAGGTAGCCCTAGAGAATGCCCTTACTTCCAAACTCTGACATAAAGAACCTAACAACAATCAGGTGTTGAGCATGGTGGCTCATGCCTGTAATTCCAGCAACTCAAGCACAGATGGAGAACAGGATTGGAGGCCAGCCTGAGAAAAAATGTTAGTGAAACTCCATCTCAATAAATAAGCAAGGTGTGGTGAGGTGCATTATGTGGTATAATCTCAGCTATAAGAGGACTATAAGATCAGGATCTGGAGTGTGAGACTCTTACCTGAAACCATAACTACAACAAAAGGGATGGGGACATGATATCATGTGCAAGGTCCTGAATTCAAACCTCAATACTGCCAAAGTGTAGGGTGCTCAGATGATTAGGTGAGGTGCCTCTGGACAAGGAGTCCAAGCCTCCTTACTTGAATATCCTGGTCACACGAGGTCCACTCACTCAGGAAGGCAAGGGCATGGTCCAAGGCTCAGGGTCATTTGGTATCAACTCTAAATTCTACTGCCACATTTATTTTGCAAATATATCCCTGTAGTTTCTTCCTTCTCTTCTCTTTCTTTCAAACAGATTAACTTGTCTTATGCTGTTATGGAAGTAGAGCAAGGCTGGTAGAATGGCAGAAAAACAAGTATCCCGAGAGCCCTTCACTCTGGCTTCTGAGTTTCAGAATCCTAGGGGGAGCTTGAGGGACAGATACCTGGAAGAGGCAAAAAGCAAAAGGGATTTGAGAATAAAGACAACATGCTCCCAGCCCCCTGAAAGAACTTCCTGGATGGTGGCAGATCCTTGAAAAAGGATCAGTCAATAGAATCACTTCTGTCTGCCAGGGATAGATGGTAGCACATACAAATTGTGGACAAAAGTCAGTAAAAGTATGTAGAGCCACTCCATGGCATTCCCAAACACCTTCCAATAATGCCAAAGTTTGGGTAGAAGCCAGTCCAATAAGTTTCCCACCAGCTCTGGAGAATGGAAGCTTAGTACCAGGAATTACACTAGTTATAGAAGATGAAATTTTCTTTTGCACATCTGGTGTGTGGACTGGCATTTCAGGAAAATATGCTAATACTGTGGTATAGCAAAAAACAGAAATAGCCTATGAGCTATCTCTGGTTTCTGATTTTCAAAATCCTAGGCATCTTAAAAAGCAATAGAGATATGACAATTCAGTGTGTGTGTGTGTGTGTGTGTGTGTGTGTGTGTGTGTTTGTGTGTGTGTTGGCTTCTACCCAGGGCTGGGCACTGTTGCTGAGCTTTTTTGCTCAAGGCCTGTGCTCTACTGCTTGAGCCACAACTCTACTTCTGGCTTTTTGCTGGTTAATTGGAGATAAGAGTCTCATGGACTTTTCTGCCTAGGCTGGCTTCAAACTGCAGTCCTCAGATTTCAGCCTCCTGAGCAGCCAGGATTACAAGCATGAGTCACACGCATTTGGCCTTTTTTTTTCTTTTTTTTTTTTTTTGTCAGTCGTGGGGCTTGAACTCTGGGCCTGGGCGCTGTCCCTCAGCTCTTCAGCTCAAGGCGAGCGCTCTACCACTTGAGCTACAGCGCCACTTCCGGTTTTCTGGTGGTTTATTGGAGATAGGAGTCTCACGGTCTCTCCTGCCCGGGCTGGCTTTGAACCGCGATCCTCAGATCTCAGCCTCCTGAGTAGCTAGGATTACAAGCGTGAGCCACCAGCGCCCGGCCTTTTTTTTTCTTTAAAGCTATCTAGTCTATGATAATTTGTTATAGTAGCGTGAATGAATGAAGACAACCAGTTTAATTAATCAGGTCAGCCCAGGCAGGAAAGTCCATGAAGCTCTTATCTCCAATTAACCACCAAAAATCTAGAAGTAGAGCTATGGCTCACATGGTAGAGTGTCAATCTTAAGTGATAAAGCCCTGGCCCTGAGTTCAAGACCCAGTACTGACACACAAAAAATATATAACACAGACAGATCCACATATACACATATATAATGTTTGTATAATTTTAACTGTACAAGTACTGAAAATTTAAATATGTATATACCCTTGTAACCATACTCAGATTAAACTATAGATCAGTTCACGCCCCTCTTCTTTCTGTTTTGAATATCCTCTTTTGTCCCTTTCTACTTACTACCATCTTACATGTTCTAATATCTGTCACTATGAATTAGCTTCTTCTGCTTTGGAACATTCCATAAATAAAATGAAATTCTTCTTCTTGGTCTGTCTTGTGCCACTAGAATGTCTCCATGACATTCATCGGTGTCTTCTGCGCCTGCTGTTAAAAGTTTTTGAACTGTGGTATTATATTCAATTACATGAATGTACCAAACATGACTTATCCTTTATCTACTGATGGAGACTGCAACTGTTTCCAGGTTTTTTTTCTTTTGAATTTTAGTGAACAAGTTCCAGCAGCCCTCAATCCTGGTTAACATTTAGCATTGTCTGTTTTATTTTAGCCACCCTAGTGTGTGTGTGTGTTGTGTGTGTGTGTGTGTTTATGAGTTAGAATGAAATCTGAGCACTTTTCCATAAACATATTGGTTATTTAGACATCTTTTTTAAAAAAATGTTTTTATAATTGTGAAAATAATGTACAGAAGAGTTACAGTTACATGAGCAAAGTAATGAGTACACTTCTTATCCAGCATTGTTGCCTCCTCTTTTGTTTTTCCCCTACCATCCCATCCCTCCCACCTCCTCAACTACACCCTCACTTCCCCACCCCCACCTAAATTGTAAAGTTCGTTTTTCAACATAGTGTCTTGTACATCTCATTGTTGCAATGGGTCAATCTGTATCTCTATTTAAACATTTTGTTTTTTCCCTTCCCCTCCCCAAATTATAACAACATCAAATACAGTGAAAACAGGGGATATACCATGGGGGAAGGCCATACAAAGCAACAAACAAACAAAAAAAAATGGTAACATGTAAACACATTAGAAACAATAGCAAGGAAGAAAAAAACACTTGTGTCCCTATCTTGGGGTTCATTTCGCTTAACATCGTCTTATCTGAGCTTTTCTGCTTGTCCCAGACATATACTAGTTATTGCAAATAAGGGAAACCATGGGACCTATATTTCTTTGGGTCTGGCTTACTTCACTTAATATAATTATCTCCAAGTCTTTCCATTTCCTAACAAATGGGGGCGATGTCCTTCTTTCTCATGGAGGCATAGAATTCCCTTGTGTATATATACCACATTTTCTTGATCCATTCATCTACTGAGGGGCACCTGGGTGGGTTCCATATCTTAGCTATGGTAAATAATGCTGCAATAAACATAGTTGTGCTGGTAGCTTTAGTATGGTCTTGTTTGTGATCATTTGGGTAAATGCCCAAAAGTGGGATTGCTGGGTCATAGGGGAGCTCTATGGAGTCTTTTGAGGAACCTCCATACTGCTTTCCAAAGTGGTTGAACAAGTTTACACTCCCACCAACAATGCAGTAGGGTTCCCTTCTGGCCATATTCCCCTCCAGCATCTGTTGTTTTTAGAGTTCTTGATTATAGCCATTCTAACTGGGGTGAGGTGGTATCTCAATGTTGTTTTGATTTGCACTTCTTTTATGGCTAGAGAGGTTGAGCATTTGTTCATGTGTCTATTGGCCATTCTTATGTCCTTTCCAGAGAAGTTTCTCTTTAATAGACATCTTCTTTTCTTAAGTATCTTTTCATTCTCAGCCCCTTCTTTTTTTCATAGTTTTGGGGTTTGATCTCAGACCTTATGCTTGCTTGCTCACATTCCACTGCTTGAGCCATGCTTACAGCCTTCCTGGTTATTTTGGAGATGGCATTTCACAGAAATTTTTGTTCCAATTGGCTTTGAACCATGATCCTCCAGATCTCAGCCTCCTAAGTAACTAGGATTACAGATGTGAGCCACTGATGCCTACCCATTTTTAATAGATCTTCCTCCCTAAAGGAGAGTCTACACTCAATCTTAAGCTAAGCCAGGCATACGCATAGAGGGTTCGATTCTGTACATGTGTGTGACATAAAATTTAGCACTTATTACAGGCAAGTAGGGAATCAATGTGAAGTCAATGGACAGTCATGGTCTTGGAATTGGTATGTGAAGAGTTGTTATGTTGGGGTCTTTGTGGGGATAAGGACAAACTGCTTACAGCAAGACAACCTGAAATCAGAAGGACAGACAAACCTGGAATTGCCTTTGAAAATATATAATTTTATTGTTATTATTAAGGGGCTGTACAGAGGGTTACCATTGCATAAGTCAGGTAATGAATATGTTTCTTTTTGGGGCAATGTCATCCCTTCCTTTATTTTCCCCCAGTTTCTCCTTCCCATCCCTGCTTACAAGTTACATATAACTTGTTTCTACATTAGATGAATATGTAGAGAGAGTAACATTTTCTACATAATATATAGAGAAACATATTCTACATAGTATATACTATCATGATTGCATTTGTCATCCTTCTTCCTTTCCTTTCTGTGCCTTTCCTCTGCTCCCCCAAAGAAAACAAAACCCTAAAACAAACACCATCACCACCAGCAACAGTAATAACAAAAAACGCATTCTGGACTTCTTTGTCCCTTCAATTTCAATGATGCAGGGGATATTCAGGCAGAGCTGAGGATCTTCACAATGCAGGCATCTGGGCTATCCACATCCCTGATAAGGACTTGAGGGCCACTGAAGTGGGAAGCATGGTGTAGACAAGGGCATCTCAAGTCAAGGAGCTTGGCGGGCTTCATAGAGTGTGAAACCCATGTGACTGCAGAATATGATGGTCACCACTTGACTTTCTCCTTCTAAATCTCACCTTTTTCTTGGGCTCAAGATCCTATGGGGAAGAAATTCTGAGAAATATGCATCTAGTACGGTTAGCTTGGCTAAGCATGAAGTCATCAGAGAGCCTGTGCTTGCTGGTAAACAAGTGAAGAGGGTAAAGAAAGGTACTTGCTGTTTTTAAGTACTTTGTGGGCTGGCAGCTGTGTAAATACTTAATATCCACAATTCATATTTTATGAGAGAGGCCTGGAAAGAAAGAGCGTATCAGAGGGGGAGACCTCAGTGGCCACTTCACATCCAGTGCCATTCGCTGCAGACAGATATCCCCAACATCTGGCTTTGAACTATTATCCTCAGATCTCAGTCTCTTGAATAGCTAGGGTTATAGGCATAAGCCACTTGCTCTTGGCTAGGAATGATCATTTTTTGTTATATGGATGCCACACAGAAATGAATTTGGATGGATAATCTTTGGTAACTATTTTTCCCCTTTAATTTTACTCTTGTGTTTTCAAGATGGTGAAGATATTGTGTTACTCTACTCAAGGGAAGGATTGCAGGAAAGATGAAATCAGAAGTTGCCAGCAAAACATCTCCCTTTCCATATCTTGTGACTTTAAATCTAATCTGAAAGGAGAAGCAGAGAGGGTAAATCTATCCCTGGATAGCTGGCATCACCAGAGATCCTTGGAAGCAAGAAATATTATTATTTTTATTATTAAGTATTTTATTCCTATTATAAAGGTGATGTATAGAAGGGTTCCTGTTTCATAAATCAGGTAATGAGTCCTTTTTTTTTTTTTGTCAGCCGTGAGGCTTGAAGTCTGGGCTTGGGTGCTATCCCTCAGCTCTTCAGCTCAAGATGAGTGCTCTATTGCTTGAGCCACAGCGCCATTCTGGTTTTCTAGTGATTTGTTGGAGATAAGAGTCTCAAGAACTTTCCTGCCTGGGCTGGTTTTGAACTGTGATCCTCAGATCTTAGCCTCCTGAGTGGCTAGGATTACAGATGTGAGCCACCAGTGCCTGGCTATGAGTCCATTTCTTTTTGGATAATGGTTACCCCTTCTCTCACTCTCTACCAGTTTTCCTCTCCCGTCCATGCCCACAGTTGTACAGTTCATTTTCAACTTAGTGTCTACTGAGTATCAGTGTTGCATTTGTTTGCCCTTCATCTTTCCATTTCTGTGCCACTGCTTATCCATCCAAAGACAGATAAATAATAAGAAAAAGACAAAGAAAAGAAAAAAACCCTTATTTTCATTTTCTGGAGTTCATTTGATAAATATTGTTTTATATGATCAGAGGCACAGCATTGAGACTTAGTGTCCCTCCCCTAAGAGTATCTTCCTTTGGTCTCACTGTGTGTGACTGTCTTGAGTGTTGTGTAACTTATCATGTCCTGATATATTTTAGATCAAGTTTCCTCATATGAGAGAAAACATGTGCTGTTTGTCTCTCTGAGCGTGGCTTACTTCACTTAACATGATTTGTTCTAGGTCCATCCATTTCCATGCAAATGACATAATTCTTTCTAATGGCTGTGTAAAATTCCTTTGTGTACAGATAACATTTTTTTTGATGCATTCATCTACTACAGGGCAACTGAGCTGTTTCCACACCTTAGTTACTGTGACTAGTGCAGTAGTTACCATGGATGTGCAAGCGTCTTTATGGTATCCTGGCTTGTGATGTTCAGGGTAGATGCCAGAAGTGGTATGGTTGGGTTATAGGGAAGATCTATGTTTAGGTTTTTTTTTTTTGAGGAAACTCCAGACTGCTGTCCAGAGTGGTTGTACTAGTTTATATTCCCACCAAAAATGCAATAGGTTTGTCCTTTTCCCTCGCTTAACTTCGCTGCCAACATTGAGTTCATGATGTTGGTCAATTTAACTAGGGTGAGATGGAATCTAAGAATTGTTTGGGCAGGAATGTTGAGCATTTCCTCATGTGTTTCTTTGTCTTACCTCTTCTTCTGAGAAGTCTCTCCTTTGCTCCTTTGCCCATTTAGTGATTGGATTATTAGCTTTGGGAGGGGTTAATTTCTTGAGGTCCTTGTATATTTTGGATCGTAGGCTTTTGTTGGGATGTATTGGTGGTAAAGATCTCCCAGTCTGTTGGCTATCTTCCTGATTTAGCAACTATGTCCTTTGCTGTGCAGAAACTTTTTATTTTGATGTAATCCCATTTGTCAAGTATCTCTCCTATCTGCTGTACCCCTATGCCTGTTTCTAAAAAGTTTTTGCCTATGCCTATGAGTGCTAGTGTTTTTCCTACTCCCTCTTGCAGTAATTTCAAAGTTCCAGATCTGATGTTGAGGTCTTTGATCCAATCTGAGATGACATTAGTGCATGGTGACAAACAGGAATCCACTTTTAGTTTTCTGCATATTGATGGCCATTTTTTCCAACACCCATTATTGAACAGGCTAACTTTTTCCCACTGTCTATCTTTGGCTCCCTTATCAAATATGAGACAACTGTAAGTAGATGGTTTTATTTTTGAGCCTTCTAGTCTGTTCCAATGATCTTTGGGCCTATTTTTGTGCCAATGCCAAGCTGTTTTTGTTATTGTAGCTCTGTAGTAGTTCTTGAGGTCTGGGATTGTGATATACCATCAGCTTTGATTTTTGGGGGGGAGGCAAGAATTATTATCTCCAGCTTACAGATTGCACAATGAGAAAGAAACATGCCCCGACATGCTGAGGTACATGGGAAAGATCCTTCTTTCGTGGAGCTGCTCACCCACTTATTCTGGTCCTGGGTATCTCTCTAGACTGGATGTTCTACTTTCCCAGGGCTAAAATTACCCACAATGAAAGCTGTCCTAATTTCCTCCTGTTTCTTACTTAAAGTGTACAAAGAGTAGGATGGATCATTTTTGAACAGCTTAAAGTTTCATCTAAATGTTATACATGAGATCTAAATAAACAAATTATATCCTGATTTACATTCCTCTTGTAGTCACTTGGGAGTTTCTGAACACTTGCTCATGTGTCTTCTGGTTTGTCTCCTTAGATCACTGACTAGTAATCTTCTATGGACTAAGTAAGGGCAGTGTATAATTGAGATGAAATAAACTGTGATGGATTTACAGTGAAAAGGAATTTTGCTCACTTCCTGCTTCTGGAAACTAAATTTCCATTGATTTCTATCCAAAATAATATTTTATCTCAATACTATTGTCTTGTCTACCCTGATCCTGGTCCTTAGTGGATGTCAGGCACTGTTCTCTAATTGGGGAAACAAAATATCCTCTAGATTGAAAGAAACAAAAGTCTTGAGCCCGGAGCTTCTGCCTGGGTTCTTGGATCCAGTGATGTAGATTGCTGAAGTTAACATGTTGTTATCTGACACACAGAAAACATCTAAAAACTTCCAACTCTCCTGCTGAAACAAATGTATGGGTGTGGGAGGGAAAATATAAACAGTATGGAAAGAATGGAAATCCAGGAGTGTCCTCATAGATATTTTCTAGAAATAGAGAGCTCCAGCTTCTAGTTAAAAATTAAATCCTCAACTTAAAGGAGTTAAATTGTATACAACTGAGATAGAACAAGTTGCTTTGTGGTTTTGGAAATTTTCTTCACTGTCCATGAAGGAGAGTGAGAGTGTGTGTGTGTGTGTGTGTGTGTATGTATGTATGTATGTATGTATGTGTGTGTGTGTGTGTGTGTGTGTGTGTGTGTATACTGGGTCTTGAATTCAGGACTGGTGCTACCCCTTAGCCTTTTCATTCAAGGCTGGCACTATACCACTTGAGCCACAGCTTTATATCTGGCTTTTTGGTGCTTAACTAGAGATATGAACTTCATGGGCTTTCCTGCACAGGATGACTTCGAACCTCAATCCTCAGATCTCAGCCTTCTGAATAACTAGGATTATAGGTATAAGTGACTGTTGCCTGGCTCATTAAGGTTTAAAAGAAAAGGGCAATGTATTAACAACAGGCTATTAGTGTGGTATGCATTTGTGTATATAAACTATTAACTATATGTCATCAGATTCAGATAATCTGTATTAGGCACTAATCAACTCATTGATCCTTAAAAAAAAGTTTGTCCAAAGAAGATTCATAGTTCCTCAGATGCTTTTTGATTAGGCAGGACCTGGATATGCTTACCCAAAACCCATACAGTGCCCTGCAGGCATCAGCAGAAGCTTGTTGCTGGGCTAGGCTGAAGTCAAGTGATGTGGAAGCTGCTGTAGATAGGTGGCAGTGTGGTGTGCTGCTGGTTCAGCACCAGTTTTAGATATAGCCCTTTAGCAGTGTTAAACCAATCTCTTTGTGGTCTGGGGACAAATCACTAAATCTTACATAGCCTCAACTTTCTTACCTGTAATAGCTTGAGTTGAGGATTAAATAATGCATGGAAAATGCTTAGTGCACTGTTCTCAATTATGGTAGCTTTTAGATATCACATATGAGCACTGATCTAATGCAACGATGGTAGTTGAGTAGAATCGAAAATTTAAGAAAAAAACGAATAAAGCCAACATTCCACGAAGAAGTTCTGGAAAAGTCACAATATTTTTTTTCTTGATATTATGAAAGGGATATAATGGGGGAAGAGCAGAAAATTGTTATCCCTTTTAAGAATCTGCATCCGTGGTAAACTCAGCCTGAACACTCAGGTTAGTGTATTTTGTTAGTCTGCAAGAGGTTAATTTTGGCAGAGGGGAACTCTAATTTTGGCTACTGTAATAAGAATGGGTTAATATACTGACAGGCTTGTATAACAGTTTCCTACCACACAAGAATGGGCCGATCAGTGTCAATGCCAGAATATCTGAAGAACAAAACAACATTCTGTCTGCATTCAAGTGGAGGTCAAGTTCTGGTCTTTCAGAACAAAGGTCCTTCAAGGACAAAGGGTCATAGATCAAAGAGGAGGAATCCATCTGAACTCCCAGCCTGGAGCCATTTACCCTAAAGAGGGTAAATATAGTGCCTAAGAGCTTCCAGCCTCAGGGATCTTCCCAGAGGACCAACCAGTCCTACTAAGTGTCCTGTGAGCCTAATGTGTGTCTCCAAACTGGTGTCAAGTTCTGCGACCAGTGAGCAAAATGGACCTGTGGGACAATAGGAAGCTTGGGTACTCCCGTCTCTTCTCTCAAGAGCACCTCTGGCATGCGGGCGGCGAGTCCACTCCAGTGGCCGCCGCTGCCCAGGGACTGTCTGCCCGGCTTGGAGTTCCCTGCCCAGCCGGTGGCGGGCGCGCGCCCTGGGAGCTGTGGTGCCTGGGCAGGCGAGCGTCAGGCGCCCTGCAGCGCCTGGTCCCGCGGCCTCCTCTCCGTGCGCACCCCCTTCCCGCAACACAGCCTGCTGGGGGGTCGGTGCGGTGTGCGCACCACGGGGTCTGGGCGGGGCCCTCCTCCCCCCCACCCCCCGCCACGGCGCCCCCCGCCCCCGCGGCCTGGCTGCGCGCCGGGTCCCCGCCGCAGAGCGGGGAGGAGGGAGGGGAGGCTGGAGGAGTTGGAGACAGACACAGCCTCGGCGCGCACAGTTACGGCTGGAGACAGACGGCGGTGGCGGCGGGAGGAGGGACATCTCCTCGGGCGACGGGAGGCGGGACACCTCCCTGGTGGCCCAGCACCGTCTCCCCTCGACTCCTGTCCCTAGGCTGCGCACCGGCCGGGCGGGACAGGCAGGGGAGTGCGGCCGGCCCTGCCCGCCCCGCGCGCGCCGCCGTTGCCGCGGCTGCCGCCGCCGCCGCCGCGGCCGGCCGGGGATCCCCTGCGAGCCGGGGAGGAGCCGCCGCCGCCGCCAGACAGACTGCGAGTCCCTGGGAAAGTGAAAGGGGGGCGGGGAGCGCGGGGGAGGCCCCGGCGTAAGGTCCCCGGCTCTTAAAGAGGCCTGGCGCGCCACGCCGCGCTCCCCGCCAGCCCGCTGCGCGCCCCCCGCCGCGGCGGCCCCGCCACTCGCGCCCCTCCCCCGCAGCCGGCGGGGCCGGGCGGCCTGGAGAGCCGCACCGCGGGCGGCCCCACCCCCGCCTCCGCTCCGAGGGCGGCCGCAGGTGAGTGCCGACAGCTGCGGCAGCTGCGGTCGCCGTGACTGGCCCGAGTTCACCTCTGCGCCGGGGCGGGAGGACGGCGGCGGAGGGGGCCGGGACTGGACGCGCCGGGAAGGGGGCGTCCGCAAGCCTGCGCCTTACACTGGGGGAGCCGCTGCCCTCCCCGCCCCGGCGCGTCCCCCGTAGACCAGTGCGCCAGGTTGGTGAGGCTGTGTCAACCGGGGGCGGCTTGGCGGGCAGCCGGGACGCTTGCCCCTCCTGGGGAGTTCGGCCAGAAGAACCCTGTCGACTCCCTACCCGGCGTTTTCCAGTGTCCCGCGGTGGCAGGACTTGATCCTGAACCGCCCGGGAGGCCAGGATGGGCGCGGGGGTGGCTGCCCCAAGTGTCTGGACTCCCTTAGGCCTCTGGGGCGAGCGTCTGCAGGCGGGGGGACCAGAGGTCAGCAGGAAGCGGGAAGACTGTGCAGGAGCTTTCTGGGGAGTCTGCGGGCAGGCAGGGGGCGGGGGCGGGCCGGACCCCTCACCCCGCGGCCCGCGGCCCCTTGCCCTGCATCCTGCGCCCCAGCATTCAGGCTCCTCACATGCCCAGCCCCTTGGACCCGCCTCACCCGGCGTCTCCCCGGGTCCCCCCGCGCGCACTGACGTCGGTCGCCGGCGGCCCGGAGCTCTTGGCTTTGAGTGGGAAGTCGATTGTGTCGGGCGGCTGCTTTTACACTTAGGCTGGGGCTCCGAGGCTGGGAGGAAGCAGGCGTGTGTTGACTGTCTTGATGACCCTCGTCGTGGAATAAACAGGAAGCGGAGGAGCACCCAGCCGGGCCCCGCACTTGCCTTTGTTGGGGGCTCTGCCCTCCACAGCCTTGAGGAAGCGTCCCCAGGACCCCTGCCCGGTGCGCCAGCCCCGGGGGCTGGGGGTGCACTCTGTGGGTAAGCTGAGAAAGACCTTAGGCTCTGCTTTAATTAATTCGCTGTAGTGGCATAGAGGGGTTTTGTTTGTCTTTAAACTTTGCTTTTTTTTTTTTTTCTAATGGGAAGAGGAGGAGGCTTCTTGGTGAGGCTGAGATTTCCAGGATCATAGGGGCGCGCGATGGGTGGGCGGCACCGGGAGAAGGCGCAGCCCTCGCGTTGGTTACCTGGAGAGGCACCGCCTTGGCCAGTTAGGACAGCGAGAAACTCGTTGGAACAAGTGGGGCTGTGGAGCATCTGCCCAGACATAGGGGGATTGCCGAATGTCAACGGCCACATAAACTAGTGCAAGTTTTTTTTTCTCCCACGAAGAATCTTTTAATGAGCTAGAATTGGATAATTTTGATTTGCTTTGCTTTTCCTCCATTCCCGTCCCCTCCCCTCTCTTTCTAATTATTTTGGCATCTTTGCATCCCTGAACTAAGCGTTTAGAGCTGCTTTTGTAGTGTTTATTACAATGATGATGAATACTTATAGGTGACCTACTATGTGCTAGGCATTGTGGGATGTGAAGTGAGATGTTGAGAAGGTGAGATCAGGTCCTGGGGTTGGGGTTATAGCTGAGTGGAGGAGTGCTTGTGTAGCTTGCTGTAAGCTCTGGGTTTGGGCTCCAGCACTGAACACACACACACACACCCCAAGAAGAGTGCTGTGCTGGCATGGAGGCCAGGCAAGTTCCCTTTAACGCAGCCTTTTCTAATAGTTTAATCAGCCTCCAGTTCCCATCCTCCTGTCTGTAGCTCTCCTAGAGCTTTGGGACCATGCACTGATTTACTGGGAAGGGTTTGTGAAGTTTACCTGGAGAGACTGCATCAAGTCAGGCTTGCAGTTAGTATAGCAGTGGTTAGTCTTTTCTAGGGCTTAAATAGAGTTTTCTGTTAACCTGCAAATCTGCCTTTGTACTCTGTACAGTTCTCTTGGTACACATGCAAATCTTTGTGTTTAGTAAAGGATCATAGTGTCAAATTGAGTCATTACACGGACAATGAGTAGATCTGAATATTACATACTTTTATTGAATTATAACATTTGGATTCCATCATCCCTGTGAAATGTCATATGATGGCCCTTGGAAAGCAGTGCTTCTTAAAATGGGGCAAATTCCTCATGATCTTTGAAAGCTTAATTCTTTTAGGAGCTTCACTTTGCAATTGGCATTGAACATACTGTTAGGAATTAGGTCCAGGACTGTAAATACCAATAAGAGATCTGCTGTAATGTAATTGTAGCTACCTTCCTCCCTTGTTTTAAAAGACCTCTCTAATTTCTTAATATTCTGCTGTTACCCTTGGAAGAATCTGTCGTTCTTGGCCATGGTTCTACTTGGTGTAGACTTGTATTTATGTTGGAGAAGATTCTTGCCGGCAGGTTTTTCGGGCTGTCTCTTGAATCCTCTTGGGGGTTTGGTTTGCATGACCACAACCCTGCAGTGGAACCCAGCCAGTGCCAGCTGCTTATTAAGAGATTTCGTGCCAATTTGTTGGCATGTCATTTGAGATTCAACAGTGCTTTCCCCACCCTCCCCCACTAGAATATATACATACATAGGCAAATATTTATTCCCCCCCCAACTGCTGACAGTGTTCTAAGAATAGTTTTCTTGCCTGGCATGCTGAGTGCAAGGACTGTCTGCAGAGGTGTTTACAGTTTGGGACTGTGCTGTAGTCTTGGTTGACTTAGCCTGGCAGAGCAGTCTTGCAGCAGCTCATGGGGCACTGTTTCTTATCTGGGCTGCTGGAGGAGGCAGTTCCCAGTCTGACAGGAACTCTAGGGAGGGAAGAGTAACTTTGTGCTCCCTGTGAGGATTCTCTGGCTGCACCCTTGTGCATGTATCACAAATAAAAAGTTAACTTTGTGGTGGTACACAGGGGTATTGCTCTGTGTCATCAGGTGAAGCCAAAGCTACCAGCTCTGAGAAGGATATTTGTAATTGCATACTGGTCAGATCTTTCTGGCAGTCCTGATCATATCTCTTCTTTTTTTCTTCCAAATCTAGGTTTGTGGAGTCTCTATTGATGTGTGTCTCATTTCCTTTGGGATGAGAGTTAATACAGAAAACAAAACTCAAAAAACAAGAGCTGTGAAAGCAAGGCATTCCATTTTAATATGCAAAAACTTCCATGTAATATAAATCATGTGGGTGAATGGATATTACATGCTCATTGTTATGTGACCCATCCTAAGCTATGCATCCTAAATTCCTCTTTTTATCTTTTATTTTCTTTCTCTCTCCATCTTTCCCTCTCTTTTCATTCCTCCTTCCTTAGTTCCTTCCAGAAACCATTATTCTCTGATGTCAAAGCAACTTTCTGTTATCAAGGGCTGAACACAGCCCCTGTTACTCAGGAGTTATAGCTTTTTTAAAAATTACTAATTATTATAAAAGTGAAGTACAGAAAGGTTACAGTTGCATAAGTCAGATAAAGAGTATTGTACATTTCTTTGTGGGCAATGTCACCCCTTTCCTTGCTCTCTCTCAGTTTTCCCTTCCCATTCCACTCTAAGTTGTATAGTTCATTTTCAACCAAGTGTCCAGTGAAGGAGACATGTCTTGATCTATATTATGGGTATTTAGGGGAAATTGATCTTAAGTTTAAAAATAGGAATAAAGCACTGCTATCATGCCTGTAATCCTAGCAACTCAAGAGGCTGAGATCTGAGGACTGGGGTTCAAAGCCAGCCTGGGTAGGAAAGTCTGTGATACTTGGAAAAAGCCAGAAATGGTGCTGTGGCTCATGTGGTAGAGTGCTAGCCATGAACAAAAGAAGCTCAGGGATGATAGGGTTCAATCCCCAAGAACTGACACTCAAAAAATAAAATAAGCCAGGTGCCAGTGATTCACACCTGTAATCCTAGCTACTCAGGAGGCTTAGATCTAAGGATTGCAGTTCAAAGCCAGCCTGGGCAAGAAAGTCCATGAGACTCTTATCTCTAATAAACCACCAGAAAGAACGGAAGTGGTGCTGTGGCTCAAGTGGTAGAGCACTAACCCTGAGCTGAAGAGCTGAGGGACAGCACCCAGAGTTCAAGCCCCCACCAACAAAAATAAAAATAAATAAATAGGAATGTAAAGATTCTGCCTACTACTTGAAAATTTAGATCATAGGACCTGCCACTGTGGGGAAGACTTTTTTTTGTGTGGCATTGTTTGCTTCATTGATTAGACAAATAAGAGATATGAACAAGTGCCTTACTGTGTCTTGCTATAGCAATTGGGTTCATATGTCCAATTAATATCATTTTTTCCTATTTCACAGGAAGACTTGAAAATGTCTGTTGTCACATATCCATGTGACTTCAGTATGGATTGCTTTTCTTTGAATTCTGACTAAAAATGGTACTTTGGCCTTTTAAGCTGTTTTTGTGGGGACTTTTCTTTCCTTCAAGCTTGTTTTCCAGCTAGGTCTTGGAAATTACGAAGAACATAGCTATAATTTCTCCTTGATTGGCAGCTGAGAGCTTTCCCGGACAAAAATAAGGCTGTACTGTGCCAAATGGTTGACTTTTCTAGAATAAAAACTCCAAAGGGTATGCAGAAAGTCCTCTGGTTAATATATTGGCATTCCCAGAACCCACTAAAACTCCGGCAGCCTGCCAGGCTCCACTTAATGAGGATGCAGAGTGTCTGGCTCAAATCCCCATGTGCAGAAGGGGGTGGGGGCTGGATGTCCACACCCTTTATTAATTTTTAATGACCGTACTTTTGTTTTGCAGATTTTGCTCCAATACCTCAGGACTCTCACAACTGACCCCCCACCTCATTATCCCCCACCCATCCTTGTCATTTATTTACTTGTGTGTTTGGCTTTGGCAGAATGTGGAGACGGTCAGGGTGAAGAATGCTGCTGAAGGATCATTTCTGTTTGCATGGGTTTTGTTGTGAATTTTTTTTTCCTTTTTTTTTTTTCCTTTTGGAAAAGAAAGAGAACAAGAACAGAAAAGATTACAACTTTTTTTTTTAAAGTGATGCTTTATTGTCTACTGGAAAAAAGAAGCATTTACAAAACTTTAAGTTTGTCAGACAGTTTATATGACAGTGCAAGTTGGTGCTTGCCAAGCTCCAGACAGATTGTTAATGTTACATGACAGGGATAAATAAATTACTGCTGTCTGCAACACACTTGCACTACAATTGTACTGTGCAGCCCTGCCGGCTGGGTGCTGCTCACTGGGCCTGGTGGATGTACAGCTGCATGGAAAAACCTTTGCCTGCTGCCTAGAATGCTGGGACTTGGTTTGGAAATGAAAAGGGTGTGTCTCTTGCTTTTATTTTTGGCTGCACTGCAGGGCAGCAGAATCCACGTTGCAAGTCTGTCTTTTTACCCCTTCGGCTGCCCTTGGTTCCCTCTTTCTGGTCCTCTGGTCCACACCCACATTCTTCCTCTGCACTAGGGAGTAAGGCACTCAGTCTACTTTCCCAGGAAACCTAAACTTTGTTCTTAGTTGTTAAGAGGGCTACGGTGTCCCACAGCCAAGTTCCAAGCTGTTTACAGTTGTGTCCTTTCTGCAGGTGCAGACAGTGAGAACAAATTGTCTGCACTAGATAAGTGTGTACTGATTGGGGAGGGGGCTGGGTGGCACTCCTTGGGCACAATGTACTTTCATTGTGGGCAATTTGGAGACTCAGCTGGCAGAGTGACAGGTGTAATGAAGTTAATGGTCTTGCTGTAGTTGTTAGCGGACACACTGCTCATATTACAAAGCTACCTCATATGTGAGCTCCTGCCAAATGATTTGTTCTTCCCTTTGCAAACAGGACTCTGGGCCTGGCCTATTTGTGTGACATTAAGGTCAGGAACTGGGTGGCTAGAGTCCTATGGAGTAATATGCATGTGCCCTTACCCACTCTGTTCCTAAAGTACCCTGAAGTCTCAGAGTGCCTTGTTTGACTTTGAAGTCTCTTGCTCGACTTCCTCTGAAGGGTATGGTGAGGACCCTCTGGGTGTGTATGGGCTTCCTGCCTCTGTAGTTCCTATGTGACTCCTGGCCACTATTTTCCAGAAATGGGCTAGGTCCATAGCTCCTGGTGTAGGCATAGTCAGGTATTGCTCCCATTGTCTGTGGCCCCAAGGGCCAGAAAACTGTGCATAGAGTTGGAGTGGGAATTTCCATAGTAAAATCCCACTGTTTTGTCAGAAGACAAGAGCTGGAGGGCCAGCAGGCCCCTTTCTGAATGTGTGGCACTCGGGTCACAGTAATAATAGTGGTTCTAAGCACTTTGCTATGTTTGTCCTGTGCCAGGCTCTGTTCTTAATGCTGCACGTTTATAACTAATCCTCACAGCAGCTCTCTCATAGACATAGCTACCATCCTCTCTGTACACATATGAGTCAAAACTAAGAGTGGAATCCTGTCTTGCCTTTGCCATCTAGTTCCAGCATCTGTCTTTGACTCTGGAACTACATGATGAAGGAATGAAGGGTCCGGATCACACATTCTTCATCAGGACCACTCACCAGCTTGGTGAAGGGAAATGAATACAGTTCTCTACTTTTCTCTGTATAGGTCTCCATAGGACTGCAGCCAGCTAGCAAACTCTGCTACTTCTTGTCTACTTCTCCCATGGCTTTGTTTTATCCTTTATCTTCCCTGTTCTGATCTCTGTCCTCTGTTCTCTGCCTCTCTTTCCTGTGGCCAGGCCCTCAGTTTTGATAACTGGATTTCCAACAACTTTTGTCTTTGTCTACATTGTACCTTGCATTCCTTGAGAGAAAGATAAGGCAAAGATCAGCAACCGCCTGACAGCATTGCAGGGTCTTTCAAAGCCAGCAGTGTGTTTGAGAGGGCCTGGTGGAGAATCACTTCCATTTTTAAGGAGTGAGTCAGGTTTGTGGAGGAGCAACTGTTAGAATCTGCAAAATTTCCTTTTCAGTTGTCCATCCACAAAGAAAGATGTATCTCATACCAGGACCTGGAGAGGCACATCTCCCCTAGACTCAGATTTGAGAAAAAATGTCAAATGATCATACTTCCCTCTTCTTCCCCCCCTTCTCTTCCTCCTCTTCCTCTCCTCTTTCTCTTTTCCTCCTCTTCCTCCCTCTTTTTTGTGTGTGCCAGAACTGCGGCTCGAATTCAGGGCCTTGTGCTCTTGCTTGGCTTCTTCACTCATAGCTCGTTTTCTACCACTTGAGCTACAGTTCCACTTCCAGCGTTCTGCTGGTTAGTTGGCGATAAGAGTCTCATGGACTTTTCTATTATTGCTGGCTTACAACCTTGATCTTCATAACTCAGCCCCCTGGGTAGCTAGGATTACAGGAGTGAGCCACCTGGCTAAAGGAACACAGCTTGAAGATGCTCTATTTGACTGCATTTAGCCTTATATATTGACATGAACTTCTTGTGACCTACTATGCCTCTTGAACAAACATAAAATTCATATTGGATAGAGATGATGAGACCTAAAGTGAGTTCCCGAGAGATACAATTGGGCCTGGCAGAATAGAATTCTCTTTGCAAACCTTCTCCTGGCAATAGATCAGCAAAGGGCTACATCTCCTGCACTCAACTCCAATAGGGGTTTCCTCAGAAATAGTGGCTGGGATATTGTGATCTGAACCAATATCTGTCATGGTGTCATACTCATTTTTGTGTCTTCATGGTGTGGATCACATGGGCCCATATAGCCTCTGCAGGTCTCAGGGGACGTAGTGAGGCCACTCGGTGTCCCTCCTGGTCTCCATCCTCCTTGTCTCCAGGCACAGTCAGAACCTGGGACCCAGTCTGGGGAGAGAAACGAGGTTCAGTTTTACTATTTATATACTTACTGGAGAAAATTAGGAAATACAGAACGAAATAAAGAAAATAAAAATATCTGACAACACACACACACACACACACACACACACACACAAACACACACACACACACTGCTAGATCTGAGGCTTGAATTTAGGGCCTGGGCATTAAGGCTAGAGGTCTACCACTTGAGCTGCACAGCTCCAACTTTAGTGGTTAACTGGAAGTAAGAGTCTCATGGACTTTCCTGCCTGGGCTGCAATCCTTAGATCTCAGCCTCCTCAATAGCTAGGATTACAGACATGAACGAACCACTGGCGCCTGGTGTTAATAGATTCTTTTAGACTTATTGATTGATTAGTTGTTTAAAAATCCCATATAGAATTTTATTGACTAATTAGGAAATCATATAAACTCATATGCTTGTTTTCAAACTTAGCATTGCTTCATGAACATGTTTGGTATGGCTTAAATATTGCCCCCAAATACTTTTTTTTTTAAAGACTGTTTAATGTTGTACTTTATGGGACTGGGAAGGTGGTTCAGTGGTAAGAGTGCTTGCCTTGCATGCATGAGGCCCTGGGTTTGATTCCTCACCATCAAATAAGCAGAAAAAGCCAGAAGTGGTGCTGTGGCTCTAGTGGTAGAGCACTAGCCTCGAGCTGAAGAGCTGAGGGACAGTGCCCAGACCCAGAGTTCAAGCTCTACAACTGACCAAAAAAAAAAGTACTTTAAGATTACATTATTGTTTATTTGAGAAAATTAAACAATTTAATTTCCACTGGGGGGGGGGTTGCATTTGGGGGCTTTCTGCTTACTGGGCAAGTACTCTACCACTTGACCCGAGTCCCTGGCCCTTTTTGCTTTAGTTATCTTTTAGGTAGGATCTTATACTTTTGCCCTGAACTGGCCTTAGATGGTGATCCTGCTACCTGTGGCCTTCTTACATTTCTGGGATCACAGATGCAGGCTACCTCACCCAGCTTGTTTGTTGAGATGGAATCTCATGAACTTTCTACCTGGGCTGAAATATCCTCCCATTGTCTGTTTCCTGAGTGACTGAGATTACCGGTGCATACCACTGTGCCTGACCTTATTTACATTGGCAGTACCAATGAACTCAAGACCTTGTGTTTACTAGGTTCTCTGGCCACAACTCTAGGATATTGTTATTATTTAAAAGCTGCTTTAGAACATTGAGACTAACACTAGTTTAAGTAATATTACACTCTGTGTGTGTGTGTGTGTGTGTGTGTGTTGGTGTTGGTCCTGGGGCTAAGCACAGGGCCTATGGTCTGTTCCTGAGTTTTATTTTTGTCTTAAGGCTAGCTCTTCATCACTTGAGCCACACTTCCACTTGTAGCTTTTTTTGGTGATTGTTCAGAGAGAGGGATAAGATCCTTGTGGACTTTCCTGTCTGGGCTGGTTTCTCAGATCTCAGCCTTCTGAGTAGTTAGGATTACATAAACTTGGCTATGGAACATTTTTTTTCTTTTTTACTGGTATTATAAAGGTGATGTACAGAGGGGTTACAGTTACGTGAGTCAGGTAAAGAATACATTTCTTTTTAAAAAAATTTATTGTAAAGGTGATGTGCAGAGCAGTTACAGTTATATAGGTAAGGTCATGAGTACATTGCTTTTGAACAGTGTTATCTCCTCCCTCACTTTCACTGGTTCCCCGCCTCCCCTCCCCCACCAAGTTGTAAAGTTCATTTCCAACATACATAGTGTCTGGTGAGAATCACTCTTGCATTGGTTCTCCCTTTGTCCTACTGTTTCTGTGATTCCCTTTCCCTTCCCCAAATAAGAGTACATTTCTTTTTGGACATTGTCACCCCTCCCTCCCTCTCTCCCAGTTTTTTCCTCCTGTCCTCACATATAAGTTGTATAGTTCATTTTCAACATAGTGTTTAGTGAGTACCACTGCTACATTTGTTCACCTTCCATTTGTCCCTCCATTTCTGTGCTCCCCCTTACTCTCCCAAAGACAGATAAACAAGACAGGAAGAAAAGAAAACAAAAAACAACAAAGGAAAAAACCTCATTTCTATTTGAACATTTATTACTTTTTTTTTAGTAGATTCCTAAAAGCAAAGTTGGTAGGTATGAAGACTTTTTAGGGCCTTCCAAAAATTTGCTAATTCATTGCCTGACTTATATAACTATAGCCCTTCTGTACATTACCTTTATAATAACAATAAAAAAGAAAAAAAAAACTTCCATAGCAGGGCACTAGTCATTTATGCCTATAATCCTGACTACTTAGGAGGCTGAGATCTAAGGATCATGGTTTGAGAAACCAACCCGGATAGGAAAGTCCATGAGGCTCTTATCTCTGATTAATTACCAAAAAAGCTACAAGTGAAGCTGTGGCTCAAGTGGTGAAGAGCTACCCTAAAGATTAACAATAGGAAAAAGAAAAAGAATGGTTCAACACTTAAAAAAATTGCCACTTGGTTTTCAGAATGGGTGGGGCAGTTCACACTCCTGGAACAGATAGGCAGGTGCATCTTTGTCAGTACTGAATGTTATCATGAGAAAGTCTTTGGATATTTGGTAGCAAAGCTGTATGATGTTGGAAGTTTTCTTCCTCTCTTTTATTATAAAAACATGGTTTTGTATTATGTGGATTTCCTATTTGCTAGAATTTTGTTATGGACCCATGCAATGTTATTGATGGGATGAACCTACTAAGTGGAGGATAATTCCTTCAGAGTATTTTAAATTAGAATTTAATTCTATTTAGGCAGGTTAAGGATAGTTAACAGTCTAACACATTTATTAATACATGTGTATGTGTATGTTAACAGTGACAGGATTTTAAGACTACAGGCTGCTCTTGGCCTTGCCTCCACTCATGCTCTCCCTTGGTGGGGTGCACTTGTAACCACAAAGGAGGCATGAGGGAACTGGCTGCAGGCATGCCATGTGATAGCTTATGCAGCATACCTTCATTTTGAAGGTTGTAGACATAAAATGCCTGCACCTGTTTCACTGATGGATGTTACTCTATACTGGGCGCGCGTGTGTGTGTGTGTGTGTGTGTGTGCGTGTGTGTGTGTGTGTGTGTGTGTGTGTGTGTGTGTGTGTGTGTGTGTGTGTGTGTACTCTCTGCTGAGGCCTTCAGTTCCTCTCCTCTGCACATGGCTCATGGCTTCTGTTTCCACAAGGCTTCAGCTTTCCAGAGCCCCATGCCACAGTTAGCCATGCTCAACCTCCGAAGTGGGCCGCCCCAAAGCTTGAGAGAAATAAAAACTTTTAAAGGATTGTGATTAACTAATCAAAGGCGTCTTCCATTGAAAGGCTGAAAATGCTAGACTGGAGATTCTTTGTGATAGTTGGGGGGGCCAGGAGAGCATCAGTATCCTGGGGCTGCTTGCAGTTAATGTGGCTCTAGTCATGGTACGTGTGTGTGTGTGTGTGTGTGTGTGTGTGTGTGTGTGTGTGTGTGTGTGTAAAACCTAACCTACCTACTTATCTTCCTTCCTTCCTTCCAAAAAATTTAAAAAGACCTTTTCCTTGGATGGAAATATTTATTGCAGTAAAAATACACCTTTCATTCCTTCCCTTGTGTTTGTCGTTGGTTGTGCAGTAGCACAGCAGTCCTGTGTTTATTTGTTCTGGCTGTGTGTACTCTGGTACAGTGGTAGAATGTCCAAGTGCTCTCTGGTTGCCACAGAGGCCTTTTTCAGGTGTTGTGTGTAGGATTTCTGGGGTTAGGTGACCCTGAAAGCTGCCTTGGTCCAATATTGGTTTTTGTGTAGCTTTGGCCATTAAGATACATATTCCATCCTGACAGCACTTAGCTTTACTCCTGTTGGTGTTTAGAAATGAGATTTGACATGTCTTACTTCTAAACTAACTGTCCTGAGATTTTATTTTTTACTTATTTCACTTGAAGACTGAAAAAATAATAAGCAAGTATTTTATTTTATTTATTTATTTATTTATTTTGCCGGTCATGGGGCCTGAACTCTGGGTCTGGGCGCTGTCCCTCAGCTGTTCAGCTCAAGGCTAGTGCTCTACCACTGGAGCCACAGCGCCACTTCTGGCTTTTTCTGTTTATGTGGTGCTGAGGAATCGAACCCAGGGCCTCATGCTTGCAAGGCATGCACTCCACCGCTGAGCCACCTTCCCAGCCCTAAGCAAGTATTTTATATACACAGTTACAACTATTTATGCATAGGAAGTTTAGTCTAGAAAATCATGCAATTTATTTTATGATAAATTTGAATGTTAGATGAAGGTACAGTTATTTAAGGGAGCCTACAGTGCCTTCCACTGTAATATGTATCCTTGTAGTTAGCTGTTAATGTGGTTTATGTGTTGGAGTTTTAAGTTCCACACATTCACGTGCCTGAGGAAAGGACTCTTGCTCTGCCCTCTGCATAGAAGAGGCTGAATGCATTGAGGGAGCCATATTGGAGGTAGTAGTGTGCACCTAAGCATCACCTGCCATACACAGGAGAGCTTTCTTTCATCATTGGCAATTGCTTTTAGGCAATCTCTTTTAGGTCTCTGTGCTGCTGTCCCTTTCAGAGGCTGAGTGATCTTGGGGAGGTTTCTAGCACTCTGTATCTCAATTTGCTCAGTTTGCTGTTCTACTTTCCTATCACCATGCAGAAAGACTAAAGTAGTGTGAATGTGAAGGAATTGGGAGAGTTCCAGCCACCATAGTGAGTGCCCAATGAAATGAAGGTATTAAGTCAAGTATTCAGTATTTATGAAGTGTGCCCAGCAGTGGCAGAAGACTCAGTTCTGCCCTTTGGGGACTTTGAGAGTAAGGAGGAGAGAGAGGATGATACAGGAAGCAACTGGCAAATATGAGCAGTGTTACGAGCATAGTAAGGCAGGTTTATAATCAAGTCTTAAATCAAGCTGTTCTGGAAAGGTATTATTCATGGAAGGGAGAATGCACTATTGGGACCAAAGGGCAGTGAGCTTCCATCCTTCCTCACTTCCTCACTTCCTTCTCTCTCTTTTCTTTTTCGGTCTTATGGACCTCATGTGATGTCCAGTCACTAGGCACTGGAGATGCAAAAATCAGAAGACACAGCTCTGTTCTCAAAGTAATGGAACCCAGATATGTATATGGTTGTCACACCCAGGGTATCAGCCCTATGAAGACTGGGAAGGAGATCTCCACCTACTCTGATTAATCAAGGGAGACTTCAGGAGGAGAGCCAATGTTGAGTGTTTATGTCCCGCCCCTACTTCATCCATACACTGACTGAACCTCAATCTACATTGTTATGATGGTGTTAGGAGAGGGGTGCTTTTAGGAAGTCATTAGGTCAGCAGTGAAACATGTGTTGACAGGTGAGTGCATAATACGTAAGACAGGTGTGTGGCTGCTTGTGGATGGTTGAGTTACATCAGAGAGATGCTGGTGCTTATTCCTGAAATTTAAAACTGCAAATTATTTTCCCTCCCTCCTTCCCTCCTTCTTTCTTCCCTCCTTCCTTCCCTCCCTCCTTTCCTGCCTTCCTCCCCCCCGCTCTTTCTTTCTTTGTGCAGAAGTACAAAACCAGTGTCCCAACCACCTAGGCAAGCATTCCAACACCTCCAGCTCTTATTTTTGTGGATTTTGTGTGTTGTCGTACAAAAATGCATGTACCATATTTAGCTGTTTTACTGCCTGGACTCTCAAAGGCTCTTTTCTCAAGCCTTTTGCTATTTGCACATAGCAAGGGTGAATTCTGATGGAGTTGAATGGAGGGATTTGAGGTTGACACTGAGATTATTTATTCACACCTAGAGCAGAGTCTCTGTTTTACCGTCTGTATAGGTTTATAAGAAGTGCGGCGTTTGAGCCAGATATGGTGATGTATGCCTGTAATCCCGGGTCCGGGGAATTCATAGGTGAGAGGATAATGCCAAAGAGAGGCCAGCCCTGGACAAAATGACAAAACTCTACCTGAAAAATAAAAGAAACAAAGGCTGGCAGAGTGGCTCAAGTTGTAGAGTGCCTATGTAGCAAGCATAAGGCCTAAGGTCAACCCCTAGGGCCACCACCAAACAAAAACACAAACAGAGAATGGGGCATTTGAGTTTGATTAAGTCTATTCCGTGTGCTTAAGGTGCTGAAGGTATGAAAGGTATGACAGACACAAGTGAAAGTTGCCTGACTGCCTTCATGGAATGTGCATCAGGGACAAGATGAAAGATGATTAATTTTCACACATATGTGGGTGTTCATGTTCAAGGTAGAACATAATCCTGGTGGGAAGGAGCCCAGTGCTGGGAGTGCTGAAGGAATGATGTCTTTCTTGGGAAAGTGGCTACACTTGAAGGGTTTGGGAAGGTTTTATAGAAGGAATGGCAGTTGAGAGATGCTTCAAATGAAGGATGGGCTGAATTCCCAAAGGTAAAGATGTGATGAGGAATCTCACTAGAAGGGTGTGAGTAAGGATGGGGGCCCATGTTTGGTGAATGTCAACTCTGGCTAGGAATTATCCTTGCAACTATCATTCTGATTTTATCATGGCATTGAGCTGTAGTGTAAGACTAGTTATGTGTTTCTCCAAGTCTTCCTTCCTAAATTAGCTGAAAACTATATCAAGACTGGAATGGTGAAGAAAAGTAAGATAGTCGGAATACCTACTGTGTCCGTTAATTTTCTTTTACTATAACAAATTATTGAGATGACCAATGTAGAGAAGAAGTTCATTTTGGCTGATGATTTTGGAAGTTCCAGTCCATAATTAATTTGCCTCATTGGTTTTGGGTCCATGCAAAGCAGCACATCATGGGCAGTGTGTGGCACAGCAAAACAGCTTGCCTCATTTCTAGGAAGTGAAAAAGAGGAAAAGGAAGAGGCTGGGATTGCATTGATCCCTTTGAGGGCACACTTCCAATGACCTAGATTCCTCCCTCAGGCCCACCTTCCAAAGGTGCTCCCCTTTTTCAGTAGTAGTTCATCCCTGGGTATCAAGTCTTCAACAATGAGTTTTTGAAGGGCAACATGTAACATCCAAATTATAATACCTCAGATCTATTTTTATTTTAATTGCTTGCCCTTGGGGGGGTTGTTTACAAAACATTTATAACTTTTTTTTCTGCCTGTACTAGGGTTTGAACTCAGGGACTTGTGCTCTTGCTTGGCTTTTTCTCTCAAGGCTGGCACTTGAGCCATACCTCTGCTTTTGGCTTTTTGTTGGTTACTTGGAGATTAAGTAAATTTCATGCCCAGGCTGGCTTTGAATCGAGATCTCAGTCTCACCGTAGCTAGCATTACAGGTGGGAGTCAGTCACTGGCACCCAGCTCACAACATTTATAACTTTTTAAAGCTTTTCAAAAACAACATCTAAATGTTCCTTGACTTTAAAGAACAAATAATGAAAAGTACATGCAAATATAATTAATGGATTTGTTCCTTTTTTTTCTCTAACGTGGCTATTAGCTGAAGATGGAATTCACTTGGAGGTTTTTTTTTTTCTTAATAAAAAACTTAATGTGCAAAACCATCTTGGAAAGCAGTGTCCTATCACTGTCCAAGTGGTAATGCAGGATGTTTTCTGAAGGCCTCTCATTCCAAGAAGTTGCAGCTTGGTGGCCGGGCAGATACCCAGTTGATGCTGTTTTGAAAGGTTAGGTAAGGAACTGAAAATTGAATTTGGAGATAGTTAAGTAGTTAAATCAACAGTACTGAAGGGGCCAAACTGTGACATCTTTCCCCAGGGGACCATGCAGAAAAGACCTTGCTGCAACAATCGGAAAGTACAAGCTACGAGGAGTCTATTCTCATCTCTTCTCTATTTTAAAGGAATGTTTGCTGGGAAGTTGGGAACTCTTTAAAGATCTTAAAAAACATTCTGGGTTCTGAAAAAGCATGAAGATGTGGCCTATTCCTGGCAGCAAAGTAGGGCCTACAGAACAACCTGTTCTTGTGCTTATATCAAGACCCCCCCCCCCCCCCCCCCGCCTCCCCCGATCTTTGTCCACAGCCTTCGCTCTTTTTGTCCTCAACATGGTTTTGGCTTCTGTCATGGCAGTTTTTTCAGCTGTGGATGCAAGTTAACTTCAGTTCTGTTTCTTCCCTTTTAGCAAAATGGTTTCTGAGTTCTCTGAGGGCCCTTGTCCACATTGTATGTGGTGTGACCTAGGCCTCTAGTCCAGTGCTGCCTCCACCCACCTGGCTCTTTGTCCACATTGCTTCTGATGTGGCCTAGGCTCCTGGTCCAGCACTGCCTCTGCCCACATTGTTGCTGTTTTTCCACTCAATTTTGTATCCATTTTCTTGCTTAGCTGTTTACTGTTGTGTGTGACTCTGCCTCTTCTACTTGGTTACCAAGTATTTTGATCCCCTTCTGGTGTTCCAAGTAGAAGTCATTCACACTGCTGTTTACACTAACTTTACAGTTTCTGCTCTCTTTCCTCCAAAGCCCTAGGAAGCTCTTCCTCCAAGGAATGCTCTCCTGAAACTGCATGTCAAGGTTGTATATGCTGCAGAGCCCCAAGGACAATAGCTAGGAGGCTTAGAATAGACCCAGTTCTGTACCTGCAGCTAGTAATAGAAAGAGAAGGCTGGAATGCCTGATGGCTTTCTTTGGGCTGATCCTTTCTGGTTTCAAGGGAAGGAGTGGCAGGTGCTTTTTCTTTTTCTCTCACTAACACTGGTTGAGGTCATTGTTCAATAGCTTAGGCATCAAATAAAGTGCTTTCTGATCTTATCTGGTGATTAGTTTGTGTGGTCAACACATCCCAAATAACTCCAGCTGAAGGGTCTGCTTATAGTTACATGCAGAGAATTGGGTATGGCTCAGTCCATGACGGTGTCTGCCCCAGAGGAAACTGCAGATGAAAGGTGCTCTCTACATTTGCCTAGAGACAGGATGGGCTGCCAAGAAAGCTAAGTTGTTATCTTCTATACCACAACTATATGTTGTTTGTTATTGGATGATGTAATGGTAACTGTGATCTTGTAAGCTCATTTTCTTGTTTAATGTTGACAGAATATGGCAAGACATCAAGGAATGCCTTTGGCTTGTTGGAGTTAAAGAGAAAGAGAGAGAGAGAGAGAGAGAGAGAGAGAGAGAGAGAGAGAGAGAGAGAGAGAGAGAGACCTCATAGAACGTAGGGAAGAATATAAGAGCTACATTTGAAAGCTGTCTGGAGAACTCTTTACTGAAATGTACTCATTCTGGGATCTGTTTGCCACTGTTTCTGGTAACGTCTCAGGATGATATTCTCTAGACAGAGCTATCTTTGAGCACTTTCTCTCCTACATCTGTGATGTGGCTGGCCAAATGAAACTTGTCAATGAGGAAACAGGGTTCTCACCCTCACATCTCTAGAGAGGTTTCTAAACTAAGAACTTTACACCCATATTTGGAAGTGTGGAGGCAGAATTCCTTTTCAGATACTGAAATAGTTTGTGTGTTTACAGGAGAAATCTTGTTGCTGATCTCCACACTCCTTACACCTAGTTGTCTACCAGGCGTTGTCCCTTACAGGCATCTTCAAGCTAGCATGTAGGAAAATGAACTCTTGGAATGTAATATAGCTCAGTTGTAGGGCAGTTACTTAGTTCAGTCTCTAGCACCACAAAACAGTACTACCTCTTACTGTCTCTCCCTCCAATCAACCTTTTGCATCCTCTAGATTTGCCCCTCTGCCTCTGATTGTCCCCTTGGCCCCTCCTTAAAGTCTTTGTCTATGGTGTCCTATCACAAAGTGATGGTAGTTATTCCTCTTTAGAAATAAGGTCTCCAGGGCAGACACTTTGCCTCCCTGACCCCGATTCTGCCCAGCAGCTCAGGACCATTAGTTGTATGAACAAATGAACATGAGAGCTTGGATAGCCCTGCCTGACAGGAGGACAGGGTAGGTTCACAGATTGCCCCTGCTGGATGAAACTTTGGGCACTCCGGGCAGAACAATTCGTGGGTACCTCCCTTTGCCAACGATTGGGTGGCTGCCAGGAGGGGGTGCAGGCCATCTCATCTGAGCTGTCTATGGGTCAGGTCAGGCCATGCAAACAGCAAGTCCTGCCGGAAGGCTAAAGTACAGCTGGAGAGATGAGAGGGAGGAAGTTGGGCAGGCTGACACTTCTCAGTGCCCTCCAAGGCTGTTATTCTTCCCTGTCCACGTTGGTTTCTTCTAACTTATTTCAGTTCTTTCTTAAAATTATATGATGTAGCAGTAGTAGTAGTAATAATAATAATGGGAACTGAACTTTAGGGCCTCATGCATGTTAAGCAAATGTTTTACCTCAGAGCTACATCTTTGGCCCTGTGGTTCTTTTTATTTTATTGTCAAGGTGCTATACAGAGGGTTACAGTTCATGCCTAAGGCAATGAATGCATTTCTTGCCAAACTTGTTACCCCTTCCCTCATTTTTCTCTTACTTCCCCCCCCCCAAGTTGTACAGATCATGTCTAACATATTGTCTTGTGAGTATCACTGTTGCGTTGGTTCTCCCCTTGTCCTTTGTCTCACTACTTTGTTGTTCCCCTTCTCTTCCCCAATTCAGATAAACATATACCATTCCAGGGGATCAAAAACAAATACAGTGACAACAAGGGATATGCCATAGGGGGAAGAACATACAAAAGAAACAAGAAATCATGTAGTACATTAAAATCAACAACAACAAAGGAAAACATCTTGTGTCCATGTTTTGGAGTTCACTTTGCTTGGCAGCATTTTAGATGGTCATATGTACATATGAGCTATTCTGCACATCTGCTAAGATTATTCTAGATATATACTAATTATTGCAAATAAGGGAAACCGTGAGACCTATGTTTCTTTGGGTCTGGCTTATTTCACTTAATATGATTTTTTCCAAGTTCTTTCCATTTGCTTACAAATGGGACAGTGTCATTCTTTCTGATGGAGGCATAGAATTCCATTGTGTGTGTGTGTGTGTGTATTTCTTGATCCATTTTCTTGATCCATTCATCTACTAAGGGGCATCTGGGTTGGTTCCAAATCTTAGCTATGGTGAATAATGCTGTGATAAACATAGTTGTGTTGGTAGCTTTAGTATGGTCTTGTTTGTGATAATTTGGGTAAATGCCCAAGAGTGGGATTGTTGGGTCATAAGGGACCTCTATGTGCAGTCTTTTGAGGAACCTCCATACTGCTTTCCAGAGTGGTTGACCAAGTTTACACTCCCACCAACAATGCAGTAGGGTTTCCTTTTGGCCACATCCCCTGCAGCATCTGTTGTTATTAGATTCCTTGATTATAGCCATTCTAACTGGGGTGAGGTGGAATCTCAATGTTGTTTTGATTTTCATTTCTTTTATGGCAAGAGAGGTTGAGCATTTCTTCCTGTGTCTATTGGCCATTCTTGCCCATTTATTAATGGGGTGGTTGTTTCTTTGAGGATTTGTTTTTTGGGTGATTTCCCTGCAGTTGATTCTTATTTTACTTTTTTCCCTCTAGAAACTAGACTACCTTCTAGAAGTCAGGAGGAACAGTTATTTTCCAGATGATTCCTTTTTTTAATTTAAATTTTAATTTGATTGTCAAGGTGAT
Organism: Dipodomys spectabilis; assembly: GCF_019054845.1. NCBI lineage: Eukaryota > Metazoa > Chordata > Mammalia > Rodentia > Heteromyidae > Dipodomys > Dipodomys spectabilis. The sequence continues at coordinate 3,812,825 of NW_024870760.1, forward strand.
TTTATATATATATATATATATATATATATATATGGGTTACAGTTACATAAGTAAGGTAGTACGTACATTTCTTGTTGAACTTGTTACCCCTCCCTTATTTTTCTTCCGCTTTCCTTCCCTCCAAACCCCCCAAGTTGTAAAGATCATTTCCAACATACTGTCTTGTGAATATCATTGTTGCATTTTTTCCCACTTTGTCTTTTGTCTCACCATTTTTTTGTTTCCCTTCGTTTCCCTAATTCAGATAAACATATACCCAGGGTACTATCCAGATGATTCTTGATTCTTCTTGTTTTCGCATTCACATTGAATTCTCTGGATATATAAATTATAGAAATTAGATATTGCTTACATATTGAGAAGCAACTTAAGCTGTAAAAGACCATCATCATATATGTATATCATCATTACAAACTTTTGTGCTCATGATTGGCTTTTTTGATTAAGCTGGTGCAATACCACTTGAGCCATACCTCTATGTTTGGCTTTTTGCTGGTTAATTGGAACCTCATAGATTTTTTTCCTGCCCAAGCTGGCTTTGAACTTTGATCTTTAGATCTCAGCTTCTTGGGTAGCTAAGATTATAGACAGACAGTGCCTGGAAAAGTTATATTCTTTTTTTTTTTTGGTCAGTCGTGGGGCTTTAAGTCTGGGCCTGGGTGCTGTCCCTGAGCTCTTCAGCTCAAGGAGAGTGCTCTACCGCTTGAGCCACAGCTCTACTTCAAGAGTTATATTCTTGAAGTCATTCTATGTAAATATTTTCTTTTTAGACAAGATGTCTCTATTTATAACCTTGGTTTTCCTTAGCTGTTTTTCTGTTGTAGGGAACAGCAAAAGGTCATAGTAGAGAAAATTATGGTCTGCAAATCTTTTTTTTCCCATCTTTACAAAGTAGGCTAAGTATTTGTTACCTGGAAATCTGACTTATCTTCCAAGAATCTGACTGTGCTTTTATTCTGGTGTTATAGATATTTTTTGAGTTCAATATTTGTTGCCTGGGATTTAAGATTCCCAAGGATTTGAAACAAGGGAGTACACATCTGAAAAAGACAAATCCCAAATAGTAGTAATTTAATTTCCACTGATGGTTTTCAGCCAGTATGTCATAATCACCATATCATTAGCCATGCTTGTCTAGGAGAGAATGGTTTCAGATATGCTGATGTTTTTCTCCTTCCCACACGGAAGACATGGGGCAGCACTTCCCTAGGCAGGGAAGATTCCGGATTAGGCTCAGCTATAGCCCTTACCTTTACTAGGACTCACTCTGCTTAGAATGACACACTCATGTCAACCTCCAGGAAATACACCTGGACATTAGAAAGAAATGTCTTCAAGTGTAGTGTTGAGAGTGATCTAGAAAATTCTATCTTTTCATCCTTTCTAAATTTTCTATGATGATCATGTATTTGTTACTATTATTCCCAGGGAACTGGCTTTATGAAGGGTGTGGAATCGACCGTCAGTTTCTGAAAAATTGTGGAAAACAGTTTGATGTGTGTCTTTTTAAACATTTTGGAAGCAGGGATGAAGTTGCTATGGGGACAGAAAGGTTAATTCTCCACAGAGTGGTTCCATCTGGCACCATGTCGCTCCCTGAGCAGAGACGGGAAGTCCTACAAGGGACAGAATTTCTCATTAGATATGGAAACAGTTACACATCAAGTTATTATTCCGTTCTTTCTTCACCCTGAAATTATGATTTAGCTTTAATCTAATAATAAAAAAATCCAACTCTTCTGCTACTTCTGCCTCCTTTGTGTGCTTGTGGTCACTTGTGTATGACTTGGTAGGATACTTTGCAGACTAGAAAGCTCTACTTTTGGAGCAGTATTTCCTGTACAAGGTGTTCTCTGTTATGCTTTCAGATCACAGTTGGAATGAATTCTCTTTCACAGAAGTGTTGATATCTCTCTCATGGGTTATGCTTCTGCATACCTTTGTTTTGTCTCTGGAAATCATAAATTTCCTCCCTTCATATGCTTACTTAGAATCAACATGGCCAAGTTGGAGACAAGATTTTTTTTTTTATTATTTAAAGAATTTTTTTTTTTGGGTCCGGTCATGGGGCCTGAACTCTGGGCCTGGGCGCTGTCCCTCAGCTCTTCAGCTCAAGGCTAGCACTCTACCTCTTGAGCCACACCACCACTTCCGGCTTTTTTGTTTTTGCTTATGTGGTGCTGAGGAATCAAACCCAGGGCCTCAGGCATGCAAGGCAAGCGCTCTACCACTGAGCCACCTTCCCAGCCTAGAGACAAGATTTTAACACTCCATCCTGAGGGCCTCGCAGGGGCATTCTGCATGCTCTTGAAGTTTAGCTTCACATTTGATTGGAAAGGAAACAAAAAGAGTTGAATAAACAGCACGATTCTTTGTGGGTCTTAGGCCACAGGTATAAAACTCTCCCAGGGCCCCTGATAAGTTTGTGGTGGTTCAGTGCTCGATCTCATTTTGGGGGTGTGGTCTCTGGTCAGTCTATTTTCTCTAATCTGGAAAATGGAGATGATAACCCTTGACTTGCTTACAAGCAAGTTGCTATGACGGTCAGGACAACACAGGTGTCAGCTTTGAAATGCCAAGGACTAAGTGCATCTTCCATGCCCTAACAATGGGTGAGGTCACTGGTATCCTGCCCTTTCCCTTCTAACTGAGTAAGGCTTTATGATGCCACAATGTATGGGACTGTTAGCACCTGAAACTGCTCATTCACATGCTTGGTATTGAGGAAGATTACCCTGGCTGATGGGTTTATAGACAGTGATTGTCAACATGTGAAATCCTTCTTGCTTTGGGGAAAGAAAGAGGTGCTGCATTCACTGCCAGCTTCAGGGCCAAGTGGAACTGGAATGGTTCTGCTTAATGGAAGAAGAGGGACTGTAGTTCCCTGCTTTTGTTTTCTACAGAGCTTTGTCCCTGAATGATTCAAGATTCAGTCCCTCAGGTCCCTGGCCTCAGTTTCCCCACTGAGAACCCTCTTCATGCTGGCCTTGCTGTCGCATTAGTGTATGTTATTTCATTTAGTTCATTTAATTTATAGGGTTAAGAAGGGAATTGTTATGGTCACTACATTTTACAAATGGAGAAACTGAGTGGAGAATTTTGGCACTTATCTGAGATCGTGTGGTCTTGAGATTCCTACAGTGGGAGATTATAGTAGAGCCTGCTGGTGTCCTGTGGTCCCCCCTGGTTCTTGGGTGTAGTAACCACTTTCTCAGTGAGTCCCAGTTCTGTGGATTTGAGCACAAAGGACATGGTAGAACTACCACACCAACCCTGCCTACCAAGTGTTTGCTCTGAGAAGTTACCAAAATCTCCAGGAGGAAGGACTAAAGTATAAAAAACTTACAAGGCCCAGAACATCTGCCCTTCCCTAATGTTTGTGGTGGGGAGTAGTTCAGGTTTAGCCTGGAGGGAGCCAGGAGTCTTCTCTCATTTTTCTGGGAGCTACAACTCTCAATGACTGGACACAATTTTTCATAAAACAAGGCAGAGCCACCTCTCAGCAACAGTTTGCTGTTGGGCGTGTGCCTTTTACGTTACCTCTATTTGTTAGTTCTTTGACTCCACTGGAAGGACTTAACCAATGCTTTGTAATTTTTTAAAAAAATATTTCTAAACATCAGACACTCTTGGAACTGAAGCTGTCTTTATCTGGACTTTCTGTATTCACACTAAAGTTCTGTACCTTGCTTTGTATGCTGAAAGTCTGTGATAAGTGGATTTTTTTTTTCAGAGAGGATATACAAGTGAGAAGAAGATGTGAAAGTGAGGAATGGTACCCATGCAGAACTGAGAGGTGGAGTGAAGCGGAGGAGAGAAGGCAGACCTTCTAGCCTGGGTTCAAATTTCTGTTAGGCATCAAAAATGTGTTACTCTTTAGGATCTTGGAGAATCCATAGATGATGCCCAGGGAGGGGCCTGTACACAGTAGGCACTGAATGAATAGTGACTGTAGCAGTGTGTTAGCTGTGGAAACACTTGTTTATAAAGTTGACTCCTGGGTGATTCTCACTATACCCTGCTCATAACCTCCAGCCCCTCTAGCTCTGACTGCCAGGGTCTCAGAACTTCTCATCAGAATGTTGGGGTAAAGACTGCTGCTGGTAACTGTAGTTTTGATGGAACATTTGTGCCGCGAATGGAGCTGACTGGTGTTTGCTCTGGACAGGACACTGGAAATGTTAATGCAGCTAATCCAATGAGATTAGCCTCCTGAGCTCAGGGATTTGAGAGAACAAAGGGCATTGAAGGGACCACTTAGAAGTTTAAACAGACTAGCTCTCCCTTTTCACCTAAGCCTTGTACAGGGATTTCAATAGCTCCCAAATGAGCTTGTTTGAATGGCAATAGCACCCTTTTAAATTCTAATTAGCTTGTGAATTAACTGGTATGAATTTTGATTAGTTAGGATGAATTACAGGTATTAATGATTGCACAGTTTTTAAGCAAATGAAAGTACTGGTGATCCAGGGGGTACTTTGGCTAACCGTCTGTCCTGGAGAGACTTTCACACTCCATTATTTACACATTTGTAACCCTCACTGGATATAACGTGGAGCTGGGGACAGAATGAAGATGCCTTGGCTTGTCCTAGGTGGCAGTGGGAGTAATGGAGTATAGAGTCGGTGGCTGGCGGGGATCCAGCCTGGTGCTCCACAGCAGGCATCCTGTGTTGTATGTACCTCCTGCACATGGGCTGTACCAGTGCTGTTATACTCTGGAGCCAAAGGCTGCCTGCAAGCATTGCTGTCTTGCCAGGGCCAGCCTCACTGGCTCCTGGGACTGCACGTGATCTTTTCTGTGGTTGATTCTGGTTATATCCTGGCCTATGCAATCCTCCCATGCTAATCATTAGGGGTCTGGTTTCCATTTGGCCCAGGAAGGGAATATATATATATATATATATATATATATATATATATATATATATATATATATATATAATTTTTTAGAAACTCATTGCTTCATTCTGGGGTTGTTGCTCAAGTGGGTACAGCACAAATCCCAGTACTGCCAAAACAAACCAATAAACAAAATCTCACTTCCTGATGACTAAATGAACAGCTGAAATTTTAGAAGTTCCCTCCCTAGACCCATTTCAGTGATGTCGTATGTACATTCAACTAGGGCGTTTTGTAAAGAATCACAGGGTCACTTACAAATAGGGCAAGCCAGGGTGTCTGCAAGTCCTGGATGGTCGTACTCACTGACTGCTGTATACCTTAGTTTTGCAAGTATTGAGCCTACTTGCTCATGTCTCCATAGGCAGGCAGACAGGGAATTGGAAGTGGCTTTACCATGTCCTCCCCTTCTCTAGGCTCTCCTGGTGCTCTTGGGGACAATCTGTGGGTTCTATATACTGGGAGTGCGCCTTTCCTTACTTCCTTCAAGATGCTCCAGGAGAATGTCAGCCATTGCCTTTCAGGTGCTTCCTCAGAGTTTGATCATAGTAACGTGTGTGTGTGTGTGTGTGTGTGTGTGTATACATGTTTGCACTTGTGAGTATTTCATTGCTTTCTAATTGTACTGGAGCTTGTCTTCCCTAGAGATCGTGAGCACTGAGCACTCAGGGACTGTACCTCCATATTGCTGTGCTCAGTTTGGAAGTTGCCTGGCACACAATAGGCCTTGGATAATTGCTGCGTGAGTGGATAAATGAGCACACAACAGCAGCTTTGAGGGCATATAAAGCAGATTGTAGTCTACTCTCAATTTTTGCTTTCAAAAAAGTTGGCCTGCTTCAGACTGACTGTGTCTGTTGGGAGCTTTACATGGTATATCATGGGTGCTAGTATATGAGGACCCAAAGAAGTGCCAAGTTCATTCCTGGTCCTAGTACCTGATGTATGCATCCCCATCATCATTCATTTCTACTCAGAAGTTTAGCTAAGATGTTCTTCCAAGATGACTTCCTGGAGCATTTCAACAGTTCTAAAGTTCATCAGCACTGAAAAAAACTCTTAATTGGTGCTTGGAGAACTAGATGGGGCAGAGATCTTCTGGGAGATGGACAGCAGAGCCTTGCTTAACTTGGCTTCAGTGTGATGGAAATAAGTGTGAGGGACAGACAGGAACAGGGGTAGCAATGAAGTCTCAAGCCCTTATTCTGAAAGCTGTTGTTTGTGGCCACTGTGACCTCACATCTTCTTACTTGTGACAGAGTGGCAGCAATTAGTGGTGACCTTTCCAACCACAGCACTTCAGAAACCTCTTTCAGCACTAAAGCCCTTGTCCTTCTGTCACCTGCTTCCATCATGGCTGAGTATCCTGGATGTTGCTTTCACAGAGACATATATGAAACACATCCTGTCATTACTCTTGGAGGCTAGGTTTACAAAGATGATCATCACTTTAGGAACCTAACACCTTTTCCTGAGATGATAAAAAATGCTACAGGTTTATATCTAGAGACTCTTATAGAATGAGTTTTTGGAGGAGTGGAATATCTGTATGTCTTTACCCTCCTGCCACCTGCTGGAGGCAAGACACCTTGTTGGAATGGCTCCTATGGTCTACGTTGATCACCCTCTGCTGGGAAAATAGGACTTCAGAGTCTGTGTCTTCAGGTGTGAGATTACTTCTGACCAATCCAATCAGAGAATAGACCTGAGGGTTCATTCCTCCTCATCCTATTTCTTTATCCGTGTCCAGCATCTTCCCACAAGTGATTTGAAGACAGCTATATCCAACATCAAGATAATAATAAAGCTGGGCGCCGGTGGCTCATGCCTGTAATCCTAGCTACTCAGGAGGCTGAGATCTGAGGATCACAGTTCAAAGCCAGCCCGGGCAAGCAGAGTCCGTGAGACTCTTATCTCCAATAAACCACTAGAAAACTGGAAGTGGCGCTGTGGCTCAAGTGGTAGAGTGCTGGCCTTGAGCTGAAGAGCTGAGAGATAGCGCCCAGGCACAGAGTTCAAACCCTACGACCAACCAAAAAAAAAAAATAATAATAAAATATTGAGGGTTTTAGGAAAAAGAGAACATATGTCTAGCAGGGCTTTGCTAAGCAAGAAAGTATATTAAGCATGCTGACTCAACTAGCACCCTTGGTTCTTTTGTGTCCAGAACATTCATCAAAGGCATTCAGACTTTGAGGCTTTACCCAGAAATGGTGGAACGTGAAGGGCATTTCAGCACTGGCTTGCTTTTCTTTTGGAGGAAAGAGGCTAAGGTTTTAGGAAACTCACTAAAGAGGCTTTTAATTCCTTTTGGTGTTTTGGTTTCAGGCCTTCGAACTGTAGGAGATTAATGGCAGGCATGAATTTTATAGACTTTTTTCTGATATAAAAAAACTGCTTTCAAGCACTTACCAATGAGTTTCATTAAGAAATGATTTTCTGCTGGGCACCTGCAGCTCATGCCTGTAATCCTAGCTACCCAGGAGACTGACATCTGAGGATTGTGGTTTGATGCCAGTCTGGGAAGGATAACTCTTACCTCCAATTAACCAGCAAAAAGCCAGAAGTGGAGCTGTGGCTCAAGCGATAGAGTTCCAGTTTTGAGCGAAAAAGCTAAGGGGAAGTACCCAGCCCATGAATTTTTCTTTGGTGGTACTGAGGATTGAGCATAGGTCTCCTTGTACTTTCTTGGCATTTGCTCTAACACTTGAGCCATGCCTCTGACCCTTTTTATATTAGTTTGATTTAAATAGAGTCTTTCCCTATTCACCAGGGATGCATGAAGACTACAGTCCTCTTACCTCCACTGCCCATGCAGCCGGGATTACAGGCAGGTATTATGCCTTGCCAGGAAATGAATTTTTTTAAGAACAATCCAGAGGTTGATCATATTTTACTGTTTAATACACCAAGTAGTTTTTGGTCATATATAGAAAAAGAAACAACATCTAAATATAAATATTGTATTGCTTTAGTTAGCTCTAGTAAAATTAATTTCCTAGCTGTAAAATTAATTACCTAACTGTATCGATTGGCTTCTGAACAGTTCTGACCCAAGTTGTTCCAATATAATTTCAGCTGTTTACCAATGAAGTTCTGATTGGTTGTGACGGAATCTCTTCGTCTTGCGCATTGGGAGCTTCCTGCATGGCACTCTCTCTTGGCCAGCCTTCTCAGTGCTGCTCTGCTCTAGTTTTCATCTTGCGCCGTGGTTCCCATGTCCCTCATGTCTGTACCTCTCTTTGAGTGTCGCTGGGCTGTCTTTTATTCTGGAGAGAAGGATTTTTTTGTTTCTTTCACAAAGTGGCCTAGCATATGACCCCAGCTGATCTTAATTTTCCAATTAGGCCATGTTTCTTTGAGAATATGTGTGACAGCACTGTGTCGGGGGAGTGGGCTGTGGAAGGCAAGGTGCCAGGAGACAGGAGGTGAAGAGCTAAGCTGTCCCTAGGCTCTACCCCTTCTAGTTCTTAACCTTGGGCCCATTACTAACTTCTGTAGTAATCAAACTGTGATAAGGATTAATGAGACGAAATACGGGGACAGTACGTGAAGCTTTACATCAACATCCATGTATCCATGCATCCCACCATTTACCTGTTCAGTTATCTTCCTACATGTTGCTTATCAAACTTAATTGTCATGTGTAGGTTATTGTTAACCAATTTCTGCTACCTTTCCATACCTCTCTTTTGCTACTAATTTATTACTAATTACTGATTAAACCTTTGTAGTTTTTAGCATATATATTGATCTACATGGAATGTATGGGGGTTAATAGATAGTTGTTTGCATTTGTATCTCAAAATGTCTCCTCTTCAACAATTACGTGCATACATACAACATACATACATACATATGTACATACATACATACAAACACACATACTCTGAATATTTCTGTGTGAATTTCAGGTTTATGTAGAGGTTATGGATTGATTGATTTCCATGGTTGGATTTTTTTGTGTTAGTGGGCAGTGAGGAGTGCTCATTTTAAAGTGAAATTAATAACTACTTAAGAAAATTTTATCATATGCATCACTAGCAACTTGGTTAGTCTCTCTGGGAAAACAATCATATAATAGTACACGAATATCTGTGTTTGTGGCATCTGTAGTTCAGTTGGGGTATACTTTCTCATGTTCCTGAGATTCTTGGTATATAGTGAGCCTCATTTTGGTATTTGCACCCTTCATCCTCAAGTGATAAATTCCTCTAGTGAATCATTGATTCACTTTGAGAATCTATGCCAGGTGGAAAGCAGTGTCAGGTGACTAGAACATGCAACACATGAAGGCAGAGATAGTCCTGAGTCTTTAGGACTTTGTGTACGTAGGCGGAAAATAGTCTAGGAGAAGATTTGCTTGGCTCTATGGAAATACACAAGGGATTTCCTTCCAGCCTTTTCATTCAGGGTAGAAATGAAGGAGGAGATCTAGATGAAACAGAAAGGGAAAGGAGACTTTTAATTCATATATTGGGTTTAAATGATGTCAATTTTGAGGGCTGCCAGAAGGTTTTGCTGAGTTCTAGCAGAAGACTATACCTTATTAATATTCACATGGGACTTTGCCAAGTATTTTTTTGAACTGTATATTGTCATCCTCACTTTCCATATGTGAAACTAAGAAACAGAGATAAAGTCACAGGCTCAAGTCAACCCAGATCTAATGAACTGGGTCTTTCTGTCAAGCCTGAATTTTTGACCCTGGCTCTATCTGTTTTTCTGTGGCCCACATGTCCCTAAGGGATGTGGACATAAAGTTTTCCAGTGAAGGAGACAACAGGCAGCATGGTCATTTCTGCTTCAAGGGGTGGTGAAGAGAATGAAGTTCACCCCAGTCACTGTACAGAACACCAACTCTGGCTCCTATAGGAAGTGAGGTGGGGGGCAAAGGTTCTTCTATACATTTTGCAAACACTGGCTGTTTTTCAACTTCTCAGAGGAGACCAAAGCTTGTTGGAAATGATGAGGAACCAGGGTACAAAGTGGTGAGTAGGTGAGGGCTCAGAGCACTGCAGCTCTTCTATTTTGCAGAGTCTGTCTCCACTTAGAATCACAGGGCAGGCACTGACAGATGTATAAGTAGATGCTCAAGAGCAAATTAAAAATGCATTGTTAAAAATGGATTCAATGTGTGAACAGAGATTGGCATGAAGGTTGGGTCCCTGTATTTTTAGAGGCTAATTAAAGTGCATGAACAATGATAAATTCAGATAAACCATATCATCTGAAATCACTATAAAGCAGCCATTGAAGCTAGTATAACCTGTCAAGCTTTGCTGTTCTTCAGCATTCCATGACTACAGGCTCTGTCAGTTTTTGACCATATTATCATCACCCTGGACCCTCAGGGCCCTCACAGTTAAAGGATGTACATGTAGGTGCGTTTCGTCCTGAGTTTGGGGTAGGACATGTCAGGTACTTGCCTGCTTTACCACATGCACTTAAGTCAAGTCTGGTCAGGTTTAAGTCAAGGAATCTCTGGTCAGGTTTCTGTAATGAACTTGGACTGGAGCTGAGATGAGGGAAAGTGGCTTACTATATGCTGCCCTTATCAGAGTGAGGTGCTGTAAGTGCTTTTCTATATGTGTCATGTGACATGTGGACTCTACTGACTCACTGAGTAACTGGACAGCTGTGTATGGGCTATAGTTGGCAGTAGAGTAGATCTCAAGACCAATAATATGAGATTAGTGTGTGTGTGTGTGTGTGTGTGTGTGTGTGTGTGTGTGTGTGTGTGTGTACTGGGCTTGAAGTCAGAGCCTGGTGTGCTGTCCCTTAGCTATTTTGATCAACACTGCTACTCTACTACTTGAATCACACCTCTGCTTTTGGCTTTTTTTGCTGGTTAATTGGTGATACAAGTCTTACAGTGGAACTATGAAATTGTACAACTACTTAATAATAAAACAAACCCCATAAATTTTTAACAAAGGAATTTTAAAAATTAATTGTGCCATTGAGACGTTATGTCGTGGCTCATGTCTATAATCCCAGCTACTCTGGAGATGGAGTCTAGAGGATTATAACCTAAGACCCAGCCTTGCCAAAAAGTTATTGAGATTGCATCTCACTCAACAAACTAGGTCTAGAACTTACCCATGGAACCATGTGACTCAGCATCTGTTGTGGTATCTTCTATACTCAAACACCACATGGATAAAAAAAGTAGTCTTATAGTGTTTCCTGTCTGGGTTGGCTTCAAACTACCATCATCTCAGATCTTAACCTCCTGATTAGCTAGAATTACAGGTGTGAGCCACCAGCACTTGGCAAGAATGTGAGATTTTTTTTCAAAGTTAGATTAATTTCATTTCTAGTAGTTGATAATGCTTTTTATCTACAATAAAAATTCCTAGCACAAAATGAATATTCATTATACACAGATATAGTGATGGTGTGCTAAGAGCAAAAATGATCTTGGGTAAACTCAAGGTCTCTGTGTGTCATAATTAGAAACATATCAGTTCTTACCAGACAATCTTTTAAAATTTCAATCCAGCTGGCTTTTTAGATGCCAGCAAGTAGTGGTATTTTGGGTTATGTTTTTGGTGACTGCAGGATTTTAAAATCTGTTTCCTTCCCCTTTCCATTGCTAAGCTACTGTGTGAGTGTGTGTGTGTGTGTGTGTGTGTGTGTGTGTGAGAGAGAGAGAGAGAGAGAGAGAGAGAGAGAGAGAGAGAGAGAGAGAGAGAAAGAGAGAAAGAGAGGAGAGAGAGAGACAGACAGACAGAGAGATATAAAGAGACTGAGAGACAGAGAACATATTGGATCTTGAACTCAGGACCTTGTACTCTTGCTTGACTTTTTTTTACTTAGGGTAGGTACTCTACCACTTGAGCCACATCTCCACTTCCAGCTTTTTACTCGTGAATTGGAGATGACAGTCTATTGGATTTATCTGCCTGGACTGGCTTTGAGCCACCATCCTCAGATCTCAGCTTCCTGAGTAGTTAGGATTACAGGCATGAGCCACCAGCACCTGGCTAAGCTACACATAGGAATGGTTTGTATTTCACATTTTTTCTCCCTAACATCCTTTTGCAGTTCCCAGAGTGCTCTAATGTCATATTACTTTTAGTCACTGTTCTTTCTCATTCTTCAAACAATTCTAGTTTTAAGTTTTACTATTGTAAAGTCTTAAACTCCATAAAAATGGAGAATGATACAATGAATCTCAGTTGATTGTCACCTGATCTTGACCTCAGACAAAATGTGGCTGATTTCACTTCTCTTTTCAGTTCTCACTTCTTATTGTGGCTTTAACAAGTATATGTTCTGAGCAGTGCCCTCTATGCACATGTGTAGTGAGTTCTGCTGGCTTGTGCCTGCTTGCATGCTTGCCTTGGTCTTCACTTCCTTGGTTCTTCTTAATAACCCTCTTGAGTTATTACTGAAAACATCTTTAAAATAAGATCTTTGCTGGGTACCGGTGTCTCACACCTGTAATTTTAGTTACTCAGTAGGAGGCTGATATCTGAGCATCAAAGTTTCTAGCCTGGTCGGGAAAGCCTATGAGACTCTTATCTCCAATTAAGCATACAAAAAGAAGTGGAGCTGTGGCTCAAGTGGCAGAGCACTGAATTTGAGCAAAATAGCTCGGAGACAGCATTCAGGTCCTGAGTTCAAGCCCCAGGACTGGCACACACACACAAAAAGACTAACTGCATTTGATTTTTTCACTGCTTTTGGTTGCAGTTTCCAAGAAAAATGCTACAAATTCAAAGGTTAGATATCATATTTGTTGGGAAACGTATTCTTGAGCTTTTACTAATCACTTCAAGTTGATGACTGGTATTAGTGTGACTCAGTGGTTCAGAAAAGCTCTCCAGTTTGACATAGTCCTACTGACTTAATATATGTAATTGTAAGAACCAGTCTACAGCAAAAATGTCTAACAGGACCACCTTACTATATTTTGCTTTCCCTAGGTTCCAGTGACCTGTGCTGCCTTCTGGATGTCAAAGGGTTGGGGATTTTCCCCTGTACAGATCTTGGCCTTCTTTGCTGGAGCAGGGCTTTCTGTTTTTGTGTCTTTTGCTAGTTATTGGCTGGTGCTGGCAAAAATAATGCCCTATGAAATGTTATTATCAAGTAATTATTGAACAAATAAGTGAATGACTTAATAACAGGTTTCTGAGTTTAACTGCTAAGCTACTTCAAACAGAGGTGTTAATAGCTTTTAGTGGTTTCAAGTGTTAATCCCTTGGGGTGATTTGCATTTTTTTTTAAGGAGCTGATATTTTTGAAGATTTGTTACCTGAAAGGTAGAATTCCTGACCTGTGGCCAACTCCTGGAAGAGGCTGTAATGCTCTACTAATTGGTCTTCCAAACAATTCAGTGGTTTCTATGACAGCTCAACTTGATGACTAAAGGGAAGGGATAGGAGGGGCAAAAACAAAGGAGAGGGTAACAATGCTCAATAGGAAATGTACTAATTACCTTATTCTTGTAACTGTAACCCCTCTGTACAGTATCTTTACAATAAAAGTATTTAAAAAAGAAACAAGTGGAAAAGGGCATTCATTTTGTTTCTATAGAAATACAACTGTTAGAGGGGGACTTGGGTAGTCTGCCACTTAACATTGAAATGCCTCCTTGCCATCCACGAAGTTTTGCATATAAATTTGATGTTACTGAATCTCAAATAAATACCAACATTTATTCTTTTAACTGTTAACTACTCTGCTTACTTTGCTAGTGGACAGCTGTGGGTGTGGGGGAGCCAGGACAGTGGTCACAGCTCCGTTGTCCGACCAAGTAACTAACCTCAGTAGCTTTCAATACACAATTGATGCACTTCCAGTATTCATTATTCATATTATTCACATTACTCATTGTTATGATAATCATAAGTAGACTCGGTGAGGCCAAAGATGAGAAAGCTCTGCAGTCATGGCATTAGAACTTAGGGGTCCCCAGTGTGGTATCTGGCCCATTGGGACTGTTGTAAGTCTGGTCCATGAAAAGCAAGAGGCCAATGTGAGAGACTAATAGGCCACTGGCTCCTGTTGTCACCAAGATCTCCTTGTGTGAACATTTGGAAATAGCCTCATTTCATTGTTCCTTCACCTAGAATCATTTCTGCACAGGGAAATCTGCTGTAAGGCTACCCTCCCCTACAGAGTTTGAATACTTTGTTCCTGGACAGTATCCACATAGTCTTGCTATGCTGATCTTGTGTTCATTTGCAACTTGGCTCTTTGTTAGTTTTCCAAACCACTGGCCATACCATGGGGCTTCAGTGAACAGATGGCATGGGACAGACACATGCTCGTGTAGAAAATAAGGGTCTGAGGGTCCAAGGTACAGAGGCATCTTCTCTCTTGGCACACATCTCCTGCTCCTGCTTCCTAGTCTGAAGGATTTTTTTTTTTTTTTTTGCTCTACTTTGCTCTGCCAGCCGGAGCTCCAGATGTGTGATCAAGTTGTCTGGGCTCCAGTCTCAGAGGAACCTCGTAATTGTAGAGCCTTCATCTAGTGCACTGTCAGAACCTGGGAAGTGACAGAAGAAGGGAGGGAGACAGAGATGAGTGTCAGACATCACACCTGCCCACACACCACCAGGAGCTGTGATGCTGGGGAAACAGGCAGCTTGATGAGGCCCTTGCCTAGAGCCTCCATGGGATGGGCTGTCCTTGTGGGGATTGCCAGACACAATTCGCTGCACTCCGCCCAGCGAATGTGAGTACAATTGCATGTACTCAATTTCTCTTTAGGTGTGTAATATGAGTCTAGGAAAGAAGTAAATTGTTTCCTTCCCTGCGGGGCCCCACCCCTTTTTTCTCTATGACTGTTGAAGGACTTAAAATTCAAAGGTGAACTAGGATCAGAGTGGTGGTAACTGTGTCTTGGCTGATTTAATATCACATTTTGGGGCTCATGATAATGCATGGCACTAATGGATGTTAATTTGCCATGGGAGGCACAATGTGTATTATCCTTTTGAGTTCTGCAAGTGAGGAACGGAGGGAGTGATAGGAACTGACTGAAAGGAAGCAATTAAGTTTGGGATTCAGAATAATCTTTTTCATATTTTGTCTCTTTTTTTTTCATGGCCATTGGGGTTTTAACTCAGGATTTCATGTTTGCTAGGCAGATAATCTACTGTTTAGCCAAGCCTCCAAGCCTCTAAGTCTCTCTCTCTGGGTCATGGGGCTTGAACTCTGCACCTGGGCGCTATTCTTCAGCTCAAGGTGAACACTCTACCACTTGAGCTACAGCACCACTTCTGGTTTCCTGGTGGCTTATTGGAAATCAGTCTCACAGACTTTCCTGCCCAGGCTGGCTTTGAACTGTGATCCTCAGATCTCAGCCTCCTGAGTAGCTAGGCTTACAGGTATGAGCCACCAGTGCCTGGCTTCTCTCTTTCTTTTGATGCCAGTCCTGGGGCTTGGGCCTGGACATTATCCTTGAGCTTTTGTGCTTGAGACCAACACTCTACCACTTGAGACACACTTCCATTTCTGGCTTTTTGGGTAGTTAATTGGAGATAAGAATCTCATGAATTTTCCTGCCTGGGCTAACTTTGAATCTTGATCCTCAGATCTCAGCCTCCTGAGTAGTTAGATTATAGATGTCAATCACCAGGACCCTGCCCTCTAACTCTTTTTTTTTTTTTTTAACTTGTTATTTTTAAGATAAGGTCTTGCTTCCTGCTCAATCATGCACTTGGGCTATGATCCTCCTATTTCAGGCTTCCCATTGTACCTGTGTTGACAGATAATGCACCACCATGCCCTGGTTCTTCATTGAGATGGAGTATAATGGACTTCTTCCCAGGCTGGCCTGGAACCACAATCCTCCAAATCTCTGCTTCTACATAGGTAGGATGACAGATGCATACTCACTGTGCCCAGCTTTTCAAATTCTCTTAAAAGATATAATAGAACCAACCATGTTTTTTTTTTCTTCTTTAAATTTCTCTTGATTGGAGAATATTTTGAGTTAGGGCTGCCCTTTTCTTTTTATATCAGGAGTAAGGAAAAAAAAAAAAACTCAGGAGTTTTGGAAGGAAAATTTCTCCTAGGAGGGACAATGAAGACATCCTCACCTGCCTACTTGCTTGCTGATTGTTGAGTGTGTACAGCCCTGGAAATAAGCCTTTGAAGTCCCTGTGCTCAAACCTTGCTATGAAGTGGTAGAGGGAGTAGAACTGCTATTAGGAGAGAACTATAGAAGGTAAGTCTGTAGTCTCAGGGAAGGTATAAACATGAGTGAGCATGTGTGGTTGAGGTACTTCAGGAATTTCTGGAAGCAAGTAATGGAACAGAACAGAACAAGTGTTCAATAATGAAGGTATAGTATGGACCTTTCCTGGGCAGAGGAAGCTGCCTGAGCAACTGGCATGTCGGAGTGTGTGAGCGAGGGTCCTGTGGGCCAAATTAAGGATTTTCCTTTCTGTTGTAATGTGGATCTGGAGTGTCCCTTCAAAGACTTATATGTTAAAGGTAAACATGTAATGCTATCAGTAGATGATGGAACCTTTGAGAGGTGAGGCCGAGTGGAAGGAAGCTATGCCCTTTAGCATGTGTCCTTGAAGGAAGTATTAGGACCCCCCGCATCATTTCCCATTTTTTTGTGCCCTGGTTGCTGTGAGGTGAACAGGCTTCTACCATGTGCTTCTGCCGTGATGTACTGTGCCACCATAGGGCCGGGACAACAGGGCCAAGTGATGAGGGACTCCATTTCTGAAACCAGAAATGTTCATGTAAGTTTATATCTCAGGCATTTTTCATAGTAATGGAAAGCTGACTAGTACAGACTGAATGGGAGTCATTAGAGTGCTTCCAGTAGTGGATTACATGGGCTGTTTTCATGTGGCTACAGTCGAGAATTGCCAAGGTGTGTGTGTGTGTGTGTGTGTGTGTGTGTGTGTGTGTTCCCATCACATAGCTGAAAAAGGCCAGGTGCAGAGGATGTGAGGTCATTTAGCTAATTTTGGCCATATCTGGACTTAAAAAGCAGTAAACCACAGTCTTAGCTCTTGTTGGTAAATCCAATATTCTCTCTCCATTCATGGCTATTACAGAATTGTGTATGTTCTTATTTTGAACTGGGTGAACAATATGAAAAAATACCCATATGTAATATTTATGAGATGTAACTCAGAAGAGTGCTTACATATCACACATGAAGTTCTGGGTTTAATCCCTAGCACTACAACAGACAAAACAAACATTGAAAAGAAAGCACCTTATTCTTTTCATTTAAAAGAGCACTAATAGTAAATAGAAATCCTAAGATGAAACAATGGTGGCATAAAATAGTAAAACTCGTGTTGCTTGTCAAGATGTGATAATGAAGTCTATGAGACTAATGCTAGTTTCATTCATTCTTGTATCCAAATGCCCAGAAGAAGGGCCTGTTGTTCAAATTTGGGTTATTTGTTGAGTGAACCCATGAATGAACCATGTCTGAACCCACAAACAAGTGAGGGAAGGCTGAGTGTAGCACTGATGTAGGGACTAGGCACCAAGGCAAGGACAGGTGCTCCTGAGCCATCTCCAGAGGCTCACACAATCGGGAAGTGCTGATGGCTGGACCATGCTGGGTTCCTCCCAGGTACTAAGGTTTGTGTTTGTAGAGACAGAGGAGAGGAGAAAATCTTTACTTTCAACAGAAAGTGGGGTTTGCATATGAATTAATTATGACCCAGGTAGGTACTCAATGTCCAGGCTAAGAGAAGTCTACAGAGGCCCAGCTAAGAGCTTTCCTGTAATATTCTTAAAGGAAGCGAGGTTGTGGAGACCAGGTGTGCACACATGTGTGTTGGTGTGTATGAATCCTGTACAGTCATGCAGTGCCTGGAGTGAAATGGGAATTGTTCCAGGTTGGAAGCAGAGCCGTGTCTTGATTGAGGTTTCAAGAGGGTAAAAGACTGGGAGAGGAGAGTGCTGTAAGAGTGGCTGCAGGGTCAGGCCCCTCAGGCCAGGGTTTTGGGGTGTAGGGAGTGGAGGAGTTGTTAGAGAATTTGCTGAGGATATGATATGGGCCAAAGAAGATGAGGGTGTGTCAGCATTTCCTCCTGAGCACCTGCGGTAGAGATAGTTTGTCAGAATGGGCAAGGTTAGGGCAAGAGTAGCTTTTAATAACTGTTTTTAGATAATACTTGTTTTTTTAAGAGAATTTAGTATTAGTATTATTTTGGCTTGATTTTTATTTATCATTTGTCACCTTTGTGTTTGTTACCCTTGTAAAAGATGCTGCGCCACTTATTTAGAAACACTCTTCTTTGGAAGTGTTAATCATTGTCCAGAAATCAAACTGTCTTTGTGAGAAAGATTCTATTTAAAGCACTTTGATTCCTCAGGAAAAATGCTGCTATGTTTTTTTGGTTCTATTCTATTGAAAATTAGAACTGTGATGAAAGATGCTGGAATTCAGATTTATGAACTTCTCTGCATATAGTCAGACATATGGTTGAATCCAAACCTGCGGGAAGTAGGTTTTCTAAACCCATTCTCCTGATATTTGAGATATGTCTTCATGTTGGAAGTAGAAATTCTTTTTTCTTTTTTGGTGGTACTCAGGATTGAACTCAAGGCCTAGTATTTATTAGGCAAATGCTCTGCCACTTGAGTCAAACCTCTAGACATTTTGCTTTTTCTGAAAAGGTCTTGTGAACTTTTGCACAGGCCAGCCTCAGACATCAATCCTCCTACTTCCACCTCCCAAACAGCTGGGAATACAGGTGAGCCACCATAACTAATTCAAAATTATTCCTTTTTAAAGTGAGGGTACATAAGATATGCAGGGTGATACATGCCGGTAGTCCTAGCTATTTGGGAGATTGAAGCAAAAGAATTACTTTAGCCTGGGAAACTGAGGACAGCTTGGATAACATAGCAAGATCCCATCTCTCAAAAAAAATAATTAAGGTTTCTTTCCTGACAATGAAATCTGAGTTACCTTTTTGGGATAGCAGATCAGTTATGTGCATGTAGCTTGGAACTGGAGTCTGAGCCCCAGTCTTGACCTCTGATCAAAACCTTTCTTTGAATAGATCACTAGGGATTCATGCACACTTCAAAGTTTGAGAAATTCTGGGTTAAAACAGCTTATAGGGTTTCCAAAGCTTTCTTGCTTCAGTGCTTTACCAGGGCAGCTGGGTTTAAAGCTGATAAATGCCAGCAGGTATATTGAATTGATGTGAACAGAGCTGGGAACTTGGGTCAAAGGACATATCAACCCAACAACATCACAGCAACCATGCACCCACAGATGCTTTCTTAGGGAGACCTTGGAAAATGAGACCCTCAGTAGGCTGGTGTGTGTGTTGACATGGAGTTCAGAGTCATCTTTTCTCTAAGGAACAGTTCAGGAGTCAGGGTACCTGAGTGGAGCAGGAGCCCACGTGCCTCCGTACAGGTAGATCAACTGTACCTGTGGCAGAAAGGAAATTCATATTGCCAAAATGAAGTCACTGTTTGATGTAAGTTAGTGCACTTATTTGGAAAACATTGCCCAAATCTCAGAACTGTTTGTTGCCTTTTCCTTAAACATTTCTCTTGTCAGAGTGATGAGAAAATTGACTGTGTGGGAACTTGAGAAGTGCAAATTTGTTAATACCTCCTTTGACAATGGTTTGTATTCAGAGCTGTTTATGAGCTGTCACAAATCATTTCCAGTTAAAATGTGCTGCCATTAAATCAGGCAGTTATGGAAGCGTCTGGGAGGAGGTACGTGTACAGTTCGTGGCCACAGCTCAGAAGGGCCACACCTATGTGCTGCGGGTCTGTTTTTCAAACTGGTGATGTGATTTGTACAGAATGAAATGCCTGGGTTCTTGGGAAAAAGTTCTGTTTTGAAAATATCCTTTTTAAAGATCTTCAGAAGTCTTAGGTTTAAAAAACTTATGTGTATGGATAGTATATAATAATGAGTTTTATTGTGATATTTTCATACATGCATATAACTTTGTGTCCGCTTCTCCCTTATCCTCTTCTTCTACAGTAGTTTCCTTTTTTCTACGTTCCACATATGGGAGAAAGCACATAAAACTTGTCTTCCTGAGTCTAGATAATTTCTTTTTCTTGTAAAGGTGATGTACAGAGAGATTACAGTTACATACTAAGTTAGTGAGTGAATAGTGTTATCCCCTTCCTTCCTTTCTCCCACTTTCCCTCCTCCCAACACCCCCCCCCTACAAATTGTAAAGTGAGTATCACTGTTGCAGTGGTTCACCCTTTGTCTTTGTCTCACCATTTCTGTGATTTCCCTTCCCATCCCCAAATCAGATAAACTTAGAAAATTTCATTTAACACAATGATCTACAGTCCCAGAAACTCTCATTTTTAAGGCACAGGCTTGAGATTTAGCCATTTGTGTGTGTGTGTGTGTGTGTGTGTGTGTGTGTGTGTGTCAGTTGTGGGGCCTGAACTCTGGGCCTGGGCGCTGCCCCTGTGCTCTTCAGCTCAAGGCTAGCGCTCTACCATTTGAGCCACAGCGCCACTTCCGGTTTTCTAGTGGTTTATTGGAAATAAGAGTCTCACAGACTTTGCTGCCCAGGCTGGCTTTGAATGTGATTCTCAGATCTCAGCCTCCTGAGTAGCTAGGACTACAGGCATGAGCCTCCGGTACCCGGCTGAGATTTAGCCATTCTTTTAATGACCAGGGAAGAGAAGAATCGCTGCCACTCTTTTGTGAAATTCTTTAGACTCATCATTGATGGATGAATGATCCACGTGGGGTAGTGGTTGTTTTCTGTGAACAGGGGCAGTTTCCCTGATCACCATTCTGTGCTCATGACAGACCTGTGCAAGGTGTTAATCAGATTCACAATGTAGCCTGTGGCCTCAAATTGTGAGAAATAAATGATTATATAGGGCACATTTTAAAAAATGGGCCAAATTACCTTATAGCAGTGGTTCTCAGCAAGGGAGGATTTTGTTCTCCAAGGAGCACTTGACGAAGTCTGGAGATATTGTTGGTTGTCACAACTGGAAGGCAGGAGTTACCACAAGCATTTAGTAGGAAGAGAACAGAAGTGTCTAGACATTCTGAAGTACCCATGACAGCTCAACAACAAAGTATAATCCAATGCAAAAATGTTGGAAGTGCCATCATAGAAAAACACTGTTTTACCAGTAGTGGCAGTTTTGATAGATGTATAATAAGAGGTAAAGATTAGAAAACATACAGTGATCAGAGAATAATTGAAAAGATGTCAACTTTCTTGTGTCTGACTCTATTCCATTTATTTATTTATTTTTATTAATTTTTTTTTTTGGGTCCGGTTGTGGGGCCTGAACTCTGGGCCTGGGCACTGTCCCTTAGCTCTTCAGCTCAAGGCTAGCGCTCTACCACTTGAGCCACAACGCCACTTCCGGCTTTTTTCTTTTTGATTATGTGGTGCTGAGGAATCAAACCCAGCGCCTCAGGCATGCAAGGCAAGCGCTCTGCCACTGAGCCACCTTCCCAGCCCCTATTCCTTTTTTCTTATTTACTTAATATTCAGCAAAGAAATTCAATTGTCTAAATTTTTTTTTCCACCTAAGATAAATAATAGTTGAAAAGTACTAAGTTCCAGTTCGGTAGAAATCTTCTTCAGTAGATAGCCCCACTTTTCTTGTATGCTTCTAGAGTACTTTGCTTGAGAGTAAGAGATGGTAGAGATTCATTCTCTCTCTCTCTCTTTCTTCCTCCTCCTCTCTCTCTTTACTCCTCCTCCTCATCTCTCTCTCTCTCTCTCTCTCCCTCCCTCCCTCCCTCTCTAACAGTACTGAAGCTTGAACTCAGGATCTTATACTCTCCCTTAGCTTTTTTTTTGTTCGAGGCTGGTACTATACCACTTGCACATCTACATCTACACTTCTGGCTTTTATTCTGGTTACCTGGAGATAAGAGTTGCACAAACTTTTCTGCTTGGGCTGGCTTTGAACTATGGTCTTCAGATCTCAGGCTAGGATCACAGGTGTGAGCTACCAGTGTCCTGCTTTCTGATTAGTCTGAGTGAATACTGTGGAATCTGTTTTGTTGTTAGCATTTAAAACAAAAATATTGGAGACAGTGGTGAAAAGTTACGAAATGGGGCACATTTTTCTTGAAGACTAATTTCACTGCATTGCCTATTTACATTTGCTTTCATTATTTCAAAATTAAAAAATTTAAAAACAAATGTTTAGAAATGATGAAAAGGCTTTATCTTGGATTCTTGTCTGTAAGTGAGGGCAGGAGGGTGGGATGGATGGATGAGGGGTAGGGAGGGATTCTTACCTGCAAATGAGGGAAGTGTACAGGAGGGATGGATGAGAATGTTGAAAGAGGTGACATTGATTGAGATGTATTGTATGCATACACTGCTTTGTTAGGTAGCAATTCCTTTGTACAACTACTTAAAGATAATAAAAAAGTATAAAAAAGCAAAAAAGAGCCATGACTAGAAGGAAATTGAGGGATTTGAATAATATACATGTAAACTGGCTGGGAGTCTTGTGAACAGTTTGCCTGGACTTGGCCTAGAACCATAATTTTCTTGATTTTTATCCTCCCACATAGCTGCATGACATACATGTAGCACGACTTCCAGCTATTGTTCGAGATAGCTTGTGAACTTTTTGCTTGGGCTGTCCTGAAACCATGATTCTCTCAATCTCTGCCTCCTGAGTAATTAGGGTTAGACATAAGCCACTGATAGTAGACATAAGCCACTGATGTCTGATTCAAATGTTGTCTTTCCAGGACCCTCATCGTTTTATTTTATTTTATTTTTTGACATTCTGTCTCAAAGACATTTGTCATCTTCTCTTGATTCTCCACTGCAATGTCACTTGATTGTCAAGGACCCAGTCCATGGGCAGGTGTGTGTGTGTGTGTGTGTGTGTGTGTGTGTGTGTGTGTGTGTGTGTGTGTGTGTGTGTGTGTGTGTGTGTGTGTGTGTGTGTGTGTGTGTGTGTGTGTGTGTGTGTGTGTGTGTGTGTGTGTGTGTGTGTGTTCATGCAGCCCAAGCAGCTGCTGTCCTAGACACTGTAGAAGCAGATCTCCTTAGAGACTCCGTGGGCCATGGTTCAGAGTAGGAGCCACTTTCCTTCCATTTGTTTGGATGACTGAAGTCATTTACATGATGCCCTTGGACTGACTGCCTTCAATATACACAAGGGCTTTATAAACATTCACTGTTCTGATTCCTCTGCTTGACATCCTTTGTAGGTTAGAAAGCCCAACTTGATTTTCCTGTACCTTCTTTGACATTTGGCGACCCCTCTAGTGTGTGTTCACCAGAGAGTGGTAGAAGAGCTTTCCAGAGCACAGTGACGTTGGACTGAGGCTGAGCACAATTGATATTAGGGAGTGCTGAGCATGTTGGCAAATGTAAGAGACTGTGGAACATCAAACCTGGCTCTAGTGAATAGCAGAATTCTACCCCCATCCTGATATTCTATTTAGTGGTGGAAAAATAGATCAGGGGTTCTTGCTGTTCTACTTGCTAGATGATAGATTTTCTTTTCTTGTTTACCAAGAAAGTATGTAGTTTCTGAGCCAAGATTTGGATTCTGGTCCCTAGTGAACAGTTTTTAGAATGCTCTGATCTTCTTCATTTATAGAAAGATAATTTTGAGAAAATGTTCAGCATAGTGCCTTCCTGAGACAAAGCAGATTTCAACAAATGTTTGTAAAAATCTCAGTTTAGTTTAAGCTGTAGGCTAACAACCCTTGCTGCTGGTATTATATCTTCAGCTTCAGTCTTTTGTAATTTCTGGAGATTGTGCCCCTAAGCTCAGCTATATTCTAGAGGTAATACAGAGATATCCCTTGACTAATAATAGGGTAATGTGGGAGAGTTACAGAGTGGGAGAGTTACAAAGTCCCCTCCTCACAAAAACCTATTGTAAGTCGAAAATATTAAGTGGAAACACACAGATTCCAGGTTAGCCAAATAGCACACTGTTGTGAGTTGGCTGTGATCATAGAGTTGAGTGGAAGCTGTAGCTTGCAGTTATTTCCCAGCATTGAGAGAGTATCATACCATGCATTTCTAGCCTGGGAAAGGATCCAAAATCAAAATTCCAATGTACATTATTGTTAAGTCAAAATTGATGAGGACTTTATAAGGAAGTCAGCAACCATCTGTACTGGTTAGGTCCATGGAGCTAGTGATAAGCCCATGGGGTTGGATCTACCTGTGATTAGAAACTTAGCTGTTGTTATTAGAAAGTGTAGTATTTCTCTACATTTTTGAATTTCATAGAAAAGCTTTCAAACTTACAAAGACCTCATCTATGTTGAAGACTTATAAAAAGTTATGACTTAGTTGGCTATAGATATAGATTCAGGCCTGAATATAGTACCTTCACCAATGCTTAGAAATTAGAGAATAGTGAAACTCAGTCAGGGAGATATGGCTGGTGATACCAGGACACAAAGCAGAGAGAAAAGGGGAGATGAGGAGCCCCTAAGAAGTTTGGTCCAGGGAGTTAAACACCATGTGCCAGCCTTTTTGGCTTTCTGTCCCAGGACCCTCATCTAGGACAACAAGGGAAGCAGAGACGTGGACCCACAGGGCTATAGCAAGAGTGAAGTAGGCCCATGCCATCAAAGAGTCTTCTCTGCAAGTCACAGCTCTGCCATTATCTTCTTTGTGATTTTGGCTGCTTCAGTTTCCATGTCTGTGAAAGGAAAACGCTTACCTTATAGAGTTCTTCTAAAGATTGAAAGAATCAATGATGTAGGATGTTCAAAACACAGCTGACCTAGCCTGTGTTTGCTGTGACTGTAAGCAGGAGAGTTGGAAACTTGAATCCATGACCACTGGATTACACTACCTGTCTACGAACAGGTCATTATTAGGTTTTAGCTGAACTTCAGCTGCTTCCATATTATTTTTATGTCTCTTAACAAAGTACAGTTAGCATAACTTTAGAATTGGGGTGGGGGGTTGTAATAGAATCCTGGAGCATGTCTACGTGGTAGGACTGTCTAGAAGGGTGGAGATCTCCCTGTACGTGAGGGATTAAGGAAGGATGTGACCCTTCACCCCATAGCAGAGCAAGCTCCCTGCCTCCCTTCCATCTGAGTTGCTGTTGGCAGGATTGTATGCCATTTCAAAGAGCGAGGCCGCTGGATGAAAGAGGCTGTTTACAGTCCTATGTAGCTGAGGATGGACCTTTGGGGATGTAGTCCTGCCAGATGATGTTCCACATTCCCAGCCACTGAAGCATGGGGCAGATACTGGGCAGCGTCCCAGCTCCCTTGAGTCATATCCTCAGAGTGAGACTTGCTGCTTTTCTAAAAGGGAATATCCAGAGCATTAGACACACCCATATATAATGATAAGTGTAAAACTATCTTATAAAGCCCCAAATGAATGCTTTTTGAAGTATTTTCCATTGTTCAATTTACAATGGCCCTTTATGAGTATAGCTAATTAGGAATTGACTTTTTTCTCATAGATATCCGGAGTCCAAAAACTTAGGTAAATAACTTCCTAGGCAGAGAAGCCTTTAACATGTGTTTTATATTAGACACTGTACTGTGCTTCCTTTCTGTTTAGAATTTCTATGAGTGGTAAAACATTATTTAATACTTTTCTCTGCAAATGGCTTTGCTTTGGATTGTGTGAAGTAATTTCTCTGTAGCTTTTTTTTTTCTTTTCTTTTTTACTTCCCAGTTTGAATCTGGATTGATTTCTACTTCTGAGATGCATTGCTGGAAACAGTAGTAGAAGAATGCACTGGAAGAAGGCATGTGGATATTTTTCACAACTGTGCTGTTTTATGAAAGTTCTTAAAGTGCACTTTTCCTGAATCTGGATGATTCTCAGTTGGCTTATAAGCACACCTGAGTGTTGGAAGGTCAAGGAAGCAAATTGATCTATACCTTATATAAGACCTTGTGGTTCTTCTACCTGATTTAAACCTAAGTTGACTAAGCCAGGAAGCTGTAGCTCTTCTGACTTCACCCCCCAAATTTGTTCTCTGTGTCACCAAATTCTGTGCTTTTTTAAACTTGCTAATTGTTTTTGATATGACCCCTTTCCTTATCCCCATGGTTACTGCCTTTAGTTCTTCACACTTCTTGCTTGGATTTTTTCAACAGTCTCTGAGCAGATTGCTGTGCCTCTGCCTTGCACATTTTCTGTCCTCTCCTTGAGGTGTGTCTGTCTTTCCAAGTACTCTAAGACAAAGCTCTCAAACTGCAGAGGAACAGAATCATTTTCAGGGCTAGTTGACATGACCTGATTCTGATTAGACAGGTGTGTTTTCCTCAGGTTTCCAAAGGATGCTGATGCTCCTGGTTTAGGATACCACCCTGGGAATTACCATTGCCATTTTACATGCTTGGCTTCAGGATGATGGTCAGACCTGCTTGTGTGTCCTGGGCTGAGTCTTGGGGCTATCTCCTCTCCATCTCCTCTCCTTCCACATTCCCCTCCCCTCCCTTTCTCTCGCTTTCTTCAGCAGTATCCAATGATCCTGATGGTTGTACCTTTCCGTTCCTCTGCCTGGAGTGTGGTCTTCTCCATCATGTGGCACAAACATCATTACCTGGCTGAAGAGAATACGTTTTCCTCATTTGTGAAATATATATTGGAAATGTTTTGTTCCTCTAGGAGCAAGGAGTGAACATCTCTGTATCTTTCTAGAGCAATTAAATAATGCATACCTGAGCTGTGGCTCATTGAGAAAGGTGAGATGGACAATAACATCTATTTAGTTGTTTCTCCCTCATGAGATATGCAAGAACTTGTCACTCATTCACTTGTTGGCAGGAGGTCTTCCTGTTAATTGGCAGTTGGTCACAGTCTGTTGAAGTCCTCTCCCATAGGGTGCATCCTCTAGGTTCTGTCCTGGAGAATCCTTGATCAGCAGCTCAGACCTCCTCTGCCAGCTTTTTCTTGGCTCTCTAAGACTCTCACCTTTCCCTAGGTGGTGGCCTCTCTTTTCTCCCACTTCTGAATCCTCTCTTCTCCATCCTCACTCTGGCCTATATTTAACCATCTGTTTTAAGAGTTATCCTTAAAGCTTGTTAAAATGCAGATTCCTGGGCTCTACCTAAGGAGATTTTTAACTCAAGAGGAGCTGGGATAGCATCAGGGATAAGCATGTGTTGTGAGTTGGGATGAAGAATGCCAGGCACTTGGGTAGAGTGCCTGTAGCTTGGGCATTGAATAGCACTTGCCCATACTTTATTTTATTTATCTATTTATTATTATTATTTTTGGGTCCAGTCGTGGGGCCTGAACTCAGGGCCTGGGCGCTGTCCCTCAGCTCTTCAGCTCAAGGCTAGCACTCTACCCCTTGAGCCACAGCGCCACTTCCGGCTTTTTTCTTTTTTTGCTTATGTGGTGCTGAGGAATCGAACCCAGGGCCTCTTGCATGCAAGGCAAGCGCTCTACCACTGAGCCACCTTCCCAGTCCCTTGCCCATACTTTAAAAATAAAGATGTATTTAGGATTTCTTTTTTGGGCTCTCTCAACTTTCTACCAGAAACATAGAAGCCATTTTGTTATAAACAGTCTTTGTAACTCAGTTGACTACTCAGGAGCTCCTTGAGGTCAGGACTTGTGTTTCAAGAATTCTTCATGGAGTCTATTATTACACATGTGAGTGGAGACCATTACATACAACAAACCAAGGAAGGCACTAAACTCAGGGTTTCTCTTTTTCTTTTCTTTCTGGTATAATGCTCCTGTGTCCAGGGGCAGGAGAATCCTCAGTCTCTGATGGCTGAAGTGTACATGGCTGAGAATCAATCAATCGATCGATCGATTGATTGTGCTGTTTCTGGGCCTTGAACTCAAGGTTGGGGTGTGGTCCCTGAGCTTTTGTGTTCAAGGATAACAATACTGTTTGAATCACTGCTTCACTTTTAGATTTTTGTTGGTTAATTGGAGGTAAGAGTCTCTAGGAGTTTCTTTTGCAGGCTGGCTTTGAACATTGATCTTCAGATCTCAGCCTCCTGAGTAGTTAGGATTATATGCATGAGCCACTGGTGCTTGGTTCTTTTTTTTTTTTTTAAAATTGGTAAAATGATCATCTTTAGGTCAAAGGAAAGCTGCTGAAGTGGATTCTTCATGTTTGCATGGTTGGTGATAATTTTTACTTGAATAAGGAGAGAACCACTTAAAATGAGCCGAGCATCTGTTTTATCCCAGCCCCACAGTCCTGGCTAGAGACCTGTCTAGTCACTGGAGCTCTGCCCCCTCACTACCTTTGGAATTGTCTTCAGAGTGTTATAGTTTCAATCACAACCCCAAAAGCTGGCAAATCCTTGACTCTAGGTAGACTGAAATGGACATATTTCTGAGTAATACTCAGTGTTGCCTGCCTGCCTTCCTTCCTGCCTGCTCTGCCCTGCCCTTTTTGGTGTGGATATCTGGGGCTTGTGAATAACAAGGACCTCATGTCCTTGTTTGGCTTTTCCCCCTTAAGGCAGGGCTCTACCACTTGAGCTACTTTTGCTAGTTAATTGGAGATAAAAGTTTCATAGACCTTTCTGCCCTGACTAGCTTTGAACCACAATCCTCAGATCTTAGCCTCTTGAGTAGCTAGGATTATAGGTGTGAGCCACTACTTAGCTCACTATTGCATTTCTTATGTTCCAGTGAGATTGAAAATCTTTTATGCTGTCCGGTTCACTTTCAGATAGGATCTTTTTGTGTTATAACATCATTTTCTGTGTTATAATATAGTTTTCTGTGTTATGGCCTCATTTTGATTACAATCAACAGAGTAATGATGGCAAGGGAGAGGTTGGGAAAACTGTTCCCAGACTGCAATTCTGAGAAATTGCTTAGTAGTCTTCAGTTATACTTATATTTTCAAAATGTACTTTAGCTTGCAAAGGTCAGATAATTTTTTTGTTGTTGGTTGTTGGGCTTGAACTCAAGGCCTGGGCACTGTCCCTGTGATCTTTTGCTCAACATTAGCACTCTGCCACTTTGAGCCACAATGCCACTTCCAGTTTATTGGAGATAAGAGTCTTATGGACTTTCCTGCCCAGGCTGCCTTTGAACCACAATCCTCATAACTCAGCCTCCTGAGTAGCTAGGATTACAGGTGTGAGCCACTGACGGAGATAATTTTTTAAGAAATATTTTCTGTGTGCAGTCATGCAGAGCCATTCACATTAAAATGCCTTTTTTTGCTTTTAAATTGTTAGAGAAATGTTTGGTGCTTTTGAAACCTCCATTTATGATCACTGGAGTTGTGTTTGTGTGCATACAGGCCTGCAGTATTAGCAATTATCAAGGGAGCAATCTGTCCTATTTATTTTAAAACCAGCAGCACCAACTCTACCTGTCACATGTTGTGGTGGAATTTGAGAGGAATGAAGACAGTTTTATCAGGATTGTGAAGTTTTCCAGGGGTATAACCTGTGTATGATAATTCACTTTCTAAAAACAACTTGTGCAGTGTTCGCATGCTTGAGGCCAGCTGTCTGTTTTTGCTCAGACTCAGCTCCTCCTGCCATGTAACTTTGAGATATACAAGGTACACTTGCAACCTTGCATGTAACACAGAATCTCCCTTGCCTGTTCTCATCTTTTGCTTTTCCAAGGGTTATACCTAGGGGTGGGGGCATCACTTTCATACTGGTTGACTCCCAACAAGCTAGAGTTGAGCATCATGATTTGCCTGCCCTTTTGCATCTTTGACAAACTAATGTGAGAAAACCAATGCATTCTTGCATTAATTTGTTAAATTCTTGTACTTTTCAAGGTATACATGGAGAGAGACCTTCCTCAGGCTCAGGCCACAGTTCTGTACTTTGTTCCTTTATTCTTAGCACGTGGCAGCTTATTTCGTATCTTTTTGATTTGCAGAGTATATTGACTCTGCCTTCCCCCTCAGTCAGTTTTAGATCTTTCTCTGTTATTTTTCATTTGCTCAATTTATCCTTCTTTGTTTCCCTTTGTGTTTCTTTTATCTTCCTTCTTCCCTTGCTTGTCTTTTCCTTACTCCCTTCTCCCACATCTCTTGGTCTTAGCAGACCTTGTCTTTGGAAAGTTGGCCAATCACATTATATGCCAACATCTGATGGCTGTAATTATTTTCTTTCCAAAAATTTCAGTTATTTAAATCTTAGGATATTAAATCTTAGGATTCTGCTATGGATGAGTTTCATCTGAGGATCTGAAAGCTTGGTAATTCCTGGTGTTTAGTGCTGAAGACATGAAAAAATAATCCAACAGATGAAGACATGAAGAATAATCCAGCAGATGCACAATGTTCTGCTTTCCAAAGTAACCTGCCAAGCTGAGTATGGTGGTGCACATTTGTAATCCCAGCTACTCAGGAGAGACTAGAGGATGATGAGTTTGAGACCAGTCTGGGCCAAGTTAGAGAAACCTATTTCAGAAACAAAATCTAAAAAATAAATAGCTGGAGGTGTGGCTCAAGAGGTAGAGTGCATGCTTGGCATGTTCAAGGCCCTGGCTTTAATCCCCACTGCTGGGAAAAATTTTACTCTTCTATGTAGTATTTAACAACTGAAGCATTGCTTCCTGCCCTGGAGTATGTTTTCCCCTGTAATGTGCTATTGCTTTCCTTAGTCACTTCAAGTATTTCCCCCCCTTTAGCTTTCTTTTCTCATACTTTTGCTCTTAACTTCAGATTGAACAGCTTTCTTAAAGGCTAAATTAAATACACAGGAAAACCCTAAACTGTTTAGAAACTATGCAGTGTTATATTATAAACCTGTAAAAATTCTTAACACAGTTAGTGGTTTGGATGGATTTTCATGAGAACTCCTTCAGCTAAAAGGCAGTAAAACAAATGCCTTAAAATAACCAAACTTTGGCGTATAACAAGGCCATTGTTTGGCAATGTCCACCTTTTAAAAACTTTCCGGAGGAGGAAATGATTCTGAGACTCAATAATGATTTTTAAAATAAAGATGATAAATTAACATTGACATTATTTGCCAACAATTGATTTATTGTTTCCCAACTTTCTACCCCACATTCTGAATAAATTGGACTATGTGGAGAACTAGAAGATTAGCTTTTTTAAAAAATTGAAATTGGTTTTGCAGAAGTGGAAATTTGGCAGCAAGTATGGAAACTAGAAAATCAGTTTACAGTGTTCTGGGCTTCTTAGTTTAATGAAACTCACAAGAATGAGGAAAGACTTTGAATACAAGGCTGTGTCCTTGGGTAAGCTTTTCCTTTTCTGGAAGTTTATTTTTACCCTTATTTATTCAGTAGCATTTGGAACTGTATGTCTGGGCTTTACTTTGTTAATAGTAGTCTCCAAGATGGGCAGATTTCTCTAATAGTTAAGGATATCTAATAGTTTAATTCCAATAGTTATCTTTTTGATAGTTTCATGAACAAAATACTAATGGTATAGAGTGAAGAGGAACTTAGGAATAGAAAACCAAACCAACAAACCTGTGATCCAACAGAATGTGAATAATTGAGCTATACAACAATGCCAGTCTGTGCAAGTGTTTTGAGTTGAGCTCTGAGGACACAGTAGAAGCATGTATATATTTATGATAAGATTATTAGTTAATATATGTTAACTAATGTTCTATCATTTTTCTCCCTGAGGTGAGATGAGGGGAAGCCCATTGGAAAGATGACTTCAATTGGCATCATTAGTACATATTTAATAGCCTGCTGGAGCCCCAGGAAGTCTACTATTTGTCTGAGTTGCTAGTATATGAGCTCCTTCCAAACAGATATTTCCTTTTTATCTAGATTGTTTATATATGTCTGCACTAAGCTTGGTCTTGATTTCACAGGTGGTATCTTTGATGCATTCTTCCCTTTCCTTAGTGTTTCTTTGGGTGTTTTGTGCTCCAGTTTTCCCAGGTGTCGATGGGAAAAAAACACATTAACATGCTGATGGACATGTCACCTAAACATCTGCTTACAGTAGGTTCTTGTGCTATGGGTTTGAATGTGCACCCTTAGGAGAGGTGAGACTATATTAATCCTCAGTGGAACCAAGAACCTGTAGTGCTTTTCTTACTGGACCAGTTAGTACGCCCTATTTCCTGGGAGCTTGTTAGAAACACAGAGCCTTGGTGCTTGCTGCAGACCTCCAGCATCCTGCGGGCCTGCTTTGGAGAGCAAAGATGTGTTAGGCCTATTGGAATGGTCATTTACAAGCTTATTAAAACAATAAAAGCTGAGGCAAAGATACTTTAGCAGTAAAATTTTTTTTCATTGTTATTTCAGAATATTGGATTCCAGACTTTATTTGAAAAGTTCATGCACAGATAGTACAGATGGGGTGGGTTCTGTTTGGCTCCAGCAGAGAACATTTAGCTCCTTTCTGCTTTCCGGTTAGTTCATGAGTCTTACAGGGCTGTGCTGGAAAGGATCATCCTTCAGGGCATCTGTAAAGTTTTACTGGTACTTTAGAGCTTGCTCTGCTCTGCAGGCCCAAACTAACCCATGACTGTGAAATCGTTTTAGTAGATCACAACCAGCACTGAAATAATGATCTGTAATAGATGCATAGAGTATATTTCATGAAGACTGTAAGTTCAAGTTTGTTTTTTTTTTTTTTTTTTTCTGGTCCTGGGCCTGAACTCTGGGCCTAAGCACTGTCCCTGAGCTCTTTAGCTCAAGGCAAGCGCTCTACCACTTGAGCCACAGCACCATTTCTGACTTTTTCTGCTTAGGTGGTGCTGAGGAATCAAACCCAGGGCCTCATGCATGCAAGGCAAGCACTCTACCACTGAGCCATCTTCCCAGCCCTCAAGTATTTTTTTAAAAGAAATTTAAGTATAGCCCATAAGTATGTTTGTGTGTGAGTGTGCGTATGTATATCTGCACAAACATATATATATATATATACATATATATATATATACATATACACATATAGCATTAAAATGTTTTCAAGTACAAGAGGGCTTACATTATGAGGAGACTCTGAAAGGAAATATTAAGACAGTCCAAACAGGATGCTGGTGGCTCATAACTCCTAGCAACTCAGGAGGCTGAGATATGAGGATCAAGATTTGAAGCTAGCCTGGGCAGGAAAGTCCATGAAACTCTTATCTCTGCTTAACTACCCAAAAAGCTGTGGAGCTGTGGCTCAAGTTGTAGAGCACTACACTAGCCTTGAACAAAAAGCTCAGGGACAGCACCCACGTCCCAAGTTCAAGCCCCAGGACATTCTGTCTGTCTCTCTCTCTCTCAGACACACACACACACACACACACACACACACACACACACACACACACACACACACACACACACACACACACACACACACAGAGTCCAAATAAATTGGTTGAAGAATGACCATGTGCAAATGTTTATTACTGCCTGTTTACCAAATACATTTCTAGGCATCAACATATGTAGCCATTTTGCCATTCAGAAATATTGGGAAATAGGGCATTATTATTTTTAAAATTATTGTAAATAACATAATAATATTGCCAGATAATTAGAATACAATAATACAAATATTCAGAATATAATGAGGTTTAGTTAAGACTACAATGATTTTGAACCAAATTTATTTTAGTGCGAATTTAGGGAAGGATCCTTTGAGCTCAAAGAATGCGCATTCCTAAGTTTCCATTTGAGGCTCCAAATGTGCTTTCTTGAGAACTTAATCTCCTAAGTCTTTATGAAATGAAGACCTTAGTTACAATCAGAGAGGGAAAAGTCGTAATTTTGCCTCTTACTAGACTTATTCCTCTTACAACATTTTCAGCATCTGGCACAGTCTTTGGCATGTTTGGCATGCAATAGGTTCTTGTTGAATGACTACTTGACATTTCTGTTGGGTAAAAGCTAGGTGTTTACAGTTGTCCCCAGGGCCCCACAGAACCCTCCATGTTCTTTCTGACAGAATCTCCTCATACTTTTGCCCTTGTTCAGTCTGTGGCCATGCCACTTCCTTGCTCTTGGGCCTTTCCCTGGAATGTTCTTCCTTATCTGCCACTTTCTCATGAAGTCTCCTCTAGCCCCACTTCCTACAGCTCTGCACTAGCAAGCCCCATGTCTGCTCTTTCCCTGCTCTTCTACCAGACATTTGGCACTCTCTGGCAAACTACTTTATTGAAGTAGTACCGTTCAATTCTCCACTATTCCTTTCTAGCTTCAGAGGGCCAGCCTCTTTTTGTTTTGCTTCCATGTGGCCAGGGCCTGGGCACTCAATGTGACTTGCTGACAGATTGAATAGGCCAATGATTTCAAAGGTGGATTTTGACATACTTTGGTTTCCTTTTACTCCTTTATATAACTTGGTCACTTCTCTAGACTTTTCCTGGCACTTAGTATCTGCTTTCCAGTGGAACCAGGGATTCAGCATATGGAAACAGCTCTCTACAGAAAGTTTTGTCTATCTGTAAAGTTTCTAATATCATTCAGTCAAATGATACAGATTATTATGCTTGTCTTTGGAAACCAGTCTTGACATTTTTTTTTTTTTGTTGGTCATGGGGTCTGAACTCTGGGCCTGGGCACTGTCCCTCAGCTCTTCAGCTCAAGGCTAGTGCTCTACCACTTGAGCCTCAGCCCCACTTCCAGCTTTTTCTGCTTATGTGGTACTGAGGAATCGAACAGAGGGCCTCATGTATGCAAGGAAAGCACTCTACCACTGAGCCAACTTCCCAGCCCCAAGTCTTGACATTTTTGTATCGAGAATAAACTTAGCGATGTGTGCCTTGTTTTCCACATTAAATGATTAGATTTTAAGAGAAATGACAACTTAGTTCTTGTTTATTTTTTGATAGTATGGGGTAGAAAAATATTGCTGCTTTGCCAAACCTGAGACTCTGCTATGGTATCTGAGATATCTTGACTGTGCCCTCCTACCATGACACAGAATCCATGCTCATTCATTCATTCATGGCGATGACCAGGAAGGCTTGAAAAATGTCTACTCATTGCTATTTCCAAATGAAATAACAAAATATTCTATAACAAAAGCATAACATAGTGGCAGGGTGCCAGTGGTTCATGCCTATAATCCTAGCTACTCAGCTGGCTGAGATCTGAGGATTGCGGTTCAAAGCCAGCCCAGGCAGGAAAATCCATGAGACTCTTATCTCCAATAACTTCTAGAAAACCGAAAGTGGCACTGTGGCTCAAGTGGTAGAGTTCTCGCATTGAGCTGAAGAGCTGAGGAGGGGCCCAGGCCCAGAGTTCAAGCCCCACGACTGACACCCCCCCCCCCCAATATAGCATAGTTTTCAATATAATTTCCAAGAATTAGGTGTATATAGTTTTGATATCTCAGCTATGATTTATTATAAACATTTGTTTAGATTGATGCATGGATCTGATTGTAGGGTGAACAAGGTTCAAATCTCAGCTTTGCCTCATAATTTCTATGTGCCATTGGACAAGTGGCTTTGATTCTTCAGACTTTTTTCATGTGTCAGCTGAGGATAATACCAACATAGAATTTTCTGTATCAAATGAGGGTAGCATTTGTAAAATGTTAAGGTATTGAGCAAGTACTAAATGAATATTGGCATCATCATCATCATCATCATCATCATCACTGTTACCTGGAAGTGAATAATCAAGGTCCTGAGTATCTTTATCCTTTGATTTGTTCTTACCACAATTAAAGTGCTCCAACAAGTCAAAGATGAGTGAATGGGATATTTGAATTAGCACTTAGAATCCTGGGTATGTGTAGTACATGACAATTGAACAAAGGGTCTTACTTACTGTCTGACAGGCAATTTAAGGCCCTGAAGCCCAGTGCTGAGCAGGACAGGCCCAGGGTGTTAGGACACTTACATTTAGGATGTCAGTGACAATTTCATTGACCTACTTGGTGTGTTTTGTCACAGAAAATGCCAGTGGCCGAGTATGCCATGGATGAGATAGATGGGGAAAGAAAGAAAAAAATTTAAAAAAAGAAATAAATCAAGCAGAAAATATGGAGACAATCTAGTGAATGATTCCTGAGTTTGTGTCTGAGTGAGAATGTGCAGATAGTTAATGAGTGCTATGAAACTGAATGAGAAGGGCTGCAAAAGACTTCTTGGAAGAGGCTTTTTTTCTTTTTGTAATGAGTTGTCTGTATGAGCAACTAATTCTCTCTGGTACAAATATATGATGCCCTTTTTGTCATTTGGCATGTCAGTCTTTAAGATAAAATATGAAGGCACTACTTTATATTTTTTTGCATTGACCTGCAAGGCATGTTATTGGTAAACTCCTAAATCCCAGAGATGATGTAACCTGTTGGAAGTCTACAGTAAGAGATGGAATGTGGATTTGAATCCAATACAGGCTTATCTTTTGGGCCTATTGTGAAGTGCAATGAATTTATGGAATTCCTGCCACAGTGATTGATTCCTGTTCTGGTGTGATATGATTACATTGGACTTAGGCCAGTATGCTTTAAAGTATGTAGACTGACCCTAGAGAATTCTTTGCTGGATTTTTGGAATATGGTAGTAGACACTATTTCTTGCTTAAGAAGCACAAGGAGATATTGATGCTTTCTTATTATTTCCAGTTTTTCATTGCTCTCAAGTACTTTTTTTTTTTTTTGGTACTAGCACTTCAACTCAGGGCCTTCACACTCTTGCTGGGTTTTTTTGCTCAGGGTCCATGCTCTTCCACCTGGGACGTACTTCTGTTTCTGGCTTTTTGCTGCTTAATTGGTTAAAAGAATTTCTCAGACTTTTCTCAGCCTCCTGAGAAGCCCAGGTCAAAGCATGAGCCTCCAGGCCCAGCTTAGTGCTCTCTTGATAGACTTGTGAAAGCCGTTTCCATCCTTGCACTTTATTTTGTTGTTTAATTATCATTTTCTTCTTTTAAAATGTTTTTTTTATTGTAAAAATAATGTACAGAGGGGTTACAGTTACATAAGTAAGGTAATGAGTACATTTCCTATTGAAGGTTGTTACCTTTTGTTTGTTTATCCCAAACCATCCCTTCCCTCCCCACCACCCGAACTCCTCTCTCCCCCCAAGTTGTAAAGTTTGTTTTTAACATAGTGTCTTGTACATCTCATTGTTACAATGGGTCAACCTGTATCCTTATTTCAGCATTTTGTTATTTTGTTATTTTTCTTCCCCTCCCCAACAGGGCACCAACAACAGTGAAAACAGGGGTTATACCTTGGGGAAAGAACATACCAAAGAAGCAAAAAAAGTCACATAGTACATTTTAAATATGTTAAAATCAATAGCAAGAAAGTAAAAAAAAAAAAACCAAACACTGTGTCCCTATCTTGGGGTTTATTTCACTTAGCATCATCTTATATATGTACATAGCTCTTAACCTTTTCTGCTTGTCCTAGGCTTATACTAGTTATTGCAAATAAGGGAAACCATGGGACCTATGTTTCTTTGGGCCTGGCTTACTTCACTTCATATAATTTTTCCCAAGTCTTTCCATTTCCTAACAAACTGGGCGATATCATTCTTTCTGTTGGAGGCATAGAATTCCATTGTGTATATATACCACATTTTCTTGATCCATTCATCTACTGAGGGTTGGTTCCATATCTTAGCTATAGTAAATAATGCTGCAATAAACATAGTTGTGCTGGTGGCTTTAGTATGGCCTTGTTTGTGATCGGTTGGGTATATGCCCTAAAGTGGGATTGCTGGGTCATAGGGGAGTTCTATGTGGAATCTTTTGAAGAACCTCCATACTGCTTTCCAAAGTGATTGAACTAGTTTACACTCCCACCAGCAATGCAGTAGGGTTCCCTTTTGGCCACATCCCCTGCAGCATATTATTATTAGCTTTCTTGACTCTAGCCATTCTAACTGAGATGAGATGGAATCTCAATGTTGTTTTGATTTGCATTTCTTTTATGGCTAGAGAGGTTGAGTGTTTCTTCATGTGTCTATTGGCCATTTTTATTTCCTCTTCAGAGAAAGTTTCTCTTTAAGTCTTTAGCCCACTTGTTGATGGAGTAGTTGTTTCTTTGAGGATTTATTGTTGGGGGATTTAATTTTTTGAGTTCTATATTTTAGATATGAGACTGTTGTCTGTTGTATGGCTAGGGAAGATCTCCCAATCCATGGGCTTTCTATTGCTCTTGCTAGCTATGTCCTTTGCCATGCAGAAACTCTGCAGTTTCATACAATCCCATTTTTCCAACCTTTCTTTGATGTGTTGTGTTTCTGGGTTTCTATTAAGAAAATTTTGGCCTGTGCCAAGGAGAGCTAGGGTTTCTCTTATTTCTTTCTTCCTGTAATGTTTTCAGGGTGTCTGCTTTGACTTTGAAGTCTTTAATCCATTTGGAGTTGATTCTGGTGCAGGGTGATACATAAAGATCTAGCTTTAATTTTCTATAGGTGTTTAACCAATTTTGCCAGCACCATTTACTGAAGAGGCTGTCTTTCATTCATTCTATTTTTTTTTTAGCTCCCTTATCGAAGATTAGGTGGCTGTAGGTCTGTGGGTTCATTTCTGAGTCTTCAGTTCCATTCTGTTTGTCCTCAGGTCTGTTTTTGTGCCAGTACCAAGCTGTTTTGATTACTATGGCTTTATAGTAGAGTTTGAAATTTGGTATTGATATTCCTCCAGCACTGCTGTTTCTGCTAAGGATTGTTTTTGCTATTTGGAGTCTTTTATTATTCCATATGAATTTTTGGATTGCTTCTTCTATTTCATTGAAGAATGAGGCTGGAACGTTGATAAGTATTGCATTGAGTTTGTAGATAGCCTTGGGAAGTATTGCCATTTTAATGATGGCAATGCTCCCAATCTAGGAGCATGGGAGGTTTTTCCATTTCCTAAGTTCTGATTTAATTTTCTTTTTCAGGTTTTTAAAGTTTTTATCATAGAGATCCTTCACTTCTTTAGTTAAGTTAATTCCTAGGTATTTAATATTTTGTGGGGCTATTACAAAAGAAGTTGCTCTCCTGATTTCAGCGGTGCTCTTCTCATTGTTGACATACAGAAAAACCATTGATTTTTGAGGGTTAATTTTATACCCTGCTACTTTGCCAAAGTTTCAAATCAGCTCAAGTAATTTGGGAGTGAAGTCCCTGAGATTCTTTAAATACAAGATCATATCATCTGCAAAGAGGGAGATATATACTTCATCTTTCCCTATTTGGATCCCTTTAAGTTTGCATCTTTTCTTATTGCTGTAGCTAGGCATTCTAATAGTAAATTGAAGAGGAGTGGAGAGAGTGGACATCCTTGTCTTATGCGTGAGTTTAGAGGGAATGCCTTTAGTTTTTCACCCTTAAGTATAATTCTTTTCATATACAGCCTTCATTATATTGAGGAATGTTTCATGGATTCCTAATTTTTCATCATAAAGGGGTGTTGGATCTTGTCAAATGCTTTTTCTGCATCTATTGAGATAATCATGTGGTTCTTATTCTTGCTTTTGTTGATGTGATGAATTATATTAATTGATTTGTGTATATTAAACCAGCTTTGCATCCCTGAAATGAATCCTGTTTTATCGTGGTGTATGATTTATTTTTTATTTTTTGGGTCCGGTTGTGGGCCTGAACTCTGGGCCTGGGCGCTGTCCCTCAGCTCTTCAGCTTAAGGCTAGCACTCTACCACTTGAGCCACAGCGCCACTTCCAGCTTTTTTTTTTTTCTGCTTATGTGGTGCTGAGGAATCGAACCCAGGGCCTCATGCATGCAAGGCAAGCGCTCTACCACTGAGCCACCTTCCCAGCCCGTATGATTTTTTTTTGATGAATTGTTGAAGTCGATTGGCCAAAATTTTGTTGAGGCGTTTTGCATTGATGTTCATCAAAGAAATGGGTCTATAGTTGTCTTTTTTTGATGAGTCCCTTCCTGTTTTTTTAAAATACATTTTTTATTGTAAAAATACTGTACAGAGGAGTTACAGTTACATGAGCA
Organism: Dipodomys spectabilis; assembly: GCF_019054845.1. Lineage (NCBI taxonomy): Eukaryota > Metazoa > Chordata > Mammalia > Rodentia > Heteromyidae > Dipodomys > Dipodomys spectabilis. The sequence continues at coordinate 3,852,464 of NW_024870760.1, forward strand.
AGGTAATGAGTTACCATGGCTTCATAGAAAGAGTTTGGTAGTGAACTTCCACTTTCAATTTCATTGAAGAGTTGGAGGAATATTGGTGTGAGCTCTGCTTTGAAGGCCTTGTAGAATTCAGCTGTAAATCCATCGGCCCTGGGCTTTTCTTAGATGGGAGGTCTCTTTTTGCTGTTTCTATTTCGATGCTTGATATGGGCCTGTTAAGTTGTTTTAAATCATCTTAGTTTCTGCATGTCGGTATTCATCCTTGCACTTTCAAACTTCTACTTTTTCCCTTTTGGAATCCTGAAGAGTCCCGCGTGTACTGCTTTGGCATGTGTGTGGGTACCTGTACCCGTGTGATTGTGCCTGCTCCCAGCCTGCGTGGCCTCCCGCGGGGGCCTGGGGGGTTCGCCTGAGGCTGCAGCCTTCCCTGCCCGGGCCTTTCCTTCTCTTTGGCTTTGGCGTTTAGAGGTTGAGCTTCCGACTTTGACCCCTGGAAGGCCGGAGCCAGCGCCAGGAGGCCTGGGAAGCTGCCCGCGTGGGGCGTGGGCAGGTGGAGTGACAGACCGCAGGCCCGAGTGGCTTGCCGGGTCCACCCCACGGTGGACCCAGTCCACCGGTCCTGAGCACTGGCTGGCTCCCAGACCAGCTCCAGTTCAGAGTGCTCCAAGGGGGCCGGGACCTTGAAGTAACAGGGGCCCCTTTCTGGCTTCCAGCAACATCCTCAAGTCCCTCTCCTGAGCTTGATAGAGATGGCTTGCAGAAGTGCTGCCACCGTCTCTTCTTCCCTGTGGGCAGAATGGGACGTCTCACCACAGCATATGCTTTGAAGAGGCCTCTCATTTCTATTTTGAGATTAGAAAGTTCCATCTATGCCAGACAACCGACAGACAGCGTCTGACTTTTGAATCCCCTTGTCTCTTCTGTAGCTGGACTGATGTCTTCTGAGTGGTGTCCAGTACCGCCCACACTGTGCGTGTTTCCTCAGCTCGAGGGGTAGCAATGATGGGCAGTGAGGCTTTGTTGTTAGGAAATGAAGGCTCATACGCATGGTCATGATGGGGCTGGCTGGCTGGAGGTCAGCTTGTGTGTGGTCACTGCTGGAATGGCCTTGTAGACTAGGCTGTGTGGAGAGGCAGCTGGCAGGGAGTCCTGAGTCGTGGCTGGCTCTTCCCCAGGCCAGGTTCCATGTTAGGGCAGTTTCCTGGTGCTGGACAGTTGTGCCACAGAAAAGATGCACCTATAGTCATTTTTTTCCCAGCATCAGTTTACTCCAAAATAACACATCCCTTCCAGAGAATGATGCTAAGTAGTTGCTCCAAATCAGTTCATAATGATGCTATGAAATTATAAAAAGGATGAATATACATGTGCATTTCCTGAAATGTATGTGGAAATGTGTGTGATAAAAATAGGGTGTGCTGGGCGCTGATGGCTCACACCTGTAATCCTACAAGAGGCCGAGATCTGAGGATTGTGGTTTGAAGCCAGCCCCAGCAGGAAAGTCCATGACACTCTTATTGGCAATAAACTCAAAAATGCTGGAAGTGCTGGTGTGGCCCAAGTGGTAAAGGGCTTGCCTTGAGCAAAAGAAGCTCATGGACTGCACCCAAGCCCAGAGTTCAAGCCTCAGGACAGGCAAAAGAACAACAACAACAAACCCAAATAAGGTGTGTTATTGTATCTGAAGTGGGGGTTGTGGATTCACCTCCCAACATTTCTTTAAAAAGTAAGACATAAAACATTAAGAATGGGTTGGGAGGGACCTCTGCTTGCTTGCTTGCTTGCTTGCTTTCTTATCAGTGTCTGTAAGATAAATGTTCTGGAAGACATTTTGTGTTTTTTAACTCCCAAGTTAGAATTTGCATGAAATGGCTCTTTCCCCTTACTACCAGGCTTCATTGTGTTTTCTGGGCTTCACTTCATGGGACCTAGTCATTAGCTGAGCAAATCCTGTTTCAGAAAAAGGAAGTCTGCCTGGTTTCTCTTAACCTCTTCAAAAATAGTTTTTTTCATTTGCTTTAAAGACGAAGTGAGAATGTTGTGAAGATTAAATGTCCACGGACTAGTTGGAAGCCATTCTGGGCAGGAAAGTCCATGAGATTCTTGTCTCCAATTAACCACTAAAAAACTGGAAGTGGAGGTGTAGTAGAAGCAGTAACCTTGAGTGAAAAAACTAAGGGATAGTGCCCAAGCCCTGAGTTTAAGCCCCAACACCAGAGAGAGGAAGGAGGGATTAGGAGAAAGAGGGGAAGAGGGAATCTCCAGCTATAATAGTGTAGCTTATTCAGGGGAAGAGTACTTGCCTAGACATGATGTATGAGGCCCTGGGTACCATCCCTATAACCCCAAAGAAACCAACCAAAAAAGGCCACAAAACAGCAACAACAACAACAGCAGCAGCAGCAGCAGCAAAATAAGGCTTGTTTCCCTTTGTTGTTTTTTAGTCTTCCGCTTCTCAAGTGCCCCTGTCTGAATGCAAGGAAGGTCCCCGCTATATGATAATTTTCAGAAACTCCACTTTTCCTCTTCTCTGCCTCACAGGAGCTCACTGGTCACAGGTATGTAAGGAACATATTATTAAGGAGATGGTTTGGGGTTAGTGAGATCATCAACCCCACAGGACCATACTTGATCTCTTTGGAAAGCCATGTGTGGATTCCTCAAATACTTTGAGCAGCAGGATATGTATATTAGGAACTCAGCCAGCACTTTTTCTGTGAGCTGCTGTGCTTATTCTGTTGTTTCTTTTTCTTGAGTGAACAGTTCTTCTGAAACCTTAATTTCCTTTGTAGAGGCATAATATTCATGTTCAGTCTCCTTTTGTTGAAGTGTTTGTCTTTGTGTGTGATTCTAGAAAAGGCATGCATTTGCTAGAATGAAGGAAAGAAAAATTGGGTAGGATTTCAGGTCTGCCTGGTGACTTGAGAAACGATTATCTAGTCCTGTTTCTTCTTCTGCATGGTCTTTGGTCCCCCCCCCCCCCCCCCCCAATAAGGGGATAGAAACCTGTGAGTCACTGGCTATTTTCACAGCTAGAGATGGGCCCTAGAGAGTTAAAATTATTCTGGGAAGAAGAGGTGAGTTTGTTGAAATAATCTGCCTTGTGTTATGGAACTGCTGTTTTTAGTTTTTCTTGGCTTAAGAGTGAGAATCCTGTTGCCTGAGAGGCTGAGCATAAGGGGATAAACCTTGGAGATAATATTCATGTTTACTGAGTGATTTATGAGGGAGTGGGAATCTATAATAAGTTCTTGAATATAGATTTCTGGGGAGAATGACAATTTCCTGAAATGAAGTTTTTATTTTATATTCTCTTATGTGATTTAAACGATTTGGATATTTTAAAGTGTCCCTGTAATTAAATTCAGCCCTTTCAAAATCTAAAATAGACACAACTTCAGTCATTGTACTCTTTGTAATAAAAGCAATAATTTATCTCTTGAGAATCACAGGTATAGAATATATAATTTTCTTTTTAATTTTTATTTATTTATTTATTTTTTATTGTGAGAATACCGTATAGAGGAGTTACAGTTACATGGGCAAGATAACGAGTATATTTCTTATCAAGCATTGGTGCCTCCTTGTTGTAGAATATATTTATGTAGTCAACTGTTAAGCAAAACTCAAATAAAATCTTAGTTAAAAGAATTAACAATTTATTTGAAAAATACCAACTTGAAATTTAATAGAACAGATTGTCAGGAATTGCTTTAGAATTTTGGTTCAGAATTAGAGCCAGGTTGTTTTAACCATACAGTGTTTTTTTTCTTTTCCATTTTCATTTCGGTGAAAGACTTACTGATACAAATGGAAAATTAAGAAGGAATCACATTCCTTTTTTGAAGGTTTTCTTAGAGAATTTTCTTATTTTTAACCTTGAGCTGTTTGATAATGAAATATCAGAAAAATATCAAGAACACTGGCAAAAGTGAGTGATGTTTCTAAGCACTGATTTTAGGTTCACAGGTAAAAAGAAATAACCAATACTGGAGAAATTATGAGGCTAAATATCTTTCATTTATTTTGAAATTAATTTTGAGCAGAGCTCAAACTAAGTTTGAACAGAGTTGCAATGACTTTATTATAGTGTCTAGATATTGAAAAATTATAGTTGTTTAAATTTGGTTCATTTAAACAATTTTTTTTTTTTTTTTGCCAGACACTGCTGGCTCACGCCTATAATCCTAGCTACTCAGGAGACTAAAATGTGAGGATTGCAGTTCAAAGCCATCCCTCGCAGGAAAGGCTGTGAGACTCTTTATCTCCAATTAACCATCAGAAAACCAGAAGTAGAGCTTTGGTTCAAAGTAGTAGAGTGCTAGCTTGAACAAAAGAGCTCAGGGACAGCACCCAGACCCTGAGATCAAGTCCCCAGGACAGACCAAATATGTATATATATACATACATACACACACACATATGTGTGTGTGTGTGTGTGTGTGTGTGTGTGTGTGTGTGTGTGTGTGTGTGTGTGTGTGTGTGTGTGTGTACCGGTACTCGGACTTAAAACTCAGGGCCTTCCCCTCTCCCATGGCTTTTTCACTTAAGGCTGGCACTCTACTACCTGAGCCATATATCTACTTCTGGCTTTTTGCAAGTTAACTGGGGATAAGGGTCTTATGAACTTTTCTGCCCTGGCTGGCTTCGAAATGTGATCTCAGATCTCCTGAGTAGCTAGGATTACAGGCATAAGCTTCAGCATCTGGCTTTATTTAAAAAAAAAATCTTAGAGGCCTCTCTGGGGTATACTCTGTAGACTTGGAGATGCTAGAAGGATGGTGATATGGTTGCTCTTAGGAGCTCATAGTTGGATGGGAAAAATTATCTTTTTAACCAAGGTGATATACAGAGGGATTACTGTTTCATAAGTAAGGAAATGAGTACTTTTCTTTATGGACAACATTACCCCTTCCTTCGATTTCTCCCAGTTTTCCCTTCTGTTCCCTCCTACAAGTTGCCCACTGCTGCATTTGTTTACCCTTCCTTTGTCCTTCCATTTCCTTGTCCTCCCTTGCCCCCCACCCTTGCCCAAAGACAGATAAATGAACAAACAAGACAAAAAGAAAATAAATCCTCTAACTGTTTCAATTTCCTGAAACTGATTTTGATAAATGTTATTTTATATGATCAAAGGCACAGAAGCACTATGCCTTTGTGTGGAAAAATGAATTAAATGATGCTAATACTCACTAGAGACTATATTGGAAGTGAACTTTACAACTTGTAGGGAGTGGTGGGGGGAGGAGAAACTGAGGGAAGGGGTAACACTATTCAAAAAGAAGTGTACCCATTAGTTATATAACGAACTCTTCTGTACATCACCTTTACAGTAATAAAATTAAAAAAATTCTGGTACTATGGCTTAAACTGAGAGCTTACTTGATTACTTACTCATGGCTGATAATCTATCAATCACTTGAGCTAATACCTGCAGTTTGATTTTTTTTAACTGGTTAATTGGAGATGGAGTCTTTTGACTGGGCTGGTTTTGAGCTGTGATCTTCTAGATTTCAGCCTCTTGAGTAGGTGCATGGGGTTCAATTTTTTACTTTTGATGATGAGATGGGATTCAATAGAGCAGTTATGTATGCATTTAATGTATGCATGTACTTGAAGAATCTCTACATTACTAAGTCAAATGTATTAGTTCCATGTTACATTACACCTATCATAAACACAGTAGCTTAGAACAACATTCATTTACTATCTTGTAGTTCCAATGACTCAGGGGTCCAGGCACTGCTTAGCTAGTCTTGTAAGGCTATAGTCAAGGTGTTAGCTAGGTTGTATTTGAGTAGGGGGAGAATCTATTCCCAAACTTATTCAACTTACTCGAATAATTCATTTTATTGTAACTATAGAGCTGAGATGCCTCTTTCCTTGCTGATTGTCAGCTGGGATCTGCTTACTCCTAGAGGATCCTGCCAGTTCCTTGCCATGTGGTCCCCTCACAGACCCAATCAGATCTTGGCAACTTACTTCTTCACAGCTAGCACAAGAGTATCTCAATCTTATTACTGAGATGGAATCTGATACAGGGAAACAAAATCAAAGGAGTGACATTCTGTTCCAAATTCTGTTGGTGATAAGCAGATCACTTAAGAGCATCGGCTTATTATACAAGGTTGTGATCCATTGTGGGTTACATTAGAATTTTGTTCACCACTCAGTATTTATGGTTATATCATTGACTTCTGTTCTCAAAAAAATCTCAGCATTTGAGTCCTAGAAAGACTGATAAGAAAATCAGAAATGGATTGTTTTCTCTCAATGGGTAGAGAACAAGATGAAATTCTGTAGATTCTCAATATTGATAGGAAGGAGTTGCATACAAACAGTGAGGCTGTGGCTCATATGTTTGGGGTGGACCTCCACAGGAATCTCACAAGGTCCTCTAGCTAGATGGCAGCCATTTCTTATCTGGATGCTTTAGCATTGGCTGATCATGCAGGAGTGACATACGGCAGGAACATGCTTTGAGGGACAAGTCTCCTGGAGAGTACCCTGCAGCACAAAAAGTAGACAGATGGTGGCTCATTCAACCTTGGACAGGAATGTATCCTACTTATTGGCAGGCTGGGTGCTAAGAGATACTCATGCTATTTGAGGCAGAGCTTTACCAAGCTTGCTTAACTGCTTTGTAAGACATGAGGCAGTCACCTAATGAGACACAGTGCTAACCTAGAGTGATATGAGTCACATACAATATGCTCACTAACTTAGGTTGAGAGTGTTGATGATAGATTTTGTAAATTGGACAAAATATATAGTACCAATTGTAAGGATGTTTCTGGAACAGGATAGAGGACAGGTCAAAACAGCCTTGCCTTGGACAGAATCATGAACATTCTCTTCCTGGCTAGAGCTTCGTTAATGTTCAAAATTAGATATATATTTCAGGGGAGCAACAAAGTGTAGTTATACCTGCGTCCTTTTTCAGGTGAAGATTGGGTTGATTGAGTTGTCTCAAGGTCATTTGAATTATTTGGTCCTTTCTAGGCTGGGGAGATAGCTCAGTGGTAGAGGGCTTTCCTAGCATGTATTGAACCCCAGATTGAATTGCCAGTACCCTCACAAATAATCTTCTCACAAACATATGTATGATATTTGGGTTTTCAACCCAATAAAGACATTGTCTATTATTGTTTGTGGCTTCCTATTGAAGAAAAAAGGTTCATGTCTTTGCAGGAATAGGGTGTGTCTTTTGAAAGATGAGAATTTGCTGTCCCCAGTGGTTGATAGAAAGTGGAAAGGAATATTTGTCCCAATTTAATTATGTCATTTACTCCAAATTTTTGGCTTTAATTTTCTTTCTTCCCTTTAATACTTGATGTTTATGTTTATTTTTAAATTTTATTTTGATATTTGTGCCTTTTTTGTGACAACCCTCAAATAGTTTTTGGAACTTGGGTGGGGGAAGATATAGTAATATAATCAATTTACTGAAATTTTTTATTTTTTCTTTCTAGCAGTTCAAGTTGTACAGTAGTAATATCAGACTTCTTTCTCCTGTTGGCTCTTTTCAAGACCTGACATCAGATTTCATGGTAAGTAGATATTCAGGTCTTTGTTGTGATGTTTGTGAAGCAAAGCCTATCTCAGCACTTATCATTCTGACAAATCTGACCTGGTTGACACACTAAGTTGTTGCATTTGATTTCAGGATTGTGTGCCTATGTGTATGTATACTGGAAGGAGGGTGTAAGTGGCAGAAGCTTGTGTTATCTGGAAGTAGAAGCTCAAATGATGACTCTATGTGTTTTGGTCATTCTGATATACTTCAACCTGAATCTGGATTCGGAGATAGCCTTGGGAGTGGGGAGGTATAGTCAGTGAGGTTCTGGATGGTGCCTGGAACATTTCCTTAGTGTTCCTAGCTTGCCCCTCATCTGATTTTTCACTGTAGGAATGTTCCTTTACCTTGCTATGCCAGTTTTGTCAACTCTTCAGTGATGCTATTAATTTCTGTTCTGTCTAATTGTCAGGCTTTATTTGATGTCAGGAGCATCCAATGGGGGCCTACATGAGAATCTTAAGAAAAGAACTTCTTTAAAATTTTGCAAAATTTTCAATAAATGTTTGATTTTCTGGGAGATATGACTTACTTCTTATGGTAATCCCTTACTAGAGTGTAAGCTTTGTCAGGGCAAGGTCAGACACCCCTTCCCTCCATCCCATCCTTTCTCCCTGTCTGTCTGCCTCCCTAAAGTCAGGGAAGCTCAATAAAACTTTTGTCAAGGAAACAAATTGATGACACTTCCGCCTGGAGGGCCTCAGAGCACACCCAGACTTCCTTATTTATATTTGCTGTTGGAATTAGATGAGGCAATTGGGTAATTAGGAAAGATTCATTGTGTTTCCTTATTGAGGCACACAGATCCTTAGATTTAAATGGAATTTTCACAGTTTAGAACTTTGCTAAAATTGTGGGTGCTAAAAAGCATGCATTACATAGCAGACACATTCTGATTCAATGTGGGTGCAATTCCTTTCTGTATTGCTGAGTTAAATTCAGTTCATACATGTTTTTTTCCTGAGTGGATTTCACTACATGGTGTCTGAAAACTTGGAATCCATAAATTGACTCTCACAGTGCTCAGGCTGTGTACCTCCTGGATGCTTAGTGACTCGGAAATGCTTATTCCTTTTAGTAACCTGATGGGACAGTGTGATGTTTGAGAATCCTCCTCTCTGTTGACTTACTGATTATTGGCTGATGATTTGCACTTTTTCTTCTATGATTTGTCCCACTTACCACCAGCTTCAAATGGGAGGGAGCAGGTTGTCTCTCATGAATGGTAGTGCATCTTTCATATCTGTGAAAGTGAGTGTAGCTTATTTTCCCTTCTTTATCTTGGATATAGTCTCTACCTACCTAGACCCCAAAGTATCTTCAAGTAGAAATTTTCTAAGGAACTGAACACACCACTGGACTATATCTCAAAGTACTGTGAAATTTGACTTACAAAATTTTGGCAGAAGTAGAAATGTCTTGAAAATTACATAAGTATCTGATTTCTCTCCATATATGGGATTACCTCATTCTGTCAACTATTTTAAGCAACTTTCAAAATTGGTAATGGAAAACTTTTTCTTGACTGTAGAACTATATGTGACTTTTAAGTTAAATATAAAGCTACATTTCTCCCCCCAAACATCAGAGTGGTTAAAAAACACCTCAACATTTCTGTAGAATTGTATGTTGCTTTATATGTCATGCGTAATTTTCAAACACAGACTTAGATTTTGAAGTGTTGTAAGAACTTTCACACCTCTAAAAAAGGTTCTTACAGCTGACTGTCCTGGGATTTATATTCACTCTGTTACTCATAAAACTGTCCCTTAAACAGCTCACAGCTGGAGTGTGAGACATTCCTAAGTGCTGATAAAATGGACAGGTGGCATTACCTTTTCCTGTTTTGCTTGTCTGGGAAGGCCCACAGAGGACTAGAGTTTTGTATTAACTATAGAATGTGCCTGTCTTCCTGTACACTGCATTTATTTAGACTCTGTTTTCAAAGTAGAGTTGAGTCTTTGCATTTAGATTGTTCATAATGCATTTGTGTGGTATAGTTGCACAACACAGACGTTGGCTTGAATCCCTAGCCCTGCCACTTTTTTTCATTTTGCTTCCAAGCAAGTCCTAACTCTGAGTCTCATCTTTTCTCATCTTTTCATGGGATATTTATTTATTTTGAAAATGCCTAATTTAGCATTTGATGTACATTAGATGCTCAGTAAAATGTTAATTATTAGTTTCTACCCTAATGTTTGCCAGTTCTGCTGGTGCAGGCAGACTTGGAGGAAAACAGACAGAGGTGTTGAACTCTGTCCTCTTTCAGAGGTTTTCTAAAAAACTTCATAAGGCATCTTGCTAAAGCCAGGTATGGCAGAGTGCTGGTGAACTGATTGAGCACAAAGCTCCTGGGATGCCTGTGAAGAAATTAATTTAGGCTTTTGGCCTCATTTTCTGTCATCCATAAGAGAATAAAACTTCAGGCTTTATACCTGGTCAGCACTCAGCACACATGAGAAAGACTCAGTTGGTGAAAACTACTTTTATTGGTATCTCTCAAGATAGATACAGGAACCAGGGAGGCAGTGTGAGATCACTGGTCCCAGTGGGGAAATACTCAGTAATCAATAAATAACTGTATTTATAGGTGATACATCCCTGACGTAAACTTGTTATTCTTGTGTTAAATTTATAAATTTTAATGTAGAGTTAAAAAAAGGTCAACAGTACTAGGAGAAACATTCATTACATTTGAATGTGTGGGTCATTGTTGTCTGTACTAGTCAGTAAAGTAATGCTTTATTTTTTAAAAAACCAGATATATGTATAGTTATGTTTGGCACCGTACTTTGCAATAGATTGGTTATGAGGTGAATGAATGACTGAGGTTCTGAACTTGAAGGAGTAGGCTAAACTCTCCTTACCTTAGATTGATTTGAGGGCTGCATTGAGATGTCCTGTCTACATGAGAGGCTGGCAAATAGTGAATTGGAGTCTCTGCTGGCTTTTGAGGCTGTCATCAAGTAGATGTCACCAAGGCTGCCATTACTAGAATCCTGGGGAGACCTATTAACTTCTGAAATAATTCTTGAGTCTTTTAGGCTTCATTCATGTCTACTTTTCTCTTCCCCTGCCTCTCCTGCTTGCTTGCCCTACCCTATGTCAGTATGGAGGCATTCAGGTCTAGAGCTCCATCTTATCACTTTCCTTTCATTCTTCAACTTTAACATACATAATGTCATGGAGAAAAATAAAAACACAATGTGGGTGTCAAGAATATTGTATTTTTATGTTTACAGAATGGATTTAAAAATTCAGCAATGCAAAGAGGAAGGCTAGCAGGTGGGAATATCATTTTTAGAGGTTGGGAAGAGAAACTTGTTACCACTTCCACTTCTCTCTGTGGTCTGAGGCCTTCAGAATTTTATTTTATTTTATTTTTAGTTTTTGGTCTGTCTTGGGGCTTGAACTCTGGGCTTGGGCGCTGTTCCTGCGCTCTTCAGCTCAAGGTGAGCGCTCTACTGCTTGAGTCACAGCGCCACTTCCTGTTTTCTAGTGGTTTATTGGAGATAAGAGTCTCATGGAGTTTCTTGCCCGGGCTGGCTTTGAACCGCAATCCTCAGATCTCAGCCTCCTGAGTAGCGAGGATTACAGGCGTGAGCCACTGGCGCCCGGCTCAGAATTTTATTTTATATAGTGTTGCATTCTGTCCTTCTGCTATTAAATGACACTTTTTCATCAAGTAGACATGTGGAATCATATCAGAAAAATTCAAGTGAGTCGGCAGTTTCTTCAGTTGATGTCTACCATGGTATTGTCAAACTGCTAAAAAGGTAGCACATTTTCCACCCAAAATTTTTGTGGGGGAGGCAGAGTAAGGGTGTAGGGAAAAAGAGTATAAAAATAAACCTTCCAGAGATTCTGTGTTTCTTGGTATCATTTGTATTTTTCCATGGTGCAGGAGGTTAGAAATAGCATTGCTTTTTATGGGATTCTCAGCAGCAAGCTTGAAAATTTGGCTTCGTGGGTTTGGTCTGTCTGTGTGGGTGAGGTAACTTGTGCAGTACTGTGGGATTGGGGCAGTGCCTGGCAGCATGCTCTAGCAATTTTCTCTGTTTTCCTGCCTCCCTGTCCCCTTCTCTCCATCTCCTAGATGAATAGCACTCAAGTATGAAATATGCTTTGCCAGGGTCAGGCTCTTACGACTTGCCTGTGGCATCAGGTGCCAGTTGTAACAGACTGAGTCTCAGCAGTCCCCATAAAGTCACATTGGTACAATTATGAGGGTATTTGCTATGAGGGCATGTTCTTCAGGGATGCTATATCAGACTGGCCAAAGCTCTTGAGCCTAGGAGGATGACCTTCTAAGATGTTCATGTCAATGGGATATATCAGCCATCTTTGCAAAGGGGATCCTTGCAATTTATTAAAGTTACACAATTCTTACAAATGGAGGTAGGTTGCTGAGTTGTTTGTGAATTCAGTGAAGAAAGAAAATGTCAGGAGACAGGCAGTGGGACTAAGCGTTTCAACCCCCAGGGAACTCAGGGCATCTGTGAGTTCTTTGAAATTGTGCCAGTTCCTGGGGAAAATGTCAGGACTTCGATGGGGACTCTCAGTAAGATTTTGGCTTTCCAAAAGATTTAGAACATTTTTAGTAGAGCATGAAGTATGAAGTTCATTTGACTTGGAAAAGTCATTTTAGCCACGGTTAGATTGGAAGTGTGCTGAGTGTGGGCCAGAGATATGGGAGAACAATATGGGCCAGATTGAAGAGGATAGGAAGAGGGGGAGGGTAAGTATTTAGTTACAGATTGTGTGAAATAACCACACCAAGGAGATCATTTGAAGAATCAAATGGTTATTCTTTTTTTCTGGTAGGCTTTCTGCTTAAACTTCATATAACATTTGTTTTTGTGTTGGCTGTGATTCCTGCCAAAGACTGGTTAACTTTACAAGCTAAGGGTTTGGGAGAGGTTTCTGTTGAGCACGGGGTGTCTGGGGTCTGTCTGGGCTCAGCGCAGCATGTAACAAACAGTTTCTTCCTTCTTTTCCTGGGGTATGGTTTATAGTGATTCTCCACATTTTTCTGAGTGTCTTTGTTGTAACCTGATGGTTATGGTAGAGAGTTTGGGGCTATATACTTGTCTGGAGGTCAGTAAAGGAAGCCCCTCAAGAGTCCTTCATCAGTGTTGTATGAAAGGAGAGAAGGTTAGCACTCCCCTTGACAAGCATGGAAGAGGCCCTTGGGCCTGACAACACGCATACGGTTAAGGCATTGCCATCTACTTCGTGGCATCTAACATCGTTTTTTTGCAACATTATTTACCATAGCTAAGATATGGAACCAACTCAGATGCCCCTCAGTAGATGAATGGATCAAGAAAATGTGGTATATATACACAATGGAATTCTATGCCTCCATCAGAAAGAATGACATTGCCTCATTTGTTAGGAAATGGAAAGACTTGGAAAAAAATATATTAAGTGAAGTAAGCCAGGCCTAAAGAAACATAGGTCCCATGGTTTCCCTTATTTGCAATATCTAGTATATGTGTGAGTCAAGCAGAAAAGGTCAGATAAGTTGATGTTAGGGAAATGAACCCTAAGATATGTATTCAAATGGTTTTTTTTTTCTTTCAGGTGATTGTTTCTAACACATTTATGAGATTATTTCTTTGTTGCTTTGTATGTCCCTCCCCCATGGTATAACCCCTGCTTTCACTGTATTTGATGTTGGTATAATTTGTGGAGGGGAAGGGAAAAAACAAATTGTTTAAATAGGGATACAGGTGGATCTATTGCAACAATGAGATGTACAAGTCGTTATGTTGAAAAACGAACTTTATAACTTTGGTGAGGAGGGAGGAGTACTGGGTGGGGGCAGGAGGAGAATGGGAAGGGATGGGAAGGGGAAACAAAGGAGGAGGCTACAATGCTTGATAAGAAATGTACTCATTATCTTGCCCATGTAATTGTAACCCCTCTATACAGTATTTTCACAATAAAAATAATAATAAAAAAAAGAGTCCTTCATCAGCTTTCACAGCATGCTATTGGCTGGGGTCTGCTTTAGTATGTTCAGTCTGACTATGTCAGCCATGCTTTGGAGGCAGAATTGCTAAATACATGTACAGATCATTTACAAACACAAAGCATTATAGCTCAGTATTTTCACAATAAAAAAATAAGCGGACATAAAACAAATAAAAAAAGATTATAGCTGCCACATGGTTATGTTGTGAGAGCTTATGATGGACAGGTCTAGAGTGGTGCTCACAGAGCATGTTCCCCTTGGAACCAGAATTTTCTGTGGAGTGTGAAAATGTGGTTGAGAAACAAGGAAGCCATGGCTACCCCAGTTGGTTTTCTCTAGCAGGGTATAAAGGCTGTACATTGGCGATGGAATAATTGAGTAGGGAGGATTTCTCCTAAATGCTCTGAGACTGAGTAAATTTTATTTTATTTTTATTTATCTTTTGGTGCTGGGAATGGAACCTAGAACCTTAGCAAGTTGTAGAATACATTCTACCACTGAACAATGCTTTCAGCTGCCTACATTTTGAAAGTTCCAGAGATCCTACTTATTCTGTAGATTCTAGTCTGTTGTACTACATTTTTACCTGTGTTATTCTATTCCAAGAATAATAATTCTGTTGGCTTTCATTATTTCTAGAGTTGGTAGAACTATGTTTACTTAGCAGGATGTCTGGGTAGCAAGGATGACTTCTTTTTTAAATACACACACACACACATATATAATTGTAAATGCCTACTCTTCTAGTATTATTCTGGCAACAGTGTCATATATTCTAACACCTCTCTTCTTAATCCTTTATCCTCTTCTTCATTTAGTAAGCTCTTTATGCTCCATTTAATAGAACAAGAAGATGTACCGATATTCGTGAATCATTTAAGAAAAAGTTGTTTTATTGGTCCAGATGAATCTGTGAAGTATTTTTGGGTGCTTTGAAGGATTACAAGTCTGTTTTTCAATCATCACTAAAAGAACTTGTTACTACTTAGTATTGTGATACTGAAGTTAATTACACAATTTTATCTTTAATTGTTTCTTAAAGTTTTCTGGCCTTCTCCTCTATTTTTTCTTTCTTTTTTTTGTCAGTCATGGGGTTTCAACTCTGGGCTTAGGCACCATCCCTGAGCTTTTCAGCTCAAGGCAAGTACTCTACCACTTGAGCCACAGTGCCACTTCTGGTTTTCAGGTGGTTAATTGAAAATAAGAGTCTCACAAACTTTACTGCTGGGGCTGGTTTTGAACTGTGACCCTCAGATCTAAGTAGCTAGAATTACAGGCATTAGTCACTGGTGCCAGGCCTTACCCTGTTTTTAAAATCATGGTAAAATATACATAATATAGACAATTTGCAATCCTGAACATTGCTGGTGGGAAGGTGAAATGATTGCAGCTGTTATTGAGGACTATATTAGTCATATTATGAGTATAGTTTTGTGGCACTAAGTAAATCACATTGTTGTATATCTACCATGCAAAACATTCTGACTGTGAGGAAAGGTTCACACAGAAGCGTGGATGAGAGAGAACTGAGAGTGGACCAGGGGAATAGCTGTAAGTGTAGTTACATGTGTAGAGTGCTTATGAGAAATGGGAGAGACCACGTTTGAATAAAAGTACTAAGCCCTAAAGGATTTGAATGCTATACATACATTATCCTATAGGGTGTGGAGAACCATTGAGAGGTTTTTTGTTTTTTGGGAAGATGATGTCTTTTATGTGGTTTAGGGAAGTTGAGTCTGGTGGTCCAAGAGTAGGAGTGGTGGCCCAAGAGTAGGAGTGGTGGGAGAATGATAGGATCTGAGAAGACGAACTTGGCCAGAAATGATAGG
Source organism: Dipodomys spectabilis (assembly GCF_019054845.1). Lineage (NCBI taxonomy): Eukaryota > Metazoa > Chordata > Mammalia > Rodentia > Heteromyidae > Dipodomys > Dipodomys spectabilis. The sequence goes on from NW_024870760.1 coordinate 3,867,837, forward strand.
GCCTAAACTGACGTAGTAATGATAGAGAAGAGGGCCTGGAATAGAGAGGCATCTGGTGGGCTAATGTACCAGATATGAAGAGTAATAGAGGTAGCTGGTGGGAAAGGGGTTGAATTCCAAAAATTTTAGGCTTCAGTTTTGTGTAAATAGGTGATGTTTGAATAAAAATAAGCAACCTAGGAGATGGAGCTCATTCAAAACGTAGTTAAGATACCTAATTGGGCAGTAAGATGTACCAGGATATCACTGTCTTAGTATAATGATTGTGTGTGTGCACACGTATGTGTGTGTGTGTGAGCGTGCACGAGTGTGTACACGCTTGTTGGTTCTAAGGCTTGAATTTAGGGTCTGGGCACTGTTCCTGAGGTTTTTTTTTTGTTTTTTGTTTTGCTTAAGGCTAACTTCTACCACTGAGCTACAGCTTAATGGGCTGGTTTAAAACTGCAGTCCTCCAATCTCAGCCTCTCAAGTACCTAGGATTACGGGTATTAGCCATTGGTGCCCAGCTTAGTATAATGATCTTAGTATAATGCTGATCTGTTTTATTGTCAAGATTTTGTCTCTCTCAAAAAGCAGTTGTCAGGTTTTTAATGATTAGCCCGTGCATCATTTTAACTCATCAGTACAGCTTTACAGATTTCCCTCTGGTATTCCCATTATCTTGAGTATGTTCTGTCTCTCTCCCTAGATGCCTTGGGGCTTTGCAACACACATTTAATCTTGCATGTATCATCTTAACACACAGTGACCTAAAATAGAGTATATTATTGTCAACCTTTAATATGGTTGATTTTTCCAAGAAACATGGTTTCAGAATCCCCTAACCTTATATCTTGTCTTCTTTCTGTAACCCCATACACTTTGAAGAATTTTGCCCCATTTGCATAAGGATTTCACTATTGATGTTCTTAGAAATTAAATTATATTAAGTGAAGTAAGCCAGGCCCAAAGAAACATAGGTCCCATGGTTTCCCTTATTTGAAATAACTATATGTCTGAGACAAGCAGAAAAGGTCAGATAAGTTGATGTTAGGTGAAATGAACCCCAAGATAAGGATTCAAATGTATTTTTCTTTCTTGCGATTGTTTCTAACATATATATATAAGATGATTTCTGTGTTGCTTTGTATGTCCCTCCCCCACGATATTTATAACCCCTGCTTTCATTGTATTTGATGTTGGTATAATTTGTGGAGGGGAAGGGAAAAAACAAACCGTTTAAATAGGGATACAGGTGGACCCATTGCAACAATGAGATGTACAAGTGTTGGCCGGGAGGGGGGGCGGGGAGGGGGGGGAGATGGGAAGGGATGGGAAGGGGAAACAAAGGAGGAGGCAACAATGCTTGATAAGAAATGTACTCATTACCTTGCCCATGTAATTGTAACCCCTCTGTATGGTATTTTCACAATAAAAAATTAAAAAAATTAGGTATACCCAAAATATTATGATCAATCTTCTTTACAAATACATTTTACTGAATATTATTTTATTAGAATGTGACAAAAGATAAGGATAAAGTAACTTTTCATTCTGTATCTCCTGGATTGGATTAGATACAGAGACATAGCTATATGTCTCTGTCGAAGGTAGTTATGAGGGTAGGTCATTCTTTGGATAAAAAGTAATAAACTTTTAAGCCTTGCATACTTGTTACTTCTTTAGTTGCATTCTGACTGTGATGGTGGAGGCTGGGCTCTTATATCTATGATTTGCCCTGACATTAAAAGACAGTATCCAAATTTGTATTCCTTTACTACTCTGATTTCACATGAGGCTTGATGTGAATGAGAGAGACTCACTTTATTATGAAGGTGGAATTAATCTAAGTTAAAACTTATTAATTGAATTTTTTCATGGAAAATGCTTAGTAGTTAATACAAGCTCCTTGCGTTGAAATAATTAATGGAAGACCAATTAAAGAAACATTAGTGACACTAGTTCAATACCGAGAAGAGTATTAAAAACCTTATATCAAAAGAGGCAAAGAGATTATAGTAAAGTACACCTGTGTAATAAGTTTCAGTTTAATCATTTGGATTTTTAAGAAAATCTCATGTAGACTTAAAAGACATTAGACAAATGACCAGAAAGTGACCAATTAAATATAAATTATCAATTTATATTCCTTTTATGCATATATTTTTTTGCTAGTAACAGCTTTTGAATTCAGGGCTTCATGCAAGCTTGGCTTGTATGTTTGCTGGGCCAACAAGCATTATCACTTGAACCATACTTCCAATCCCCCCTTTCACTTTTTGATCTGAGGATTTACTTCTATAGAAATTCTAATCATAATCTGTGGTTTTCTTAAGGCAATTAAACTTAGTTTCACAGTATTGTAGCAAGTAGAATATTACCCAGAATGGACAAATGCCTCAATCTTGATTTAAAATTAATAAGATGATCTCTCCTTACACAGCTATCAACTTAGCAAAAATTGTACCAATAAAGGCTTAGTCTATATTTGTTTCAATGACAAGAGTTATTAAAATATTCATTTTGGCCATCCATGTGAAAGTGTTTATACTAAGACTATCTCAGGTTTATAGCAAAGGAAAATTTAGGTGATAAAAGACCAGATACACAACTATGATGATAGATATTACTCAAATATAATTTTTATAATCTAAAAAAAGGATTGATAATGGAATTAGTACAGTATTGTAATTGTGAATGAATAATGCTTTAGAAGCCACAGCTACAAGGTGAAATAAGGGTTATAATTACAATTCTATGACATTGGACCATACCTTCTTCACTTTGATGATACTATTGATACAATTGTCCTGCTTGGCATTTAAAAGACACCTAAAAAATAAACAAGTGCAGAGCTTTGTCAGAACTAAAACATTGTGGGAATGGAGCAACATCCAAACTTTTGAGAATTTTGGCATTTGAGGACTTTAGAAATACCAGTTAGATCTCCTAAGGACTGGGCTCTTTAGAACTTACCAACAATCCAAAGGCTCTTTTTTTTTTTTTGATATTTTCCACATTATTGTAAGGGTCTCAAGATTAGTCTTGTTTAATATTTTGGGATTATTATAAAAGTTAAATAGTTCTAGGATACATAATGATTTACTTTACATGTGTTAATTTTCTAATTTGTTTCCATTTTAGAGATGGATAAACAGAGGGAATGAGAGATGATGTGAGATTTGTAATGGTGTTTGTGATGACTCTTTCAGTGTTAGAAAGTATTATAAGAATATTATAGATTGCTAAAATATACTTAGAACTCAAAATATTAAATCCCCCAACAACAAATCCTCAAAGAAACAACTGCCTGATTAATAAGTGGGCTAAAGATTTAAAGAGAGACTTCTCTGAAGAGGAAATAAGAATGGCCAATAGACACATGAAGAAATGCTCAACTTCTCTAGCCATAAAAGAAATGAAAATCAAAACAACATTGAGATTCTATCTCACCCCAGTTAGAATGGCTATAATCAAGAAATCTAGTGACAACAGCTGCTGGAGAGGATGTGGCCCAAAGGGAATCCTATTGCATTGTTGGTGGGAATGTAAACTTGCTGAACCACTTTGGAAAGCAGTATAGAGGTTCCTTAAAAGACTATACATAGCAGTCCCTTATGACCCAGCAATCCTACTTTTGGGCATTTACCCAAATGATCACAAAAAGGTCATACCAAAGCTACCAGCACAACCATGTTTATCACAGCATTATTTACCATAGCTACGATATGGAACCAACCCAGATGCCCCTCAGTAGATGAATGGATCAAGAAAATGTGGTATATTTATACAATGGAATTCTATGCCTCTATCAGAAAGAATGACATTACTCCATTAGTTAGGAAATGGAAAGATTTAGAAAAAATTATATTAAGTGAAATTAGTCAGGCCCAAAGAAACTTAGGTCCCATGGTTTCCCTTGTTTAAAATGACTAGTACATATCTAGGACAAGCAGAGAAGGTCAAAGGTTATGTACATATGTAGACCATAAAAGATGATGTTAAGCAAAATGTACCACAAGCCAGGGACACAAGTGGCTTTTTCTTTCTTGCTATTGTTTTTAATGTACTTATAATGTACTATGTGATTCTTTTGTTTCTTTTGTATGTTCTTCCCCCATAGTATAAACCCTGTTTTCACTGTATTTGATTCCAGTGTTCTGCATCTTGTATATACATTTTTTGTAATTTGGGGAGGGGAAGGGATATAGTGGAATGCTTAAATGGGGATACAGGTTGACCCATCGTGACGATGAGATGTGCAGGACACTATGTTGAAAACGAACTTTACAATGTCGGGGGAGGGGGACGGAAGAATGGGGGGGTGGGGAGAGAAGGGATGGTAGGGGAAAAACAAAGGAGGAGGTAACAATGCTCGATAGGAAATGTACTCGTTACCCTACTTATTTAACTGTAACCCCTCTGTACAGTATTTTTACAATAAAATATATTTTAAAAGAATATAGATTGCAAGGCATTGAACTGTTCAAGAATTTGTAAATGTGTAAATGCCAGTAGAATTTAGGACTGTATGATTAATTAATTCTGATTAGTAAATTTTAAACCTACACAAATGTCATCTTACAATTGAAAACACTAACTCTTGTCTTTTGGGCACTTTGGGCACAAATAAAATTGTGATTATGAATTGTTAATTGGCCATCCAGATATGGTGTCATATGTCTAGAATTTCCAATAGGAGGTAGAGATTGAGAAGACTGAGATTTGAGGTAACCTGGGCAAAAAGTGAGTGAGACTGAACCAATGAGTTGGATACAGTGTTGCTAATCTGTAATTCCAGGATATTATAAGAGGCATAAGTATGAGGACCATGGCCCTAAGCTTGTCCTGGGCAAAAGTGGAGACCCAATCTGAAAAGTAATTAAAGTATAAAAAGGACTAAACGTATGGCTCAGCAAGCAGAAAGCCTTGAGTTCAAACTCTGTTATTGCTGCCCCCCCAAAAAAAAGAATTGGTGATTGGCCACTGAAATAAAAGAGATGAGTTATTGGTAAAAATCCCAGCTGTGTCCAGTCTAACCCATTGGGACGGCTGTAGAGGGATGAGATATTGAGGAGATCTGGATTACAGACTACCCGATATAAACTCTTTTTTGCTGAAGTTGGACATTCAAGTTTCTAGGGGTAAAAACTCATGTTAAACTTGACTTCCTTCTACCTGAAGAAATATTATATCTCAGCTTTACGTATAAGTGCTAGGGGATCATGGGAGAGGTTCCACAGCTTCTGGCATTCAGTTTGTTGAGTTTAGGATAGCTGATTACTGGCCCTTTCCTGAATTGTTCAAAGTGGGACAGAGCCTCAGTTTCTTAGGAGGCCCAACTGGTATTTCTAAAAACTTCCCAATACCAAAATGCCCCAAGACTTGGATGCTCCTCTGTTTCCACAGTGTTTCAATTCTGCCAAACTTCTTATATGTTGTTCTAGCGTGTGGGCAGACTTAATGGGCTCAGGAACTGGGCATGTGGTATTCCTGAGAGAGACCTTCACCTTACCCTCTGGGCATGGTTGGAGGAGCAAGCAGGACATAAATAGTTGATGCCTCCTCTTTACTAATGGGACATTTATTTCTTCTGTTGTTATTTTAGACTGGATGACTATTTCCTTATGATTCTCAGGAGCAATGATCCCAGTTCCATGATCCTTGAAGACAAAGAGGATCTATAGCTTCCTCCTTACCTGTGGTACTTGACAGAAATATGTTAATACTTGGGATGACTTTAGTTTAGCTTGTAGTCAATTTAAGCCTTTAAAGCAACCTCTCTACATTAATCTTTGTTTATATCCTAAGCATTCTATAACTATCTCAATATATCTAACTTACTCTGCAAAGTACAATCATATAAAATCATTATAGCACTATATCACCCAGCTTTTGCTTGAGTAGAAGAATTGTATTTGCTTCTTTTGGTTGCTTATTTCCCCCTCCCTCCTTCCCTCCCTCCCTCCTTTCTTCCTTCTTTCATTCCTTCCTTCCCTCCTTTTTTCTCCTTTCCCTTCCTCCCTTTTCTCCCCCCTCCCTTCCTCCCTCCCTCCCTTCCTTTGTTTTCTTTTTTTTGTGGTACTGGTTTTAAAATTGGGGCCTTTTGCTTACCAGACATGAGCCTTTCCAACCCCAGACAGATATTCCGTAAGAAAAAAATATTCGTTTCTGTCATCGTTGGTACCTTACTACTGTAATTCTCTCTTTTGTTAAAAAGCAAAATCAAGATGTCTTTAAAGAATGTTACTGTTCACCATTCAATGTATGAACTAGTCCTTGTTTGTGGGCAGCAGTAATATATTTAGAGAGATGGGAAATTAAAAGCTAGGTGCTTGGTACATTAAAAAAAAGTTAAAATGAATTTGGGAAAATGGAAGGGCTTTTATTCATTAATTACAGTTCATTTATATCAAACCTTCTCTTCTGTAGACAAAACATGAGGGGAGACAGTCTGTATAAGGATTGTAGCATCAGCACTGTTGAGTTTATTTGGAGATCTGGTTCTTCACCTTGGCTTCCTGAGAGGAAGAAGTGCTAGCCCTTCTGCCAGGACACATAGGGTTTTAATTTCCTGGGGCTGAGCAAACTATGAGGAATATTATTTTTACAGGCCATAAAATACTAACTAAAACTAAAACAAATTTTTGTCAAAACTGGATGTAGTTTGGGTCTCTGAGTCACAGCAAAGTAGTCTCTTTGGAGGGGATGCTTACATAGTCATGTCCTATCAATTTACCTCGCCCTGCCTCTCCACCAGACTGTTTGCTGACGTCTTTACAACTCTCCAACTGAGGTTCAATCTGTTGGGCTCCAGAAAAGCAAATGGTGAATGATATAATCAGCAAGGCCTTCTGCCACCAGGAGGACATCTGATGATAAAAATCAATGTTAGGTTTTACGTATTTACTCATTCATCCAGTAAGCAATGTATTGAGTACTTACTGATTGAAATAATACTGGTTTTGTCTAAGCTTTTTACAGAACAAACTGTCTGTTGGAGATGAGGCCTGGATGGCTACAATGATCCATCAGTTACAGTGTGTTGACTGAGCTGTGAGGACACAGGCTGGGCATCTGGTATACTTTTTACCTCATCACATGCCTGTCTCTTAATTCCCTATGATAAAGAGCCATGTAGATGGACCTGTATAAATCTTAGCTGGCCTTTCCAAATCTTAGCAACTAGATCTAAGTCACTCAGGGACAGTGGTGGTTATACTCAATGTAGATGTGATCTATGTTTAAAAACAGGGTTTTTAACAAAACAGAGTTTCAAAGGAATTAAAATTTCACCACAAGACAAACCCAGTTTACTACTGCATTTTGTGTGCATGTGTGCGTATGTATGTGAGAGTGTGCGTGTACAAGCGTGTGCACACAGATCCTAGGGCTTGAACTCAGGAGCTGGGTATTGTCATTAGTTTATCTGCTCAAGGCTAGCAATCTACTACTTGAGCCACAGCTTCACTTCCAGGTTTTTGGTAGTTAATTGGAGATAAGAGTCTCATGGACTCTCCTGCCTGGGCTGGTTTTGATCCATGATCCTCATATCTCAGTCTCCTCAGTAGCTAGCAGGACAGGCGTGAGCCAACAGCATGCCTGGCTTATACCTACATTCTTAAGCATGCTATCCCTTTCTCTGGAAAATCATAATTTCACGCTTCAGATTGACTGGGTGTTTTAGGCAGAAGCCAAAGCATAGGGGCTTTCTTATTAGCTAGGGAATTCTGCCTACAAGGTTACATTTTGAACTAATCTGATAAAATTTTAGAAAATTTCCCGGTAAAACAGAAATTTCTGTTCTAGGCTACAAAAAAGGAAGTGCTAGATATTCACTGTTTTGGTTTACTCAGTTGTTTTACATTTTGTTTTGCTTCATTCAAGGACTCAGTGAATAACAATGAGGCTATATGGGATTCAGAAGTTTCCTGGCCTCAATCATGAAGGATTTAAAATTTTTCTCTTGGTTTGCTATCTGAGGTGCTTGGCAGATAGCAGCAACATTGGGTACGGCTTAGTGTGAACATTTGTGATTATCTGTGGGTTGGCTGTACACAGTATTTCTGGGTGTGCTCTGTGTATATTTGTGATCTGTGACCCACATGGTATTTCCAATACTTTTTCCTGTTAATTTAGATGATCATATGGCTTGGAAAAAACTATAGGTCAGGAACATTTGAGTTATAAAATATTTTTAGTATCTAGGCCGCCAGTGGGAAGCTTTTGTCGTATCGTCTATAGTTCATCTTATGTATTTTTATTTCTTCTAAATCAGTAATGTTTGTGATTATTTTAGGATTCTGTTTCCCCTCTATCATCTCTGAACAGACACTGAAACTAATTAATTAAGTTTAGATGCATGAAGGAAATATTTCCTCATTAGAAGTTATGGAGGTCTGTGCAACCAAAGATATAGGAGTTGGCTTTGCAAGTCTCAGAGCTGGATTAGAATATTGTATTTTATCAGCCCTTTGCTGTCATCACAGAGGAGAATAATAGGGGAATACAGTTGTGTATGGTTCAGTTTTGGATTATATATTTAGGATACATTTTAAAGCGTTTAACTGCTCACCAAGTAAGGAATCTTGAGTAATATTTTTCCACATTGCATACAAATTTACAGGTGACATTATTACTACATTAGTCATTGTCACTCTTTGAAGCTTCTTATAAAATTTATCTTTAAACTTAAAAAAATTACCTTTTCCTCTTGCTCTGAGTTCCAGAAAATCATTTGTTAATGGCATGTCTGAAATGATGCATGCCTTCTTTAGTGATCCCACAGGAGTCAGGCTTGTAGTCTTACATAGGAAAAGTTCTTCTTTTTAAATTTGGAAAAGTTACTTAGTCCAAGTTTAATAATAGTTCTCCCTCCAAATCCATGCTAAATTATTTCTGATATTGGAATGACAGGTCTGTCCCCATGATTGTCTTTTTAACCTCAGGCTATTTCAGTTTAATTTTATAAACTAAACTGAACAAAGTTTGTGTTAAATGTAATTTCTGAACATGGTTAATGATGGTCAAGGTGACTGTTGCTTACACTTGAAGGCTGGAACATATCCCAAGAACTGGATGTAATGGCTTACATGAGAACCTTTTCTTAAAAAGACTGAAAGCATTAATCATTAATATAAGATTTTTGGTAACCAAAAGAATGAGGTCTGTGGTAACTTACAAGAAAACTTTGATTCTAGAAGAACAAATTATATTTTTTCCTTTGGAACTGAAAGGAAGCAAAGCTGTCCTATATAATCAAAATCCTCCAATTACAAGTGAAGAAATAGAAGTCAGAGGGATCATGTGACCTGTATAGGGTCACACTCTTTGTAAGAGGAGCCATGAACTGAGAGCTCTTCATTGTGCTTGATGCCCTTCTAGAGTTCACCTCTGATAGAGGATTGAGAGAATTTTGTCTGAACATTTTTTTTTTTTTTTGGTGGTTACCAGGGATTAAACTCCAGGTCTCTTGCTCCAGAGGCAGGTGTTCTACCATTTGAGCCATGCCTTCAGCTCATTTTGTGTTATTTTCAAGGTAGAATCTTGATTTATGTCCAAGCTGGTCTAGACTTCAGTCTTCCTTCTTGTGCTTCCATGTGTTACCAGGGATGATAGATGTGTGAATGTCACTGCACCCAGCCATTGACTATGAGATGGAGTCTCTCAAAATTTTATGATAGGCTGGCCAAGATCCCTTGATTCCTGTCTTCCAAAGCAACTAGATTTATAGATGTGCACAGTTCTGTCTACATACTTTTTTAGACATTAAAATGTAAAAAAAGTTTGGTTCTAGCCATTGTTTGGAATAGAAAAAATTATCTTTACTAGATTTTTATGGAATAACTGAGAAATTGTTTGAACAACAGACAGAATGTCAGTATTCTCAGTAGATGTAAAAGTGAATTCCAACATTAGAAAATGCTCAGAAACCAACAGTACTTTGGGGACTGGCTAATCAGATTCTTAAGGACACATATCATATTTAGTCAATGGAAATCAAGAATTTGACTTATAGGTTACCTTCTTGCCCTTTCAGAATGAATTGTAGAATATATTTTCAAACTTAAGAAATTCAACCAACAGCTTTTTTAAGGGAAATTGCTTTAAAAATATCAACAGTTGTGAGACCCATTTTTGGAATTTATATATTGTAGAAGCTCAGCATATTTTCTCTATCACTTGGAATTTTCTAGCATACATCAGAAAGCATATCCTTGGATAATGCCCACATCTTGGAAAGCTGTCTTGGAACTCATGACTAGGGTCCAGTTGAATCTTTTGTAGGATCCTATGAGATCATTTTCCCATCATGCCACATAAGTGAAGATAGACTCTGACTGAGCCCAGCAAAAGCAGTGGCTGCTCTGTTTGGAAGCCTGGGTGTGGACATGGGGCTTCTTCACATGGGTCAGCATGCAGTGATGCACATAACTTGGTATTATTAATAACATTAAGCACAGCTTGCCTATCCAAATGATTTATATGTAGGCTTAAACCTGTAGAAGAGATAGAATGGATTTTAAAGGATCAACTGGTCCCTTGAAGTATTTAACAAGAAGTGACCTAAATAACTTGCTGTTATTCTTAAATAATAGCTTGTATAATTTTAGGGTCCTCTGTCAGGATAGGTTTAGGTATACTTATTTGCTAGGGCTACTCTAACAACATACCATAGATTGGGTGACTTAAATGGTAGAAATGTACTCTCTTAATAGTTGTGGAGTATCAAAATACATAATCAAGTTGTTGTCAGGCCTGGTTTCTGGTGAGGTTTCTGCTTCAAGCTTGTAGAATGGCCACTTTCTCAATGTGTTCTCATAAGGCCAATTCTCTGTGCATATGTGAGGCCAGAGAGAATTTACTCTTTGGTGTTTTTTTCCCATGGGATTACCTTGTGATCTTACTTAATTTTAATTCCTTCCCAGTGAGCCTTGTCAACAAGCCTAGTGGTTAGGAATTTAATATATGAATTGGGAGAGGAGGATACAATTCAGCTTACAAAATGAGGTAATGAGGTGACAAAGGACAGTCCAGCTGGGCATTGTGATGTATATCAATTGTCCCAGCTGCTTTGGGTGTGGAGATAGGAAGATCTTTGTCTCAAAGCCAGGGAGGAAGGATGGAAGAATGAACCTAAGAGCAAAATGGCTTTATTTTTTGATCATGTGACATGTCCAGCACAAGTTGGCATAGGTATTCTTTTTTTTTTTTTTGTTCTTAATATATATATTTTATTGTAAAGATACTGTACAGAGGGGTTACAATTACATGAACAAGGTAATGAGTCCATTTCCTATCCAGTATTGTTACATCCTCCTTTATTTTTTGCATAGGTATTCTAAATATTGTTGTTGCTCTGGGGATTCAGTCTGACAAGACTCCATCTCAGCATTTGCTTTTAAGGTTTCTAAAGTAGGAAAAGGAAACTCTGGCATGTCTTGGCCTAGTAATCAAAGTACTTTCCTAGAAGCTGTAAGATCAGGCATGTGGTCTCATATAATCATGAGGGCAACAACTCTACCTTCCATGTTTCAGTGGGTGAAACTGATGACAGATAGCCTTCCTGCCTGCCTGCCTGCCTGCCTTCCACCCACCCTCCCTTTCTTCCTCCCTCCCCTTCCCCTTTTTTCTTATTTTCTTTCTCAGTAATATACAGGTCAGAGACCTGAAGTACCAGGACCAGAGCACTTGTTAGTCCTGGGTTGAGACTCAAGCTCTCTGATAAGACAGCTTTTAGTCTTTAGTGAGAGTTGCAGGTGAATTTCAGGAAATTCAGTTGTGACTTATGCATGGATGCTCCTGGTGATACTTGCATTGATTATGAAGAATATTTTAGGGCCCTTGTGTATGGAGTATGTTTTTCCCCTCAGAATTGGTATCAGTTTGAAAAGGTTCCCACCTCTGTTTACCTGGTGCCTGTACAACTTAGCCTCCCTAGGTTAGTTGCTGGCTCTGTCTGAGCAGAGTCCCTTTACTCAGGGAATGTGCTTAGACTTGGAGCAGTGGTCACAGCCATCTAGTCTGTTCAGTGTCTGACAAGTTTTGGCTCCTGAGCAGTTCCACCCTTCTCCTTAATACCTGGTTCTCATTTATCTCTGGAAAGCCGTAGTTCTAAAGTCTAACAAATGTCTTCTTACAGATAGAGCCTCTTATGGGTATGGCAAAGCGTGAGCAGTGCAGAGGGAGACATGTGGTCCAACTTGTTTTCCCACTTTTCTGTAGTCTGACTTCTATCATGAAGCCGTCCTCTAAAGGCACAGTAGATAGTAGTGATGAGGACCCAAGACCTCTGCAGGGCCTGAGAACAGAGGGCTAGTACCTACTCTATTGGCCTTTTGTCTCAAGGGCATGGCATTCACATGATTAGTCACAATCAATTTTAAGGGAGGCCTGTGATGCAGGTATCCAGGGCCAACACTGTCAGCTTGCTTCCTCCAAGGCCTGCTCCATACATATATCTGCAGCCTATTTCTTGCTTACATTTTGTGGTTGTGTGTTAAAATTGAACATGAAAGGAGGGAGTTTGATACCTTTATTTTATCTTATTATTATTATTTTTTTTACCTTTTGATACCTTTATTTTATCTTTTTTTTTTTTTTTTTTTTACCTTTTGATACCTTTATTTTATCTTTTTTTTTTTTTGCCAGTCATTGGGCTTGAACTCAGGACCTGAGCACTGTCCCTGAGCTTCTTTTTCTCAAGGCTAGCACTTTACCACTTGAGCCACAGCACCAATTCTGGCTTTTTCTGTGTATGTGGTTCTGAGGAATCAAACCCAGGGCTTCATGCATGTGAGGCAAGTACTCTACCACTAATCCACATCCAAGCCCCTCATCTTTATTTCATCAACTTCTTGTACCCAAGAATTCTTGTGAATTGCCTAAGCTTCATTCACAGTTAATTCATTCATTAACTGAATTGTTAAAGTAGGCACAGGAAACACATTGTGTTATACTTTTAAGTCGGTATAAGGTCTATGTTGATGATGCCTTTCCTTTGGAGACCTCTTCTAATTTTACATTTCTAAGGCTGAACAGACACTTTTTAGGATCAGAGGTGTAATGTGGTGAACTGGTTGCTGGCAACTAGTTTGTGTTCTGAAACAGGTTAGTAACTAGTTACATGAGTGGATTATGTATAGGCATCTTTGAATCCTTAGACCTGAGTGGCTTGAAAAATGTGTGTATCTTTTCCATCTTTTTGTCCTCAATATCTTGTGTTCACTGGTGTAGAATGGGAGCTAAAACACATATTTGTCTAATACCATAAGAGGAATGTGGTCCCAGAGCCTAGCAGTGTGTTTGGAGAAAATTGGCTTTACTAGGAGAAAAGATTTCCCAGTCACCTGAGTTTATAAATGCTGCCGATTACATCTCTCGTTTGAAGGTACATCTCTCAATGTACCTGTAGCAGGTTAGAATTTTTGGATTTTGTAATAAAATCTTAGCATCATTTAGCTAGAGTGTCTAAACTTATTGATCCAAGAACATTCTTTTCCTATAGTTACATTAAGTCTAGAAGAAGTTGGCTGGACCAGATGACCTTGAAGGGGACAGATCTGGTTGGCAGATGATTTGGGCCATATTTGGAGGGGTAATACAATGACAGCAGGTTGGGATTTGAAGTGGGCAAGGAATAGACTATGGAAAAGTCTAATTAGACGTTTTATCATTGTAGTCTACGGTATCAATTGCGGCCCCAGGTGGGAGTGAGGTCCACATGTAGAGAGGTGCTTTTTTTTTTGGTCTTTTGGGAACTAGGTCAGTGGCAAGAAATAATCATATTTTTGATGTGCTCATGTGATTTTTCCATGTTAATCAATTAGAGTATTGATTTCTTGAAGGCAAGAATAATTATAAAACTTTCCCACACTATCATAAGTCATTCACCTACTGTAAAGTAAGTGATGATGATGTTGAAGGTAATGTGCAGAGACTCTGGTTCTTTTGCCCCTTTTCTCAGAAGCGTATGAGTTGGGCACCAAACAGCAGAGCTGCTCCACTTCCCATGCCGGGTATGACATACTAGTGGACAATTAACCTGATCAGCTCTCTCCACCACCAAGCATAGCTCCTGAGGACCTGTGCCCTTGTCATCAAGGTTTCCCTTTGTCCCTTTTCTCTCCCAGAAACATAGATGTAATGTGATCACATATAGAAGCTAAAGCATTTGAGTAAATCAGATGGTTTTGCTCTGAATAAAGGCTGCTCGTTATTTTAACAACAACAAAAATTCTGCAGTCTTCAGCTATTTCAGATGTAGACTGGTAATTAGCATGCCATTTGTAATTCATTGCTGTTTCTGTTTGTTTCCTTGCTCCAATTAATCCCAGTTTGGGGGACTAGGTTTATTTCACTTGGAAATGTGATTTTTGCGGCGTCCTCTAAAATGCCATCATGAGATTAACGGATTTCAGTAGCCAGGTTTTGCCAAGCTTGGTATTTGAAGCTCAATTATTAGTTTTTATCAGCTCTGTAGAGAGAAGTAACAGCTTGCTAGGATGATATTTAGTTTCAAAGAAAACTGTTAAAAGAAATAAATTCAAGAAAGATTGATATTATGAGAAGAATGAGACTTTAGGAGAACAGATAGATTTGGGAGTAGGTTAAAGGAGGCCTACAGTTTTTCTGTGTTAGTGTTGTTCATGGGAGACACCTTACATTGTTAATTTATATAATTACTGATATACATGTGTCCTAGTGAGGGGGTCCTAGAGGCCTCAGGAGCACTGTCTGGATGTTATGCTGTCTCTCTAGCTACAGAGAGACAAGAGGGAAACATGTACACAGTTTCTGTGATAGATTACTGAGCCTGTTGCATACTTTAAAACGAAAATTTGGCCGTGGTCCAAAACTCTGATTCCTTCTTTCTAGAAGGATTTATTGGGGGTAGTCTTTAATGAGTAAACTAAATCACTGTAGGTTTCTCTAAGGAATAAACTAATTATCTAGGTTTCTCTAGTGACCTGGAACTGTCTCATTCTAGCTGCTCAGTTGACCCCAGAGTTGCCAGCAATAAAAGCACAAGAAAGACAGGGTAGGGTTGTAAGTGGAGCATGTGTTGGACTTTAGAATCATGTCGATTGACATAAGTCAGATTTAGAAAGATAAATTTGCTTTTAATGAATGAAAAAGGGAGTTACTTTATATATAAACTGTCTTTTAATGAAATCCTCTGTCCATCATTATGCAAAACAACAGAAGAAGCTAAAAATACCCAAAACAAAACTGTCTTATGAATGTTTTCTTTAAGGGATCATTTGATGAAAGGGGATAGATAGTAGTAGAAGTAAACTGGACTAATTGTTCCATAAGATACAATGATAAGAAGGAATTAGCTTAAATTGATTTACAGAAACCAAAAAGTTATACAAAAACAATGGATCAAATTATTGTTGGACTGTACAGTTTGTCACTAAGGAAGATAGCTTCCCTAGAATAGTTTAAAAGGTAGTATATTCAAGATCCAACACCCCTTTATAATGAAAGCCCTGAAGAAACTAGAAATCCACACAACATTCCTCAATATAATATAGGCTGTATATAACAAGTCTACAGCTAGCATTATACTTAATGGTGAAAAGTTAAAAACATTTCCGCTAAAATCAGGAATGAGCCAAGGATGTACTCTCTCTCCATTCCTCTTCAATATATTATTGGAATTTCTAGCCAGAGCAATAAGGCAAGAGACAAATGTAAAGGGGATCCAAAGCGGGAAAAAAGTAAAACTCTCACTCTTTGCAGCTGACACAATCCTGTATTTAAAGAACCCCCTAGCTTCCTCTCTCAAGCTCCTTGAGTTGATCTAAAACATTGGCAAAGTAGCAGGGTATAAAATTAACCCACAAAAATCAGCTTTTCTGTATGACAACAACAAGAAGAATGCGACTGAAATCAGAAAAGCAACTCCATTTTTAGTAGCCTCAAAAATTATTTCTTTGTTGCTTTGTATGTTCCTCCCCCACAGTATAACCCCTGTTTTCACTGTATTTGATGTTGGTATAATTTGTGGAGGGGAAGGGAAAAAACAAAAAGTTTAAACAGGGATACAGGTGGACCCATTGCAACAATGAGATGTACAAGTCGTTATGTTGAAAACGAACTTTACAACTTTGGCGGGGGGAGGGGGGAGGGTGGGGGGTGGGGGGGGGAGGGGGGAAGGAGGATGGGTAGAGGGGTAGGGGAAGGATGGGAAGGGATGAGAAGGGGAAACAAAGGAGGAGGCTACAATACTTGAAAAGAATTGTACTCATTTTCTTGCCCATGTAATTGTAACCCCTCTGTGCAGTATTTTCACAATAAAAAAAATACCTAGGAATTAACTTAATCAAAGAGGTGAAGGACTTCTGTGATGAAAACATTAAAAACCTGAAAAAGGAAATTAAAGCAGATTGAAGGAAGTGGAAAAACCTCACATATCTTGGATTGGGAGAATTAACATCCTGAAAATGACAATATTGCCAAAAGCTATCTACAAATTCAATGCAATATCCTTCAATATTTCAACAACATTGTTTAATGAAATAGAAGAAGCAATCCCAAAACTCATATGGAATAATAGAAGACCATGAATAGCAAAACCAATCTTTTAGCAGGAAAAACAGTGATGGAGGAATATCAATACCAAACTTCAAACTCTATTATAAAACTGTAGTTATAAAAGCAGCTTGGTACTGACAAATGAACAGGCCTGAGGACCAGTGGGATAGAATTGAAGACCTAGAAATGATCCCAAAGATATATGGCCACTTAATCTTTGATAAGGGAGTCAAAATAATCAGAAGAAAAACAGCCTCTTCAACAACAGAATTAACTATACACATGTAGAAAACGTAAGCCAGATCCTTATATATCACCCTGTATTAGAATCAACTCCAAATGGATCAAAGACGTCAAGGTAAGAGCAGATACCCTAAAAATATTACAGGAAGGGATAGGGTATACACTAGGGCTCCTTGACACAGGTTGAAACTTCCTAAATAAAGATCCAGAAACACAACAAATCAAAGAAAGGCTGGAAAAATGGGATTGCACTAAACTGCAGAGCTTCTGTATGGCAAAGAACATAGCTAGCAAGATAAATAGCCCACAGATTGTGAGAAGATTCTCACTAGATATACAACACACAAGGGCCTTCTATCAAAAATATACCTAGAGTTAAAAAATTAATCGCCCAATAATAAATTCTCAGAGACAACTACCCCATTAATAAGTGGGCTAAAAATTAAAAAGATTTCTCTGGAGAGGAAATAAGAATGGCCAATAGACACATGAAGAAATGTTCAACTTCTCTAGCCATAAAAGAAATGCAAATCAAAACAACATTGAGATTCCACCTTGCCTCAGTTAGAATAGCTATAATGAAGGAATCTAGTAACAACAGATGCTTCAGGAGATGTGGCTGAAAGGGAACCCTACTGCACTGTTGGTAGGAGTGTAAACTTGTTCAACCACTTTGGAAAGCAGTATGGAGGTTCCGCAAAAGACTCCACATAGAGCTCCCCTATGACCCAGCAATCCCACTTCTGGGCATTTACCCAAATGATCACAAACAAGGCTGTACGAAAGCTACCAGCACAACTACATTTATCTCAGCATTATTCACCATAGCTAAGATATGGAACCAACCCAGATGCTCCTAAGTAGATGAATGGATCAAGAAAATGTGGTATGTATATACAATGGAATTCTATGCCTCCATCAGAATGATACTGCCCCATTTGTTAAGAAATGGAAAGACTTGGAAAAAATCAAATTAAGTGAAGTAAGCCAGACCCAAAGAAGTATAGGTCCCATGGTTCCCCTCTTTTGCAATAATTAGTATATGTCTAGCATAATTTTTTCAGATGAGCAGAATAGCTTAAAGCTACGTACATGTGACCATATAAGATGATGCCAAGTGAAATGAATCCCAAGATATGGGCACAAGAGGTCTTTCTTTGTTGTTATTTTTAATGTACTAAGTGATTTTTTTTGTTTCCTTTGTGTGTTCTTCCCCTATGGTATATCCTCTGTTGTCACTGTACTTGATTTTGGAATCCTGCATCTTGTATATACATTTGTGTAGTCTGTGGTGGTGAAGGGGAATAACAAAATGCTGAAACAAGGACACAGGATGACCCATTGCAACAATGATATCCACAGGACAGTATATTGGGAATGAACTTTACAGCTTTGGGGGTGTGAGGAGGAGTGAGGAAGGTGGGGGATGGAAGGGATAGGGGGAGAACAAAAGGGAGGGGAAAACAGTGCTCAACAAGAAATGCACTCATTGCCTTATTCATGTAACTGTAACCCCTCTGTACAGCATCTTCACAATAAAATTTAAAAAATCTTAACAAAAAATCTAGATTCTCTACATAAGAGATAAAATGCAACATTTATCTTTCTAAATCTGTCTTATTTCACTCAACATGATTCTAGTTCCAATCTGAAAAATGCTAGAATTTTTTTGTGGCTGAGTAAAATTCCATTGTTTGTATATACCAAGACTTAATCATTCATCTGCTGATAGGCACCCATGTTATACTAGAACTTAGCTTTTGTGAATTGTACTGTAGTGAACCTGGATAGGTAGCTATCTCTTATTGTGTCTGAATTGAGTTTCTTCAAGTATATGCTCAAGAGTGGTGTGTTGGATCATATGGTAGTTCTAGTTTTAATTTTTTGAGGAACCTCCATGTTGATTTCCATAGTAGCTAATTTACCTTCTTACCAATAATGTTTAAAGATTCCTCTCTGCCTATCATCTTCCCCAATGTTTGTTTTTTTTGTTTATACTAACCATTCTTATTGGCTATCATATCAATATAATTTTGATTTGCATTTCATGAGTACTAAAAATGTGAACACATTTTTCATGTATTTGTTGACCTTTTGACTTCTTTTGAGAACCGTCTGTTCAGTTTATTTGCCTAACTATTGATAGGTTTGGGTTTTATTTTGTGTGTGTTTCATTTTTTGAGTTCTTTGTATGTTCTGGATACTAATCCCTTGTCAGATAAATAGGTGGCAAAGATTTGTAGGCTATCTTTTAGTTGTTTCCATTGTTGTACAGAAGTTTTAAGTTTGACTTTGTCAATGCTTATTATTATTGTCTGAGTTATTGGAGTTCTCTTCACAAAGAGTTTGACTATGGCCATATCTTAAAGTATTTTCTTATGTTTTTCCTTGTAGTTTTAACGTTTCAGGTCTTAAACGAAGGTTTTGATCCATTTTGAACTGATTTTGTATTTTTTAAAATTTAATACCTTTTTATTGTGAAAATACTGTACAGAGGGGTTACAGTTACATTAGCAAGATAATGAGTACATTTCTTTTTTTACCTTGTAAAATTATACTTTCTTTTTTTAGTAATTTTTTTTACTGTGAGATGATTTTGTATTTGTGTAGTAAGAGACAAGTCTAGTCTTAGTCTTCTACTTGTAGAAATCCAGTTACCCTAGCACCATTTGTTGAAGAGAGTGTTTTTTCTAACCTCTCGTTTTGGCCCCTTTGTTGAGTATTACTTTATTTTTTAAATTAAATAATAATACCACATAGTTCAAAAGTAAGTAAATTATTAAAAGTTTCAATCAGAAGTCTAATGTTATCAATTCTTTCCTTCTCATATAATTGCTAGCTTCTTATGTATCTGTTTAGAATTTCTTCATGCATTTATAAACAAATTTTTAACTAATATCACTGTTCCTTATATATCTTTGAGATTAAAGAAGTATCGTATCTGTTTTCCTTATTTACACTTTTTATTTTTTTGAGGTCCTCTTTTATATCACATTATTGTGAATATACAAACTCCACTTACATCTACAAAACCGTACTATGTAATACATTGCTATGCTATTATAAAACATCTTTATCTGTAAGTGCACTGGACATTTTTAATGCATTGGGCATTTGTTAGACCTATGTTTAGGGTTGTTTCAAATGCTAACAACCAGGTGTTTCAAAACCCAGAAAATAAAGTCCATTTTAACTTTCCAAAATTAGTTAATAAGAATTCTGTAGGAATACTGACCCATCTTGCTAACCTTTAAAATAGTTAAAACAATTTGTTTTAAAACTCTGCTATATAAACCAAATTATCTTTCAATTTCAAAACCATTGAAAGACCACAAGTCAGCTGATCTATGAAATTATTCAAGATAAGGCTGAACTATCTGTGCTTTTCTTTATATAATTAACCCCAGTTCTCTTTCCCCCCTATATCTATACTTTTTAATACTTTAATATGTTTTGGAGAACTTTGGATATAGCAGACAAGGGAAAACCAAAATGATTATTCAAATTATATTTTCTTTTTCTTCCTTTTTTTTTTTGGTCTTATGTTCTTAACTTTATTTAAAATAATACACTTGGAAAGGGAT
The DNA here is from genome assembly GCF_019054845.1 of Dipodomys spectabilis. NCBI lineage: Eukaryota > Metazoa > Chordata > Mammalia > Rodentia > Heteromyidae > Dipodomys > Dipodomys spectabilis. The sequence continues at coordinate 3,888,185 of NW_024870760.1, forward strand.
TTAATTTCCACCAAGAGGATAAAAAAATAGTAGGACTGTGTTCATTGTGGTGATACAAAAACAAAGCCAAAAAACATAGGTGATGGCCTTGGAAACATTATAGTGTAATTTAATCATAGATGGAAGAGGTACTGCTGAGAAAAGCCTGGGAAGTCCAGAGCAGTGGGCTGTAGCGTGTCATTGAGGGTGGGTAGAAGAGGTAGCTTTAGCTGGTCAGGCTGCTTTCCCTTCCACTCAGCTCCTTTCCTCATTTGGTTTGACTTTCATTCCTTCTCCCTAGTTTGAGTTTTCTGATCCTCATTCACACTTTTTTTTTTTATCCAGATAGATTTTGATTTTCAGTTCAGAGTTTCATTTTGTCATGTTTTGGCCTTTATTTTTTTTTTTGCAGGGTAGTCTCAAATACTTTTTAATCCTTAAATGAACATATTTACTTTTATTTAATTTAAAATTTTATTTGGAAGACTTAACAGAGTTAGATTTTCATTAAGGGAATGATATGATGTGGTGGGAAGGTGCTGGCTTTGAAAGTAGAGAGTTCTGTCCTGTAGTATTTCTGTGGCCTTACGAACCTTGGAACAGTAGAGAGAATGATACCTTTTCATGGCTGTTATTGGGGAAGACCTCTCCCATTTTATACTTTCAGTAAATTAATCTATATTCAGCTGTTGTGTCAAACAGTTTATTGGGTGGTTACTGTATGAGAGGACATGTAATAGAAGGGACATAGTACAAATCTGATCCCATTCACCTCACCAGGCCAGCCTGAGTCACACAATAAGACCCCTGTCTCAAAATCAGAAAGGCAAACAAATCTCTACTAATAAACTCCCACACAACAATCCAGAAAAGAGTTAAAGTGAAAGATTAGATGACATAATTTTCCTCTTACAATTATATGAATGAGATACCTTAAAGAATAATAAGTATAAAAACCTCTTGGGAAAACTCTTCCTTAGTTACATTATGTATCACCTATGATGTTTCTTGACCCATTTAGATTTTAATAAAATGACCCACCTAGATTAGGGGTCTAGCTTAATTTAGCTTCACATCAAAGGCTAAAGTCAATTATTATAAAGTCAGTTATTACTCTGAATGTGCAGGATACAGAAAATAAATTATATATGAGATACAGCATGCTTAGTTCTCATTTGCCAAATATGATAGGCTTTGGAGAACATTTAAATGTGTCCTTGAGGGTTTCTTCCCATAGCAAAAAAGTATAGGTTCAGTTCTTTTCATCTCTATGTTGAAACTGATTTCTCTGTAGCCAATGGTTGATTTAAAATGCTCTCCAAGGATACAGAGCCCTGGACTTCCTCCCAGGGTAGCCTTCCTTGAGGGGAACATGAAGTTAATCTTGTTGGTCCTTTCTTGTGCATTTTATTTGAACAAGAATATTGTACTTGTTCTTGTATTCCTTGTTTTCTTTATTGACTTTCTCCTCCTCTACTAAACTGCAAAGAGTTTCTGATTTTGCTCTCTTTACCCACAAAACACTTAACCTCTATATAATGGAAATTCAGCACAGTGAGCAAACTGTGTGCAGTGGGTGGCCCTCTTGTATCCTTTACTAAATGTACTTTATTGTTTGGTATTAGAATAGGTTTTCTTAATATATGCATTTTGAAGTTAGAAGAAAACATCATGATTTTATTATGAATTACATGCTGCTAAAATAAATCTTCACACGAATCTCTGCACGTGCTTTAGTGATATCATCTGAAGAGATTTAGAACCAAGTTAGTCTGTTTAAAGGTCTGGTTTCAAATTCTTAGTATCAGGTAAAGAATGACATCTTCAAGTCATTCTGGAGGTGAATTAGGGAATCTGTAGGGTTTGAGGGGAAATAAGCTGACACAGTTTGTGGTGGTTTTAATATATTTCGTAGTGGCTCAAGATTTTTCAGTAGCTTTGTGATAGATCAGAAAGGAGACTAGTGGGAGATATAGCTCAGTGATATGTGTTCTTAGCAGGTGCAATGTACTGGGGTAAATATTCACATATAAATAAAGAAATAGACCTTTAAGGAGACTTTTTGACCTGACTCAGCAGAGTATTTAATGAAAGTGCTGTGGATTGTTTTCTGCAAGAGTTTGTGGGTAATGTTTTTATATTGTTAAACTATGCCAATTAATAATTTTATTGTATTTATTTATTTTTCTTTTTTAAATTAATTTTTATTATCTGTAAATAGTTTTACAAAAGGGTTTGAATCAGCATTTCAATTTGTGAGTACAATGTGTCTTCATCAGTGATATTTCTCCCATCAAATAATTTATTTTAAAAGTGATTTCTCAGTTTAAAGAACATTTTTTGTAGTTGTCATTAGCATAAATTTAATATTAAAAATCCACATATTACTGAAGTTCAGTGACTCACACACCTTTAATCTAGCTACTTGGGAGGCAGAGATTGGGAAAATCATGGTTTGGGGCAAGCCCAGGCAAAAAAAAATATTGTGAGACCCTATCTTAACCACTAGCTGGGTGTGGTGCTTTTGCTATCTCAGCTATGCAGGAAAATGAGATTGGGAGGTTCATGGTCCCTGGCACACCTGGGCAAAAGAGTTTATGAGATTCCCATTAAACAGAAAAAGCTGGGTATGGTGGTGCATTCTTGTCCTATCCACAGTGGGAAGTATAAATGGGCCAATCATGGTCCAGGTTGGCCTGGGCAAATAGTAAGACTATCTAAAAAATAATCAGATCAAAAAGGACTGGAGGTATAGCTCCAGCAGTAAAGCACCTGCCTAGCAAGTGTATCACCTTGAGTTCAAATCCCAGTGCTGCCAAAACAAATAAAAACCACAAAAAGCAATCATAATTATTTGAAAAAGTATCATTAGCTAGAGGTAGGCAGTAGTCCCCATTATTGCACTGTTTTGTTACTGTTCTAGTGCTAGCTCAGTATGGGAAGCCCAGGGTGGTGAGACACTCGCATGTAATTCCAGCTTCAAGGGAGGCAGAGGTAGGTAGGAGGACTGAAAGATCTTGTCTAAAATTTTTTTTTAAGTGCTGGGGCATGGCTTAAGTAGTAGAATTTGAGTCCTTGAGTTTAAAACCCTGTGCAGCCTAACGCCTCCCCCCACCCCCCCAAAAAAAACAAACCTCACAAACCACAAAAAAAACTTGTTTAACTCCTGGTGAGGAGGTTTTGGCACAAATGAATTCAATAGGTCCTTTATTAGGCTGGTGTGCACAACTGATGCTCTTCAGCTTTCAGTGCCACTGCATTTCCCAGGTATGCTCAAGTCAATTCTATTTCCTGGTCTTAGTTACTGGCTTGGAAGCAGATAGCACCTCCTGTTTTCTTTTGTGTAATTCCTCCAGGCTTAAGAATTAGTATTGAAGTAAGGAGCCTCCAAAAACACTGGCTCTCCTGTAACTCTCCTTTTCTTGATATTGCTTGAGGGATGGAAGTCAGTGATGGGACAGTGTCTAGCAGGGCCACCTTTAATGAGATCTCTACTGGCCGTCAGTCTCTGCTTTCAGAGCTACCTTTGAGAAATTCCCCAAGTGGGATACACTGGAAAAGTCAAGTCATTAAAAAAAAACAAAGAAAATTAAGTTTATGTGTTGATAAGAAAATGCCTCAATTTTCCTTTTAGAAATAAATGAGGAGAACTTGTATAGGTTAAGACATTTTTGGATCTTTAATGATTAGAGTGATAAAATCAGGGTTATCATCTAATAAACATCAACTGTACAATATGTTAAATGACTGTGTTCAAACTTCTGGGTTCAAACCCTCTTTTTTGGAAAAGAATATGAATATATCTGCTTTTATTATTACATATGATAGAAAGTAAAACAATTAGTTTTATTTGGCTTTGGAATGAATTAGGATTTTTTAAAAGGGAAAAAAGTGTCTTTTTCAGTTGTTTATAGTTCATATTATGTGTTTCTTTTCTTTGTTTGTTTGTTTCTTTTTTGTTGGTGAATGAGTGGTACAGCATGGGAAACAAAGTAATCCCAAACCTTGGAAGCCGTGCTCAGGGAGCTACCTACAGATAAATACTTCAATGTGGAAATGCTGAAAAGCAGCATATTGTTAGGTAGGAAACAGTATATTTTGCTGTGTTTTTGAAAAGAGTTAGATATTGAACTGCTGAGAGAATCTTGCTTCAATTTGGGAATAAGGTTGAACACATGTCTCTCTCCTCTGAAGGAGAAGGTCTGTTTATGATCAAAATTCACAGGTGAAACTTGTAGATGTGAGGCGAAGACTCGAAGCTTGGGACACAAACATGGGTTGTGCTTGACTTGGCTGAGAGTTGGGGTGGATTTGTCTGGACTGGTGATGACAATTGTGTGGTTTAGTGACTAGGAATGTGGAGCAGCTGGGCTCAGGAGGAAGACTTTCCCATGAGAGAAAATGGGCTGGGCCTAATGTGAGCAATCACACATATAGAGAAACTCAGAAGTTGGAGTTGGCATACAATTGTGTTATAGACCAGTACATATTTAGAATCATAACAGGAATAGGGGAGGATATGTAGCACATAGCAGAATTTTGACGAATATTTGGAATAATTGGATGCTGAATATCTGGGCTATTAAAACAGCTGCTATTTAACTATAAAGTTTTTAAAAATTTTTTACTGTAAAAATACTGTACAGAGGGGTTACAGTTACATGGGTAAGGTATTGAGTACATTTCCTATTGAGCATTGTTACCCCCTCTTTTGTTTTTCCCCTACCACCACTTCCCTCCCCGCCTCCCCAACCCTACCCCCCCCCCCAAGTTCGTTTCAACATAGAGTCTTGTACATCTCATTGTTACAATGATTTCAGTGCCCTGCAACTTGTATATACATTTTTCTAATTTGAGGAGGGGAAGGGAAAAAACAAAATGCTGAAAAAAGGATACAAGTTGACTTTAAGGGATTTTAGAGCAGCTTCTCACAAAAGAGGGAAATCTTTGGTTGGAGAGAGGCTCCAGAGATGAAACCAATATTTCAAGTTACCATAAAAGGACTTTTGCTGTTAGTGAAAGAGTAGCTTATAGACTCGTTTTCTACAAAGAGGTTCCACAAAACTGGACAAGGTACAAAAAAAATGGTGGTCAGTACCTAAGGGATCAAGCTCTTAAAGGAGAAAGAATCCATTTTGATCACAGCTCACATCCTATGATACTTTTCCTTTGGAGCTATTTGCTGGTTCATAAGGATACTGAGGTATGTAGGTAAAGAAACAGAAAACTTGTGACCATGAATGGAGCTTTTGGGAGTCTTATAGGGTCAGAAGACATTTGGAGTATATGAAGGCACTGTGGATTTAAGAGACCATGATCCTAGGGACAAGAGAAGACTATTAAGTGGAACCCTATAATCTACTATTCTCTTAGAGATAATTGCTAATGTGTTAACAGCTGAGAGCCTAAGAAGCAAATAGAAAACTATTCTTACAGGTTAGGAGGCTGAGCTAGCAGTGCTATCTGGGATAACAAAAATTAGAGTTTAGGGTATGGTAAGTATTCTAGACTTCGTGCTAGGGCTTGATTCCAACCTAGAAATAAGGGTTAAGTTGAACAAGGACAACCTTCACAAAAGACTTTAACTCATCCCTGAACCAGTTTAATACAGAGTAGCTTATATTAATCTGTCCTTGTACTGCCTGCCAAAAGCTAGAAATAAACCCTTTTCAGGATGACCACACAGGACAGAGCCTCGAATGGTCTTGTTTGTCTTTTGATATTCAGTTAAAAATTAACAGGTATGCACCAGAAAAAACAGAACTGGAGCTGTGGTTCAAAATGGTAGAGTGCCTTGAGCAGAAAAAGCTCAGGGATAGTGCCAAGGCCCTGAGTTCAAGCCCCATGACTGACAAAAACAAACAACCAAACAAAAATTAGGTATTATAGGAAAAGACTAAATGATTACAATAAAACAAAAAGAGTAAAAACTGCCAATGGAATCAGCAACACGTTGGATTCACTGGATGGGGATTTAAAAACCATGGTCAATAGTAAATTCAGAAAAGTAGATAAAAAGATGGAGAGTTTGACAAGTAAAATGGAACATATAAAAGAGGAATTAAATGAGATGAGTAATATTTGGATATAGGAGGTTAGTGAACTTGGCAATGTCAGTTGATAGAAAATTTCCAGCCTGAAGCCACAGAAAGGAGAAAAAAAATGGAAAAATAGAGAAAAGAGAATAAGAACGAGGTGCCGGTGGCTCACACCTATAATCCTAGCAACTCAGGAGGCTGAGATCTGAGGATCACGGTTCAAAGCCAGCCTGGGCAGGGAAATCCATGAGACTCATATCTCCAATAAACTATCAGAAAACTGGAAGTGGTGCTGTGGCTCAACTGGTAAAGTGCTTGCTTTGAGCTGAAGAGCTGAGGGACAGTGCCCAGGCCCAGAGTTCAGGCCCCACGACTGACCACACACACAAAAAAAGTATAAGAAACATTATAAAAAGGCTTACTGAGTTTAAGGGGATAAATGATAATAGAAGAAAGAGATGGGGGTAGAAGCATTTTAGAAGTGATAGTGTCTAATTATCAAAAATAAGATATTATGTCAGAAAATCAAGAAGTTTTATAAATTCCAAATGTGATAAAAATGAAGAAAAACAAGTGATACAGTGCCATGAAACCAGAACTCCAAAAATATATTAAAAAGTAGCTAAAGAAAGACATCCTAGCCAGGATAAGACTGACAGCTGATTTTTCAACAAAAAATAATAGAAATCAGACAACAGTGATATAGCCATTTTTAAAGCAATGAAAGAAATTGTCTACCTAGAAGTCAACTCTAGTGAAAAGATATTTAGAAAGTGAAGGAAAATCAAGGACAATTTCAAACTAAGAAAAGCAGAGAGAACTTACTACCAAAAGACTTATAGTAAAGGCAATATTATATGGACAGGAAAATAGTAGCTCTAAATAGAAGTGTAGAAATGTAGAAAGGAATGGATACTAACAAAATAATAAAGGGGTGGATAATACTAAGTGAGTGTTGATGGTACAACAATAAGAAGAATATTTTAGAGTATGATATCTATCTCTATTCCTATCTGTATCTCTCTGTATCTGTCTGTCTGTCTATCTGATTAAATATGTAACAAGCGCTTACAATTTGGTTCATGGAACATGGAAAATGTTTATAACGAATTATTGAATTAAATAGAGGAAAATAAAAAACATTATATTTATAATCATATAGAAAAAGGACAGATGAATTAACCAAAATGTTAATAATGGTTCTAACTGAATGATAAGGAACTGAGTGAATTTTTTATAGTTGATGCTTTATCTGTTTTTTATTTTTTTGAATAAAGATTTGTTACTTCTATAATAAAAATAAAAATGGCTTAATGAAAAAAATCTTATTGCGATTCCAGCTATTCTACCAGGAGAATTAATTAATTAGTTAATTAATTGCCAATAATGGGGCTTGAATTCAGGGCTTGGATGCTTAGTTCTTTCTGCTCCTGGCTGGCATTCTACCACTTGAACCATAGCTCTAATTTTTATTTTTTGCTGGTTAATTGGAGATGAGGGTGCAGAGAGTATTTATGGTATAAGGGATTGTCTCACAGTCAGTGGGTTCCAGAAAGCCTGTGGAAGGGGTAGGAGGTAAGGAGAGAAAGGTAAGGAAGGACAGGACAGGAGTGAAATGTTTTATCCTCTAAAGAAAGAAAGCATCTAGAAGGCAAGGTAGACTTTCCTGCCCAGGCTGGTTTTGAACTCCAGTCCTCAGATTATAGCCTCCTGGGTAGTAGCTAATATTACAGGCATGAGCCACCAGTAGAACCCAGCACACACTGATAAATTTTGAATTTGAGGCTAGTCTCAATAATGATGCTATGTGTTCAGAAAGACTAGGTAGACAGGTGAATGGCAATCCGGCTTCTAGGAAATGGTATCATCTTATTCCATGATAGCTCTGATTTTGAAGACCTCTTTATATGGAATAGGAAAATCTAACTGTAGTTCCTACTAACTGAGCTCAGTGAATGGTACTGCTAGTTGTGATGGGGGTAAGAGGCTGTGTAAGGAGAGTGGTGTATTTCTGAGCTTGAATAAGATGCTTTTTGACCTCAGTATTCCTTTGATGTGTTAGGAATGCACACAATATCAATAGCATGCAAATCTTAGTTCAAGAATTCAGAGCTTAGCTGGAATGTGGCAAGTTCCCTCCTATATGGGATTCTCTAGGAAGTGGCCTCTTTCTCTACCTGTATCTGTGGATGACAGGATTTCTAATAAATCAGCGAGGAAAGTAGATTGCAGGTAGTGAGTAAATGGATTGACTTAGTTAGGGAAAAAGTTCAGTATGGAGAGCAATGTGAAATACTTGGTTGTGAACTTTTTCCTAGCAACTTTTTGTCTCCTGCTTTCCCTGTGTTTGTTAAGTCAGCAAGTAGAGGATGCTTACTTTTCTTTTTCTTCGTTTTTTTAAAATAAAAATAAATACCTTCAAGCCGGTGCTGGTGGCTCATGCCTGTAATCTTAGGTCTGAGGGTTATGGTTTGAAGTCAACCTGGGGAAGTAAAGTCCATGGAACTCTCATTTTTTGTTGTTGTTGTTATTTTTTGTTTGTCTGTCATGGGGCCTGAACTCTGGGCCTGGGCACCATCTCTGAGCTCTTCAGCTCAAGGCTAGTGCTCTACCACTTGAGCCACAATGCCACTTCCAGCTTTTTTTGCTTATGTGGTGCTGAGGAATTGAACCCAGGGCCTCATGCATGCAAGGCAAGCATTCTACCACTGAGCCACCTTCCCAGCCCCAGTCCATGGGACACTCGTCTCCAATAAACTACTTAGAAAAAGCCAGAACTGGAGCTGTTGGTCAACTGGTAGAGTGCTAGCCTTGAGCACAAAGAGGCTCAGGGATGGTGCCCAGGCCCTGAGTTCAAGCCCCTTGACAGGCAAAAAAAAAAAAAAAGATCTTCAGATTGTGTACAAAGGGGTTTCAATTTAATATATCTGCTTATGTAAAGAATGCTTCGTAATGAGTATCACTCTTCCATCATTCTCCTCCCTTGACCAGTGTCATCCTTTCCATCATCCTCCACCCACCCCCCTCTCCATATCAGTCCCATCTCCAGCAGTCTCCCAAAATTTCGACTTCCATTTTCATGTATGTACATTGAGTATGATGGCTGTATTTGCCCATTCTTATTCTCTCCATTTATCAGTCACTTTCTCCTACTCCTACACAAAACTTTTAAGCTTTCTAGTATTCATTTTGTTAAACTGTTCATTATTGAAAAGGGTTACATCACGAAGACCCAACACTACATATATCATACTTTAGTTGGTTTGCTCAGATGTATATTTTCAGGTGTCCCTGAATGTGTTTTCATAGATGTTTACATTTTAGGTCTAATTTTCATTTATGAGAGAAAACATTTGCTCTTTGTCTCTTTCACTCAGTATGATTTTTCCAGGTTTATCTGTTTCCATGCATATATTATTCTTATTGATGGATGAATAAAATTTCATTGGGTATGTGTATGAATGTATGTGACACACACATTTTCTTGATCCATTGATTGTCTGTAGTTGGGCATCTGGGTTGTTTCTATAATAAGTATTGTGAATAGTGCTGAAGTGAACAGGTATTTCTATTGTATCTTGATTTTCAGTCATTTATATAAATTCTCAATATGGATATCAGTGGATCATAGGGTAGTTTCATTCTTAGCATTTTGATCAGGGTCCATGTTGGTTTCTGTAGTGGATGCACCAATTTATAGTCCCACCAAGAAATTATCAGAATTCCTTTTCCTCTATGCATTCTCATCAGCCCTTGTTGTTATTTGCATTCTTTTTAAAATATTTTTTTTATTGTAAAAATACTGTACAGAGGGGTAACAGTTACATGAGTAAAGTAAATGAGTACATTTCCTGTCAAGCATTGTTACCTCCCCCTTTGTTTTTCTCCTACCATCTCTTTCCTCCCTACCTCCCCAATTCCTTCCCTCCCCCCGAAGTTGTAAAGTTCAACATAGTGTCTTGTACATCTCCTTGTTGCAATGGGTCATCCTGTATCCTTATTTCAGCATTTCCCTTCCCCTCCCCAAATTAGAAAAATATATACAAGATGCAGGGCACCAACATCAAATTCAGGGAAAACAAGTTTATTCTGTGGGGGAAGAACATACCAAAGAAACAAAAGAAATCACATAGTACATTATAAATGCATTAAAAACAATAGCAAGCAAGGAAAAAACCACTTGGGGTTCATTTTGTTTAACAACATCTTATATGGTCATATGTATGTAGCTTTTGACCTTTTCTGCTTGTCCTAGACATACACTAGTTATTGCAAATAAAGGAAACCATGGGATCTATGTTTCTTTGGGCCTGGCTTACTTCACTTCATATAATTTTTTCCAAGTCTTTCCATTTCCTAACGAATGGGGCGATGTCATTCTTTCTGGCAGAGGCATAGAATTCCATTGTATAAATATATCACATTTTCTTGATCCGTTCATCTACTGAGGGGCATCTGGGTTGGTCCCATATCTTAGCTATGGTAAATAATGCTGCAATAAACATAGTTGTGCTGGTAGCTTTAGTATGGCCTTGTTTGTGAGCATTTGAGTAAATGCCCAAAAGTGGGATTGCTGGGTTGTAGGGGAGCTCTATGTGGAGTCTTTTGAGGAACCTCCATACTGCTTTCCAAAGTGGTTGAACAAGTTTACACTCCCACCAACAATGCAGTAGGGTTCCCTTCTGCCCACACCCCCTCCAGCATCTGTTGTTATTAGAGTCTTTGATTATAGCCATTCTAACTGTGGAGAGGTGGAATCTCAATGTTGTTTTGATTTTCATTTCTTTTGCATGTGTCTATTGGCCATCCTTCTTTCCTCTTCAGAGAAGTTTCTCTTTAAGTCTTTGCCCACTTATTTATTGGGCAGTTGTTTCTTTGAGGATTTGTTCTTGGAGGATTTAATATTTTGAGTTCTAAGTATATTTTAGATATGAGACCTTTGTCTGTTGTATGGCTAGTGATAATCTTCCAATCCATGGACTTTTTATTGATCTTGCTAGCTATGTCCTTTGCAATGAAGAAGCTCTGCCACTTCATACAATCCCATTTTTCCAACTTTTCTTTGATTTGTTTTTGTTTTTTTGGGGGGTGGGTCTGGTCGTGGGGCCCTGAACTCTGGGCCTGGATGTTGTCCCTCAGCTCTTCAGCTCAAGGCTAGCACTCTACCACTTGAGCCACAGCACCACTTCCAGCTTTTTTCTTTTTTTGCTTATGTGGTGCTGAGGAATCGAACCCAGGGCCCCAGGTATGCAAGGCAAGCGCTCTACCACTGAGCCACCTTCCCAGCCCCCCTTTCTTTGATTTGTTGTGTTTCTGGGTCTCTATTAAGAAAATTTTGGGCTGTGCAAAGAGCCCTAAAGTTTCTCTTATTCCATCCTGTAATGTTTTCAGGGTGTCTGCTTTGACAGACACCCTGAGGTCTTTGATCCATTTGTAGTTGATTCTTGTGCAGGGTAATATAACAAGGATCTAGCTTTAGTTTTCTACAAGTGTTTAACCAGTTTGCCAGCACCATTTACTGAAGAGGCTGTCTTTCTTCCATTCTATTTTTTTTAGTTCCCTCATTGAAGAGTAGGTAGCTATAGGTCATTTCTGGGTCTTCAGTTCTATTCCTTTGGTCTTCAGGTCTGTTTTTGTGCCAGTACCAAACTGTTTGATTACTATGGCTTTGTAGTAGAGTTTGAAATTTGGAATTGATATTCCTCCAGCACTGTTGTTTCTACTAATGATTGTTTTTTGCTCTTGGTGGTCTTTTATTGTTCCATATGAATTTTTGGGTTGTTTCATTGAAGAATCAGGTTGGAATATGGCCAGGTAGTGCATTGAATTTGTAGATAGCCTTTAGAAGTATTGCCAGTCCAGGAGCATGGTAAATTTTTCCACTTCCTAAATTTTGCCTTAATTTCCTTTTTCAGGTTTTTAAAGTTTTCATCTTAGAGGTCCTTCACTTCTTTAGTTAACTCCTAGGTATTTTATTTTTTGTGGGGCTATTACAAAAGGAGTTGCTTTCCTGATTTCAGCCACGCTTTTCTTATTGTTGGCATACAGAAAAGCCATTGCTTTTTGAGGGTTAATTTTATACCCTGCTACGTTGTCAAAGTTTCAGATCAGCTGGAGTAATTTGGGAATGGAGTACATGGGATTCTTTAAATACAAAATCATGTCATCTTCAAAGAGGGAGAGTTTTACTTCATCTTTCCCTATTTGTTTGCATTGTTATTTGTGTTCTTGATGATAGCTTTCAGCCTGGAGTGAGATGGAGTCTCAATGTTGTTTTGATTTGTATTTCCTTTATGATCAGGGATGGTGACCATTTCTTTATGTATTTAGTGGTCATTTGTACTTCTTCTGAGAAATATCTGACTTCTTTGCCCATTTATTTATGGGGTTATTGATTCTCTGGATGTTTAGCTCCTTTTATAGTCTTGTCAGATATATTGCTAGCAAATCTCTCCATTCTTTTTTTTTTTTGTCGGTCATGGGGCTTGAACTCTGGGCCTGGGCACTGTCCCTAAGCTCTTTAGCTCAAGGTGAGCGCTCTACCACTTGAGCTACAGCGCCACTTCCAGTTTTCTAGTGGTTTATTGGAGATAGGAGTCTCACAGTCTTTCCTGCCCAGGCTGGCTTTGAACTGTGATCCTCAGATCTCAGCCTCCTGAGTAGCTAGGATTACAGGTGTGAGCCACCGGCGCCTGGCTTCTCTCCCATTCTGTCGGCTGTCTTTTTAGCCATAATGACTATGTTGTTCTCTGTGCAGAAGAATTTTGCTTGTGTTTGTTGTGACATTCCCTTTTTTATTCATCTAATTAAATAATTTTTTGTGCTTGGCTTATTTTTCTTTTCCTTTTGGTCAGATTGGATAAAGGTTTATTGATTTTATTTATCTTTTTGAAGAACCAACTTTTTATTTTGTTGATTCTTTGTATAGTTTTTTTAGTCTCTACTTCATTGATATCTGCCCTAATCTTTGTTATTTCTTTCCATCTATTAGTTTTTGAGATCGACTTGTTCTTGTTTTCTAAGAGCTTGAAGTACATCTTTAGGATTCTTGAAATCTCTTAACTTTGCTGATATAGGCACACATAGCTATAAACTTCCTTCTCAAAACTGCCTTTGGTGTGTTCCAAAGGCTCTGGTAGATTGTGATTTCATTTTCATTGGTTTCTAGGAACTTTTAGATTTCCCCTCTTATCCCTTCAATGACCCATTCCTCTTTAGCAATGTGTTGTTCAGTGTTTATGATCTGTAGTTTCTTTTACTGTTAAATTCTAATTCTGTTCCATTATGGTTTGACAGAATCTAAGGGGTTATTTTAGTTTTCTTATATTTGCTGAGACTTGCTTTATGACCTAGATTATGGTCTATTTTGGAGAATGCTTCATGGGCTGCTGAAAAGTATGTATATTGTGTAGTTCCTGGATGAAGTCTGTAGATGTCTGTTAGTTCCAATTGGTCTCTGTTGTAATTTAAATCTGAAGCTTCTTTATATTGAGTTCTGCTAAGGGAAGGACAACTATCATTGTTTTGGGTTTATGTGTGTTGTTATGTTCATGTTTGTTTAACTAATTTGGATGCCTGAGTGTTTGGTGTATAGAAATTAAGAATTGCTATGTCTTCTTGGTTGAGATTTCCCTTTATTAACATGCAGTGACTTTCTTTGCCTCTTCTAATTTTGGTTTAAAGTCTGCATTATTGGTTATGACTATAACTACTCCTATGTGCTTTTGGGGTTTGCTTTCTTGGAACTTTTTTTTTTCCAAACTTGCATCCTAAATTATTATTATTATTTTGGCAGATAGAAGTGGTTCTTACAGAAAGAAGATGATTGAGTCTTGCCTTTTCTCAGCTTACCATTCTATGACTTTTGACTGGAGAACTGAGTCCATTGGAAAAGAATGTTAAGATTGATCAATGTATAGTTCCTGCCAATAATAAATTTTTGGGTTATATTCTTTCCTGTTTCCACTGTGCTTATCTGTTGATTTGATGGGATTTATTTTCTGGCTTCTGTAAGAAGCCCAATGTGTGCATCATATCTTCCAGTGTTTTTTGTAGTGTGGGTTTATTGGTGATAAATTGTTTAGCTTTTCTTTTCTTTTCTTTTTTTAGCTTTTCTTTATCATGGAATGTTTGTATTTGTCCTATTGTGACTGTCTTTGTTGGTATTATATTCTAATATTATATTATATTATATATGTTGGAAAATGCTGACTTTCAGGACTTGAAAAACATTTCAAATCCTTTAAATGTTTCTGTTGAGAAATCTGCTGTTATTCTGATTGACTGCCCTTTTTAGATCTCTTTTTTCTCACAGATTTCAATGTTTTTCTTTGGTTTCTATATTTATTGTTTTAACTACAATATACAATGAAGAGGTTCTATTCTTATTTGGCTTCTTGGGTGTTCTAAATACTTCTTGTACCTTAGTGGCTTCCCTTTTGCAAGATTTGAGAAGTCTTCTGCTATTGTATTGAATATGTTTCCTATATCTTTAGCTAACCTCTCCTTACTAGGTGGACAGGTGAATGACAATCTTATCACCCATTATTATCACACATTAGGGCTTTTCCTCTTTTGCAATCTGGGATGCACCACTTCTTTGCTCAGCAAAGAGCTAGTTGCACAGCAATAGGCTCTCATAAGTTCCCAAGGGAGCTAGTATAAGGGTCTGCAAATCATGCAAATCCATAAACTGCACTCTTCAAGGTCCTCTGTGGCAAGAGCTGTACTCATGTGGGTCCCTCCAGGGAGCTAGGCCCTCAGGAACTTCACTTTCTGTGTCTGGTGGTCTGGTAGGAAGCTCTGCTAGTACTTTCTATCAGTTGTATTTTGTGTTTGTAGAAATAACCACCACAAATCCCCAAATGAGAAACAAGAAAAAAAAAATGAAAAAAAGGAGTTTCTGTCCCTATTACTTGGAGGGTTTTGGCCTGCTCTGCGCTCCTTTTGACTGCAATTAATTCCTTGCTTCATTCTTTGAGATTTGAGATTTAATGTGTTGTTTCCTGCTAGTCTATACATTTTTTTGTCTTCATCTAAACTAGCCTTTCTTTTATACTACATATCAGTTGTAGGTTGGCTGGGATAAAAAAGAGCAGCTCACTCCTACAACCCTAGCTACTCAGGAGTCTGAGATCTGAGAATTGTGGTTCAAAGCCAGGGAAGTCTGTGAGATTATCTCCAATTAAATGCCAAAAAACAGCTCAAAGTGGAGCTGTGGCTCAAGTGGTAAAGTGCCGGCAAAGAAGCTCAGGGACATTGCCTAGGCCCTGAGTTTAAGCCCTATGATCTGCTCCCCCACCCAAAAAAGGGTATCTGTCAGCTGTCTATCCTCTTGCTACTCCCCAAGAATAGTTTTCATCCACAGCCTCCTTTACAGTTCTTAGGCATTGAGTCCTCATTTCTTATTTGGCCTGGGAGTCAGGAGTGTTCACTAAAGACCAGGTTTTTTTTCTTTACCACTGCACCTCTGAATCTACATCCTTAGGAATTCTTTCTTGCCCCAGAAACTGGCTCACATTGTGGCTCCTTCTCCAGCTTCCTTCTGAAAGTTTCTGCTCCGTGATTTTGCATGTAATACCTGATGCTCTTAGAATATATTTCTAGGCCTATAACTGGGTGGGATTTAAAAATAATAGTTTGACTTTTAGTGGCAGATTATTCTCTTTTACACTCAAATTTTAAGTGTTTGGCTAAGATTCTGATTTAGTTTCTCTGTATTTTGTTTCTTGGTATTTTAAATGCAGTTTTACAGCTGTTATATTTGAACAGTTGTAATGACAACCCTCCTAAAAGTAGTCCATTGAAAATACACACACAAAAAAAACACAAAACTTAAAAATCTGAGAAAGAAGTAAGAACTGGAGGGACTGAAGGGATGGCTCTAGTAGACGGTTTGCTGTTAAACATGAGTTCAAACCCCAATAAGGAAAAAATTGTAAGTCAGTATGGCTGTATTTTTAAAATATCACTTTCACAAGTGGTACATGTCTGGAATCCCACTTATTCAGGAGGCAGAAAGTGGGACCATCACAATTCAAGGTCACTTTAGTCAAGAAAATGAGGCCCTATCTCAACAACAATAGCAAAAAGCGGGGCACAGTGACTGTACCTGTCATTCAAGCTATGCATAAAGTATAGCTTACTAGGCTGGCCTGGCAAGAATGTGAGAACCTATTTCAAAAATAACTGAAGCAAAAAGGTGGTGTGGAACTTGACTTAAGTGGCAGAGTACTTGGCAAGCAAGTAGGAGGCCTTGAGTTAAAAACCCCAATACCACCAAAATATTACACACATACCAACCCCCTTACACAAACACAATGAAGACCAAGTGATGAAGTCAAATGTGCTCTGTTGCTACATACACAGGTTATTTGAGCTACATCATAAGACACTGTCTTGTATAGTTCAAGCATTCGTGCCTTGCTAGCAGATGCACTTTGCTATTTGAACCATCTCCTTACTCTTTCTTACTTTAGCTACTTTTCAGATAGCACCACCAAGCCCAGCTTGTTAGTTGAAATGAGGGTCTCATTAATCTTTTTCTGAGTACACTCAGAATTTGATGTTCCTGATCTCAACCTCCTGAAAAGCTCAGATTATAGGCAAGCACCAACTCACCTAGTTGCTTTTTAATTTTTAATTTAATTTATTCATTTTTGTGCCTGTCCCTGGGCTTGAACTCAGGTCTTGGATGCTGCCCCTGAACTCGTTTGTTAAACGTTAGCATTCTACCACTTGAGCCACAGCTCCATTTCTGGCTTTTTGCTGGTTAATTCATGTCTCATGAACTTTGTTGCCAAAGCTGGCTACAAATCATGATCTTCAGATCTTAGCGAGCGTCCTGAATATCTAGGATTACAGGCACGAGCCACTGGTACCTAACTGTTTTTTTATTTTTACCTTTTAATTTTAGAAACTTTAAACCCAATTTTAAAAATACTTCTTTTTTTATTCTCAACTTTATACTTCGCAGATGAGTGTAAATTTGTGTTATGTAAATGCTTCTACTCTGAGTTTTCTTTTTCTTCACAGATAGGTGTAAAATTAGTATCAGTGTAACAGCATGTCTTTGGATTTCTACCTTTCTGAATGAAGTCTGATCAGTAGGGAAGCCACTGATACGAAGAATGTAGGATAAAAAACTGTCTTTTTTTCCCCACACTCTACAGCAAAAGATTTGTTCTTAGAAAAACTGTCTTTTTAGGTGTAGATTAGGCAAGTGAGACACTGTCTTGTGATGTAGCTCAAGCTGGCATTGAACTTGGGATCTTCCTATGTCTGCCTCCCAAGTGCTGAGATTACAGCTATAATTACCATGCTTGGCTGAAAAATGTTCTTTCAAAGTATCTTTATGCATTTAAATGTTTTCAGTGAGTTGTTTAATCTTGGTTGTCAACTTGATTAGATTGAGAGAGAAATAGGTTAGAAAAGCATACATCTGGGTGAGACTGTGAGGATGTTATCAAAGAGGACTAAATATGAGAGGCACCATCCTAAAGGCTGGGGGCCCTGATGAACTAGAAGTAGGAAAGATGAGGAGTCCAGCCAGCACAGGCTTTATTTCTCTCTGCTTTTTGGCTGCCATGATGTGAGCAGCTTTTCCAAGCCTCCCTTCCATAATGGGTTGAAGTCTTTGAAACTGAACTAAAATAAATCCTTTTTCCCTTTGGACTGTTTCTGTCAGTTATTTTATCACAGTGACAAAATATGTCATTAATTCCGTGTATTTGCCTTCACCAGGGATATTCCATTTTTATCTTAAGTTTTTAAAAGTGTGTGGTCGGATAAGGAGTGGACTGGGTATTTTTAAGTGAATTATAATTTAATTCAAGGGTTGTATAAATAGTGTTTGTGGCCTTAGTCGGAAAGAGAGAACAATGTTCTTTACTTTTTTTCTTTCTTCCAAATCAGGATCTCATCTTAAGGGACCCAGGACTACTGTGAGGCCCTACATTTAAGGAGATGGCCCTCTACCAATAAAACCCCAAACCAAAACAAAGACAGCAAAAAAGATTAAAAAAATACTTTCATGCAATTTTTAAATAAAAAAGTTCTGAATATTAAATTTCTTGTGATTTTAATGTATATAAAGGCATGGTTTTTCAGTAAGTATTTTGGAATATTTTATTCTCTGTTTCCTATTGGTTTTAATCCTTAGTGAACACTCATAATAGAAATGGAAAGAATCAAGTTCAGGAAAGGCTAAATTGTTCAAAAAGAGTCAGTATACCAGGTCTTGCAAATTCCATTAACCACAGTGAATGCAAATGTATGTTTTGGGGGTAAGCTTTTGAAATAGTTTACTTAATAATTTATAAACTACCTGCCTATATGTGAAGAATAGTGACAGAAAGGGGGGAGGGGAGAAATAGTCTTGTGTATCTAACTGCTGGTATGTTGAGTTTGAAGTGATGGGTAGCATCTAAGTAAAGACAGAAGAGGGGCTTGGAACCCAGCCAATGTTCTACAACATGGTTTCCCTTACTGCAAAATAAGACTGTGGTCATGAATGTTAATTTCTGTGGAAGGCTGATGTCAGAACTTTGAGCCAGCAAGGGAGACCAAGAATATAACTTAGAGCAAGGAAAGGTCTGGAGAGTATACTAAACCTGTGAGGTAGCTCTAATCAAAACTCCACTCAACCAGGAAATCTAGATCCATATCAAGCAGCCAGCACCATCCCCTCCCCCTTTCCCTCCTGACCAGTCTTTCCTGTTTAAAGGGCAGTTTAGAGACCCTCTTTATTTCCTTAGTGACTAATTACTTCTCAGTTTTTGGGACTGAGTGTTTCCTACTCCTGTTTCATTTATCTTCAAGTTGGCAAGTCTGAAGGCATTCTTCTGAACTTCCCTGCCATATTGAGCTTTGTTGCATATTCACTCATCTTGAGTCCCTGTGTTCTTTGGAGCTAACCTCAGTTTCCCCATCTGTAAAATTTGATAGCAATACATATTTTATAAGGTTTTATGAAGTAGAACCAATTAAGTGCTTAACAGAGTGTAACAGCAGATGATGCTAAACTAATAGGTAGATATGTTAATGTCATTTTTAATACTAACATGAATTATTTCCTTGACATCTAGTTCTCCCATTATATATCTGGGATCTTTATTCTTAGAAGATATTGTCTTGTACCAGACCAGTTGCTTTTCTGTTTGACTCATGTCTTTTGGGCTGATAACTAATGCAGAGCTTTATTGTTCTGGTCCTTTGTTTATCCTGTTTCCTTCTGAACAAATAGGAGGATCAAGCCACTTTTCTAAGGCCTAAATCGGGAACTCTCATCTCAGCTGTATGGGGTTAGTCTCTGGACATCATCTTTTCCTTGATTGATAGTGGCAGTGCTTATGCCACTGAAATTAAGAAAAGAACTTAAAGTAATAGACATGCAGTAGCTTCATCATATAGAAATGACACACTGGATCAGAAGCCACTGAAATGATTAGGGTAGTTTTCTCAATATAGGAAAGTTGAATATGGTGATACATGCTTGTGATCCCAGCTACTACAGGAAATTTAAAATAGGTAGATTGTGGTCTAAGTTGGCTCCCAGGCAGGAAGTGAGACCCTATCTTAAAAAACAACAACAACAGACAACACAGTGATAAACAGGACTGGAGGCATGGCTCAGTAGTAGACTGCTTAACCAAATGTGAGTTCAAACCCAGTAATCCCCATGTCCCGATTCTCTTCTTTAAATAGAATATTGCTGTGTTAGCCAAAGCTAGCCTTAAAATTATGCTTCCCTTGCCTCAGCCACCTGAACACTTGGATTGCAAGTGTGGACCACGATACCAGCTGTGTTTTACTTTTGATATTTGTGAATATTGGTTTTTTTTCCTAGTTGTGACTTTTTGAACATAACTTTATAACATGTCTTTCTTTACTTGTTAGTTTGTGAAGGAAGTTTTTGTCATGATCACTGATTTTTTTAGTATATGTTCTTATCCTATTTTCTCTGTATCCTCTCTCTACCTACTTGATTTTAATCAGGAGCACTCTACCACCTCTTTTTTTTTGGGGGGGGGTCCGGTCATGGGCCTGGGCGCTGTCCCTCAGCTCTTCAGCCCAAGGCTAGCGCTGTACCACTTGAGCCACAGCGCCACTTCTGGCTTTTTTTGCTTTTTACTTATGTGGTACTGAGGAATCAAACCCAGAGCCTCATGCATGCAAGGCAAGCGCTCTACCACTGAGCCACCTTCCCAGCCCCTCTTTTTATTTTTTAAACTGAGGTTTGACTCGGGACTTTCTACTTGCTATGCAGATGCTTTACCCCTTGAGTCACTATCCTAGTCCTCTATGCTTCTTAGCTATTTTTCAGATATGGTCTTGCTTTTGTCCAACCTGGCCTTTGAATTTAATCCTCCTACCTATGCTTCTTATGTAACTGGATTTGTAGGCATGAACTACCATGCTTGGCCCCTTAGGTTGTAATATCTTATTAATAGTTACCTGTAGTTACCATCTTATTGTTAGATATACATACATACATACATATATATGTATTGTGTTACATTTTCATCATGTTTTAATGATGTCTTTTTCCTTTGGTGCTGGGCATTTAACCCAAGCCTGTATGCTCAGCCCTTGAATGATGTCTTTTGATTCTTAGATGAGGCAATCAATGATGGTACCCTGTTTTCTATCGTCTTTTGTCCATCTCTTACATAGTCAGTTCTTTTTTGGTGCCAGTCCTGATTCTTTGCTGAAAGTGTGTATTACAGTTAAGAGGTTTCTGATGGCTCCTTTTCATCTTTTAAGAATAGGATCATATCATCTGCAAATAGGAATAATCTGACTTTATTGTTTCCTATTTGCATTCTTTTCATTTCCTTCTCTTGCCTTTTTGCCCTGGCTAATTTCAAGCATGAATATGGAGAGAAGAAGTAGACATCCTTTTCCTTGTCTCTGATTTTAGAGGAAATGCTTTCAGATTTTCCCCATTTAGTACAATGTTGGCTATAGTTTTATATATATGTATCTATATCTATATCTTTTAATCTATTGAGCTATGTTCTTTCTATTCTTTTTCTATTTTTTTAGTTTTTTTTTGGGGGGGTCCAGTCATGGGGCCTGAACTCTGGGCCTGGGTGCTGTCCTTCAGCTCTTCAGCTCAAGGCTAGCACTCTACCACTTGAGCCACAGCGCCACTTCCGGCTTTTTTTCTTTTTGCTTATGTGGTGCTGGGGAATCAAACCCAGGGCCTCATGCATGCAAGGCAAGTGCTCTACCACTGAGCCATCTTCCCAGCCCCTATTTCTATTAGTTTAATGCTGTTATCATGAAGGATTGCTGAACTCATGTCTTTTGGGCTGATAACTCTAATACAGAGCTTTATTGCTCTGGTCCTTTGATTGTTTATCCTGTTTCCTTCTGAACAATATGATGATCAAGCCACTTTTCTAGGGGCTAACTCAGGAACTCTAATCTCAACTGTGTGAAGTTAGTCTGTATGGACAGCATCTGTTCCTTGATTAATAGTAGCAGTGCTTATGCCACTGAAGTTAAGAACTTAAAGTAATAGACATGCAGTAGCATTACCATAGAGAAATGTCAAATGTTAATGACTTTTATTGTATCTACTGAAAAGTCATGTAGTTTTTGTCTGTGATTTATTATGTTTATTGATTTGAACCTAATCCCTGGAAAGAAACCAGCTTGTTCAAGTATGTGGTCTTTTCAATGTGTTGTTAAATTTGATTTGTATTTTTTATAAAGAATTTTTGCATCTGTGATCATTAGAAAAATTGTTAGTTTCCTTTTTGTCATATTCTTTCTTAATTTTGGTATCAGAGTAATACTGGCTTCATAGGATGAGTTTGGTAGCAGGAGTTCCTTCCTTTTCTATTTCATGGAGTAAGTTGAAGAACTTCGGTATCAGTACTTCCTTCATTAAAGGTCTAATAGAACTTAGGTATGAATGAATATATTTTGACCTAGCTTTTCTTTGTCAGGAAACTTTTTATTATTGCTTTGATCTTATTGCTTATTATAGATATGTTCAAGCCATTTATTCCCTCTTGGTTCAATTTTGGTAGGTTAAATGTATCTAGAAATTTATTAATTTCTTCAAGATTTTTTTTATTTATTGGAACATTTTTCGATATTTTGAAAAATATGATCTATTTAACTTCATTGGTATTTATTGTGATCTTTTTCATCTCTAATTTGACTAATTTTGGTCTTCTCCCTCTCTATTGTTTTGATTGGCTAAGAATTTATCAATCTTGTTTAACATTTCAAAGAACCAGTTCTTTGTTTTATTAATTGCCTGTATTATTTGTTTTAGTTTTCATTTCATTAATTTTTAACCTTTCTTTCCATGTACTAATTTTGGATTTTGCTTATTCTTGTTTTTCTAAGACCTTGAGAGCATCACTAAGGTTATTATTTTTGTGATTGCTATGACTTTTTTGTGTACCAGTCTTGGGAATTGAACCCAGGACCTAGGCACTGACCCTGAGCTTTTTTGCTCTACCACTTGAGCCATGCTTTGTTTCCAGCTATTTTTTGGTGGTTAAATGGGGCAAAGAGTCTCATGGACTTTCCTTTCTAGGTTGGCTTTGAACTATAATCCTTAGATCTCATCCTTAAGTACCTAGGATTATAGGCAGGAGCCAATGGCAGTAGGCTAATCTCTCTGATATTTAAAAATGCATTCTTTTTTTTTTTTTTTTTTGGTTGTGGGACCTGAACTGTGGGCCTGGGCGCTGTCCCTCAGCTCTTCAGCTCAAGGCTAGTGCTCTACCACTTGAGCCACAGTGCCACTTCCGGCTTTTCTGCTTATGTGGTGCTGAGGAATCGAAGCCAGGGCCTCATGCATGCAAGGCAAGCACTCTACCACTAAGCCACCTTCCCAGCTCTAAAAATGCATTCTTGACTGTCAGCTTCCCTCTTAGAATGGTCCCAAAGGTTTTGGTTTGTTGCTGTGTTTTTATTTTCATTTTACTCTGATGATTTTTAAAATTCCCTCCCTGTTTGCTTCTGAGACACACTGATCATTTAAAAGTGTCTAATTGTGTTTGTGCAGTTTGTCTTGCTACTGATGCCTAATTTTGTTCCCCCATTTTTGTCAAATATGTAATTTTTACATTGTCAAACATCATTATATTTAGACTTAGTTTATTATTACATTAATCATTTCATTTGTTTAAACTTAGTTTTACAGTTAAATGAATTTAGCTTTCCCTCATTGGCTAGTTAGTGCTCTACCAACTGGGCTACACCTCTAACTGCTTCGTTGGCCTTCTTTTCCCTGAGTATCTGGAAGTCCATTGAGACAGTTAATCCTTGTCCCAGAGTACCACTGTAATTTCTGTTAGTCTCAGGTATTTTTATTTCAAAGAATTTCTGGATAGATATAAAAATTTTCAGCTCATATTTTATTTGCTTAAGTATTTTAGGAAATAATTTATAGTGTAGAATATTATTCTGAAGAAATAAGAGGTCTTAACATATTTACACATAATGTAAAATCCTTTTGTTTTTTTGTTTAGGTATTCCAAACATGTCTTCTTACTGTTTAAAGTTAATTTTAATAAGTCTAATTTTACCAGGATATATTTGGTTATTGACTGTTTTGGATCAATTCTCATTTTTACACAGGGAACCTTGGTTTCCCTTTAATTTATCAAGTTAAGTGTCCTTAGGATCCCTTTTTGGAGTAATACCTTTATTTTTTATTCATTTCATTGATTGAATTTCATTTTTAGGATTCCAGTTGTGCTACTTTTCAAATTTATCATTTCTGTTCCTAATCCTTTCTATTTATTCAGTTTCATATTCTGTTTTTCTTAATCCATATTTCCCACCTCTTGTTTTTATATTCTACAGTATCAATTCTGATTCATCTTCATTTTAAATTCATTTTCCTTTTGGCAACATTATTTCCTCTAAACTTTCTTTTCTGATTTCTTCTGCCCATGTTTCACCATTTCTTCCTGGGTTCTTTTATTTGTGCATTAGTCTTTCTTCTTGTTTCCTTTCTTCTCTTGTTCTATTTGTCCCTAGAAAGAACTGCCTCTTTAAATTATAAAAGCTTATAGTGAATTGTTTACTCACAACTGATATTTTCTCACTAGTAATATTCTGTGGAGTGTTTCTTGGCTATTGGTAAGTTTAATGATTTTTATTTCAAATTTGTTTTCCTATAACAACTTATTATTACTTTTTTCACTCTTTTTTTTTTTATATGTCAGCTGGGATTTTTTTTTTTATTAGTGAGCTGGGGTTTCCAAGACCAGCTTGTCTTCAAAAGGTCTGTCCTGGAGGGAAGGGATGGTGGACAACAAGGGAAGGGGTAACAATGATCAACATATAATGTACTCATTGCCTTACTCATGTAACTCTAACCCCTCTGTACAGCATCTTTACAATAAAATAAAACTAGAAAAAGAAAAGACCACTTCACCTATGTTATAATTGATAGGAAATAAACTATGTAGATTGTAAAAACAAAACAAAACAAAACAAAAACCCAAAAAGGTCTGTCCTATGGAGAGATTTTCAAGATGGCTGTCTAGGCTTTATAACCTAGAACTGCTGTCTGTACTGCATCAGATGTAGAGATGGCTGTTTCCTACAAACTGTTCATCTAAGAGATCTTTTGGGAACAGTTTTATCTCACTGGATATTTGAAACCTTGTGGGTTAGACAGAGCTCTGCCACCAGCTCTATTGCTGACAGTTCTTGCAGACATTGTTAAACCAGGAATGTAGTTGTTTTTTTCAGGGTGTACTCAAGTATCTGCAGGTGGTACTTGAGAGTTTTTCTTCCCTGTTTCTTTGTTTACCTCCTACATGTTTTTGCTCAGGACAGCTGCTCTGACCATCCTTCCAGCAATTTTAAATTCTGTCAATTATATGGCTTCTAGTTCCTTAGAAAATTGAGTCTGACAAGCAGAAAAGGTCAAAAGCTACGTACATATGACTATATAAAATGATGATAAGCAAAATGAACTCCAAGATAGGAACGCAAGAGGTTTTTATCTTTGTCACTGTTGTTTTTAATGTACTATGTGATTTTTTTTTGTTTTTCTGGTATGTTTTTCCCCCATGGTATAACCCCTGTTTGCACTGTATTTGATTCCAGTGCCCTGCATCTGATATATACATTTTTCTAATTTGGAGAGGGAAAGGGAAATAACAAGATGCTGAAACAAGGATACAGATTGACCCATTGAAACAATGAGATGTACAAGACACTTTGTTGAAAATGAACTGTACAACGTGGGGGAGGGAGGAATGGGGAAGGGGGGGAGGAAAGGGGTTGTATGGGGAAAACAAAGGAGGAGGTAACAATAGGAAATGTCCTCATTACCTTCCTCATATAACTATAACCCCTCTGTACAGTATCTTTTTCAATAAAAAGAATATACAAAATCAAATGAAAAATTCATGAAATATTTCCATTGTAATTTTGCTTTTTGTTTCAATATACAGAGAGAGGAAACCCTTCTGTTTGCCCATTTTTTTCAGATTGTGAAGGTAGATTCACTGTTATTCACAAAAGGCAAATGGGAATTCAAAACTGAGTTGAAAAGCTTTACTCTTAGTCAGATGCCTGTGGCTCACACCTGGCAGAGATCTGAGGTTCGAGGAAGCCCTGGCAAACAAATCTGAGAGTAAATCTTTCCTTAACAAAAAAAAAAGCCAGATGTACAGCTGTGGCTCAAGTGGTAGAGCACCAGATATGACCAAAAAGCCAACAAGGAGTTCAATTCTGCGTGCACACACACATACACAGATATACACAAACAGACAGACACACAGACACACATACACACACACACAAATCCATGCTCTATCATTTTACTATGGCATTTCTTCAGTACCAGGCTGAATAGAGATAGTTAGTTCTCAGTAGAGATCATTACATAGTCAAAATGACTTTTGTCTTGATATGTGCTTCACCAAAGATGGATTATGTGGCAAGTTATGGACACAGAAAATTTTTTAATCCTTGTTTAGTGAAACACTAAAAAGTTTATAATCATCTATATCTTCAGATCTCTTTCCTTTTTCTTCCATCTCCCTACTTCCATTCTTTCTTACATTCTGTGACCCAAAGAGGAATTTCTAGGAAAATAGGTTTTGTAGTCTTAGCTATTATCTTTCTCGCAATTTCTCTGAGTGCATATTATTCACCGTTTTTTCTTTTATATTCTCCTTTTTAAAGAATGGTCCTAATAATGTATGTTCTCCTTACATTTTGTTTAAATGATCATCTAGTTAGATATTCTATGACAGTGAGAGAGACAGGGGGTAAATTACTTTTTTTCTTATCCTGTTTGGTTTCACATGTTTATAGTGTTGAGCTTCCTGAAACATATATAAACAGTAACTTCTGCTCTTGACTCTCATTGCTGTATCCTTCTTGAGTACAGCTGGAAGACTGTGATTACTTCTGAGGTTATCAAGGTTACTATCACACATATGTTTACTTTGGAATGATGAGGTTCTGATGAAAATAGAATTGAACTGTTCTCCATCTTGGCATTTCTGTGAAGAACTCAATTTGCAAGAATTATTAGTGTTTGTTTCTCTACGTGTAAAAATAAGGCTTAATAACACTTAAGATGGTTGGAGTCCAGTATACAAATTCTGGGTTGTGTTGATTTTGTATTTAATTGTTTTCCATGACAAATACATGGAGCATTTAGTGATGTCTGCCCACTGTAATTGCAGAGAGTACCAATTTCTCTTATTTGCTTTGCCTGCCAGAGGACACTGATCTTGGCTTATGTGTTTCAGGGATTTCCTTCCTGCCATGAGGCACAGCGCTGAGGCACAGCTGGGAAATGATTAGAGTTATTTCTGTCTTTGGCTTTTGAAATTATGTGACAACTTTTCAACTTTTGATGGAGCACAGTGGATTTGAGTGATGTACAGGCTCTCCTTACCCAGGAATAAGAAGTGATGTAAAAGTATCCCAACCTGGGTCAAGGGAGAATTTATTTTTTTATTTCAAAAATTATTTTTAAAAATTAAAAATTACCTTTAAGTAGTTGTACAAAAAGAGTTACCATTTAACAAAGTAGCTCTTGAATACAGTACAATGCATCCATCCTTCCCCAACACAAATATTTTTCTACTCACCATTTCCCCACTTTTGTCTCTATTGAACTCCCCCATGTTTCTTTTTCTATAGAGAAGGAAGCAAATAGGTAGGAATTGAGTATAAACACCTCACCAATTTTTAAAAAATATATATATTGTTTATTGTAAAGATACTGTACAGAGAGGTTACAGTTACATGAGTACATTTCCTATCCAGCATTCTTACCCCCTCCTTTGTTTTTCTCCTACCGTCCCTTCCCTCCCCACCTCACCAACTCCTCCCTCCGCTCACCCCAAGTTGTAAAGTTCATTTTCAACATAGTGTCTTGTACATCTCATTGTTACAATGGGTCAGCCTGTATCCTTGTTTCAGCATTTTGTTATTTCACTTCCCCTCTGCAAATTAGAAAAAAAATGTATATACAGGATGCAGGGTACTGGAATCAAATACATGAAAACAGGGGTTATACCATGGGGGAAGAACATACGAGATAAATAAAAAAATCACACAGTACATTAAAAACAACAGTGACAAAGATAAAACCTCTTGTGTTCCTATCTTGGGATTCATTTTGCTTAGCATCATCTTATATGGTCATATGTACATAGCTTTGAGCTTGTCTGGTAAGATTATCCTAGATGAATATTAGTTATTTCCAATAAGGTAAACCATGGGACCTATGTTTCTTTGGATCTGGTTTACTTCACTAAATATATTTTTCCATGTCTTTATATTTCCTAACAAATGGGATAGTGTCATTCTTTCTGATGGAGGCATAGAATTCCAACGTATATACATACCACATTTTCTTGATCCATTCATCTACTGAGGGGCATCTGGGTTGGTTCCATATCTTAGCTATGTTGAATAATGCTGCCATAAACATAGTTGTGCTGGTAGCTTTAGTATAACTTTGTTTGTGATCATTTGGGTAAATGCCCAAAGTGGGATTGCTGGGTCATAGGGGAACTCTATGTGGAGTCTTTTGAGGAACCTCCATACTGCTTTCCAGAGTAGCTGAACAAGTTTACACTCCCACCAACAATGCAGTAGGGTTCCCTTTTGGCCACCTCCCCTCCAGCATCTGTTGTTACTAGATTTTCTAACTGGGGTGTACCTCACCAAATTTTGCATTAAGGATTGACTTTGCCAATAATTCTAGCTACTCAACAGGCTGTTGAGTATGAGCTATGAAGTTCAAAGCCAGTTTGGACAGAAAAGTCTCTGAGATTCTATTTTCATTTAAGTGACTCAAGTTGTAGAGTGCCAGCATGAACAAGGAAGCTGAGCTCAAGTTTCTGAGTTCAAGCTCCAGAATGTATCCCTTTTCTCAAAAAAAAAGGAAGAGAAGAATTGACTCTCAAAATTGTGCTAAATTATTGGAGTATTGAAGGTGCACTGTCACTGTCAGCTTATAAAAGGATCATTGGCATTAGTAGCATGTGTTTAATGTTCTGAGCACCAAAGAATATCACTGTAAGAGTCTGCTCATCAGGGAGACCCTTGATGTCGCCATGAGGCTTCCCATCTATTATACACTTCCCAAATGCTTCTGAAATGCAAATTCCCATTGTAGAGTCAGTTTGATATACATAGTATACCAACTTGTTAGTGATGATTTCTAGTAAGGAAGAGAGATTGAGTTTGAGGAACAGTGTATACACATTCCTTAATAAAATTCTGAGTACTTGTTGCTCCTCACTAGGTAGTAGTACTTGGTTCTCAGTATAGTCTCCTGGTTAGGACAAACAATTTTACCACAGCCAGGACCCACATTTTATTGTCACCTTGATGAGCCTCTCTATGTGGATTTTTTCATCAGCTTCAGTGATGTTATTTGTGGGAGATCTGGATGACATCATTGCTTTCCTCTTCCTTTCAGGTATTCTTGCTAATGATAAGACTATTCTCTCAGAGGTGGGACTGTTACAACATTTAAAGGATGAGAAATAATGAGCTGTGTATTTCTTAGTAAGGGCGTCTCTCCAAGCATGATGTCAGTTTTGCACTGTGCTATCCTTGGTGGTGTCTGCTCCCATCCAGTCAGAACATGAAACAGAGTAAGGATAGGTGCTTTGATTTTGTCAGCAGCAAGTTGTAAGGTAGGTTGCAAGTCTTGACTGTTTGGTGATTTAATGGAAGCATAAGCTTGTGTGCTACTCACTTATTATGTCTGAGAGCCAGGATTCATGTTTGCGATAGAATGTGAGCAAGAAGTAAGTATAGGTAAGAAAACAGAGGCCATCTTTTGAATTTGTTACAGTTCTTATATCTTTACACTGACTTTTCTGTTAAAGATAGTCAAGTATTGTGCTTTTGTTTGCACTGTTGGACAACTGTTTTAGTCTGATGGCCTCACGGCTTATACTGAAACATGTCTTTTCCACAGGAAAATATTTCTCAGGTTTTCAGGATGGCACTCAGACTTAGACTTCTTTACAATTGCATCAGTTTAGTGTTCTAGTGACTTTATTATTCAGAATATTGCATAGTCCAAACACACTTCATCTGTGGCATTTTAGAATATGTGGTAGCTAGAAGGAATTCATGGTTAGGTGAGAGCAGGTGTGATTTGCAGTAGCGACTGAGGAGTCATGGTACCAACATGTCTGCTCTCTGAGTTTGAAGCTTCTATACTGACAGATCCAGCCCACGTAGTCTTTGGATCTCAGCCTTCTTATTTCAGGTATGTGCCCAGATGTTTCTAACAACCATAATAGAAATATCATCATTTCTCAAGATAAATTCAATAAACAAGTAGAAAACTCAAAAGATATAAGTAGCAGGAAACAGTTTGATAGGTCTAGTGGCATGGACCATCAATTTTAGAAATGAGAAGGAGATTGTAAAGATTTTAAACATCATAAGTTATTCTAGAATGAGGGTTAGTGTTAATTTGCGTTCTGGGCATAGGTTTCTTCTGACTCTAATTGTGAAAATTACATTAGAAGGAGAATCATGGATGTGAGTTTGTCAAATGCTGTATGCCTTTAGTGAAGGTCTTAGTTGGAAACTACTGTTTTGTTTTGAATATGAGAGCATTGACTATCTTTTGGGAAAAACTGGTTCTATTTCTAACTAGATTTTATGTACTATAGTTATTAGGTTAGTCAGAAAATGCCAATTGGAAATGAAGACTTGAGAGTAAGAAGAATGGAGAATGTGGGTAGATGGGTTGAAGGGCAAACTGCAGGTTGCTTTTTTAAATGAAAGTCTTTTAAGATTGTACCAAAGGAAAATTAGAGTTGAAAATAAAATGTGTATTTCTCAGGTATATGTGTGTTTTTAATATTCTAGTGCAAAAACAGCTTTATCAAAGTAGAGTAAAATCTATTGCTTCATGACAGAGCAGTCTAGGAGTCAGCTCTGAGGATAGTTTTGCTTAACTATCATATTAGTGTTGGCTTATGACCTTGATTTTCAGAAGTGTTTAGACAGCTACCATAGTAATGATACTTCCTATTTTCATGATAAAATAATGGAGTTTCAGGAATAGTACTGTAATGAAAATGAATAAATACTGATTGTAGTCTTAGAGATCAGTCTTCGTAATTAGTCTTATTTATTTAATTAAAACTATAACTTGTCTGGTCCTAAATCAGTCTCATTTCCTTAACTTTGCTTAATTTTGTTTAATTGATTAACTTTGTTCATTTTGTTAATTTTGCTTAACTTTGCTTAACTTTGACAGTACAGGTTATAAGTATTAGTCAACTAATCTATAATTAATCTATATTTACAGTTTTACCAAAATGAACAATATTATCCTTTTAAAAATTGTACTTTAAAGACAATATTTCATTTTTTTGTGCATTGGGACAGATGTCATACAAGTAACAAGTGAATTTTAAAATCTTCAGTGGAGACACTTTGTTCTCTAGTTCTTACATATGCAAAGATAGTGGTTGCATAGTCTTAGTACTCTTTCAAAAATTCTTCCTGAAGAGAGGGAAGGGAGAAAAGAAAGGAAAGAAGGAAGCAATCCAACAGATAGGAAATGTTAAACTAAATCTTTGATGGAGTATTAATACTGCTAGAGTTGGGATTGAGTACTACAGTTTGGATCTAGAATGTCTCTCCCAAAGGCCTGTGTTCCCCAAAGATTTAGTCCTCAACCTGGTATTACTGGGGAGAAATGGTACCTTTAGGAGGTGGGGCCTAGTTGGAGGTTTTAGGTCAAGGAGGTTGTCCTTGAAGGTGATTTGTGAGAAACTCATCTCTTCCTCTGTCTCTTGGCATACACAGTAGTTTGGTTTGTAAAATCATCCAGAGGTGGAGGAAGTTTCTTGGATGTCCACTGTGACTGATGTGGTAGTTACATTCCTCTTAGTAGCTCTAATGTGGTCATTCAGTCTTTCTTCAACAAACTCAGTATCAGGGTGCTTATTGCTGCATGAGGAAGCTCATGTCAAATTTGCATGGTTTTTGTTTATTAAAGAACCAAGGAAACATCAAGATTTTTCTTGTAAACAGTAAAAGTCTATCTTCCTATACTTTTCACTTGTTGACCTTGGTTCTCATCTCTAATGATTAAAGTCATTTAGGATAGTCCCATTTCTATCATACAGCAGTCCTTTTGATACGTAAAGGAAGGCATTATAGCCTACTAAATGCCCCATAAAGATGGGATTTGGAGTCTTAATTTTAAATAAACTACTCAAAGATTTGGAACCAGAGAGGATCTGACATCACAGTGTGACGGAGTCCAGTGAATAGTGACAATGAGAAAGCTGTGTGTCTGGTGCCATGTGGTAGGTTCCGAGAGGAGGGCATGCTTTGTCTAATGTCTAGCAACTTGCTAGCAGAAACAGAGTGAAAAAGTAGGTATTATGCACAGACACATATGGGTTATTTCATAGGGTAGGAGGGAGCCAGGTAGGGTTGGCTGGGAGATGGCTGAATAGAGAACAGACTGATAAACTAAAACAGTAACTCCAAGTCAAATTGTAAAGGGCTCTACTGTTCATACTCAGGAATTATTCTTTACATCATGGGTGCTAGAGAACCAGATACAGTTTCCATCTAGGAGTCCTTAGAGAGAAGTAGCTGTGAAAGCACAAAGAAAATTGAAGGGATTGAGAGAGAGACTTGGGAGGCTAAAAGTAGAGGGGAAGTGCATGCAGGGACTAAGAAGGCACAAAAGAGGAAGAACTTGCTTGGAGGGGTTCCAGAGAAAGTGAGAGGCCAGATGCCAATGGTGCATCAGGTGCATCTGAATCTTAGAAATAGATTTAAACTAAATAGACATAAAGCAGTTTTTCCACATAAAGCAACTCTGTCCATCATTCTAGGTGGATTAGAGTCTACTGTGTACCAGGTGCTTTTTCAAATAAATGCCTTTGAGTGCATTTATTTTACTTGCATTATTTTCCCCAGGCACTTTCATGTGAGTTTTTGGACCAAGTTGTGGAAGATTCTTATGGCCAAGAATCTCAGAGTTTTTTCCCTTGCATCTACTTTAAAACTGAAAGGTACCCTGGTAGGCTTCTAGATCTATCTTCTTTCCTACCTGAGGAAACTGAAGACTAGAGAGAATTTTAGTTTGTTGGGAGAGGGTGGTGTCAGCTCAGTCATGATGAACTCAGAGTCATCCTCACCTCTAGTCATCTGGGTACTATATTTTCTTACCCTTTTTTAACCTGAAATTATTAACTTAGCAGAGATCTGGGACTTTTCAAAGAGTGATTCTTTTTTATTCTGTTTATGTTCTCATTCTTTCTGAACTGTCTGGCTTTCTTTGGCTTCATTACCTGCTCATTAGTATTATTGGTGCTGAGTTCAACTGATCAGCTGTGGGTAATTCCTTGGAGGCAGAGAAGGGTAGGTCATGAGAGTGCTGTAGTTTACTGACTAATGCAGCTAAACAAATACTTGTTTCAGGTAAACAGAGCTACTACTGTAAGCTTTCCTTGGTTACTGTCTAATTGTAGTCATGGGCAAAGTCTCTCTGGTTCTGGTTTTACCTGTCTATAAAGATAAATTTTCTTGACTTTGGGAAGAGAGTAGGTTCACAGTGCATATGAAATAATATTACAGTGCAAAAAATTATGTACTTATCAGTGACTAAAGTAATCCTTGACATGACCATCAGAATAAAAAAATGACTTCTAGGTCTTATTTATAGGATGACAGTTTGGAGTACTGTGATTCAGGATGTCTATGGTGGAGAAGCAGGAGTTGGTTAACAGGGAGGCAGAACTAGAAAGAAAAAGGGCATCCTCTCCACTCAGGTACTATGGAAGGTTCTGTTCTTAACCTACACTTCACAGGGAGGCAGAGAGGTTGCTAAGATAGCAAATATAGAGAAAATCAAGTGTGACAGGACAGGGATGGTATTGGGAAAAGGTCTTACAGCTAAGGACAAGGCAGAGTCAGGGACAAGTTTGGAGGTTCCAAGGCTGCCTATGGCTCTACTCATCATGCTTCTGTTGATATGTGAAAAATAAGTGCCACATGCCTTCTTTTTTTCTTCAAAGATTGCCAGAGTTCTTTGGATCTCTATGGGCAAAGCTGCTATATGTGTTTCCAAATACATATTCTCTCTCTCTCTCTCTCTCTCTCTCTCTCTCTGTTTCTCTCATTCTCTTTTGCTCACATACATAAACAATTACATGTGATATGTAGCATATATAATGTATATAATTTATGTATAACTTACATTTATATATTAAAATATTTTACTTATTTTTTTGTAGTAGTCTTTATCTAGCGAATCCTATCTCTAAGCTGACTATTGGCCTTAGGAGCTTTCTGCTCTCCTTCTTGTTCACTCTGCTGATTCACGTGTGACCTTCTGCCTAGATGGAATTGAAGGTGAATGGAGGAAGGAAATATTATAGTCCATAATTTTCTCTTTTTGCTAGAGGAAGCTCAGTCTGTGTGCTGCACATTGAGGTTAAGAATTAATGAGAGAATGGGGCTGGGAAGGTGACTCAGTGGTAGAGCGCTTGCCTTGCATGCATGAGGCCCTGGGTTCAATTCCTCAGCACCACATAAGCAGAAAAAGCCAGAAGTGGCGTTGTGGCTCCAGTGGTAGAGCGCTAGCCTTGAGCTGAAGAGCTCAGGGACAGCGCCCAGACCCAGAGTTCAGGCCCTATGACCGGCAAAAAAAAAAAAAAAAAGAATTAATGAGAGGACCAGGGCTGGGTACAGGATGACGAGGCCTGCACACTTAGGCAGAGGACATGTTACTTGAACTTATATTTTCCCCTCTAAGGGTAGTTGTATGTTTTTTTCACCTATAAGTGTTTATGAAGCTGCTTGTATTTAGAGTGTCAGAAATATAGGAGCAAAATGCATTCTATATCCTCTACCAGCCTGGTAGAGACCAAAATAACAGGTTTTCTATGAGAAGATTGTGTTTGATAAGAAACCTGGAGTCTTGTGGCTGTTTGGCTGCAAGGTGAGTGGTCAAGGTCATAAGAAGTTTCTGGCAGAGATAGTATCGGTACCTCCTAAGGATGCTGAGATGTCCTGGGGACAAGGTTCATACTGTGAGTGGAGGCAAATAATAGGAAGGGAGACAGTGGCTAGACCAGGAGAGGCCATGACTATTCCTGAGGTTGAACTGCATCCTAGATAGAATGGAGAGCATGAGAGAATCTTAAGCAGAGAAGAATCACAGTAAGATTTGTGCTTTAGACAGCTGCTTCTATGCTACCATACCTTGGTAAGAAACACTGAAAATGAGCTTCAGATTCTTTGGACAATATTCTCAAGTATCTTTTCTTCTTAGAACAGACTTCTAGTAGACACTGACTTATGTAGTTAAAATGACTGCTTCTGTGTCTTCTGCTTTGTCATCGAATCAGAGGCAATTGGAAAGTAATTCAGCCCGATTGCTGTTTGGCCATGCTTGCCTGCCTCCCAGTAACAGGACCCATGGTTGGAACTGTGGAGATTCTGAAGTGTTTTTTGAGCTCTTGTCACTCAAATATATCTCCATGTCTGTGGAATAGTTAATGCATGGATATTTTTAACACTTAGCCAATGCATTAATTAAATGCTTGATTGTAAAGTGGCCTTTCACACAGAGAGCAGTGTTGATGATAGCATAGTATTTAACAACAAAATATGGATTTTATAATCTGACCAAGATTCACAGTAAGAAATGTTACATTGTAATCCAGTGTACACAGGCTGGCACATGTATGTAAGAGTGTATAGATGATTTTGTATATCACTGTAAGAAGTTTCTGGAGATGTTTGGTTATGATTCACTATATTAATAATTAATTAGTCAAAACTGGGAGGGAGTGGCTTATGCCTTCAATCCTAGCTACTTCAGAGGCTGAAGTCTGAGGATTGTGGTTGTAGCCAGCCTCAGCAAGAAAGCCCGTGAGACTCTTATCACAATTAAGCACCAAAACAGCTAGAAGTGGAGCTGTGGTTCAATTGCTGGCCTTGAGCAGAATTGCTCAGGGACAGTGCCTAATTCCTGAGTTCAAGCCCCATGACTAGCACAAAAATTAATTAATTATTAGCATAGTAATGGATTATTATCCAAAGTTTAACAAACCTACTTCTGGAGGATCTTGTAGTCCTTGACACATAGATAAAGTTTATGTTCTCTACTCATATACTGGATGAGCACAGCTGAGAAAGGCTAAGGATATATGTGGACCTACATTGCATTATAGGGAATCTAGGCCAGTTAAACATGATCATCAACAAGTCCCATGGATGTACTATGAGTGTGCTCCATTTAGAATACTATTGAGTGATTATTCTGAGTCAGGTATTTAACAGAATCTATATATTTTAGTTTTTATCACCTCTATAAATCAATTTTTATTACTTATAATTAAAAAATTAAAAGATTATTCCCTTTTAATTTTCTTCTCTGGCATAATGGCCTAGAGAAACCTCATGAAATGGACCATGGAGTCAGCTATTTCCTGTGACATCAGGCCTTAAGTTGTTTTAAAATAAACTATTGCCTTCATGTTTATTGACCTCTATCATTACTCATCAGAAAATGCTGTCACATTTTTAGACTAAGATAGTGACTCTAGGAAGGTTTTGTTTTCCCTGAGACTCTGGGTTCCAGTAGGTATGAAGGCTTTGGGATACCATGAAATGGTAGGAGGTAGAAACCTCAAGACTACTGAGAACAGGTGTTCCTCATTTAGGAGCAGTGACTTCAGAAATTGCTATGTCTCATCGCAGCTGATGCTTCATGAGAACAATACATAGAGAAAAAGATATTGAGGAGCCCGTTCTGCTGGGAATAGCTAAGATTCAGAATGACTGCTGAATGTTCCTGCCATCATCTGTTCTTGCCATCATCTGTCTAGCAAGTGCAAAGCCCTTAGTTCAAACTCTACTACCACCAAAAGAAAAAACTACAGACCATTAGCTGAGTGCCAGTGGGCTCATATCTGTAGCCCTAGCTACTCAGGAAGCTGAGATCTGAGGATTGCAGTTCAAAGCTAGACTGGGGAGGAAAGTTTGTGGGATTCTTATTTCCAGTTAACTACCAAGAAGCTGGAAGTGGAGCTGTGGTTCAAATGGTAGAGCACTATCCTTGAATAGTATTTAGGATAGTATTTAGACCCTGGGTTTAACCAGGAATAGCACACAAAAAAAGAATAAATAAAAATTTAAAATAGAGAATTACATTTACTCTGAAATGTATACTTGAAGTCTAGGACCAATTTCTATATAACTTCTAGTTATGTCTGAACCGTGATTTCTACTTACTTGGGACAATGAGTGGTCACGGGGCCCATTTCAGAGCATCTCTTCTTCCCAAATTCCATATTTCTGTTCAGATTTTAAGAAAGTTAGCTTAGTTCACATATGGTTTATTATATTTGTATACTTTATTATTAGTATTAGTAT
Source organism: Dipodomys spectabilis (assembly GCF_019054845.1). Lineage (NCBI taxonomy): Eukaryota > Metazoa > Chordata > Mammalia > Rodentia > Heteromyidae > Dipodomys > Dipodomys spectabilis. The sequence goes on from NW_024870760.1 coordinate 3,925,105, forward strand.
GTATTTTGTGGTATTGGAGATTGAACTCAGCTTGTGCTGGCTAGGCAGGCACTTTACCACTTGAGCCACTCTGCCAGTCTCTTTTTTGTGTTGGGTATTTTTGAAATAGTGTTTCATTTTATGCCAGGTCAGCCTTGACTACTGTCCTATTATTTATGTTTTCCTTTGTTGCTAGTATGACAGGTGTGAGCCTCTGTGCCCACCATACATAATTAAATCCAGCAAGTTTTGCTATGTTCAGTGATTAAGAATGCTACTAGGTGAAGCCAGTCTTTGCCTTCAGGTAGGTCTAGTGACCACATTTACTATACGCTTGACTTTTGCAGTCCTGGAGGTTTTCTTCTCTGCCATTTTCACATTGGGGCAGACTTAAAACTTAGGTTTATGTTGTTGTTGGCTTGCTTTGATTTTTTACTGTTTAGGCATATTTTTCCAGCCTTTTGAGACAAAGAGCAGACATATTTCAGCATTGCATTTAGTGTCTAACTCTTAATATTGAATAAATAGTTACATTCTAAGAGAAAAGTAAAAATATAGTTTTATCCTTGAAATTATTATATGGAAGTGAAGGAGACAAGATATATGCAAGAGAAATATAATAGAGAACACAAATAGTAGGAAGAAATGATTATTTATTAACTAGTAGCAACTGTAAAGGACTGATATATAAGAACTAGAACATTTGAGTGTTGGGGGTCCAGCCTTTGTAAGTAGTTTCTGTCTTTTTTCTGAAGCTGTGGAATGAAAATTGAGCAAGTCATTTTCCTAAAATTAAATAAGCTAATGTAGGCTGCAAATTATGGCTCATAGTTCACATCCTGGCTGGTGCTTGTTTGTATAAGTAAAGTTTTATTTCAACATGGCCATTTATTTTATGTGTTGTTTGTTGTGGCTGTTTTCATGCTGTCGTTGCAAAATTTAGGAATAAGGACAGAGACTACATGGTCTTGTATGATGCTGTTTACCATCTGGCCCTATGTAGAGAGTTTGTTGACTGTGCTCCAGTTGCTTTTTTGCATGTAAACACAAAGTAATCCCATGTTATACAATAAATACAACGGACTTTCTAGCAAGAGTCTCTGTGTTTTTTGTTTTTGTTTTGCCAGTCCTGGGGCTTGAACTCAGGGCCTTGGCACTGTCCCTGATCTTCTTTTGCTCAAGGATAGTACTCTACCACTTGAGCCACAGTGCCACTTCTGGCATTTTCTGTTTATGTGGTACTGAGGAATTGTACCCAGGGCTTTATGCATGGTAGGCAGGCACTTTAATACTAAGCCACATTCCCAGCCCTAGAGTTTCTTAGACTACAGATTTTAGTGGTGTTGGGTGTAATTATGTCTGTATATTAATAATAATAATAATAATAATTTTATCATGGGGCTTCAGCTCAGGGCCTGGGCATTGTCCCTGAGCTTTTTTGCTTGAGGCTAGTGCTCTGCCACTTGAGCCATTGCTCCTCTTCTGGCTTTTTAGTGGTTAATTAGAGATAAGAGTCTCATGAACTTTCCTGTCAAGACATCTCAGCCTCCTGAGTAGGTAGGAGTGTATTTATGAGCCACTGACACATGGCTGCACTATTATTTTTGTCACTTTTAGTGGAGGACTTAACAGTTGACATTCCTCAACATCTTCTACCACACTGTTTTATACTTTTCTTTTTCTGTCTCCAAGTTTCTTTCTCTCTCTCTGTCTCTCTGTGGTTTATGCAAGCACAGTATTTGCTCATTTGATTTTTTTCTCATCACACCAGTAGAGGTACCCTAGCTTTATGTGCTTTGAGATCCTAAGAGTCAACTAAATCTCAGTAATTGCTATAGCCTATCTTTTTGTAAGATTGTGTGTGGTATTTTGCACATATTAATATGTATTTTTATATTTTTGTTTCAGTGGAATGAGAAGTGTATATTCAGTGGACATTGCAGATATGTATCTTCAATGTTTCTTTTACTTGCTTGTAGTTTTAGGAGTTCGTAAAAATGCTTCTCATTGTTGTGTGTGTTGACTAATCAAATAATTGATTTTTTCCCTTTTTACATTTTTACAATCAGAAGATTATATTTTCAGGTAGGCTTGTAAGTCAGTGATTTATATTTTAAATCTTTGCTTTTATTTTAATTTTCAAAGATTAGTTATGCTCTTGAATAATTTACAAGTATCTATCTATCTATCTATCTATCTTTTTTTTTTAGCCAGTCCTGGGGCTTGAACTCAGGGCTTAGGCACTGTTCCTTAGCTTCTTTTGCTTAAGGCTAGAACCTCCACTACTTGAGCCATAGCACCTCTTCTGGCTTTTTCTGTTTATGCGATACTGAGGAACCGAATCCAGGGCTTCATACATGCTAGGCAAGCACTTTACTACTAGGTCACATTCCCAGCCCCAGTCCTAGGGCTTGAACTCATGGGGATGGGTGGGTACTATCCCTGAGCTTCTTTTGTTCAAGGCTAGCACTCTACCACTTGAGCCACAGCGCCACTTCCAGCTTTTTCTGTTTATGTGGTACTGAAGAATCAAACCCAGGGCTTCATGCTTGCTAGGCAAGCACTCTACCACTAAGCCACATTCACAGTCCACAAAGTATATTATTAAAACAAAATGAAATAGTTTACTTTTACATATAAGCAAATGGTAATTTCTTAAACTAGAAAATCAGTAATTTGCTTATGGATACACTGGCATTGAATAATACATGGCATTTTATGTGTTTCAAAACTATTTCATGGCTTAATATAGAAATAAACATTATGTTCATGTTACTGTCATAATGAAGTGTATAGAACTGCTTTTACTATCTGCATTTCTTTTTACACTAAGTATTTTAAAGCTACTTGAATTTATTAATAATACTAGAGTTTTGCAAAGTTCTATCTCATCTCTTTTAAAACTACATGTGGGCAACTCCATTCTGTTTGATAATATATTTATATTTATAAATATTTTCTAAATATTTCACACATTTTCTACTAATAGTTTGATCCTCAAATGTATGGAATTTTCTTTTATGTTTCATAGAAGAGCCAGATTTGTTTTCTTGATGGCTAAATCATACTTAGCATCTTAACTAAGTTTTGAATGTTCTGTTAGCCTCTGATCCACATGATTATCTCTGGAGACAGAGGAAGCAGGCTTTGAATTGCTTGTCTGTCCCAGGCACCAAAGCATTCTACTTCAGAGGCCTGATATGGACAATGGACTGATGGCCAGAGGTGGGAAATAAACTGTTATTGCAGAAATGACTGCACTATCTATCTTTAATCTATGGAGAAAGTTCTAGAGCCAAACTTGTTAAAACCTAGAATCTGACTACTCAGATATGGTTTAAGGATGAGTAACATGAACTACTTAGAAATGCTGTTTAGAAACAGAAAAAGGAATGATGTCGATGAAGATATATTGAATTCATAAACTGCTTTGTTAAATGGCAACTCCTTTGTACAGCTACTTAAAGATAAATAGAAATTAAAAAAAGAAACAATGTTAGGCACTGCCTGAAACTTGCTAAGCCTGAACCTTTAAGTCACCAACATCTTCTGTAGAATTGAAGCCCTTGTCCATTCATCAGTTTCTTAGAATGATCATATGTCAGGATTGTCTTTGAAGCTTATGAAACATTACAGAGTCTTAGTCCCAGCCCACAGAAATTGAGTCAGGAGGTTTGGGGTCATTGTGTTTCCCAAGAGATATAAGCCCACTTGTCTGACATGGGAAAAATGGGTTATCTGTGGTTGGCTTGAAGAGATGTTTTGAGAAGGCAAATCACCTGCTCTGTGTGTAGGTGATTTAATCCATATAGTATAGCCTTCTGTGAGCTACACTGTCTCTGAGACTCTTTTCCTGAGTGGATATTTCATCCCTGAAGAGTCCATAGAGTCCTACAGGCATAGCTCCTGACCAGATGATTTGCAGGCAGTCTAGCTACCCAGCCTCCATTCCTTTCTCTTACAGTTCCCATGGTAACCAATTGCAGGGAAAACTGGGCATGGTGCTATCTTTACCCTGGTTTTGGTGATCGGAGGTCTGTTTCCATGGGAACTAGAAAGGAAAAGGATGGTAGTATAGAGTAAGTAGCTAGGCTGCTTTTAAATTTCAAAGGCAGTCTTCTTTCTTGCTATAAAACCTGCTTTTCTCAAGTTTACCTCTAGGCCAGGAAAATCCTTGCAGCTTGTGGCCAGAACTATCCATAGGGGAGGTGGGTGAAGGAGGAGCGAAGAGAGAACTTTTATAATATCCTCAAAAATGCCAGTAACTCTCTTTTTCTCTAGGAAGCCATTTTTGGGTGTTGGTATAAGTTATTTAAATGCCATCTTTAGCTATTATTTCTGGTGTGTTTTTCTTGAACATAATAACATGTTTTTATGCAAAGGAAGTGTGGGGATGAGTCATTTCAATAGGAGTGATTTCTGCAGTGTGGGGAATCCCTTGCAGTTAGTCAGTGTGCATTCAATAGTGGCTGGCTCTGTGCTCAAGCAGGAAGGAGGCCTTCTGAGGGAAATACAGGGTCAGGTTACAACAGCAAGGCAAAGGCCTGCCTTACACCGGGAGGCTTTGGTCCATGGTGAAAAGAAAAGAAAATCTATCAAATATTAACATATGTAACTAATTATTTGAAGATAGAAATGATATCCTTTTTCTTTTGCTAGTACCAGGGTTTGAACTCAGGGCTTCATGTTTGCTCAGCTAGCACTCTTCTATATCTCTGCCAGTCCTGAAGCTTGACAGGGCCTGGGTGCTGTTCCTGAGCTTTTTCCACGCAAGGCTAGTACTCAACTACTTGAGCACAGCTCCACATCTGGCTTTTTGGTGGTTAATTGGAGATTAGAGTCTTATGGACTTTCCTGCCTGGGCTGGCTTTGAACCCTGATCCTTAGATCTCAGCCTCCCGAGTAGCTAGGATTACAGATGTGAGCCTGTAGGCATCCTAGGCCACTTTTTTTTTTTTTTGCTGGTTATTTTGGAGATGGAGTCTTTTTGGAGATAGAGGCTTTTCTGCCCTGCTGACTTCAAGCTGTGATTCTCTGTATCTCAGTCTCCTGAGTAGCTAGGATTTCAGCCATGAGGCACTGGTGTCTAGCTTAAAAATATTAAATTCTAATCTAAACATGCACTTAGTTTAATTTATTGAGTGTTCATTCATAGAATGGCATGGTATTACATTTTTCTTTTCCTCTCGTTCTACACAGTCAAGAAAGTTTATTTTCTTCCTCCTATTTCACTTACAGCCTGGCTGACACAACTGCACAGCCCACACTTCTCCTGAGGGCCTGGTAACTGCATCTCTGTTTATTTTCCCTGCTCCCAGCATTGCCTTAACAATGTATACAGGACTTGTTAGAAGTCCTTGCATAAAGCACATGTTCTTGTGTGAACTTCCTTATTCAATAACCACTGTTGTGTTGCAGTTATATTAATGCTTTGTTTTAGGGAAGGAGAGACTGAAGTTGGCAGGTTATGTAACATGCCTGAGAAGGCTCTGGTGAGCTGCTCAGCAGAATCAGCATTCTAATCCTGGCTGTGCTCATCCCCCAGTTCACAACACCTCTGGGTTGGGAGCAGTTATGCCAGTCCTGAAAAAGTTCTAGAACCCCTGGCATCTAATGGAACCCCTTTCAGTTACTTCTACCCCTGCATTTCTTTTATCCTATTTTTCCAGCTAGCCCAACCCCTTTCTCTATGATGGTCATTAGTTTTGTGTATGTATATTTTCCTATTTCAGTTGTATTTATCAATATAGTTTAAGTCCAAATGTATAAAATATAGTTTAGGTGATTACATGGGATAGTTATGGAACTCTGGGCCCAGTGAGAGTATTGTAGCAAGTTTCAGTATTAAAAGCAAATCAGCTTGCTTTCTTATGTGGAAATGAAGTCCTTATTGGTATTATTTGAGGGCCTAACTTTACCAAACTGTGGACAGAAAGGGAATAGTGGGAGATTGTGCATTACGGGTAAAGTCTCCTCCCAGGTTGTTCCTGGACTTCCTCCCATGTGTCTCCAGGATGCCCAGAGCTTGGGAGGCCCTGACCTCTATTTGAAGAGGTTTGCCAAGGTCTCCAATGAAAAGAAGAAGTTTGAACAAGTCATTTCCTATTTGTTGACTTTAGAGAGGAAGGAATCAGTAAAAGCTAGATTTTGATAAGAAAAAGGGAAGAGCTAAAGATGACAGTTTTGTTTTGTTTGGGCCTGCCCGGGAGGTTGATCTCAGGGCCTGAGCTACTTTTGCTTAAGGCTAGTGATCTACCACTTGAGCCACAGCCTTATTTCCAGCTTTTTGATAGTTTATTGGCAATAAGAGTCTCGTGGGCTTTCCTACTATGACTGTCTTCAAACCACATCCTTAGATCTCAGCATCCTGGATAAGCTAGGATTATAGGCACAAGCCATTGGTGGCCAGCTAGGATGACATAGTTTTAAATGCAGAAGAAGTTGACTATTAGGCCAGTGAGGTCTGTGGTGCTTAGATCATGAAAGGTTTCTCAGACACTGTGTGACCAGTGTGTGATTTTAGGCTCTATATTTGGTGATTACAGTGCCCTCCTGCTTGCCCTCCTGTCATGCAGTGCTCCTGGGTGGGATCCAGGAAATCTCTCTGTAGGTCTCAGTAGGTCCCATGAGAGAGAAAAGTTTATTTGTATCAGGCAGATATCAGTCTCTCTTGGGATTAAGGATGCTTTAGAATGCAGCAGCTTCTAGCTGCTGGTCAGATCTCTGCAGCTCAGCAGCTCAGAAGGTGCATGGTCTTGGGTACGTGAGAACCTGCTCTGATCACCCTGTGTGTCTCTTCGCTACTCCCTGGCTACTTAGTGGGGCATAATACCTGTCTGTACTGTTTTCCCTAAGCATAAACCTCACTTTTCTTTTGCTGCATAAGAGCACATACATGGACTTTTGTTACCCAGGCAGCAAAAATTAGTCTAATGAACTCTTTCTGCTTGGCCGGAGGCCTCCAGAATAAGTACACAGGGATGGGGTTTGTGTAGTCACATTAGTTAAATGCCAGGCAGCCTTCCCTCTGAATTCTCTGCCCTTTTCAACAGCTGCTCTTCAGAACATATGCATTTTCACAGGCTTGCCTGTCCAGCCTTCCAGGAAGATGTGAAACTCTATCAGTCTTTTCCTTAATATATATAGAGTTAGGACTACTCATCAAATGACTTGGTGTGCTGGGGCCTCTCATAGATGTGTAGTATTCATTATTATGTGTAAACTACTGAGGGCTCATTTGTCACACACTTGGGCCCAGTTGCCACCATTGACGTCAGCTCCAGGGCCAGTCCTTTTAGACATCTGCTGAAATGTTTATCTCTTTGGATTTTGGTGATCATAGTTATGTTGTCCCACCAACACTGACTGGGCTAACCAATTTATTTTCAGAATTTAGGATGTCTCAAATGACTGCCTTTACCCATTGAATTCTAAGCCATTCTTGTGAGGAGGCTAGTCTAGAGATTATCTTTGAGGTCTTGTGGGAAACTAAGGTTTCTTTCCATTGTTGTAAAACAACTCAGATGACGCATTATTAATTGCATTTTATGTCTTCTTTTGGTTTCTGTAAATGAGCAAACAGCAGAGTGGTTGAAAGTATGTACTGAGAGAAGATGGACTGGATTTGTGTCTGCTTTACAGGCAGTAGGAATCTCCTTTGTCCTCTAAAGGTTTATGACTTCTCTTAAATCTTGTCTTAGTAGGTATTCAGGCTATAAGGAGTCTTTCTTTCAGAGTGCAAGACTGAGTGTGTCTGTACCAAACAGTTGGATGGATTTACATTAAGCTGAGCATTTGCTTCCTTCATTGGTTCAGAGCTTTGCAGGCAGCAGGTATCAGGAAGTGGCCATTAGACTCTGTTGCTCTTTCAACATCTTTTCTCCAATGTTTGTTCCAGACAACTCAGGACTCTCTGGAAATATTTTTATCTATAACCATCCATTTCAAACCTGATACCAAGTTATGAAAAATCATACAGTGGAAAGTTTTTCTTTTCCTGATGGAATATATTTCTCAGAAAATAAATGGATGTAAACAAGACAGAACTACTTATTGAATGTTTTGGTCTTTATGGTATGCTTTGATTGAAGAAGCAAATGTGGAGCTGGTCTGGAGCTTCGTAAACAAGGAGCATCTAGGAACCTTTGCCAGTGATTAAAGTCACGTATATTGCTCATTTCTATAGGGAACCTTGGCTGTTTTATTGTTGATTGATTCTGTTAGCTTTTCACAAGTTAGTTCTGCTCTAGCATCTAGCACCATTTGGTGGGCAGAGAGGCCACTGCATTATCAGGGCCCAGGTTTGGGCCCAGAGTCATCCAAAGGGCAAGCCAGAGGTCTGAGCATATCATGGACACCTGACTAAATACCAGCAGAGCAGAGTGTGGCTATGTTCGGATCAGTTACTCCAGTCTTCTCAGCTGCTCATCGCCAGCCTAAGTGAGGGAATAGGGTTGGTGGGGAACATCACAAGGTTTGGAGTCTGAGACCTCCACCTCAGTTTGTCAGATGAAGTTGGTAGGATGTCTTCCCTATGTACTTCTACTGGACCTTGGGAAAGCTGAAGTATACACAAAGGCATCAAGCTAAATAGCAAAGAGGAGGAAAGAAAGGCAGACTAGACCTACATGAGTATTTTCTGAGCAGGACATGGATTATCTTGGTTAAATATAGTTTTCCTTTTGGTTACATTGAAAATTTTTGATATTTTGGTATGAAAACATAAAAAATTAGTACCAAGAGGCTCTTTTTTTTAAAATTTAATTTAATTTTATTTGTGAACATACTGTACAGAGGGGTTACAATTACATGGGCAGGATAATGCGTACATTTCTTACCAAGCATTGCAGCCTCCTCCTTTGGTTTACCCTTCACATCCCTTCCCAGCCTCCCCCCTCCCCCCCAATCCCAATCCTTCTCCTTCCCCCCCCCCCCCCCCCCCCCCGCACCGACGTTGTAAAGCTCGTTTTGGACATGACAACTTGTACTTCTCATTGTTGCAACAGGTCCACCTGTATCCTTAACCAAGAGGCTCTTTTTTAAGGCATTTCTTTTTTGTCATTTTTTTCCTTCTATTCTTTCACCACATTTTATATCAAATACTTCACCCACATTTTCTTTAATTTTCTCTTTTCTCCTATTTGTCTCTGTTGTTAATTTTAGCTGACATGGAATGACTTTGAGCTTTGGTTTCTATCTCTTGAGAACATAAATAAAGTGAAGTAAGCCAGACCCAAAGAACTATAGGTCCCATGGTTTCCCTCATCTGCAATAGTTAGTATATGTCTAGAATAATTTTATCAGATGAGCAGGAAAGGTCAAAAGCTGTGATGCTAAGCGAAATGAACCTCAAGATCTGGACACAAGAGGTCTTTCTTTGTTGTTGTTGTTTTTAATGTACTATGCAATTTTTTTTGTTTCCTTTGTATGTTCTTCCCCTTGTTGTCACAGCACTTGGTTTTGGTGCCCTGCATCTTGTATATACATTTGTCTCATTTGGGGAGGGGAAGGGGAATGACAAAATGCTGAAACGAGGACACAGGATGACCCATTGCAACGATGATACCCACAGGACAGTATATTGGAAATGAACTTCACAACTTTGGGGGGTGGGGAGGAATGAGGAAGGTGGGGGAGAGAGAGAGAACAACAAGGGAGGGGGTAACCGGGCTCGATAGGAAATGCACTCATTGCCTTACTCATGTAACTGCAACCCCTCTGTACAGCGTCTTAAAAAGAAAAGAAAATGCAAAAATAACGAATGTTCTCACAATGAAAACGAAAGATCAAGAGAACCAACTGAAGAGGTAACATGGAGCAAAATGCATTGCACTCACAAACTGATTTGTTGAATAGCAACTCCTGTGTACCACTACTTAAAGATAATAAAAATTTTTCAAAAGGATATTCAGCTGAGGAACTATGAGAGAAAGTACCCTATTGTATTCAGTTTGCTCAGATAAGAACTGGAGATGAGTTGGGGTATATTCTCTGTTGTGGGTGAGTTGTAGTAATTGTAACACTGTAAATTCTTTAGCACTTTAGAGATACAATGTTTAATGTAGATTTTCTCATTAAATGCACAGTAGTAGGTTTCATCATTGCTTCCTTTATTTATTTATTTATTTTTGGTGCCGGTCATAGGATTTGAACTTAGGGCCTGAGTGCTGTTCCTGAGCTATTTTGCTCAAGGCTAGTGCTTTACCACAGCTTCACGCTCAGCTTTTTTTTTTTTTTTTTTTTTTGAGTGTTTTATTGGAGATAAATGTCTCATGAACTTTCTTGCTTGGGTTGGCTTCAAATTGCATTGCTCAGATCTCAGCCTCCTGAGTAGCTAGGATTACAGGCATGAGCCACCAGTGTCTGGTCATTGCTTCCATTTTATGCTAAGGAAATTGAGGCTGGGACATTAAGTAATTACCAAAGGCATACCAAAGCCAAGAATGAAGTAAAGCCAAATTAGTCTGATTCAGAGTTGGACTTTTCTTCTCTGGCTCATTTGTGTGTGAAGCTCTCTTTTGAGTATGCTTTAAATAGTGGAGAGTTTGGCAAGCCTTAGCCAGAATGCCCAGGTGGAGCGTTCTCCAGAGTTTGAATGCCCCCTAGCCATTAGTTTCTTCATATAAAGTGCCCTTGGTACTTTGTCTAGCTGATGCTAGACTGAGGCAGTAGATTGAGGAGGTAAGCCAGCTGATGTGCAGATAAAACCCAGTAGAATACCAGCCAGCACTTACTGAGCACCTGCTATAGCCTATTCTCTTTGGCCAGGGCCAAGAGTAGTCAGGAAATATTTAGCATTGCTTCCATAGGCAGACAAGATAATGAACATAGCTATCATGGGAACAGAAGGTTGGTTTGTTTGCTCATCATTGTCTTCCTAGGACCTAACATAATGTGTGGTCAGAGTAAATGGCTTCACAGAGATTGCTGCTGGAGCAATGAATGGATGAAAAGATGTAGATTTCTTGGCACCTTGCAGGCCAGAGAGCAGGGGATATTGTTGGCTAGGCTCAAGTGACTTGCAGAATATGGCTGCAAGCTGACAGCAAGTAGTTTGGTAAGTGGGACAGAAATTGTTTCATGCAAATAGTTTGTTGGTCATTATTCTCTTTTAATCCCATAGAGAATGAAACACCCCTGCCATTCCCCTTCCTTCTCATATACTGTTAACTCATTGCCTGACTTCCTATTTGTTACCTGCCAAGCTCATTTTATCTCAGTGTAGCTCAATTTTATTGGAAAAAAAAATTATTGTGGGGACTATACCTGGTGTGGAGCATCTCAGAGGCCAGCCCCAGGTCTGACTTGCTTCTGCAGTCACATAGGCTGGTGGTCAGCAGAACTGTGAGTGAGACAGGGTTACTGATTCTCACATTCACTGCCAGCTCAGTTGGCACCCACAATTGTGACATGCTTGGACTAGGCCAGTTGACCTTTGGATGTATTTTTACCTGGAGATATCTTACTTATGGCAATCCCTGGTCTTTTCCTTTTCTCTTGTCCATGTGAGAGTTGTGAATATGGTATAAATGGTTTAAACCATTTCAATATTCCCTGGATCCTAGTGAACAGGATGATACAGGGGTGTGCCACTCCCCTTCTTCAGCCTCACGGGCCGCCCTGACTCTGAGCCAGCTTCTTCCTGCATGTGCAATGTAAGTTGGAATTTGGGCTTGGTTCCAGACATCTGGCTCTGGTCTTGGCTTTGTGTATATTAACACATTCACCATTGACATCTTTCCTTTCCTCCCTGAGCCTCTGGAGTCTCATACTACATAAGATGAAGGGATCAGGTAGGTGTCTCCATATGGCTTTCTCCACTCCTAGATCACTTGAGCAGGTATTTATAGACTTACAAATTCATTGTGGATAGTTATCCTATTTAATTTTTAGGGGAACTTTTTTCCAGTTTGGTTTGAGATAAACATCATGCTATATATGTCACAGGCTTTATTAAACATTAACTGTGATACTTAAAGACTATTGTAATGCAATTGCTGTTCTTCCTCTTTGCAGCTCATCTGTATGTTTGAGCCAGATGTAGACTTTTGTACTTACTTCCTGAATTGGTTATCTAAAACAAGACACTACTTTATACTGAAGAAATAACCATAGCTCATTGAGGATAAATCTTTGAGATTATACTATAGTATAAGCTGCGTGTTATCTTATACCCAGAAATTACCAAAATGAAAAGTAGCATTTGAAGAATTTGGCTATTTTGAATAACTTGGCTTCCTGTGGTGGCAGACATCCTATGTTTCTGACTTGTTCTGAGATTCATATACCTTGGTAAGCTTACAGTCTGTATATTGTGCCCTTCTTATGCAGTTTGTTCTGTCTCCTTTGGCCACATACAGCCACAGACACACATTTGTTCAGATTGGAGGGGACCTGGACTTTTACCCCCTCAGTTTACAGGTAAGGAAAAGAAAGCCTGGTCAGGTCCAGTGACTTGTCCAAGTCTACCCACGGCTACCTTAAAGATAAGGGCCTTATTTGCTCTTAACATTTCTTCCTTAAAACAAAATAAGTTAAGGAATCCTGAAATATACTGGACCTTGCAAAAGTGTAAACTATTTGCTTTTTGGGGTAGAGGAACTCCTAAATGTAATCTTTCTCTCCAACAGTGCACACTTAATTCCAATACAAGTCAAAAAGTAGATTGTTGGTTTTTTTCTCACACCTTCTTCTCATATCTGTCTCACTAAAAACCTTCTGCCACTTTAAATTTAAGTGAGCCAGCCAGTAGAATTCACTAATGTGCTGTTAAAGTTTTGTATCAGTGCCTAATACTTGCCACAGTTTAAAACTACTTCTTCATTTTTTGGTGTTTCTTTGTCCCTGCAACTTTTCCAGTGGTAGTGCAGTATGCGGATCTGCAGACAGAGCTCTCAGATCTGTATGGCCTGGAGCTGTCTACTGCTCAGTCTAGCCGTCACCTAGGTAACAGACACTCCACCAGTGAAACAGTCTGTCCACAGTGAGAGGAAATAAAAACTGAAACTGCAGCCGTTATTCTCTGTGCACATTAAAAAAAATGTTTCTTGATTTTTGAAAAGAGGTCATTTCACTTCTTTGTTGGGTTTTGGCCTCTGTGCCCCGTGTGTGATCCTCCAGTTTCCTGAATTACATGTGTATTTTTATAGCATATTTTTTTTAAATGAAAGCAATGATATGAATGCAGCTGTTTTTATTTCTGAATGATTCCTAGGAAGGCTTCATTTCATATAAGTTTTTATGAACCACTAATAAGGCAAATGTATTCTACAACTTACTTGGTTAGGTTTTGTGAGTGGTCTTTTTTTTTTTTTTTAATGTCCCTTCCTGTGGGGGTGTTTTTCCGTTGGATGTGCTCTATTTCCTTAGTAACTGTTGCTCTGTTATGGGAGGGACTTAATGACATTTTTTCAAGTGCAATATTGAATTAATTTATTTCCTGGTTAGTCCTGCCCATCTTCGTAGTATAAATAGAACATCTGTGTAGTGTGTGTGTTTGATGACACTGGGCTTGCTGTAGAGGTGAACTCTTAATTATGTGGCTCAGGTTGACTCTGTGACCTTTCATCCTGGGTAAGTTATCTCGTTTTCTCCTCTTTCTTCTCTTGGCTTTTCTGGATTTGAATATTACTAGGCCTAAAGCATTTAGGTTTAGGGAGCTACCTGACTCTCAGAAGTTGGGGAGTATTGTGGTTGGAGGACAAGAGACCTGGTATACACACTGGGTCTCCTATACGATATTTGTTGGCACTCAGTTATTTCACCTCTGTGGAATAGAATTTTCTCTCTATAGTTCTGATAGGTAGGATTTGAGGTTACAGTTTCAGAGTAGCTTCTAAAAGCCTTTACTAGATAGTATATTCTGTGAAGTGTGAGTACAGTAGGGTCATTGCTTGTAATCACTGTCTCATCTTGACTGGTGAGGGAAGGAAAATCCCTTCCAGTCAATAGGATCAGAGCCAAATAGAGGACCAGCCTCTCAACATAAGAAATGCTTCTTGTCAGCCTCAGGGCTTCGGGTGGATTTATTTTGTAGGTATTTACTGAGCCTTCTCTATGCATTCAACTGCTTTTGTACTAGGAACAGTACTTAGGAAGCTTAGCACAACTGCCTTCATTCACTCACCATTCATTCAGTCAATGTGTGTTTACTGAGCACCTCCTGGCACCAGGCTGTCTTAGATACTGAGGAGATTTCGAGAATCAACTAGTCACTGCCCTTGTCCTCACTCAGTTAAGAGTCCAGTGGGAGAGGTGGATGTTAAGTGATCAAGACATCTGTAGGAAGTTCCAAGTATGGAAAGTACTGGGAAGCCAGATAAAGAACTGTTGGGATCTGTTTGATTAATTATGTTGAATGTTTTCTCTTATGCTTGTTGATTGTAAGTCTTTGACCCATTTAAAAATCAGATTATTTGTGGGTTTTTTTCTTTTGAATTGTTTTAATTCCTTACATATTCTAGATGTTAATCCATTGTCAGATAGTTTGAAGATTTTTTTTCTCATTATGTATGTTGTATTATCACTCTGTTGATTGTTTCCTTTGCTATACAGGAGGTTTTTAGTTTGATGTAATCCCATTTATCATTTTTAGCTTTTGTTGCCAGTGTCTTTAGGGTCATGTTTAAAAAAAAAAAAACCTTTGCCCAAACTAATATCTCCAAGTGTTTCCCTCTATTATTTCCTAAGTTTCTAGCCATATATATGTATTTCTTATTCTTGGTTCTGTGTCATTGATGTAGGTCTGGAGTTTCTTTCTGACAGTACCATGCTGTTTTGTCTAATATAACTTTGTAGCCCATTTTGGATTCAGGTGCTGCAATATCTGCAGGTCTGTTCTTTTGGATTCAAATTGGATTTGAAGTCTTTTTAGTTCCATAAATGTTTTAAGATTGTTCTATCTATGTTAAGAAGATCATTGGTATTTTAAGGAGGATTGCATGGAATCTCAAATTCACTTTGTATAGTATGGAAATTTTAGCAGCTCTTCCCAATCTATGAATGTGGATATCTTACTAATTTCCACTGTCTTCTTCAATTCATTTTATTGTTTTTTGTAATTTTCATTGTAGAAATCATTTAATTTCTTAATTTATTCTTAGATGTCTTTAACTTTTTGTAATTCTTGATTTCTTTCTTAGAAAGCTTGCATTAGTGTATGACAAATCATCCTAACTTTCATAGTTCATCTTATAACTTTACTAAATTTATTTATTGGCCCTAATAATTTTTAGTGGCATCTTTATGTTTTCCTTTTTTAATTTTAAATTTTTTATTGTTACTGTAAAGGTGGTGTAGAGATCTTCATGTTTTTCTGCCTAAAAATCCATGTAATTTGCAAGTAGGGACAATTTAACTTTGACGTTTTCATTTTTGATGCCCTTTATTTCTCTGGCTTACCACTATGTTGAATAAGAGTGGTATAAGTGGACATGGTTGTCTTGTTTCTGGTCTTAGAGGAAAAGCTATCAGCTTTCTCCCATGTAGCATGATATTTTCTGTGGTCTTATATGGTTTTTCTTGTGATATGTCCCTTTTATACCTAATTTGTTGAAGGCTATTTTTTTTATCTTGAAGGAATGTTGAATTTTATCAAATGCACTTTCTGCTTCTGATGAGATGATTATGTGGTTTTTGTCCTTAATTTTGTTGAATTGTTATATTACATTTATTGATTTGCATATGTTGAATCATCCTGGTATCCCTGGAATAAATTCCATTTATTCACGTAACCTTTAAAAAGTGCTCTGTTCAAACCCTGAGTTTCCCTTTGTGGAGAGCTGATGGCAGTTGATATGAACTTAAAACCTCACTTGTATTATCTTAGGATCCAGATTCTTCAGGGTATGTATGGATCTAAGTAACTGGGGAAGGACTTTAGAATATTGTGGTCTTCATAGTTGTTCTTAGAGAGGCTTGAAGGAGTGGATGGCTGGGGTACTCTGGGGATGAAGGTGGAGCTTTAACCCTTTGTCATCTCCCCTTGACTGATGCCCTCAGTGCCTACTGAAGGGTGATGGGCAGGGCTGTAGGCGGCTTTTCTTTTGGTTTCTGTAGGTCTGTTAATCTTATGGTTCTGCAGGTCCTCAAGAACGTGACCTTTTTCTTTTTAATTTCAGCAAGAGCAGAGGTGAAGCACAGAGAGCAGCAGATCAGAACAGGCTGGGCTCCCTTGGTGAGGCTGAGGCTGTGGAAGATGCCGACTGCCGCGAGGCTGAGGAGGCCTGCGTTTTGAGGTGGGAGAGCAGGTCTCAGTGGGACAGCCTCTCCACTCCTGGGCTCACCATGGCTTCAGTGCTCTGGTTGGACAGCTGACGTGACCGTGTGCCCCACACGCTGCTGGACTGCGTGCCGTCCAGGTACTGCCTGCTCACAGGGTGTGGGAGCACGGCCAGTGGGCATCAGATGCTCCTGAAAGCTGGACCGGCAGAGCGATGGACTTGGACAGGCTAAGATGGAAGTGACCTGAGGCCTCGCCCAGGCAGTTTCCTCGTGACAGGACAGCTTAAGAGCCGAAACACAAGCTTGTCTGGGGAGCAGTATGCAGGAAGCTGGTTTTCAGGCCACAAATGCTTTCACAGGTGAGAGTCCTCCCCACTTACTTGGAGGTTTTGTTTCAATTCTTCGGTTGAAACAAAACACCAACAATTGCATGGAATAAATACATTCATAGTTACAAGCTGAAGGCCATTCTCAGTCAAGGGTTCAGGCTGTTACTGGGATTGGTTTTGACAGAATTATAGTATGTTTTCTGTCTTTCTGTACATAGGAATGTGAAAACATATTTGATATTTTAATGAGTTTGTTTTTGTTGAATGATAGGACATACAATATCCTACAATTTCTAGAGTCTTTCCATATATTCTCTAAGGAAAGGTATTATTTGGGCTGTGTGTGTAGGAGATTAAAAAAAAAAACAAAAACGAAGCTAGGAAAACTCCATGGAGACAGTTAACTGCTGCTGAGTGACCTCTCTCCTTCCATCCTTAGTTTACTTCCTCAGTATTATTTGTGTGCCAGTGGTGGTGGGGGCCAACTTGGCTGAGCTAACTTTCCAGTTAGGGTAGCACTCTTAAAATGAGCTGATGGAGAAGCTGGACGTGACAATTTAGTGTCAATTTGCCCCCTCGCTGCCAATTTGCACATTTTGTGGGGAACCACTGAGTCTGGCTGGTGCCCAGAGCCATGGCCTGAGACACAGAGGCTTTTGAATTTGGATCCTGCCTCTTTGTTTGATTCACTTAACATCCCAGGAAGCCACATAATCCTCTGGGCCTCTGGCTCCTTGTTTACAGACCAGCAACTGTGAAGCTGAGGAATCTCATGGAGTCTAGGGAAAATGTTTTTACACCAAAAGGTCTTTTTGGTTTGTGGCTTTTATTGAAAAGGAAAGATAGTAGAAATAATTATGGAAAGTGACTAGGTTCTCTGGTCCTATAAGTCCTAAAAAGTGGTAGCTTTTCAGTGTTTTGTAGAAAGAACAAGTCGGGTTAATGGGGTGCCTGGAGAGAGGCCACATGGGTTTAGACTGGAATTTGCTTCCTCCATTATGTACATCTGAATTCCTTGACATGTCCTACTGTTCCTTTCTTCTTCTCTTTGCTCATCTGTAAACCAGGTTCCTATTCTGCGGGAGGATGAAGCAGCAGTAGGAGATGCTGAGCACACAGTTCTGAGGTGGAGTCATGTAATGTGGAGTTAAGTTGCCAAGCCCAGCTCTGGAAGCTCCATATTTTCCATGAGGGCATGTGGGCAAACTCCAGGGGCCTCTTAGATTCCTGTGTGCGATGTTGGAGCCTTAACAACAGTGTTTCTGTAATGGAGTTGTGATCGAGGAAGGCCATGCTGCAATGGTCATGGTTGGTGAAAATGAGCTCAATAGTTTTTAAAAACATCTTCTCAAATGAACACATAGTGAAGTTGATGATGGTTCTAGAGTCTTTGTAGGTTTCAGTTCCTGACTTCTATCATTGCTTAGCATGTGCACTTCAGCTGGTTTGGTCTCCTGAGCTGCTTCTTCATGGAAATTCATTTCTCCTTTGACATGGATGGGAGTGGCATAAAGCACCTCTGTGAATTGGCTTGCTGTACCTCTTGACCTCCTTGATACACGGGAAGGTGGCTTGGGAGGAGAGGCATCTTAAAGAAGCTCTACAAAGTTCACAGTCCTGAGATGATGCACAAAGGAGGAGAGATGGACATGAAGAACCTGTGGAAGAGTAGTCCAACTTGAATTCATCCCAGTCCCTAGTCAGGAGCCTCCCATTGCTCTCACTGCCCCACAAGGGTGTGCACAGATTGCACAGTTCTTTCTGTTTGTTTCCCGAGGCATTGCCATGCACTTCTCACCCTCCTGAGCCTGCCAGTGGTTAACTGTGGCTTATTCTTAGCCACATCTTGGTCTTCATCACTATTTTGGGGACTTACAGCTCCTTTATACCATGGGAAAAGAAGCTCAGGCCTTTCTAAGGCTCTGTTTGGAATTAATTAGAATCTCTAGGTTCTGCCTTGGACAGTAAGTGGGATGGTGCTTCATATACATTAAGACCAAAGTGAAGCTTGCTGCTAGTGGCTCCTGCCAGTTATCCTACTAACTGAGGAGGTTAAGATCCACGTGATCATGGTTGCGAAGCCAACTGGGCAGAAAACATGACACCATCTCCAAAATAACCAGAAAAATGCGAGGCTGGAGATGTGGCTCACATGGTAGAGCACCCGTTGTGTGAGCACATGGCCTTGAATTCAAAGCATGGTACTGGCCCTCAAACATTTCCTCTCCCCTCCCCCCCCAAAAGAGCAAAGTGAATGACAGGAGTTGTAATTATCACTGCAGCTCATCCCTACAACTTCTCCATCTTCTATATACTGACATACCTTAGTTCATAATTTACCTAATAACATCATTTGGTTTCTTCCTCTTCCTAGTTGTCAACATGCCTAAATAACAGTTGTGCTAGTAGTAGTGGTAGTGACAATGGTGATGGTGTAGTAGTAGTAGTAGTAGCAGCAGCAGCAGCAGCAGCAGCAGCAGCAGCAGTAGCAGCAGCAGCAGCTGCAGTAGTAGTAAAATACTAAGTATGATTGCTAAACCACAGAGCTCACAGCTTATGAGTGTTGTGTACTTCTTTTCTCTCTGTTTTCACAACTCAGGAGCCAAATAATACTGGTTAGGCCATGAAAGATACTTAGTAGAGCCAAGGGTTAGAGGGTCAGCTGCCTCTAAATCTAGTAGCATATATAGCTTTGGCTATACATTAGTCTCACTAGGGAACTGTATTGATGCTTAGGTTTTACCCTCAGAAATTGAGATTTTTAAAAATTAGCCTCAGCATTACCTATACTTGATAAATCAAGACCTTTATCTTAACAAGATCCCAGGTGCTTGCTATATAATAAGTCTTAGAAGCCCTGAGAGCTAGCATTAGAGAAGTCAAGTGTGGGTTAGGAGAGTCAATTCTCAAACAGACTTGTACCATTCCTTCAGCAGGGATGATTGATTTAACTAATTTGTTTATTCTTAGGAAGCTACCAAGTATTCAGTATTGTTTATCATATCACATGAGTACCTTCAGAATGATGATTTAACCTCCCCACATTTCTCTAGGGAATAAAGAAGGGATCCAATAAGGGAGGTATAAGTACCTGGCCTTCCCTGTAGTCCCTGTAGATTTGGCTCCTCATTTAAGTTTTTTTAATACATTTTTTTATTGTAAAAATAGTGTACAAAGAGGTTACAGTTACATAAGTAAGGTAATGAGTACATTTCCTGTTGAGCATTGTTACCTCCTCCTGTTTTTCCCCTACCATCTCTTCCCTTCCCACCTCCCCAACTCCTCCCTCCCTCGCCACCACAAGTTGTAAAGTTTGTTTTCAATATAGTGTCTTGTACATCTTATTGTTACAATGGGTCATCCTGTATCCTTTTTTTTTTTTTTTTGTCGGTTGTGGGGCTTGAACTCTGGGCCTGGGCGCTGTCCCTGTACTCTTCAACTCAAGGCGAGTGCTCTACCTCGAGCCACAGCACCACTTCCAGTTTTCTAGTGGCTAATTGGAGATAAGAGTCTCACGGACTTTTCTGCCCAGGCTGGCTTTGAACCGTGATCCTCAGATCTCAGCCTCCTGAGTAGTTAGGATTACAGGCGTGAGCCATGGGTGCCTGGTCCTGTATCCCTTTTTTAAGCATTTTGTTTTTCCCTTCCCCTCCCCAAATTAGAAAAGTGTATATACAAGATGCAGGGCACCGGAATCAAATACAGTGAAAACGGGTTATACCATGGGGGAGGCTCATTTTAGTTTTTTTGGTCTGTTATTCTGATCTTTGTTTGCTAACATCGCTGTACTTATGATATGAGATAAAAGGGCTGACTCTCCTTGTCCAGGTAGCCAAGAAAAGCTGGTTCTTAATGTATTTAAAGTTGACAATCCAATGATTTTTGCTAATTTTCTGGGATAATAGAAAGGATTATTGCCTGAAATGTCCTAAATGTTAAAGGAGTTAAGGCACTTCAGTTTGGTTTTAAATCTTGGTTTAGGTATAAAGGAAATGTCACTAAGCTGTTTACTATACCCCCACTTAAAAGAAATTGATCATATTATATTTATCTGTGGAGATACAGGTTAAAGAGGCTATAGTCTGGATGCCAGAGGAATGGGTGACCCACCTCAAATTCGTATTTACATGGTCAGGGCACTGTTTGTTTGGAGTGTGTACAATTGCTCTGAAATGTGGTGGAAGCTTAGGAAGCCCCTGCCCCTTCATCCCCGACTGTGTGGTTACAGTCTAAGCATAACTTGCTTCTTGGGTGAGTGTAAATATACTATTATTGATACATATTGCAGATCAACTTTCTAATTAGAATTCTCTTAGGATAATCCTTATAACTCCTTGTATAATTAATTACTTAAAGATAATAAAAGTTTAAAAAATAAAAATTATGCATTCTTCAGATTTTCTCAGAACAAAAAATTTAGAAATGATTTTTAGTCAGTTAGATACTACTTTATAACAAAAATTATTTTTTTCCTTTTTTGGAAGTCTGTTCATTGTAAGAAAAATTTGGAAAGCATAGTGAAGTCAAAAGAAGGAAAAGAATTATACAATCATATTGTATGAAGCTTCCCATTGCGAATATGTTGACTTAACTTGCATCCTTTTATTTGTCTCCTGTGTAAATTTCTTTTTACAGAAATATGTTTATTATATGCAATTTTATAACTTGCCTGTTCACTTTTAACATATATTATTATTACTATTAGCTTTATAAATATGATTTTAAGGTTCTACAGAATAATCTCTTCTGTATATACTCTTGGATTTTGATTATTGTCAAAATAGTACAAGTCTTATTATTCACTAGTACAGTTTTTCCCCCTATAAACAATGCTTTGGAAAGCACCTTTGTGTGTAAAAGCTCTTCTATGTATTTGATTATTTCCTTGAATAAGCTACCGGATGCAGAATACTTGGAACTAAAGATATGAACTTTAGTAAAGTTGATGGTTGAATTTTCAGATGGGTTGGTTGCCACTGACTTTTGAGACTGGTGCTTTCAGTTACAAGGTACTTACAGTGGGCGTGTTCACCATTTAGCTGAAACAAAGTGACTCTTCCCTGCCTTCCAACATACAGCTATAAACACTACCCACCTTATCTTGATATTCATTATATTTAGGTAAATAGAAAACTCAGATAACTTGATACACACTGTCTTTACTGTTCCAAGTGGTATTTCTACTTGACTTTAATCTGTTAAGGCAATGATGTGGATAAACAGACTCCTAAAAGACTAAGACCTATGGTAAAAACAAACCCCTGATGCCTTATAGCAAAGGGAAGTAGGAATTTTGAGCCATTCACTTTCCTTGTCAGATTGCTTAAGAGTGGTAGAGATTTGTCTGAGTTGTTTTGTACTTCCGAGTGACTTGGTAAGCATCCTGCTAGGATTATCACTGAACATACCCTAATGAAGTTGCTGGTTTGAGATTCTGCCTCATCCCTGCCCTCTGGTACCATGCTTAGATACCTCAGAAGTTTTGTACATTTTTCTTAGGCTCTTTAAATAATTTCAACGTTAGGAAAGTTTTAACTAAGGATAACTAAGCACAGGATCACTTTCTCATAGAACATATAGACAAATATTTCTTATGAAAAGGATAATTAGATATAACTGAAATTAGGTTTATTTTGTTCATAAAGGAGGATGAAAGTTGATTTAATAGTCCTGAGCTCTGAAAGAGAGCTATTTTATATAATGCTGGTGACAAGATTTTCTTAGCCACTAATGACCAAAAGGAAACAATCGCTTAAGTAATTGGAATGCCTGTGTTTCCTGCATGGGCCCTGAGTGGGTGAATGGCCTTGTTGGATGTGTGGTTAGAGCTCCACTCATACATAGGGGTGTACTGTTCTCAGGCTCTGGACAACCATTCTTCAACACCAGCACCTCAGCTTCTAAGGCATTGCTCTTGTCTTCAAGATCATTCCTTTGGGCTGACTTACAGATGACCTCAGCCACATTTTCCAAAGCTTCTCGTGAATGCTTGCTTTCAGAGATATTGAAAACTATTTTTCAATAAAAAGGGTGAGGGTAGATTTATGGACAGATCCTGAAAGAAGAAAATGTGAAACAGTTTCTTTACTGTAGAGCTTTACAAAGTCTTTCATGTAGAAATGTAAAGATCCCAAATGGATAGGCAGCAAGGGATTTTCCTTAACAAGACCTTGAAGAGGTTTTAGAAAGAATTATGTGGCTGTCCATAGAATGTGCTGTGGAGAAACTGCAAATGTTGGCCTTCAGGTGTGCCTGTCCTGCCTGCACTAATGAAGCAACCCTCCAGCAGGGCTTCTCTTATTGAGCAAGTATGTACAGAGCCCTTGCCAGGCACATGGAAAGATAAAAAAGAATACAATGAGTCTGTCTTCTTGACTTTTCAGGTTCTTCCAGTAATCTTTAAACTCTGCCTTTGAACTCAGAGTCCTATGCTCTACAGAGGCCTTATTTTTTTCTCATGTTTGGACTCTACCACCACTTGAGTCACACCTTCACTTCTAGCTTTTTGCTTGTTATTTGGTGACAAGGGTCTCACAGATTTGTATCTCTGGGATGGCTCTGAACTGCGATTCTCAAATCTCAGCCTCTTGAGTAGCTAGGCTTATAGGCATCATCCATTAACACCACGCCAAATTATGACTTTTATTTAAACTTTCTTCTGCCCAAATATTTGGTAGCTTCTGACTTCCTTAAAGCAGTTTAGATGCCATAGCCTGAAGATCACCATCCTCCCTTGTTCTCCATGTTGTCTGTCTGTTCTGTTGCTGTGACTCAAGTTCCAGACTGGAACTGGAACTTGCCCATCTCCAAAATGATTTTGCATTTTTGCTGATGCTTTTTCTCCCCCTTTAGAGTCGTCTAAACACTGTTTATGTTTTTTAAGACTTACCATGTCTATGAAATCTGTTATTATGTGCATGAGAAAAGCCTAGACAGTCTTCCTACTTATAATTTAGTAGATGTAGAAATGAAGGATAATGGCTTTTTGTAAAATCTTGAGTGCTTTTGCTTGAGGGCAGTTATGTCTACTAAGAGAGCCATCAGTACATACTGTGGTGAATGTGCATGATTTATATGTTGTACTATTCAGCTACAGTATGGTCATCAGTTATGAACCTAACTTTAATTAATAATGCCATTTCTCTGCATAAATAGTACATAATTTACATGATCATTTTAGTGAGCTCCCAAACTCATCTCTTTCATTTTCTTGTATACCATTTTACATTATTTCTAGGGTTTTCCTATCATGCCAAATGATTATCTTCTTTCTTAACAGGCTTTGTAGTAGCTTCATGTTGGAGGTGTGTACATACCTATTTTAAATAAGGAGAGAACGTCATTGTTGCCTGAAACTATTCTAAGGTTACTTAAGTATGTAAGACATAAATGCAAAAGCTTTGTTTTTATAGTTCTTAAATTTCTAAAACACTAGGCAGAAGCAGTGTTTAATCTGACAGATGAGTTTATTTTGCTGACGTCTTTCATTTCTAGCTCCTTTTATTTGTGATTATAGTTTTCCACTGGGAGACTTCCAGTGAGGAGGTTTACTTACCAGTGGATGTTGGAGTGCTCACAGCAGTCATTTCTAGCACAAATGCCAGCATTTGGTGTAGGATAAATTCCTTGTTGCTTAAGATCCAAGGTCAAAATCACCTACAGATTCTGTTAAGTTCTTGGGGAGATGTTTGTTTTGTCCATTGTACTTCTGAATCTGTGACATTGCAGTTACCCCTGCAACAGAGCCATTGGACTTGGAGGACTGAGACTTGTGCAGGAAGCAGGTGGATACTTTATGGCTTCTTGTATATTCTTTTTTGGTTCCTAGACTCTTTGGAAATTTCTTGTGCTTACCGTGGCAGAATGAACTCAGAGGTCAGAAAAGCATGGCTGTAACAGACGTGTCTAGTCCTGGTTATCTCCCTGACTCCTTCCACCCCCTAGCCAAGATTCCTGTCTTATATCGACTAGTTAGCCAACCTCTCTGAAAACATGCTTTTTGCAACATTAAAATAGGAATAACAAAAGAGGGCACAATGGCTCACATCTATAGTCCCAGTACTCAGGAGGTTAATGGTCCAATTCCAGCCTAGGAAAAAAAAATGGCAAGACTTTATCGCAACCAATAAAATGTTGGACACAGAGGTAGATGCCTGTCATCCTAGCTATGTTGGAGAAATAACTAGGAGGACTGCGATCCAGGCTGGCCCCGACATAAAGCAGGACCCTAGCTGAAAAATAAAAGCAAAATCAGGTAGGGACATGGCTGAAGTGTTAGAGCATCTTCCCAGCAGAACAAGTGTGTTCGAGTTCAAACCCTAGTACAAACAAAACAGAAGTTAATGAACGGGTTTTTCTTTTTGTTATTTATTTTTTTTGTGCAAGAAATTAATTAAGTAACACACGTAAAGCATCAAACACAGAGTTTGGCGTATAGTTGGTGCTCAGTAAATGTTCTTCTCTTTGTTCACTATCTTCAGGAACTGATTGCACATAAAGGCTTTAGGAAAATAGGGAGTTTACTTAACAGATACCTATTAGGAGTTTCATGACATCTTCATGAGGGGGTCAAGAGCGTTAAACAACCAGGCACAGTGGTTCATACCTGTAATCTCAGTCACTTGGGAGGTGGCTATGGGAAGGTGGAGAGCTGAGGCCAGGTCTGGCAAAAGCACATCTGTAAAACAAACCACAAAAATTAAGGACTGCAGATTTCACTCAAGTGGCCTAATGTTTGAGCATGAGTTCCTAAGTTTAAACCCAGTACCATCAAAGGCAGAAAAAGACATAAAACTATTTCTGTCCCTAAAGACCGCAGTCAGACCGCAGGGTCATATGTTGTTGTGGAGGTGAACATGTGGGCTAGAGAGAGTAAGAACTTGCTCAGTCCCCTCAGCATCTGCTCATGGGAGTCCCTAGCACCTGACTTCCTCTCTTGCTCATACCATCTTACAATTTCTGTCTTGGTGCTTGAGTCATTCTACCTTTCTGTGTTGAGATGGCAATTGATCAACCGTTTCTTCTTTGGTATCCCTGTGCACTTATTTCAGATCTCAAGTCCTTAGACTTGGCACCACGTTTCTGCCTGCTTATTTTAAGACACCATGTTTAAGCGCAAAACCCAGAAATGGAATGCAGGAATAAACAAGTTTAACATGTGTTGGGGGTGGCTTACTGTTTGATTTTTAAATTTTGACCAATGATAGTGAATATGGAAATGTTGACATTTTTCCTCTTCATTAACTTTGGTATTTGTAGAGTGCTTCTGGAGTGGTATAAAGAAACCATTCCTTGGCTTGAGGCATTTTAGGGATAATGATAATGAAAGAATATATAGTAACAATGCTATAGTGCCTTAGCTAGTCATACACTCTTTGCTACACAGTACAAGGTTTGAGAAACAGAGATGGGGCTCAAGTGGTAGAATGCCAGCCTTGATTGAAAAAAGTCAAGCTAGGGACAGTATAAGGTTTGAGACTGCAAGAAGAAAATACAAGTGAAAAATTTTGAGGTACTGAATTGCATTTCAGACTTTCTTTAAATAACAGATATCCTCCTCTATCTTAGAGTTTCTTGCCTACCTATAAGATCAGTCATGTTGATTCTCCTATGACCATGATGTAAAACTATTGATGGATGTCACCATATAATAGTGCCTACAAAAAAGATGGGACTAGATTCTTTATCGTTTTAAAAAGTTTTATTATGTTACCCTTTCCCTTTTTAATGAAAACCTCTTTCCTCCTGACCCCAGTTATCACACATGACCTGATCACTAATCTTTCCCAAGAGATCTCTATAACTTTGATATTGAAGACACTGATGTCCTAAGATGTTACTGACTCTTTTTATTTGCTTCCATTAGTTAAACAGAGGAGTTCATTGTTACATTTCCACAGATGTTTACAATATATTACAATCTCATCTCCTCTACACCCTCCCTTTTCATCCTTCCCCAATTCCCAGAACAATTTCAACAGGTTTCTTAGTGAAATTTCCATAGCTACAAAACAATCGATATCAACCATACTCACTCTTTCAAAATATATTTCAAAATTATTCGTCTCTTAGCCAGGTGCAGGTAGCTCACACCTATAATCCTAGCTATTCAGGAGGCTGAGATCTGAGGATCATGGTTCAAAGCCAGCCCAGGCAGGAAAGTCTTTGAGACTCTTATCCCCAATTAACCACCAGAAAACTGGAAGTGGTGCTGTGGCTCAAATGGTAGAGTGCTCACCTTGAGCTGAAGGGCTCAGGGATAGCACCCAGATCCAGAGTTCAAGCCCTACAACTGACAAAAAAAAAGCATCTTATATTATTTATTTTTTCCCTTCCCTCTTTTCCATCTTCTCTTAAGTCGTTCCATAGTTACATTCTTGTTATTTATTAATCCGTATGTAGTTATACTACATGTATATATTTATGTATGTCAGTCATGACTATTATATTTTAGGTCTAGCTTCCACTTGTGTGTGTGTGTGTGTGTGTGTGTATGTATGCTCGTACTGGGGCATTAACTCAGGGCCATGAAACCTCACTTGGCTTTTTTGTTTAAGGCTGGTGATCTACCACTTGAGCCACATGTCTTGTTTTTTTGGTGATTAATTGGAGATAAGAGTGTCACAGTCTTTTCTTCTCAGGTTGCCTTCTGACTTCATTCCTTAGATCTCAGCCTTCTGATTACCTAGCATTACAGGCATGGTGTCCAGTTACGTGTGTGTGTGTGTGTGTGTGTGTGTGTGTGTGTGTGTGTGTGTGTGTGTACATATATAGAGAGAGACAGAGAGAAACAGAGACACATAGAGAGACACACAGAGAGCTAGGCTTGTCTCAGTATGATATTCTCTAATGCATCCATTTTTCTGCAAATGACATGATTTCATATATCATATATATGCATGCACATACCATAATTTCCTTTTCCATTCACTTGTTAGGCCCCTTGACTGATTTCATTGTTTGGCTATTATGAACAGTACTGAAATAAACATAGTTATGCAACCATCTTTCCAGTATATTGATTTACTGTCCTCTGGGTAATTGTCCCAAAATGATATGGTAGATTGATTGGAGAGGTCTATTTTTACTCTTTTCAAAACTTCCACACCAATTTCTATACTGGTTGCACTGGTTTACATTCCTACCAACAGTTTATGAAGGTTTTTTTTTTTTTTACCCCATTTTCTTGATGGTTGCTGTACTGACTGAAATGAGATGGAATCTTACTGGGGTTTTGATTTTTATTTTCTTTATAGTTAAAGATGTTCAATGTTTCTTCTTGTGTTTATTAGCCATTTGTATTTGTTTTGTGAGAACTGTCTGTTCAGTTTGCTTGCCCGTTTACAAATTAGATTATTTGTTCTCTTAATGTTTACCTTCTAGAGTTCTTTGTATCTTCTGGGTATAATCTCTTCTGTTGAATAGTTGGTGGAGATTTTTCTCTGTTCCATGGATTGTCTTTAATTTGCTGTAATCCCATTTGTCAGTACTTTTTCACATCCTCTGGGCATCTGGAGTACTATTTGGAAACTTTCACCTGGGTGTGTGTCTTCTACAGTTTTCCCTACATTTTCCTGCAGTAGATTTAAAGTTTCAGAACTTACTTTGTGCTCTTTGATCCAAATGAGTTGATTTTTGTACAGGGTGAGAGGTAGAGGTCTAGTTTGAGCCTTATGCAGTTGTCTAGTTTTCTCAGTACCATTGTTGAAGAGGGTGTCTTTACTCTGTTGAATGTTTTTTTTTTACTCCTTTATGAAAAATTAGTTGGCTGAAGCTGTGTGGATTTATTCATGGGTCTTCTGTATTGTTCCATTGGTTTTCAGGTCTGTTTTTTCTTCTAGTACTAGATTGGTTTTGTTACCATAGTTTTGTAGTATAATTTGAAATCTAGTATCAGGATACTTTCAGAAGTGCTCTTTTTACATAGAATTATTTTTGGTATTTTTGCCTACATATGAATTCTTAGATTTATTTATCTGATTTTGTGAGTAATGATATTGGGATTTGAAAGGTATTGTATTCAATCTGTTCGTAATTTTTGGCTGTATGGTCATTTTCACAATATGAATTCTGTCCAACTTCTGATGTCTTCTTCAATTTCTTTCTTCAAGTTTCATAATTTTTTAGAATTCTTATTTCCAGCAGGAATTTCATTTTTGGTAAAATTTTGTGTTTGGTAAAAGGTAGTAGAGCTCCATCCCCATGTGTCAATATTGCATGTGGAGTGAGAATTGCTGGTACTGGGTGAGCCCCTGAGTTTACAGGTGAGCTCACAAAACAATTGGAATATGGCAATGTACAAGAAAATACTTCAAGGTAATGAAAGGGATTTGTTATGGAGCCGATAGCTGGAAAAGAGCTATGTAATCATAGTTTTAACTGTGTCTGCTTGTGTTTTTTATTTTTTTTTATTGTAAAAATACTGTACAGAGGGGTTACAGTTACATGAGTAAGGTAATGAGTGCATTTCCTGTCAAGCATTGTTACTTCTCCTTTGTTTTTCCCCTACTATCCCTTCCCTCCTTACCTCCCCAAATCCCCTCCCCCGGCCCTCCCCCCCCCCCCCCCCCCCGCAAAGTTGTAAAGTTCATTTTCAACATAGTGTCTTGTACATCTCATTGTTGCAGTGTGTAACCTGTGTCCTTATTGCAGCATTTTGTTATTTCCCTTTCCCTCCCCAAATAAGAAAAATGTATATACAAAATGCAGGGCACTGACATCAAATACAGTGAAAACGGGTTATTCTGTGGGGGAAGAACATACAAGCTAAACAAAAAAATCGCATAGTATATTTTAAATATGTTAAAAACAATAGCAAGAAAGAAAAAACCACTTGTGCCCCTATCTTGAAGTTCATTTCACTTAACATCATCTTAAATGATCATATGTACATAGCTTTTTGACCTTTTCTGCTTACCCTAGACTGATACTAGTTATTGCAAATAAGGGAAACCATGGGACCTATGTTTCCTTGGGCCTGGCTTACTTCACTTCATATAATTTTTCCAAGTCTTTCCATTTCCTAACAAATGGGGCAATGTCATTCTTACTGAATGAGGCATAGAATTCCATTGTATGTGTATATACTATACACATTTTCTTGATTCATTCATCTACTGAGGAGCATCTGGATTGGTTCCATATCTTAGCTATGTTGAATAATGCTGAGGTAAATGTAGTTGTGTTGGTAGCTCTAGTATAGCCTTGTTTGTGATTGTTTGGGTAAATGCTCAAAAATGGGATTGCTGGGTTATAGGGGACCTCTTTGGGGAGTCTTTTGAGAAACCTCCATACAGCTTTCCAGAGTGGTTGAACAAATTTACATTCCCACCAACAGTGCAGTAGAGTTCCCTTTTGGCCACATACCCTCCAGCATCTGTTATTATTAGCTTTCTTGACTATGGCCATTCTAACTGGGATGAGGTGGAATCTCAATGTTGTTTTTATTTGCATTTCTTTTATGGCCAGAGAAGTTGAGCATTTTTTCATGTGTCTATTGGCCATTCACATTTCCTCTTCAGAGACATTTCTCTTTAAGTCTTTAGCCCACTTGTTGATGGGGTGGTTGTTTCTTTGAGAACTTATTGTTGAGGGATTTAGTTTTTTTTTTGAGTTCTGAGTATATTTTAGATATGGACCCTTGTCCATTTTAGGGCTAGTGATGATCTTCTCCCAATCTGTAGGCTTTTTATTGATCTTTCTAGCTATGTCCGTGTTGCCATGCAGAAACTCTCAAGTTTCATGGAATCCCATTTGTCCAACCTTTCTTTGATTTGTTGTGTTTCTGAGTCTTTATTTAAAAAATGTTTTTTTTAGCCTGTGTCAAGGAGCCCTAGATTTCTCCTGTTCCTTCCTGTAATGTTTTTATGGTGTCTCCTTTGACTTTGAGGTCTTTGATCCATTTGGAGTTGATTCTGGTGCATGGTGATATATAAGGATCTAGCTTTAATTTTCTTCAGGTGTTTATCCAATTTTGCCAGCACTATTTACTGAAGAGGCTGTCTTTCATGCACTCTGTTTTTTTAGCTCCCTTATTGAAAATTAGGTGGCTATACGTCTGTGGGTCTCCAGTTCTATTCCATTGGGCCTCAGGTCTCTTTGTGCCAGCACCAAGCTGTTTTGGTTACTATGGCTTTGTAGTAGAGTTTGAAATTTGGAATTGACATTCCTCCAGCACTCTCTTTCTTCTAAGGATCGGTTTTGCTATTTGGAGTCTTTTATTATTCTATATGAATTTTTGGGTTGCTTCTTCTATTTCATTGAAGAATGAGGTTGGAATGTTGATAGGTATCACATTGAATTTGTAGATAGTGTTAGGTAGTATTGCCATTTTCATGATGTTAATGCTCCCAATCCATGAATATGAGAGGTTTTTTCACTTCCTAAGTTCTGCTTTAATTTCCTTTTCCTAGTTTTTAAAGTTTCCATTGTAGACATCCTTCACTTCTTTAGTTAACTCCTAGGTATTTTATTTTTTGTGGATGTTTTACAAAAGGATTTACTTTCCTGATTTCAGCTGCATTCTTCTCATTGTTGGCATACAGAAAAGCCATTGATTTTGAGGGTTAATTTTATACCCTGCTACTTTGCCAAAGTTTCAAATAAGCTCAAGTAATTTGAGAGTGAAGTCCATGGGATTCTTTAAATACAAGATCATGTCATCTGCAAAGAGGAAGAGTTTTACTTCATCTTTCCCTATTTGGATCCCCTTTATGTCTGCATCTTTTCTTACTGCTGTAGCTAGGCATTCTAATAGTAAACTGAAGAGAATTGGAGAGACTGGACACCCTTGTCTCATTCCTGAGTTCAGAGGAAATGGCTTTAGCTTTTCACCAT
Source organism: Dipodomys spectabilis (assembly GCF_019054845.1). NCBI lineage: Eukaryota > Metazoa > Chordata > Mammalia > Rodentia > Heteromyidae > Dipodomys > Dipodomys spectabilis. The sequence continues at coordinate 3,956,469 of NW_024870760.1, forward strand.
TAAGTATAATGCTGGCCATAGGTTTTTCATATACAGCCTTCATTATATTCAGGAATGTTCCATGGATTCCTAGTTTTTCCAGCGCTTTCATCATAAAAGGGTGTTGGATCTTATAAAATGGTTTTTCTGCATCTATTGAAATGATCATGTGATTCTTATCCTTGCTCTTGTTCATGTGATGTATTATATTAATTGATTTGCATATATTGAACCAGCTTTGCATCCCTGAAATGAATCCTGTTTGATCATGGTGTATGATTTTTTTGATGAGTTGTTGAAGTCGATTGGCCAGAATTTTGTTGAGAAGTTTTGCATTGATGTTCATAAAAAAAAAAAAGAAAAGGTCTATAGTTCTCTTTCTTTGATGAGTCCCTGTCTGGTTTTGGGATGAGGGTTATGATAGCTTCATAGAAAGAGTTTGGTAGTAAACTTTCACTTTCAATTTCATTGAAGAGTTGGCATAGTATTGGTGTGAGTTCTTCTTTGAAAGCCTTGTAGAATTCAGCTGTAAATCCATCTGGTCCTGGGCTTTTCTTGGGTGGGAGGTCTCATTGCTGTTTCATTTCAATGTTTCATCTGGGCCTAAGTTGGTGTTAATCATCTTGGTTTAGTTTTGGCATGTTGATATTTGCTAGAAAATTGTCCATTTCTTCCAGATTATCAAAGTTATTAGCATACAGATTTGAGAAGTATTCCTTTTTAATGTTTTGAATCTTGGTTGTTTCTGTGGTGATGTTTCATTCTCATCTCTGAGTTTGTTTATTTGGGTGTGTTCTCTTTCTGATAAGATTTGCTAGGGGTCTGTCAATTTTGTTAATTTTTTTGAAGAACCAACTCTTTGTTTTGTTGATTCTTTCTATTTTTTTTAATTCTAATTCATTTAATTCTGATTTAATTTTAATTATTTCTTTCCATCTCCTGGATTGGGGTGTAGCTTGTTACTCTTTTTGAAGGAGCTTCAGGTGCCCTATTAAATTGCTGGTTTCAGATCTCTCCAATTTGTTGATATAGGAACTCAGATCTATAAACTTGCCTCTAAGTACTACCTTTGTTGTGTCCCTGAGGAGCTGGTAATTTCTGTGTTCATTTTTGTTGAATGTCATAACATTTGAATTTCCTTTCTAATCTCTTCCATGACCCACTGGTGGTTCAACAGTGTGTTGTTCAGCCTCCCCATGTTACAGGACTTTGTTTGGTGGCTTTTGGTGTTGAGTTCTAATGTTATTCCTTTGTGGATTGAGAGAATGCAGGGCATAATTTCAATGTTTCTGAAACTGGACCAATTTTCTTTGTGACCTAGAATGTGGTCTATTTTGGAGAATATTTTGTGTGCTGCTGAGAAGAACGTTATACTGATGCTGTTGGGTGCAATATTTGGTAGATGTCTGTTAAGTCTAGTTGATCTATGCAGTTGTTTAGATCCAAGTTTTCTCTGTGGAACTTTTGCTGGGTTGATCTATCCAGCGGGGATAGTGATGTGTTAAAGTCCCCAACAATTAATGTCTTTGTATCTTTGTGAGATTTTAGGGAAAGTAGTGTTTCTTGAATAAATTTGGATGGTCCATTGTTTGGTGAATAATTATTTAGAATTGTAATATCCTCCTAAATGAGGAATCCCTTAGTTAGTATGTAATGAACTTCTTTATCACTTCTGGCTAATTTTAATTTGAAGTCTGTTTTATCTGATATTAGGATTGCAACTTCTACCTGTTTATAGGGACCATTTATTTGGAAGATTTTATTCCAGCCTTTTACTTTCAGAATATGTTTGTTTTTGTGGGCAAAGTGTGTCTCTTGAAGACAGCAGATAGTAGAAGGATCTTGCTTTTTGATCCAACTAGACAGTCTATGTCACTTTATTGGAGAGTTAAGTCCATTAATATTGAGAGTCATGAAGTCAAGATTGAGAGGTATTTGGTAGTTCCTGCCACGTTATCCACCTTCTTGGGGGCTGTGCCAACTGGGTTCTTCCTATGATTCTTGTATTTTCTGGGAGCTGTTTCTTTGCCTTTATTGTGCTCTTGTTAATTTTCTATGTGTAAGACATCTTTAAGTATCTTTTGTAGGGCTGGTTTGGTGGAGATATATTGTTTTAGTTTTTCTTTGCTATGGAAAGTTTTTATTTGCCCTTTCATTATGAAGGAGAGGTTAGCTGGGTACAGCATCCTTGGTGGATAGTTGTTTGTCTTTAGGGCGTGGCATATATCATTCCAGGCTCTTCTTGCTTTAATTGTCTCTGTTGAGAAATCTGAAATTATTCTGATTATTTTCCCTTTAAAGGTGATTGATCTTTTCTCCTTGACAGCTTCAAGGATCTTTTCCTTGGTCTGAATTGATCCTGTGCAGATTACCATGTGATGATGGGATGTCCTGTTCTGGTCTGGTCTATTTGGGCTTCTAAAGGCTTCTTGTATCTGAATAGGCCTATCTTTTTGCATGTTTTGGAAGTTCTCTGCTAGGATCCTGTTAAATAAATTTCCTAGACCATTAACTTCTGTCTCTAGGTGTTCCTCTACTCCCATTAGCCTCAGATTATGCCTTCTGATGATGTCTTTTATATGTTGAATAGATCTATCATATTTCTTGGAGTTGTCTTGAATAGCTATCTGTTCTTTCTCTATAATATCTAGTCCATCTTCAATCCCAGAGATTCAATCTTCTGCATGGTCTAACCTACTGTCAAGACTTTCTCCTTTGTTTTTTATTTCCTTTCCTTTTAATTGGTAGGCTTTGATGGCTTCCAATTCTTTGTTGGAGCTTTGTTTTAGATCTTGTATGGACTTCTTTACTTCCTTAATTTGGTTTTCAGTGTTCATTCTTAAATCCCTTAGATGATTGGTTATGGTTTCATTGGACTCAGTTTCCTCCTGATGGTCTCCATTCAGCATTCCCTTTGTGGCCTCTCTAGATTCCTTCAGCTGTCTGTTTGCAGATTCCATGAATGCCTCCATTAATCTTTGTCTATTCTCATCCAATTCACACAATTCCTGTATTAATCTTAGATTAGCTTCCTCATGCTCACCAAATTCCTGTATTAGTCTTTGTTTAGCTTCATAACGCTCACACAATTCCTATTAATGCTTGCTTCCCCTCAAGACGCTCATGCTTTTCCCTATACTGCTCACACATTTCCATATCACACTCACACAGAATCCTTTGCAGGCTTTCAATCTTTTCATTCAGCATGTTTACCAATAGTGTTTGTAGAATGTTTTTGGCACTCTCCTCTGAATTATTCATTAAGTGCTCTGTTGCCTGATTATCATGAGTTGGAGTTGAGATACTTGGACTTGCCATTTTTCTTGTGTTTCCCCGGCTTGTTCTGCCCATTTGGTATGAAAGCAATACCAATTTTGTGCTAGAACACCATTTTAAGGCAAGCATCAACCAGAACCCTATAGTTACACAGATTGTTTGATGCAGTCAAAATGAGTACAGATACAATCTAGTTCAACAGATACAATCTAGTTCAACAACAAACAATTATGGATTAATGGACTAAATAGGTCAAAGAAGGAGTCAGCAGACCAGAAATTAATAGGTTTAGGGAGAATTGTGGGCAGAAAATAAGATTAGAGGCATGTGAGGAGGGAAAAGGAGAGAGGGAATTTAACCAAGACATAAATTCAGAGAGAGGAAACAGCTAGAAGAAAAGGAGTAGCGAGATAAAGAAACAAAAATGAAAAAATTAAAAATTAAAAATGAAACACGTAAAATTATATAAGTATAAAGAAATAATACTGAAAGAAGAGAAGGATAGAGTAAAAGGAGGAGAGAGAAAGAAAAAATGAAAAATGAAAAAATAAAAAAATTTAAAACTGAAATACTTAAAAATTATATAGGTATAAAGAAATAATACTACTATTAAAGGAGTTAAGGCTGAGAGTTTGTGAATTGAGTAATCAATTTGTAAATTAGGTACGCACATAATGAAGGATAAAGTCAAATAATTGAAGATGGATATCCATCTGGGGATGAGCAGAATAGCAGTTAAGTCACACAAACATAACCCCAAAAGGACCAAAAGGGAAAAGAGTAAAAAGAGTTAAAAAAAAACAACCCACACACAATTAAAGTGAAAATCATGAAAAATAAAAGAAAACAATCTTTAAAAAAATTTAAAAATAGGTAGAAAAAATAGTTCTTCAATTTTTGGGGGGATGGAGGGGATCTTGTTTCCCCAACCTGTGTCCATAACCAGTCTCTTGGTAGAGTCTCTGGTTTGCTTGTGGTGTTTGGTTTTCTTGTCGCTTGATTAGTTTCTTAAGTCAGTTTGTTTGAGCAGGCAGAAAGCAGCTCTGCCTTACCCAGAACTTTATGACCCTCCTCCCCAGGCTAGTTCAGTGGGAGGGAAATCTACTTTGAGTATCACAAAAGAGGGAGAGGGAGATGGCTGTTTCCTCTAGCTTGGAGTTGCTGTGATGGGGCTAGGTTGTAGGTAGGGTTGAGGCCTGTCAACAATCAGTAGTTTTACCCTAAGGGGCTAGCTCCTGAGATACTCACAGAGTCCAGCCTGGAGCCATTCTCAGGATTTCTGTTTACTGAGTTTCAATTATTTTTCTTTTACCCCTCCTGCTGTTGGGTCTGCTGCCTAGGCTGCAGTGGGGAGGGGCAGCCTCTGGCTCTGTTTAACCCATAAAGAATGTCACTCCTCCATGGGCAGAGCTCCCTATGCCTGGGAAGGGCAACGTTCCCCTGGGAGCTGAGCTGGACAGGTCAGTTTCCTGTGATCTGTTGAATGTCTCCTATTGTCTTCTTCCAAGGCCTGAGTTGTGTGCTAGCTGCTCTGGCCAGGCCTTTGTCAGTATCAGAGATGGATTTCTTCTCCAGTGGTGGGGGAGGAGCTACCTTCCACTGCTGCTCCATGAGAAGGAGTGAAGATGTCTTGGGGTACTCGTGCCTATCCCTTGGTTCTGGGCCATCCATGGTCGGTGATTGTCTATGATCAGCACGATGCTCCTTGTCCATTCTCACTGGCGGTGAGTAGAATACGCTCGCACACTGCCTGTGGTACCTTTCTCCTGGGCTCTTCTTTGTTGATATGGCAGCCACGGTAGCAACTGCTACTGCTGCCATAGACATTGCCAAGTGCTCAAATCTGTCTCCTTAACCAAGCTGCTTGGATTTTTCCTTTTTGGCCCAAGTCTCTGTACTATGATGGCACACTTGGTGTGTGACTCTCTACCCTAGGACTTTTCACTGGAACACTAAAACTACTTTCTATGTGAGAACTTGATTAGCCCCCAGCTTCTCCTCTGCCATCTTCCTCTAGAATTCTACTTGTATATTTAAAAGCTGATCATGACTAAGAACATGTGTGTGATAGTTGCTGGGGTTTTTTGTTTGTTTGTTTTTGGTTCTGCAAATTTTTAGTAAGCACATACAAAAATATTTTTAGTGTCTAGACAGTATTACATAAGCTAAATGTGCCATAATTTAAATAATTTTTTTTACTGATGAATAGCTGATTTTGTTTTGTTTTTTTCCTTCTTTCACTTGAAAGTTGCTTTTTTTTTAGTTTTTTTTTCCTCACACATTGCCTAGGAGTACTTGAACCAGGACGAAACCTTACTTTTTAGCACAAGGATGAAGGAAGAATAGCCATGGTTTATTTACAGGTCTATTCCTAGATTTATTTATTCGCCTCATTCATTGAGTAGTTTTTATAAACCAGGCACTATAGCAGGATTGAACATATAAGGATGAATAAGACAAAGGTATCTTCCATCCATTTTCACAGAATTTTCATGCTGGCTGTAGAAACAGATACAAGAAGTAAACCTGCAGAGCATATAATTTTAGATAATAGTTAATAGAAAATGAAGTAGAGTAAGAGCTAATGAAATGATGTGGCTTGTTTATTACTGACTGAATAATGAGGAGGAACATCACTAAGGGTGGGGATGGAAGACAGGATGTGAATCCAAGAGAGAGCAGAGAGAAGGCAACAAGTACAAAGACCTTGGGATTACATAAAGCATGAGGGTGGTCACATGCTCAGAAATGGTTGGGAATATGGATTGTTACTGTGCTTTTTTTCTTCCAAAAAGGAGAGCATTTTTGTACTATTTACTGCATTACTGCATATCTAGCATATTTACATTGTGTCTATTTTAAATTATTGCTTTTAAAAAATGTCAATTATCCAAACACTTTAGTCCAATGGATGGACTTTTGTATTTCTGTTTCTGTGTTTCCTGGCACTTTGTAAGCACATTGCTCCAACATATTGGCGTAAGTATAAGAGAAATGGCTGAGGGTGGCTGAGCAAATTCTTGTTGTTAGTCGCTGAGAGCTGTGAAAAAAAAAAAAAGGTCCAGTCTGCCCCGAGTTAAGACTGCCACACAGTGAGTTTCTTGGGTCTGGGTTTCTTGGGTCTGGGAGAGCCTGCAGGAATGATAGACATTTTATTCAAATGTTGTCCCTCAGAAATAGGCCTCACTTATTTGGGGTCAAGTTTATGCTTTTTGTCCAGGTTCCCTGAAACTACCTCACCGACACCCAGGCTGTTTCTCATTACGCATTCCTTCCAGCAGGTAACACTGCCAGCTGTTCACATCAGAATTTATCCTCACACTTCCCTGGGGTTTATGGGTTTATTTCACAAGCACAGTTTCCAAGGGTGGTTTGTCCTTTTCTGGGGATAAGTACGTAATGAAATGGCAATGGGAATGAGCAGTGGCACTTTGCCAAATCAGTTTTTAATCTTGACATACTTTGTCTCTTCTCACTTAAAATGAGAACATCTGATGCACTTTTCATGGTATTTCCAGCATTAAAATACTGCCTTTAAAAAAGATAGAAACAAAAAAAATGTGCTTTTTCTTTCTTTTCCAACCTTGTCATAAGTCTTTTGGCCTTTACTTCCTTGTACTCTTTTTAAATTTAAATTTTATTGTAAAGGTGATGTACAGTTACCTAAGTCAGGTAATGAGTACATTTCTTTTTGAATATTTCTCCCATTTTTCCCCTTCTGACTCCTCCCCCAAGTTGTAAAGTTCATTTCCAATGTAGTACTCTTTAGTGTTACTAGTTGTCTGATAGTCTACATACATTCATAGCTTATTTTTTGGCAGTGCAAGGACTTTTGTATTAAACAGATACTTTGAAAAATTTAAGTCTTCTAGATTTTTAAGTAAAAAATAGTATAATTTTGTGAATGCTAGATTCACATATATTTCTGTGACCCAAAGTCATCAAAGCTTTCATTTTTGTAAGTATTTGTATTAGTTTACTGGCGGTTTTATAAACAGCAACTGGTAAACATATTTTGAAAAAAATGAAACAAATATATGTGATGATTAAGGAACTCTTCTATAATTTGAATTCTGACTTGGTGATCTCAAACAATGCTGAGGGATAGATGTGAAGTCAGGTTGCCATTTGATAAAAGTCTGAAGGTTGTATCTTAAGGTATTTATCAAGAATTTGAAAGAAGCTGGTAGAAAGCATGCTTATCAGATTTGGAGAAGATAGACTAAAATTGCTTATTCACTTGTAGATACAATTAAAATGTGGAAAGATAGCAATGTTAAAATTATGGTAAACTTGTTCCCGTGTAACACATAGCTAAATGATAATGGCCCATTCTTACAATAAAATATGGCATAACTAGTAAACACAATGCTCATGAAGAGTCTTTCCAGCCCTTAAGAAATTCCTAGAATATAATTTTAAATTTAAAAAAGATAGATTGGCATAGTAGTATTCACCTGCGATCCAGCACTTCAGAGGCTGAAGCAGGAAGATCGTTGACACTGTCTCAATGTTTGTATATGTGTGTGTGTATATGTGTGTGTTTATTAAAAAGTAGGTCTTAAATCATCATGAGGAGAGTTTTTTGGGGGGAAGTGGTAAAGGAAGGTGCAAATGTCTTCATTATTTTTTAAATTTTTATGATCTTCCAATAGTTGTACAAAGGAATTTCAATTTAATATAGCTATTTATGTAGACAATGCATCTTGATCAGTGTCTCCTCTCTCATCATTTTCCCTCCCAATCTAGTTCTGTTTTTATGTACTCTTCCTTCCCCTTAATCTCCACCCATCAGCTATCTTCTAGCTTCCTATCATTCATTTTGTTATACTGTCGGTTAATTGTTTAAATGGGGGTATACCATGGAAACCCATCTTTGTGTATACCATACTTATAATTAATTTGGAGGATCTTTTTAAATATTCAGGACAAATACTATATAGTTGGATAAAATAGTGTGAGGCAAGTATTAATTCCTTTCATTGTTTATCTGTAGTTTCAAAATCTTTGTTTTTTAAAGTGAATACATTTTATGAAAATAATAGATCATTGATAAATGATCTTTTGTGGTTATTAAATCAGTTGCACTTGTTCATTATAGTTTAATATATTGAGACTAAGATGCATTATTGCTTTATACTATTATTGCTGAAAAAGTACATCTGAGGATGGATGTGAAAACTGTCATTTGCTTTCAGAATAAAAGATGCATGTTGATAAATTTTTTTGTGTGTAGTTGAATGAACTTGGATTAGTTAATTCATCTTTTGGGTGCTGTTTCTCTGTGAAGTCAGGAATTAAAATTATCTCTTAAAATGATCAGTTAATGTCCAGAGCTAGTGACTCATTCCTGAAATCCCAGCTAATAAAGAGGCAGAGATCAGGAGAATTGTGGTTCCACGTTAGCTCAGTCAAAAATAAACAAGAACTTGTCTCTAAAGTAACAAAGCAAAAAGGACTTGGGTATGTGGCTGAAGTGGTGAAGTGCCTTCCTAGGAAGTGAAAGGCCCTGGGTTTAAACCCCAGGAGTAAAAAATGAATAAATAAAGCAAACCCCTTCTTAAGGTAAGCTGTATGGTATGGTGATTTTGTATTTGGTTTTATTTCAGCAACAGATGTCTTATCACTGTGCAGAAACCTCATGGCAACAAATGTCTTTAATAAAACCTGTGGTGTAAATGAAAAAAATTCAAATGAGATTTGATATATTTTTATGTTGAAAAGAAATGGCATGGGGAAATCTATGACCTCAAAACAGTTTTTTTTTTTTCTGTTCTCCACGTAGCCCAGGATGTTTGGAATATGACAAGGGTTGGAGAAAGTTGTTGAGTGAAAAAGAGCAAGAGTGCCATGTTCTGGGGCAGCAGAGGCTTAGTTAGGGTGAGCCTGAGGAAGGCTGAACACAACGATCTCTGATTCCTGCTCTCTGCCTCCCTGACAGCTGGTGTGACCAACTATTTCAAATATTGCTACTTCTAAGTTAATATCCTGTAAGTAGAGAGGTGGCTTGGAAGCTAGTTTCCTTTCTGGGGCATTTTTGAGGTGTATCTTTACATCCTGAACTAGAACCCTCTGTTGAGCATGTGTGCTACATCACAGGCTGCCCTTACCTCTAGTTTTATTGTTGTTACATTGTTCTGTATCTACACCATTTCTGTGACCTCTTAAGACAAGTGTCTAGTATATATGTATATGTATGCATATGTGTATGTGTGTGTGTGTGTGCATTGGATTAGTACACCATGACTAAAGCTGGGGCCCTGTGCTTGAACAGTACAGCTTGAAGATGTTAGGAGTATATGCCCTCCCACAGTGGCACAGTCAAGCTTTTGAACAATTTGTGAGTTTTAGACAGTATGTCATTGCAATGTGAGCTTGACAGGTGTGGACCACCTGTGTGAAGCTTAAGTCTACATTTCAATTCATGAAAAGTTCAAACTCTTTTCCATCTGAATTATGCCAAGCAAGATTTCCCTCACTCTACCAACAAGTATGCTTTTCTTGTTATTTTAAATTTGTGTCAAGATTCTTAAAATAATTACAGAAATACAAGATCTATTTCCGTACTCATTTCAAATGTTTGTGACAATTAAAAAATATATACGTGCAAAGAACTGAAATCACAGATCCGACGTGGAGGTTATATATGTAATGAAAGAAAACTTCAGTATAATAGAACCCTGATAACGTAGTGATAACATAAAAGTAGATGTGACCTAAGTGTGTACTCTTTTAGATAGATAGATAGATAGATAGATAGATAGATAGATAGATAGATAGATAGATGGATAGATAGATAGATATGGTACTGGTCATTTCTCATACCCTAGAAACCCCTGGAAAGGTCATGGGTGTCCTAACCAGTGCTTCAAACATATTTTTGATGAATAAATGATAGTAATGATGACAGCTGTAATATTATTAGCTACTGTTCAAGTATTTATGTGCCATCAGCCAGATGCTGTACTAAGCACTTTGAATAAAGCATCTTGTTTACTATTTACAACAAATTTAAGTAGATATGAAGTCCATTTTATACATGGAAAAAAACTTGAAAAGAAACTAACCCTAAAAAGAGACAAACCAACACAGTATGATGATGTCAGAGATGGAATTTGTATCCAGGTTGTTACCCGGTACCAAATCTTTGCCCTTAACTAGAATATATGTTTTTCTTAAAATACCTGATCTGAGCCATAAACCTTTTTTCTATCTCATAATTCAGTATTATGGCCATGGAAGTTATTTTGGATGAGAGAAACGCTTGTGGATTTATGAACATTTTTGCCACTTGCCATATTCCCCTGTTGAAAAGTTTCAGCATATATAGGAGCCTGCCCTGCCCTGTCCTGTGCTGACTTGGAAGGTGTGGAAATCATGCTGGAAGGACACCTCACTTTTTACCTTCTAAAAGATGATCATTTACTTCATTATAAGAGAAAATTTCTCTCTAATTTGAACTCTGGGCCTGGGCGCTGTCCTTGAGCTCTTCAGCACAAGGCTAGCACTCTACCACCTGAGCCACAGTGCCACTTCCGGTTTTCTAATGGTTTATTGGTGATAAGAGTCTCACGGCCTTTCCTGTCCGGGCTGGCTTTGAACCTCTATCTTCAGATATCAACCTCCTGAGTAGCTAGGATTTTAGTGTGAGCCACCATGTCTGGCTTAATTTCTTTAAATTCAATGAAGATTTCCTGATGATTCTTTGAGTGTGACTTTTAGAATACCAGTTTCACAGTTGTTTATAGTAGCAGCAAGTTTAGTTCTGCAGGAAATTTCAGTATATGGTATAACAGAGCTGTAGAATAACTAAAATGTGGCAGAGTGTTTGTGTAGCACACATGAGGTCTTGGTTTCAGGCACCAGCACTGCAAAAATAAGCTGTCTACTTAGCCTGCCCTCTTATCAGAACACTGTGCCTGGGATTTCCAGAGAGTATGGTCCTGGGTTCTTAACTGACCAGAGCTCTTGGCTGGTGGTACCAGGTGACTTTTCCCTGCCCTCCTCCCAAAGTGACTTGGGCACCTTCAGGCAGTAACAATTCTGTGTCTTGATTTGTAAAGTCATGTTGAAATACTGGTTTTTGTCAGTCTCTTGGCTTCCTGGAAATGATCACTTCTTGGAAATGATCTATAAATGAAAAGCTAGGCGCCTCCCTTTTTGTATTAGAAAGTGACATGTACATTGCTACCTAGGTATTTTATTACAGAGAAGATAGAGTATCTGGTAACATGAAAAACTACTAGACATGTCTTAAGGAAGACACGTCCTCTCATTCCCCAATATGTCATGGAACACATGATGAGTTTGCTTAGGAAGACACTTTCTTCCTTTTATACTGAACCTGCCTGTTCAGGAATTCCTACATATGCTTAATCATACATTCTGTCCCTGAAATGGGAGACTAGCATGGGGGCGGGGCGGGGCCCTGGAATCTTGACAGAGTGGGAGACAGACCCATGCATGCAGCATGCACTTTCTCATGGTGCTGGGAAGGAAGGGGCCAACTCACACCTGGAAACATCCTGTTCTGTGGGATTCCAGCAATGTAATTTCTTTGTGTGGTGGTGAAAGGACTTGCAAGGAAATACCCTGAGGCTTCCACACACTTACAGGATGAAGTGCACATCCTCCAGAAGATGGCTGTCTGTGGGTAGAAATAGGACTGTCGAGGTATTAAGGTCAGACGATGCTGCAAATGAAGGGGGATTTGAGTTCTTGACCTTTGGAGATCAGACACTGGTTTGGCAATAAAATAAAATGACTGTTTATTCATAGCAATTTAAAGCTAAGACGATTGGCCTCACAAATTTAATAGTGAGATGCAGTGTAGCAGGATAGTAAAACAAAGCACGTCGTTGCTTGGTGGTGTGGACTTTTAACGTCCTCTTCGGATTGTTTTTCCTGTGCAGAGTGTTTTGGCTGACAGTAGAGAAGAGTACTGGAGCTTTCCTATTTCTACTCTTGTAATGCATCCATTAGTGTCCACTGCTTTTAATATCACCTGCTTCACTCGCATGCTTCTCTCAGAATGACCAACCTGAATATACTTCCAGAGATTTTCTAATTTCATTATTACTATAAAATAATGTATCTTATGGGAAAATGTCAATGTTTCTTTGTTAATTGAGTGTGTGGGTATCTGCAACAGATGTTCCTCAGAGATATGGAGCACCTTCCAGGCTGAGGTACTGCATTCACACTGGTTGCATATGAAGATGAACAAGACAAGACCCTCAAGTCACTTACATTTGTTAACTGACTTTATAATTTGTACAAAGGTTGCCCAACAGTACTAACACCCAGAGGAAGCTAAACGAGTGCAGAATATTGACCACTTTAGGTAGAAATGGCCATTTAGAACACAGAGAACAACTTTTTGTCCATATAGTCAGCAGCCCAGAAAGATAGCCATTCTATTGATATGGTAATAACCTTGCCTGCCTTTGCCTCTCTCTACATAATCATATACGACTGCATTTCTTTTACAGTTGTCTGTCTCTCCAGGTTCCTTACAGCAGGAATGAGGTCCCATTATACTAATTGTTCCAAGAATTCCAGCACTTCCCAAAAAACAGAGTTTCAGTAAATACTGATTACATAACAATGAATAGACTTTTAATGGAGACAGAATGCCTATGCACATAAAAATATGATTCTAGGTTAGGGCATGGATCAATGGTAGAATACTTGTCCAGCATCTATGAAGCTCTGGGTTTGATTCCCAGTCCTGTAATATGTGTGTGTATGTGTGCATATATATGCATATATTTATATACTTATATGTCTGTAGACTTTTAAAATGATGCTAGAAAAGCACATTTAATAACATGGAAAGTTTAAGAAATTTGAACCGCAACCCTCTCTCTTTCCATACTGTAAAATTGGAATATGACTTATAATTGATTAAATCTTACTATAATTGTCCATGCTGGCCTTCAACTCATGATCCTTCTGCTTCTGCCTTTGCCTCTAGAGTTTTGGAATTACAGGCTAGAGTCACCACGGTTGTCCTGCATTACCTTTCTGACATGATATAATTGCTTTCTTTCATTAGGGCAGTGACTGAGTTGCCTTAATAATAGAGATGAGACCATATCTCATGGAAGTGAGTGACTAAAGATAGACTATGTGGTGATGATGATGATGATGATGATGATGATGATGATGATGATGATGGTGTGTGTGTGTGTGTGTGTGTGTGTGTGTGTGTGTGTGCGCGCGTGTGCACACGCGCACATACTCATACCACTGTCTCTGCTCTCAGGGCAGGAGAAGTCAAATGGCGGCCCCTTAAGAATACTATGTAAAATACTTAATTGCTCTCTGGGGATCTGTCCTCAACTATAGATGATTATTCACCATATTGTTTGTGGTTACCCTGCCCATGGGTTATTAAATAACCTTGCTTCTTATTTATTGCTAAAGCATATAAGGCCTTAAGCTGCTGGTAGGTCAGATTATTAACCTATTACATCTTATGTAGAATTTTCATTTTAAAAGTCCCCATGTACAACCGACATTTCATCTTTTAGTTTTAGAACATTTGTAAGTTTTTTACATGATATATAGCATAACTCTAAAGTATGTGTGTGTGTGTGTGTGTGTGTGTATATATATATATATATATAGAGAGAGAGAGAGAGAGAGAGAGAAGGTCTTGATATGTACTCCAGACTGGGTTTGAATGTACTACGTAGCCCAGGTTTTTGCCTTAGGCTTCCAGCTGGTATTGTATCACTTAAGCCATGCCACCAGTCTGATATTTTGCTGGGTAATTGGAGATGGAGTCTTGCAGACTTTACTGCCCAGGCTGGCTTCAAACCCCATCCTCCAGAATCAGCTTCTGAGTAACTAGGATTACAATGTGAGCCACTGGCACTTTGACTTCTAAACTATTTTTTTTTGTCAGTTCTGGGGCTTGAACTCTAGGCTTGGGCACTGTCCCTGACCTCTTCAGCACTAGGCTAGCGCTCTACCACTTGAGCCACAGTGCCACTTTCAGTTTTCTGGTGGTTTACGGGAGATAAGAGTCTAATGGTCTTTCCTTCCTGGGCTGGCTTTGAACTGCACTTCTCAGAACTCAGCCTCCTTAGTAGCTAGGATTACAGACATGAGCCACCAGCACCCAGCCCTAAACTAATTCTTAATGGACCATTTGATCCCTAGATTGGCCAGCATGTAAGACTAAAACCATTATAATAGAGAAGAGGAAACTCTCCCTTATAGAATAATTCCAGTTAATACATTTAGAAGAACTGAGAAAAATAGGCAAGTGTCAGTAGAATACCATGATACTTGCCATAGGTAAAGTCTATTAATGGGTTCTAAAATTAGTCATTAAAATTAAGAAGAATCAAGATATTTGAATAGTCTCAAATTATCTCCTCAAACGTATCTGATTATTAATTACAAAAAGAAAATGGTAACTTTACAGTGAAAGAAACTAGTAGACACTAACTAATCCTGTTTTAACTTTGGCAGTAATAAATATCACCACCTTTTGTTCCTATGGATATAAAGATATATCCCTTGTGTGATAGTCTTCCCAATAATCCTATTGAAAACTCTATGCAAATTGAAGGATATTCTGCAAAATAACAAACCAGCTCAGTAGACCTTTGGTATATTCAGTATGTGGCTCCATGGAGACTACTGTTGAAGAAAAAAAAATCACAAATGCTCAGGACTCATGAAGTTGAATATTTATTATAGACATTTGACTCGTTTTTACCATAGTACCATCCAACTTCTGCTAAAGTCATGCTGCCTTTCAGCAGATCTCTTTTCTTTAACATTTAAATTAAGCACATTACACACCCCTTTTGTATTGTGAGGATCACTGTAACTTTTACCTTTTTTTGTAGCATCATTTGCTTTTATAAGGAGCATATGGAAAAAGAATTAAGGTCAGGAAAACAGTAGATCACACAATATGAGAGAAACTTAGAGTGATAACTTCTTATAGAGCTGTGATCTGTGAATAAATTTAAATATTTTAAATATTTATTTTTAAAATTTATTACTTTTAAACTATAATTGATCAAAACTATGTGTAATAAATCCATGAATAAAGTGGGATTACTGAATTTTCAGAAGTACAAAGGTCCTGAAAGATGAGGAAACACTGAGGACCTGTCACAAATAAATGCAATGCAAAACAAATATATGAGATGTCAGATCCTAGATAGGGTCCTGGAACCAAGAAAGGACATTATTGAGAAAACTGGTAAAATCCAATATCTGTAGTTTAAGTAATAGTATACCATTGTAGATTTCTTTGTTTTAATAATTGTACTAGGGCTGGAAGTTGGTAATACTAGGGAAAAGAATATAGAGGAATTAGGGCATTTTCTCCACTCTTTTCTCTCTCTCTCTCTCTCTCTCTGTATATATATATATATATGTATATATATATATATATATTTTTTTTTTTTTTGTCAGTTGTGGGACTTGAACTCTGGGCCTGGGCGCTGTCCCTTAGCTTTTCAGCTCAATGCTAGCACTCTACCACTTGAGCCACAGTGCCACTACCAGTTTTCTGAGTGATTTATTGGAGATAAGGGTCTCACAGACTTTACAGCCCTGGCTGGCTTTGAACCACAATCCTCAGATCTCAGTTTCCTGAGTAGCTAGGATTACAGATGTGAGCCACAAGTGCCCAGTTCTTCTATAAGCTTAAAATTAATTCAAAATAATTTAAACACTATTGGTATGCATACTTTTTAAACCAATATAAGCTTGGCTATTACTTAATTATCTGCATTAATGTATGGGAATATAATATATAGAGAATTCAACTATGGATAATGGTTTGCATTAAGCTTTGAAAGATACCCTGAGTTTCCCCATTCTTCCCAGGTTAACTTTGTGATTTGTGTAGAGAACTATGATGTAGTAAAAACAGATTGTACCTAGAAAATTTCAGCATTTTCTGAAAAACTGTAGGTTCTATTTTAAGACACTAGCTTGATTTTAGTTTGTTACTTTTTGCTAGTAGGATGCGGAGATTTGGCAGAAAAATGTGGGGAGAAATTTTGTATAGTACAACAGTTTGAGGTATATAGGGTGCACTCTCATGGCTATAGAAGATTGCAAGGAGTTATGAGAAAATTTATACAACTTACTCAAAAGCAAAATTTTCTTTTTGTTGTTGGCCGTGGGGCTTGAACTCTGGGCTTGGGCGCTGCCCCTGCGCTCTTCAGCTCTTCAGCTCAAGACGTGCACTTTATCGCTTGAGCCACAGCGCCACTTCTGGTTTTCTAGTGGTTTATTGGAGATAAGAGTCTCACAGACTTTCTTGCCTGGGCTGGTTTTGAACCGTGATCCTCAGATCTCAGCCTCCTGAGTAGCTGGGATTTCAGGCGTGAGCCACTGGTGCCCAGCTTCAAAAGCAAAATATTCTTTTAAAATTCTTTTATTTGTAGCTTTGCCCTAACAGGTGCTCAGTAAACACTCGGGGCGGGGGGGGGGGGGGGGCGGGAAGGGGAGAAAGCATCTTTCTTTTAGACTAATATGTTGCAGTGGCCATGTACAAAACTTAGAAAAAATTTTTTGTAGGAGACTGGCTTCATATAAAAAAGATCAAGCATTTTAAATCCTGTTGTAAGCAAGTGAACAGTGTTTTTTTCCCTTTGTTGTTTCTATTCAGACTGACAGTATGAGATCCTACCTATTGGTTTGTACCAAGTTCTCAGGTTAGTGTTTGCCCAGGGTGACTTTCTCAAGCAGTCATCACATCAGTTACTGCTTTATTGCTTGCAGCGCCGCATGTGTACCCTCCACTCTGGCCTTACTGTGCTGTTGTTACAGGATTGATGTTCTTCTATTATTATTATTAAGTTTTTTATTGTGATACCGTACAGAGGGGTTACAATTACATGAGCAAAGTAATGAGTACATTTCTTATCTAGCATTGTTGCCTCCTCCTTTGTTTCCCCTTCCCATCCCTGCCCTCCCATCCCCCCCAAAGTTGTAAAGTTCATTTTTTTTTTTTTGTCGGTCATGGGGCTTGAACTCTGGGCCTGAGCGCTGTCCATCAGCTCTTCAGCTCAAGACTAGTGCTCTACCACTTGAGCTACAGTGCCCCTAAAGTTCATTTTTTGACATAACGACTTGTACATTTCATTGTTACAATGGGTCAGCCTATATCCCTATTTAAACAATTTGTTTTTTCCCTTCCCCTTCACAAATTATACCAACATCAAATAAAGGGGTTATACTGTGGAGGAGGGACATACAAAGCAACAAAGAAATCATCTTATAAATATGTTAGAAACAATAGCAAGAAAGAAAAACCATTTGAGTCCTTATCTTGGGGTTCATTTCGCCTAACATCAACTTATCTAACCATTTATATCAGCCTCTGCCCTGTTATTTCTTGCCGGTTCAGTATATTTTTCTTCTTGTTCTCTAAAATCTTCTGATCATCTTTAGGACTTAGGTCACCAGATACTTCTGACAGTCAGGACTCCTCTCCATGAAAACATTTACCACATCATTTCTTAAATTCATTGATTCATTCACTCATCACTTACTGATTCATTCGCTTACTGACTGAGTTCCTGTTAAGGGTTGGCTTCTTGAAAAACAGAGAGAGAGGGAAAACAATAGAGAAGGTCCTGGCTTTATGAGTCTCCATTCTAGCAGAACAGGCAGATTTATTTATGTAATTACAGTTATGATATGCATATGAGCTTCTTAAGGGTTTAGGTTCTGTTTTTCTTGGTTTTGCCACTTTAGTATGTTGAATAGCACCTGGCAGCTATTAAATGCTCCATAAATGAACAAATGAACTGAGCACTTCATGTACCATTTTGTACATGTGGTCAATCTCCTTGCTCCCAGCAGCTTCTCAAATTTTAGTTTATTATCTAAACTGGTATAATCAGAGGAAGACCATTTTTGATCCTTCTCCTCTACTTACTGGAAGTGCTGTTCCCTCCTTCTGGTACATGGGAAGGTTGTATGTGTGACAAGATAAGATCCATAAGACTGTATCAGCCAAACTTCTTTATGCAAGCAGTAGATACTTCCAGCAGGAAAGATTCCTCTTATACTTGGAATCACATAGCTTCAACTGTGGGTGGCATTTAGGTCACATGACTTCTAGGCACAGTTGGGATCAGTGCACTGTTTGGCTATGCAGTTTCTGTTGTGAAAAAGCTCCATTCCTGAAGGGCCTATTGAGTAGGTAAATATCTACTGTTCATTATGGTTTCAATACTAGTCAAGAAAAGAAAAAAGTAAATCTCCACTACTCAATAAAATTATAATTGGTTGGCCTAATAGATACCAGCTCTTTTGGGCTTCAGCTGATAGAAATTTGGACGTTGTGAAAGCTTCTATAGGAGTTTGTATCGTACTGCATTTTGAATGCAGTACAGATTCTTTTCTGTAATCAGTTGAGGCCTCAGGTCTGACTAGGCATTTGCAATAATTTTCCAAGAGCAATATTATTTACAAAAAATAGCATGGTCAAATGTGAGTTGGGAAAAGGAATAGTATCTCTGATTAGGTATAAAAATTATATATTTAGTGAATAGTATTCAATCATTCAGTTAACCAAGAAAATTAATTGATACATGGTGCTCACTGAGCTGCAAAGGTTGCTGTGTAATAATTTGAATTATTAAGTTTATCTAAGAAATTTTGTACTTCTTTCTTTTATGAAAGAAGACAACATGTGAAAAAATAACTGCAACAGTAGTTTTAAAATAGTGTGAGCATTTCCAGCAATATGTGGTAATTAAGAAAATAGGTATTATAGTTCTGGTGTTAAACCCAATATATTTTGTCTATAAATCCTTACAAGAGGTCTTGTCTGGTTTTGTGCCAGGCATAAAAGAAGCACAACGGTGAGCAAGTCAGAGCACTTGCCCTCAGGAAGCAGATGTCCTGGTTGAAGGGACAAACAGTTGGATTTTGGATCTAAGTAGGCTTGAGAAACAATGTAATTTCTGCCATTTTTTTGGTGCTATCATTTAGATGTAGAATATCCCTCCAAGGTTCTTAAGTTAAAGGTTTGAATCTCAGCCAATAGCACTATCGGGTGGTGGTGAAGTCTTTAAGGGGTGGAGCCTAGTGGAGAACTTCTGATTATCAGAGAGTACTCTTGGAAAGGATAATAGGAGCTCAATCCCTTCTTTACGAGATGAACATTTTTACCATGTGTTTCCAGGATGTGTACTACCTCACCATAGTACCAATCAAATATTGACTGAAACATCCAAAACTGTCAGTCGAACTAAGCAGTCTCTGTATAATTTGACTATTTCAGGTATTTGTTAAAAGTTACATACCGACTTGGCTTCATTGCTTTGAACAAGTTATATGATCTCTTGGAGCCTGTTTCATCCTTAGAGAATGTGCATCAATAGTTATTTTATCAGAGTAAATGGACTAATGCATGCATAGTTTTTAAACCTATGTAGTTGATGCCATAATTGTCCCTGGCACTTAGGTACCACAGAATAAGCAGGACTCAGATCCTAGAGCGTATTGTAGGCCAGGCTTTGGCATTTGGACTTTACTGAAAGGAATCATCTTTCAGTTTCCTAACTGTATGATTAACTGGAAGATATAAAAGAGTACCCTACTAATAACAAGTTGCCATTTCTTTCTTTTACATTTTGTGTTTGCTGTAGTTCGATGGGAGGTCCGTTAAACCTACAGGCCTTCTTGTTTCCTCCCAACAGGGACGGTGAGTCAAGTCCATTAGCTTTAAATTTCTATCTTTGTGGTCTGTCTTCAGCAGGAAGTGTCAGGGGGCCTGGGAGTAGGAGTAAGCTACCCACCATCTAGTCCTTGGGTAGCATAGCTCTATTGTGGGCCTTGCTATGAAGCAAACCCTCCTAACATCACATTTTCTTTGAAGTGGTACTGGAGTTTAAGTGCAGGGCTCTGTGCTTACTAGGCAAATGCTCTATTGCTTAAGCTGTGCCTCCATCCCAGTCATATATCTATGCAGAAGACATGTAATACTTTGTGAAATCTAGAAATGAGTTCTTTGAGGCGATTGCCTTTGTTGCTGGATTTCTCTGTGACCATGCATAATTAAACTTTGCCTCTGGTTCAAATTAGAGATGAGCTGTTAGGGGCAAACACTCCTGTAGTAGTACAACATAGGGCCCTATAAATATCAGAAATGATATTTACTCCCTTCAGAATATTGTTTACTCTTCAGCTAAGAGATTGTTCAAATTTACAAATGCGTACAATCTCTTACCACCTTTTCTCCCTCCCCTTCCCTTCCTTCCCTTCTTCCTCTCTCCTCTCTTTTCCTTTCTGTTTTCCCTTTCCTCCCCCCCTCTCTCCCCCTCCCCCTTCCCTTCCTTTCTCCTTCCTTCCTTCCTTCTTTCTTTTTGTTTGTCTGGCATCTTTAGTATTTGTTAAAAATAAACAAGGAGCCAAATTTTCATTTCTGTAATCCTAGTTCCTTGGAACAGGATGATTGCCAGTCTTGGCAAAGAAGTTCTTAAGACCTCTTCTCAATTCGTAGCTGAACACAGGGGATTGTGCCTATTATCCCAAATACGATGGAAGGCTTAAAATAGGAGTATTGACACATGTCAAGACAGGAAACAAGCCCCTATCTCAAAAATAACCATCCCCAAACAATTACATGGGCTAGAGGTGTAGCTCAGAGGTAGATTTCCTTTCTATCTAGTAACCTTAAGTTCAAACCTCAGCAGTTGCTTCTGCTGCTGATATAATTTCACTGTTTCCTTATCTATCTATCCTACCTCAGTCAAGTTGATAGGGATATATTTTGCTTTGGTCTTTATCTCCATGATACTTTTGTTTACATAATATGTAATCTTAGCTGTTCAATTCTACATTTATTGTTACTTGGCAACCCACAAATCTTGAAGATTAGGAGAAGGCTCTGATTTTTAGTAAAGACCTGAAGCTGATAAGGGCTGTTATTTTTTGTGCTGATGAAGCTGCTGGTTGAGGAAAAGATAGAGGAGGACTGGCAGTAGAAGACAGCAGCCTGGGAAGCAAGGCCATCACTAAGACATCAGATACTGTGATTGTCCACTAGAACATAATTAGAAAGCCAATGCTGAGGATACTGTAAGGTTAAGTTTAATGCTGAAAGATTAAGAAATCTCTAATTCAATTGCTTGAGTTTTTTTTTTCCAAGTATGAAAACAAATATCCTAAGAATCTATTTAGCCAAGCTCCTACTGGAGAATGGAAGCTTAATTCCCAGGTATTGCCATATTGGCTGTTTTTTTTAATTTTATTTTTATTTTTTGCCAGTCATGGGGCCAGAACTCTGGGCCTGGGCGCTGTCCCTCAACATTTTAGCTCAAAGCTAGTGCTCTGCCACTTGAGCCACAGCACCATTTCCAGATTTTTCTGCTTATGTGTTGCTGAGGAGTCGAACCCAGGGCCCCATGCATGCAAGGCAAGTGCTCTACCACTGAGCCACATTCCCAGCCCCACATTAGCTGCTTTAATCTGGGCACAATATTATTCTCAGTTTCCACTTGATACAAGGGCCCCCATCTTGCCCAGGAATGTTCTTCATGGGTTTGTAGTGAAGCTTTCATGAAGTTATTTTAAAATTGTAAGCTTTTTTTTATTGTGAAAATGCCGTACAGAGGGGTTACAATTGTATGGGCGAGATAATGAGTGCATTTCTTATCAAGCATTGTTGCCTCCTCCTTTGTTTCCCCTTCCCATCCCTTCCCATCTCCTCCCCTTCCCCCCCAAAGTTCGTTTTTCCACATAACAATTTGTACATCTCATTGTTGCAATGGGTCCACCTATATCCCTATTTAAACAATTTGTTAAAATTGTAAGCTTTTAAAAAATTGATATTATAACGGTGATGTACAGGGTGTTCCAGTTACATAAATTAGGGTATGAGTACATTTCTCTTTGAACAATGCCACCCCTTCCCTCATTCCCAGTTTTTCCCTCCTGTCCCTACCCACAAGTTGTGTAGTTAATTTTCAACTTAGTATCTAGTAAGTACCATTGCTGCTGCATTAATGTAAATATTCAAAATTGATCTCTGTACTCACCAACCAGAAAAGAGCAGTGTGAGATCCCTTTAGATCTTGCTCTTCTTTTTGGTTGTCTGTATCAGATTACCCCAAGACCTTTTGAAATCCTACTTTTGTTTCTAGTTTCCTTTTCCAACAGTAACAATCACTTTGTTTTTAGTGGTTTGTGGTTCTACCTTGACTCATGGGTCTATTATCTCTTCACTCCGGAGGGCAGTGGGCTCATTATCACATCCCTGCCACATAAGCAATCAGAAAAACAGAACACTATTTTAATTATATGACAGGCCACAGAAAGGTCTTTGTTTACTTCAGATATCTGTGGTTTTTTTGGTATGGTCCTAGTTTTTAAAACACTGTGCCTGTATCAAACACTATAGGCATTTATGCAATCATTTATTTAATGAAATTTGATTTGTGCTTTGTAAAAATGTTTGCTCTAGCTAAAGGAGAAAAGAAAGATATATTAGATGCTATAAGGGAAATATGAATAATATGAGATTAATCAGTCTTTAAAAAAAAAGTCCAAGTGAAGGGAAAACCTAAATTCATTGTAATAGTAAATATCATTAGTAATCATAACATGCACTTACTTAGTACTCTGTGCTACACTATCCTTAGTGCCTCCTATTTATATTTCCATGAATTCTAATAGCAACCTTATGAAGTAGGTGATATTTCCTTCTTCTTTTTATACTTAAGAGAACTGAATCTCAGAGATGTTAAATGACATGTGTAAGGTTGCACAGCTAGCAGTAGTGGAACTAAGCTTCAAACTCTAGCATAGTATAGTAATGTCCACTTTTAACCACTGTGCCATACTGCCTCTGCACTTAATTGTTACATTAGAAAAATGAGGGAAGGTAATTCTGAGTAGAGAATTATCCCTTAGTTTACATCTCAATGTAATAATGATAGGCTAGATTAAGATCTGAAAGTTAGAAAAATTATTTTAAGAAATGTTTTTGAGTAAATTGATTTAGATCTCGTTTACCGACTATAACTCACAAGCTCTATATAAATTTTCAAAGCAACAATAAGATGTTACAGAAAAATAAATGATTTGTTCCACATTGCTGTGGTGGCTAAACTCATCTCTTATTTGCAGATAGCATAATGATTGATGGTTTGATATATTTCAAACTATATAATTATGCTCCTATTGCCATGGCTTGATGTCAGTATTCATTTTTGTTCCATGAATTTATTGCAGGTAATTGTTTCCTTGGATCTGACTTCCTTGTCATACTTTTTAAAAAATGGTGCTAGAATTTGAACTTAGGGCCTTCTACTTGCTACATAAGCGTTCTACACATTGAGCCCTAATGGCCGGAGCTATCTTTTGCTTTAGTTACTTTTTAGATAGGGGCTTGGGTTTTTCTTCCCAGGGCTGTCTTCAGACTTTGATCCTCTGGCTCTCAGTTTCCCGAGTAACTGTCATGACAGGCATGAGGCACCTTGTTATATATTTTACAGCATAGATCCTGACAACCACTGGCTATAGATTGAAAGTGGTAGTAAATATCCATCCACTGAGAAAGAAAGGACTGACATTCATGGCCTTTCCAGTTCTTTCGCTTGCCTTTGGTTTACAGTGTGTATAGTCCTGGAGATTTGGCCTTCCCAGATGTTGAACAGCTCTGTGTTACTTTAAGCCCTGGAATTCTGTCTTCTCCGCTACAGCTAGCCTCTGAAGACTGCCTCAAATTTCCTTTTGTGGACTCTTCTCTAATTAAGCACTTTTTGGCACCTAGTCCACTCTGGATGTAGAGGACAGGTCAAGGTACCCTGAAGCAAACTACTTGGTGCTCCCCACTCCTGGCCCCAAGGATGTACAGGGAGGACTGCCATCCCTGCCTTTAGGGCCTTAAGGTGGTATTTAGGGCCTCATACCATCCCAGAGCACCATGTTAATATCTGCTTTACCTTTGAGATGCAGACTGACCTTATCTGAGCCAGACTGCTTCCAGATGTTTCTTTCTGCCTGATAGGCCATTAAAACAGTATCTTCGGTCAAAGACTTGAAATCTCTTCCTGTGTTTTCTTGATCTCCAACCTCATTCCTCATTGTGCCTGGGTCTTAACTCCATTGTAGATTTTTCTCTTCAAGTATTTTTAAAAATTTACCTTATTGTTTTTACAAAGATGATGTACAGAGGGATGAGTCAGGTAATGAGTACATTTCCTTTCATACAGTCTTCCCTTCCCTCACTCTCTCCCAGCCCCTCCCTCCCATCTCCACCCATGAATTATACAGTTCACTTTGATCAGTATCCAGTGAGCTCCACTGCTGCATTTTTTCTACCTTTTTTTCCTCAAGTTCTATACCCTCCCCACCCTCCCGAAGATATACATGTGAATATACTAGACATAAAAAGGACACAGAATCATCAACAAATAAAAATTAAAAGAGAGAGAGACAGAGATCTCTTGTTTCCGTCAGGTTTTGTGCTCAATTGTTAAGTAGCCTGCACATTACACATTGCATGTTGAGTTATATAAACCATCCTTGGAGTACCAGCGTCAAGATTTTAAATCATAGCTAATGAACAAACATCGTGAACTATAGTTTGCTTGTACTGCATACCAGCCAATAGTTTAGTTTCAGAGGCATTCACTTATTTAGTCAACATTCATTCCATAATATTTATGAGCAGTCTTCCAAGAGCCAGTAACTACTAGAGGGCAGAGGGCAGAGGGCTAAGCTTTCACCCCATTCGGCCACTTTTAGCCTCTGTATACTTGGGGCACCAAAATAGAAATTGGAAAAATTTTACAAATGAGGAATAAATGATTGAATTTAGTAGTTGCTTGATTCCATGACACACAAAAAAGCTGCACCTTTATCACCAACAATGAAAACTTGCACCAAGTGCTTCATTTGGTATGTGTTCTATTACCATTACTTATAACCTTAAGGCCATACAAAGACATTAGGGCCTAAAAGGGGCCTTTCAAATTTTCTCTCTCTCTTTTTTTTTATTGTGAAAATACTGTACAGAGAGGTTACAATTACATGGGCAAGATAATGAGTACATTTCTTATCAGGCATTGTAGCCTCCTCCTTTGTTTCCCCTTCCCATCCTTCACATCCTCCCCCTGCACCCCCACCCAATCCTCCCCCCTCCCCCCCACCAAAGTTATAAAGTTCGGTTTCTACAAAACCACTTGTATATCTCATTGTTGCAACGGGTCCACCTATATCCCTATTTAAACGATTTGTTTTTCCCCTTCCCCTCCACAAATTATACCGACATGAAATCCAGTGAAAGCAAGGGTTATACCGTGGGGGAGTGACATACAAAGCAACAAAGAAATCATCTTATAAATGTGTTAGAAAGAATCGCATGAAAGAAAAAAAACACATTTGAATACATATCTTAGGGTTCATTTCCCTAACATCAACTTATCTGACCTTTTCTGCTTGATTCAGACATATACTAGATATTGCAAATAGGGGAAACCATGGGACCTATGTTTCTTTGGGCCTGGCTTACTTCACTTAGTATAATTAAATTTTTTCTCTTTAAATTTTTCAGTTATACTTTGCTCAGTTGAGCATTAGATGCTATAATGGCATCTGGGCATTTGGAGATCCATACAGGTTTTGGAACAAGGACCTCAATGTAGACCTGTATAGCGCAAATGTAATTGTATCTTTTTTTTTTTTTTTTTTTTTTGGTCGGTCGTGGGGCCTGAACTCTGGGCCTGGGCGCTGTCCCTCAGCTCTTCAGCTCAAGGCTAGCGCTTTACCACTTGAGCCACAGTGCCACTTCCAGATTTTTTCTTTTTGCTTATGTGGTGCTGAGGAATTAAACCCAGGGCCTCAGGCATGCAAGGCAAGCGCTCTGCCACTGAGCCACCTTCCCATCCCTAATTGTATCATTTGTATAAGTTGAACAGTGTAAATGATCATCCAAATATGAAAGCAATAAGTGTTGACATCATTGAGATAACAATCTGGATGATTGTTTGGCTCAAAATTAGTTTTAGATAAACAAGTAACTTGTCCAAGATCACACAGGAAACAAATGGTTACACCAGGGTTTGTGTCCAGGTAGTCTGATTCTAGTGCCACCATCTTTGCATCTGAAAGTTCTAAGGTTGGGAAGTAATGGAGCTGTTTCACAAAATCGTGAGTTTATTTCAGGTCTAATATTTTGTGATCTTTGACTTATCAGCTGGGAAAGACTGGATATATTCTTATACACATATTTACACAAGCCTCTACTCATACAGATATCAGCTTAATGGTTTGATTGAAAGGCATGCATTATGCATAAACCACATGTATGTGATATAAATGAAGATAGCCACCCTCTACTGTTCTCAGTGAAACTCAGTGGGGAAACAATTATATATTCCTTATGGACTGGCTAACATACTTAGTTTAAAAAGATATCTAGAATGTTGATAAACATTCTGAAAGAGGGAGGATTTGGGACATAGCCTAATAGAGCACAGCTGTTTCTGTTTTTAAAGCATTTCACATCTCAGGTCTTTGCAAAAGTAAAGAATGAAGGCAGGCTTGAATTGAAGATGCGTCATGAAAGAACATTTAAGGATGCTGGCAAGTTGTGTAAAAGTAACAAAGCAAGGGATTTTTAGAAATTAGTAACTAAGGCTGGGCACGGTTGTATATATTAGCGGTCCAAACTATTTGGGAGAAGTAGATTGAGAGAATCACTGTCTAAGTCCAGCTCCAGGCAAAAAATGGAAGACAATATCTAAAAAAATAACTAAACCAGAAAAGGACTTGGAATATTTTTGAATCAAGTGGTAGATCACCTGCCTTGCAAATCAAGACTCTGAGTTCTATTCCTATTGAGATTGGGAGAGTGGTTAAGCAGTAATATTCTAGTCCTTCCCTAGTTGAGCAGATTCTCCTGTGAGCTTCCTGAGCCTCTGCTTCCTAATCTGATATATTAGTAGGATAGTAGGGTTAGCAGGGGTGAAGAAATATTGAAGAGCAGTCTAATGCTTTGTGGGAATTAAGATTTGACAGGTGACTGCTTTAATTTTAGTTATTCTAATGAGGAAATTGAAGAATAAGGGAATTTATAACTTTTTCCAAAGCTGTGGAGAAACCATTCCGGGCCTAGTGTCCAGAGATGAGAGCTGCACTCTGAGAAAGACCAAGCTTCTGTTCTACCCAATTCAAGCCTCTTTCCAACAAAGAAATGTGTTTTTTTTTAAATTATTTTCTTGTAAAGATGCTGTACAGAGAGGTTATAGTTAGATAGGTTTTAGCTTCCAAGAATCTCCCTAGATCAACAGTCAGCAAGAATGGGAACTTGTGACTTTCACTTCAGAGGGATTTTTGGCTGCCTGGCCTCTCTACCTTCCTTGATTTTTTGGTAGATGTTCTGGAAAGCTGCCTTCCCACTGCCCTATTGTTCTCCTGATCTCTGTTTGTAAAAGTAAAAGATACCATGGATATTTCAGGGGCAGGAGAAACTCAGACCTTTAAATGATAAAGCTCCCATAGGGAAAGCATCGCAGTGTGTAGGCAGGCCGACCTGCTGGTATGTGCACACGACAGACAGGGTTACTGGGCTGCCAGCACAGATGCATACCTGTACCTGTGCTAGTGTTACAGACTTGTGAATGGCTGGAAGTGTTTTCAGAAACAGAGCCAATCAATTGGTGCAACCTGAGTGGCTGGCCCACATGTTAGTGCCTATTATAGACCCTAGCCTATGAGGGGGTTGTTTAACAATATTTGTCTTTCAAATATTGTTAACTTCTTTTTTTCCCTTTATCTATAGTATGTTTATGTTTATAGGTGTTCTGCTTACCATAAAACAAAATTATTTTATTTTTTAAAAAGTTTATTGTAAAGGTGATGAACAGGGGGGTTACAAATGTTGGTGATTAAGACATTCCCCATTAATATCTAATTTTTACTGAGCCAATAGCAACCCTTTTCCAATAGATATTTATTTAATAATTCATTGTTATCATTGCATATGTAGGTTTTGATAATAAAATGTAGTATATTTATAAACTTGAATACTACTATGTATGACTAATACAAGTAACTCAATTTGCCAGTCAAATGGAGCCTAAACTGTGGAAATCAGTTCTCCACCTGAAGGGGGAAGGCCAGACTTAGGGAGAAATCTGATATAGTGAGGGGTCATTTCTTGGAGTTCCAAGATATGAAGAAATATTTCCCCTTTCTAATTTAATATGGCCTTTTCTGATTGTCATGTGCAAATAAAGACATGCTATTGTAAATGTGTTCTCTAAAACAAAACAAAATTAAAAGTCCATATTCTGTAGTTTATTTTGAGTAGTATATGTTTTTTTACTCCTCTGTTTCAGTAAGCCAAGCCCATCTTTTACAATGAAAAAAAAAAAACCCCAACACTTAATATGTCCATTAGGCGCAGCTTTCAAAATACAGCAGGTCTAAATTTCCCCTCTAATTTGCTGCTTGAGACTGTTGGCTGCAGCCACTTACAGTTAACTTTGGTGACATACTCTCCAGTAACCAGAAGTTAAAGGTCATGTTGAGAAGGAGTGTGGCTCTAGGAGTCATTAGTTACAGCTTGGGGAGCGTGTAGCAAGCTCCAAGATAATCCCAGCTGTTTCCACTACCTGCACATAATTAAACCTGCAATGATCATGGTTCATGATTGCCTATAACACCATGGGTGTCCAGAAGCCTTTATTAGATTAGTGTAAGCATAGTCACTGCCTGAATGGAACTCTGAATATTATTAGGCTTTAGGTAAGAGAAGTTTCTGATTTTAAGGAAACTTAAAGCTCCATTTACTCCATTTTCCCTTGAGCTGTGACATGAGCTGCATCTACGAACTGGGTGGGCTAAGTCCATGAACACTCATAACCTTCTACCTGCATTTCAACTTGTTGATTTGCTTTAATTTTCCAACAGAAATTCTTGAAGTTACTCTCTAGAAATGTACCTGAAGAACTGCAGAAAGTATTGCTCATATGGTTACTTTTCACTTGTTCTTCATTTCATAAAAATTTTGTTTTCTGTGAAACTTGAAATTGTATAATTTATAACATGTATAGTTGTCACAAATGCATGCAATGTAAAAAAGTATGTGCTTGCATTTTCTTTCGGTGTTTTCTAAACTGTACCAATGTGGACATGCAGTGTGGATGAGGCAAATATACTAGTTTGTACTATTTATAGTTTTGGTGGTGGTACTAGGGTTTAACCCCCATGTGCTGGGTTTGAACTCAGGCCCACGTGCTTGTTAAGCAAGTACTCTTCCACTTGGCCACATTCCCAGCTCTTTTTGCAGGTTTTATTTTTTTTTTTGTTTAAATGCAGTGTCTCACTCTTGCTAGATAGGTGCTCTACCACTGAAGCATGCCTCCAGGCCTGGTAGTGATTGTTATTTTTGAGATGAGTCTCATGTTTTTGCCCAGGCTGGCCTTGAACTATGATCTTCCTCCCTCTGCCCCCTGGGTAGTTGAGATTATAGATGATTTCCACAGCTATAATAGCTTAAATTAACAAAGACAAATGTGCCCTCTTGCTCAAGGTGAAGTGAAGCATGTACTGTTCTGTTACAGCCTTGCCTTTAGCTTTTATGTCTGTGTAGACATCCATGGTTAAAGCATCACTGTCAAGTTCAAGTAAAAGAAACACAACCCTAGAGCACACAGATCTCTGTCTTCCCCATCCCCCTAGTGCTTTTGGTTTAATTTATATTGAAATAATTATTAATAACCTTCTTTTCTTGACACTTAGAATGCAAAGATTATGATGTGCTCTGGGCTCAAGAAGCCTTGCCACCTTGTAAGACAGACATATCAACAAATGATGACAGCATGGTGATAACTGTTGTATTGAAGGGATGCACAAGTTGCCATGAGAACATAGAAGAAACAGTACTTATTTCTGGATGAGAATATTAAGGAAGTTTTCATAATCCTGGTGCAAAATTTCCTATATTCAAGGAAACATAGTTCTATTGACTGGAGAAAGTACATAAAACAGTTAATTATATTATTTAGTAAAAGGTGGTGCTAGAGGACAAAATGTTGTATAGTCCTACACATGAGGTTAGAGAGGTTTATGTTTTATGAACTTCATTATACAGCTTAGGACTTTCATTCTTTGCCATATTTGTCTCATTATATCAGTTACTATTGGTATCTTATGAATTTATTTACAGAAATAGCAAAAACTAGAGAAAACTTCTAGATGGTATATGAATTTAATCCCTATGTCCACTAATCCATTTACTTTCTCCTTATTTTGATATGAGAAACTAAAAAGAAAGAAACAATGAAGAATCATATTAAACAATGAAAATGGTTATTTAAAGTAGATGTGACCAGTTATAAAATAAGAAAGGATAGCGTTAGCAGTAGCAGTAGCATTTGGGCTAGAGTGAGAATAGATACGTTTTCCATTTTGAAGTAATGGCTGCAGGGGGTGAGGAGGAAGTTTTCATCCTCAGTTTCTCAATATCAAGTCATTAACATTACTATGATTCAGTCCAGCTGCTCTGGGCTCAGCTGCAACAAAAGTAAATCAGCCCTTGGGTTTTGGGTATTGATGATGTTTGAGATCCGTCTTTCAAAGGCAGGATGTGGGTGGAGATGGGGAACAGATGGGAAGACCAGGTGAAAGTTGAACCCGTTTGGGAGAGTCCAAGATTCCATTGGGGCCAGACTGTACAGAATAGTGATCCAGAAGGAGGACATTTGGGAGAAATGACCCAGAATAAAAGATGGCACAGGGCACCTAGATTCTAGATCGCTGGCTCACACTGTACAAATGGAGCAAGCTTCTAACTAGATATGACCTTGGGGAAGAATAGAGTAGAAAGATAAATTCATTGTTAATTCTAGAAGATAAGAATTGTATCAGTGTTCTATGAAGAAGATGGGTCTTATGACTCTGGTTCTGGTTATTCATCAAATTGTTTTGAAGTCTCTTTTGTCATTTGAATGTTGACTATTAGGAAAATAGGTAAAAGAATTCAGCAAATCCTCAATTTGTCCATGGCTCTGTGAAAAAAAAAATCTCTTCCTGAAAGGGGCAAGTTCAGGATAAACTATGGTTTATCTTTATGGAACCTGAGATTCTAGCCTGGCCTAAGTTGTCAGAATAGGTCATTTATCTCAGTAAAGCAATAACTATGGCTAGTACTGGAATACAAAGCCAGAAGGACCTACCTCTCTCCTACCTAAGGCATCAAAGTTTTCAGTTAGTGGAAACTACAAACCATTCTTTTAAGTACTCAAGTATCTTTGTTTAGAGAGTTCAGTTCCCAACAAACCTTCCTTCTTTTGGACAAGGGACATTTTCCTTGTAATAGAACAGTCTGCTATCCATTAAAAGAATAAGTATAGCCAGGCACTGGTGACTCATGCCTGTAATCCTAGCTACTCAGGAACCTGAGTTCTGAGGATAGTAGGTTGAAGCCAGCCAGGGCAGGAAAGTCTGTGAGACTCTTATCTCTAGTAAACTACCAAAAAAAAAAAAATCCAGAAGTGGGGCTATGGTTCAAGTAGTAGAATACTAGCCCTGAGCAGAAGAAGTTTGGGGAACAACACCCAGCCCCTGAGCCCTGAGTTCAAGCCTCAGGATCAGCAGGTTTTTAAAAAAAATGAATATATGTATATATATATATATATATATTATATGAAGATACCATATCAAAATTCTAGTGTGAACACAAGCATATAAGTAGCAGGTGTGTCTGCGGTACTTTGAGATCAGCCAGCTTAGATTTTGTGAAGGTGTAAGTTTTCAGAAAAGAAAATTTTATAATGGATGGATGACAGTTGGAGGACTTCAAGCAGACACTATGGGAGACTCAAAGTGAGAAAGCAAGGAAATTTTTACCCCAATAGGTAAAAAAATAACAGTTGAAGATGAGATTGCGTGTTAGCTACCAACAATACTATCATTTGTTGGCTTAGTGTTGGTCTAGTCCCAGGAGAGCAGTTAGAATGCTTCTATTAAAACAGGATACTCCGTATATATTCCCAGTCCTTGGGGTGTTGGAGCTCCTGCGAAGGAGCTGGTGGTTTCCTGGAATATGTCCCATGCTTCAGCCAGATTATGGCTTTCCTCTTCAAACACATGGGTGCTGTGCTGACAGAGAACATTATAATTTAAGAATTATGCCAGATGATTGGGAAGGGACAGATGGGAAAAGACTAAATATTTATGACATTGGAGACTAGAGCAGGAGTGATCTTATAAATAAATACCATAGGTAATGAAAAATATTTGGTCAACAATTTTAAGTGACTCTTTGTCTTAGAAAAAATAAATTTGCTAATAACATTTTTTTTGTGTTTTACTTCCTTCTTTGTTTCCTTATCTCACTGTAATGAGGATATTTGCTCAACTAAAGGAAAATTTCTTCACCCAAAGGACACTAGTGGTTAATTGTGGCTGCTTTAAGAACAAGCTTTTGCTTTTGTCCACTCATTTATTGAAAAATTATTATTTATACGAGGCTAAACCATAGTTTCATATGGTTTATCTTCTAATGGAGAAAAGAAAAGAGACGAGCAGTAGTATCCATCTATGTAATATAAAGTTAGATGGAAAAAATACAGAAAATATAGATGGGAAGGGCCAAATTCTGGTGCTATTTGATGAAGACCTGTGGAGAGTTGAGATCAGCAAGCAAGTGCCCCAGGAGTAGATAGCTCTAGGCAAAGGAACAATAAGGTCAGATAAACTCTCTAGAGTCCCAGGAACAGTGAGGGAGTGGCATGCTTACAGCTGATGAAGGAAAGGACAGGGGAGGCCGGAGAGCTGGGTATACCAGGGTTATTGTGCCAAGTTTCACTCTGAGTAAAATGGAAGCCATTGGAGAGTTTTGAGCAGAGCAGAGAACTGGTTTCCATTTCAGCAAGAAGGTTTTGACTGTTGTCTTGAGATTTGACTGTAATGGAAGGATATAGGGAAAAGGTGGGAGACTGGTTAGGAGATCACACAAATTTTCTCCCTAAGTGAGAGGTGAGCGACTTAATTGATTGTAGTGAAATGGAAGAGGAGGGCAGTTTCCAGATGTGTTTGGAAGGTAAGAAAAGGGAGTTAAAGCTGACGACAGTGACTACTGTATCTCATACAAAGATTCTGAGCTCTAGCCAGGCACCAGTGGCTCACACCTGTAATCCTGGCTACTCAGGAAGCTGAGATCTGAAGATGAGGCTTCAGAACCAGCATGGGCAGGAAAGTCCGTGAAACTATTCAATTAGCCACCAGAAAATAGGAAGTGGCATTGTGGCTCAAATGGTAGAGCGCCAGCCTTGAGCTGAAGAGCTGAGGGACAGTGCCCAGCCCCAGAGTTCAAGCCCCAGAACCAACAAAAAAAGAAAAAAAAAAAGCTTCTGAGCTAAAGAATGCTAATTTGGGAGTAAATTTGAGTGGGAAAGTGAGCTATATACTTTTGGATAAGACAAACTGAATGTGTTAGACATTCCATATTGAGATGTTGAATAAGCAATGGAAAGAATTTTAAGTGTAGCAAGAGGTAGAGTAGTCCAGTTTTAGCCTGGGGATCAGAGTCAGTGAATTGGAGATCACAAGAGAATTAGTATATGCAAGAAAGACAAGGGGATGGGAGATGAGTTGTAGCACTCCAAAGTAAAGAGAGCAAGAGGATGGGAAGCACTGAGAAGGAATGGCAGTGTCTCTGGGCAGGATCCCTGGGCCCATGGAGAACTTATTCCTTGCTATAGGAGTGATCAGCTGGGGCAACTATAAAGTAGCAAGAAGAGGTCTTATGTGCCATATTGGTGTTTACATGGAAGTCACTGGTAGTCTGGACAAGCTGCTTTGGTGCAATGAGAGCCAGACTAGTTGGAACCTGTTTAGGGGAGAATCATAAAATAAAGATAATTTGTTTGTGGTATTAAGTTGTAGGAGCAAAGAAATGGGGACTGGGGCAAGGAATAATTTTTGAAGATATAGAAACCAGTTCTCAAAACACATTCGTATGCTGATGTGAAAGATCTTATAGAGATGATGTTAATATAATCAGTATGTGTCAAAATGTCCAGGATTGCCTGTCATTTGGATACTCTTTAGAATAATTAAGAGCAAGAACAGAAATACCAGTGGATTATGGTTGGATTTCATTCTTTAAAATTTCTTTCTTAACATTTTATGGAATCATGGATTGTAGAATTGAAGAGAGACTTAAAGATGCAATTTAGTACATAGCATGTATGAAGCTCTGGTTTCTATCTCAGCACTACAAAAATCGTTCTTGTCAACAACAAAAATGGCAAGAACTATGATAACATAGAATGTAGAGGGAGCTGGCAATGTGTGCATGCTACTCCAGAACTTAGGAAGGCCAGGCAGTAGGATCATTGTGAGTTCTAGACTAGCCTGAGTTACAATAGCAAGAGACTCTTCCAAATAATAATAATAATATGAGGACTTTGTTATATGGCTAGTGAAGATCTTCTCCCAGTCTGTGGGCCTTATCTTGCCAGATTTGTCCTTTGCCATTTCAATGCAGTCCCGCTTTCCAGCCTTTCTTTGATTTATGGTGTTTCTGGATCTTTTTTTAGGAAGTTTCAACCTGTGCCAAGGAGCCCTAGTGTATTCCCTGTAATCTTTCAGGGTATCTGCTCTTCCCTTGAGGTCTTTGATCTATTTGGAGTTGATTCTGGTGCAGGATGATATATAAGTATCTACCTTCAGTTTTCTGCACATGTATAGTCAATTCTGTTGTTGAAGAGGCTGTCTTTCTTCCATCTGATGATTTTGGCTCTCTTATCAAAGATTAAGTGATCATAGATCTGTGGGATCATTTCTGGGTCTTCATTTCTATTCCATTGGCCCTCAGGCCTATTCATGTGCCAGTACCAAGCTGTTTTTATGGCTTTAAAATAGAGTTTGAAGTTTGGTATTGATATTCTTCCAGCACTGTTTTTCCTGCTAAGGATTGTTTTTGCTATTCAGGGTCTTCTATTATTCCACATGAATTTTTGGATTGCTTCTTCTATTTCATTAAATAATACTGTTAGGATATTGATGGGTATTGCATTGAGTTTGTAGATAGCTTTTGGCAGTATTGCATTTTCAGGATGTTAAGTCTCCCAATCCAGGAGCATGGGAGGTTTTATCTACTTTCTTAAATCTGCTTTAATTTTCCTTTTCAGGTTTTTAAAGTTTTCATCAGAGAAGTCCTCTACTTCTTTGGTTAAGTTAATGCCTAGGTGTTTTCTTTTTTTGAGGCTATTACAAATGGAGTTGTTTTTCTGATTTTAGCCTTATTCTTCTCGTTGTTGGCATACAAATAAAGCTACTGATTTTTGTGGGTTAATTTTATAACCTGCAACTTTGCCAAAGTTTTGGATCAGCTCACCTCCCCCTCCCCCGCCATAACAAATCCTCAAAGAAACACCAACCCCATTAATAAGTGGGCTAAAAAGTAAGCAAAGAGACTTATCTGGAGAGGAAATAAGAATAGCCAATAGACATATGAAGAAATGTTCAACATGTCTGACCATAAAAGAAGTACAAATCAAAACAACATTGAGACTCCACCTCATCCCAGTTAGAATGGCCATTATCAAGAAAACAAATAATAACAGATGCTGGTGGGGATGGGGTCAAAGGGAACACCACTACACTGTTGGGGTGGAACTGTAAACTGACTCAACCACTCTGGAAAGCAGTATGGAAGGTCCTCAAAAGACTAAACATAGAGCTCCCCTATGATCCAGCAAACCCATTTCTGGGAATTTACCCAAATGATCACAAACAAGGCTATACTAAATCTACCAGCACAGCTATGTTCACTGCAGCATTATTTACATGGAACCAACCCAGATTCCCCTCAGTAGGTGAATAGATCAAGAAAAAGTGATATATATATATATATATATATATATATATATATATATATATATATATTAGTATTCAGAAAGAATGACATCACTCCATTTGTAAGGAACTGGAAAGACTTGGAGAAAATAATACTAAATGAAGTAACCCAGACCCACAGAAACATAAGCTCCATGGTTTCCCTCATTTGTAATAATTAGTGTATGTATAGGAATAATCCTAGCAGAGGATCACAAAAGCTCAATAGCTATGTACATATGACCATATAAAATGAAGCTAATAGAAATGAGCTCCAAGATATGGAAAAAAGAGGTTTCTTAAAAAATGTTGTATCTCTTTTCTTTCTTTTTTTCCCCTTTGGTTTATCCCCTGTTGTCATTGTTTTTTATTTTGGTAGTCTGTGTTTTTATATACATTTATCTGACTTGGGAAAGGGAAGGGGAATAATAAAATGGTAAGACAAAGGACAAAGGGTGAATCAATGCAACAGGGCTGCTCAGAAGACACTATGTTGCAAATGAACTTTACAACTTGGGGAAAAGTCAGGGTAGGTGAGGTGAAGTGGGAGAAAATGGAGGGGTAACACTGTTGGACTAGAAATATACTTATTACCTTACTTATATAATTGTAACCCCTCTGTACATCACATTTGCAATAAAATAAAAAATAATATTTTTCAGACTCTTTAACTAGAAATGAGTATTCCAAATGAAATAGGGAAGTCTAACCAGATATATATATATATATATATATATATATATATATTTGAGAATACCTTCCAGAATTTTCCTGACCACCTCCTCCATTTTCTGCTGGAGACCCTGGGGTCTCAGTAGCTTACTTCAATGCTCAGATGAAGCATTAAAAATTAATGATTTAGCCCTGACAATATTGTCAATGAAAAATGTAGCAATTAAAATTCTTATTTGAGGATAAACCATATTTAGCATAAGAAATGGAGAAAATTCCGTTTCTGAGTCTCAGGATAGTCTTCTGTTTACTTCTGTTTTGGTGCCTGGAGTAGTTCAGGACTTGTCATTCATGCCTGCATGAATGAATGAATAAATGGTTGACTAGAGGGAAAGAGGAAGAATGGGTACATCATTACTTTTATCCCCATTTGGGAGCCCAGGTTTATGCTGTGAATCCCTGTGGATCTTTATGTTGATTCCACCAGCTGGGATGATCCTCACACCCCCACATGCCACAGAAAGGACACCTGTTTGTGGACAGCTTAGAGTTGTTAGGTTTTGTGATGTATGTTGTTTTCTTTCTTTTCTCTTTCTCTCCTTCTCCTCTCCTCTCCTCTCCTCTCCTCTCCTCTCCTCTCCTCTCCTCTCCTCTCCTCTCCTCTCCTCTCCTCTCCTCTCCTCTCCTCTCCTCTCCTCTCCTCTCCTCTCCTCTCCTCTCCTCTCCTCTGTTGGTCATAGAGCTTGAACTCTGGGCCTGGGTGCTGTCCCTCAGCATTTCAGCTCAAGGTGAGTGCTCTACCACTTGAGCCACAGTGCCATTCTAGTTTTCTGGTGGTTTATTGGAGATAAGAGTTTCACAGACTTTCCTGCTGGGCTGGCTTTGAACCATGATCCTTAGATCTCAGCCTCCTGAGTAGCTAGGATTATAGGCATGGGCCACTGGTGCCTGGCTTGCTGTTTTCTTAGTAGAGAAAATCATGAGATTATGTGAGGTTTGCCTCTTTTTTTATTTTAATTTTATTGTCAAGGTGATGTATAGAGGGGTTTACATATGTAAGGTAAAGAGTACATTTTCTGTACCCCGCCCTCATTTTTCTCCCATTTGCCCTCCCTCCAACTTCTCCCGTGAGGTTAGTCTTGATGAATGTGTGATAAATGCTCCAGCTTCCTTTTCTATTTAAGTGCATTTATTTATAGCCTACAGATTGAGAACCCTTAATAGTACTCAGCAAGGCATACAAGATTCTTCACAACTGGATGTCTGACCCAAGGTCTATTCCCATATCACAGACAAATCCTATAAGAATGCAAGTTAGGTGCCCCATCCTGTGCCTTTATGTATGTATCTTGACCAGAAGGCTTGCTGCTTTCTTTTTCCTTTGCATGAATCCATTGAGATAGACTTTCTGATACATACATGCATTTCTGTGTGTGCACACACTGTATTATAATACGATAATTTGCTAAATGTCACAGTGTGTCCATCTTTGAGCTCAAAATCCATGAATGTCTCTGATCTTCAGCAGAGTAGAAGTTACAATAGTCAAACAGCCTAAATGACTTCTCAGTACTTCTGTGACTTCATAGCTGGCTCAGTCACCTCACTCCTAGGCAGTGTCCTTATCAAGTGGTATCCCTAATAGTAACCCACCCATGGAGATGCTCAATTCCAATTCCTTGAAATAAAAGGAAATGTAACTGAAATGTGTCTATCTTTGTGGGAGTAGAAGGATGTGTACTGGCATTCCTGTTCAGATGATGTCATAAGAAATTAGGCACTTTGTTAGTGTCATTAAAACTGTGATGTTGATGGATATAGTATTCTACACATAGTATTTATAGAACTATTGCCACTAAAATAGGCTTTTATTTTTTCTAGTTATAAAACAATTCATAAAATTCACAAGAAGTCAAAAAGTAATCAGTGACTCTAGTACCCAGAACTAGTGATTATTTATGTATAGGACATATACTTTTCAACTGCTTGTCCTATTTTTTGTTCCTTAGGTTTTTAAAGATGATTTTTACCGACTTCCAGTTAGTACTGTCTAGTATACTGTAAAAGAAGTTAATAAGAATACCTTTCTCATATTAAATGTAGAGAAAACCATGGAAACAATTTAAATTAATTCCTTGGTTTTAAATATGAAAAAGGCATGCTATAATGTGCCATTTTGAGTCTTAATATACTTCTACTGACTTTTAAAATGGTAGTTTTTTGATGGGAAGTTAGATAAAATTTTCAAGATGCTCCCAAGGGTAATTGTAGGACTAGAAGTCTAAATCCTGTCAGACTATTGGACTTTCAAGAGCACATTATACATGTTTAACTTATAGCTCTCAGAGATTTTGAGACACATGAAGATAATCTTTTCAGCACCGTAATGAGAGTGATTGGCTAGATTATAAAATGGATTGAGATTTTTAAAAATTGATTTCTATATTCAGTTGGGAGACTCTTCTATGTTAATCTTATTACATGGGTAAATAATCCTTTTATCATGTTATAGTCATCTTTCTGAAGGACATCTATGGTTTCAGCAGTACCACTTAAGATGTGACTTTTATTAAATGCTTGTGGGGGTAACTTAATTCATTACACAGAATATAAACCTTCAAATTAAATTCCTCTTTGCTCCAAATTTATGACTGGCAACGTCAGCTTTGTCTTTGAGTGAGGTCAGAGACTTGTTAGTGAAGCTGGTGCCTGTGTTCTGCATTCTGACGGAGTGTGCCCCTGGCCATGCAGGCTTGCTGAGATGTGAGAAGCTTCTACGTTTTCCTCTCCAGGTTCCCAGAAGAGATGAATGTTGATTGCACACTGGATTATAGGTCTCCTACAAGTTATACAATAAATATACCTTGAAAATTTTCATAGTAGAATGTATGTGCATATCATTGCCAATATAACTCACATTCTGGCAAAAGTTTGCTCTTAAGAATTACCATAAGATTTATCCTTTTTTGTTGTTGAGGATTCTCAAGGCATTATTTTCAGAATTAGCTAAATCATTACTTTGTGAATGCTTTTATTTTGGCTTCCAGTGTGCTAATTATTCCAACATTCCAACTTCATTAAAGGCCAACGGATAACACTATGGAAGCCCTTTTCCTTTTTTGATCAAATTAGTATCTAAGGTTATCTTAACATTGATGTGTGTCAACCAATGATAATGCCCATGCCTTCGGTTCCTTGATAGCTGTAGTGGCAACCAGTACTAGCAACCAGTACTCTTTCTTTCATCAGGTTTTCTGCTTCCTTTTACCTGCATTGCTTAGTTGATAGTGTTTTATCTTTTGAGGGATGTTTTCCATCTTTGTCAAACTTTATTTTTATTATAGGAAATCTTGTACCTTGTAGGGTAGATTTATATATGTCAATATGAAAATTGTGATTTCTATACTGGGAAATATAAACATATGTTGGTTATGGTAAAATTATTCATACTAATTTTAGAGACTTGCTTACATTTTGCTAACAGCTAGGTTTGACCACTCTGTTATTCACAGTATAAGTACTTTTAAAAGTCACCTATTACTGAGAGCAAGTCATAGACTTCAATGTCAGCAAAGATGGAGCCAGAATAACTCTCAGTTTTCAGGTCTGTGAATGGTAGAAGTGTGAACTAAATGAGTCAGTGTTGCTATATGAATTTTAACAGAAATAACTAACATAGACTACTTTGCCAATTCACATAAAATGGCTGATTTTACAGCTGAGATATAATGCTGAGATATTATATATAGGTCTTTATTTTGTTACTGAGATTGTATCTGTGAAAACTAAGGCTTTAAAAGAGTATAGGAAACAGTGAACTAATAGAATGTTAACTCTACCATGTAGATTAAATTTAGCTCCTGTGAGGAATATTTGTTCTCCTGGAAGTCAGG
Source organism: Dipodomys spectabilis (assembly GCF_019054845.1). Classification (NCBI taxonomy): domain Eukaryota; kingdom Metazoa; phylum Chordata; class Mammalia; order Rodentia; family Heteromyidae; genus Dipodomys; species Dipodomys spectabilis. Next base: position 3,997,145 of record NW_024870760.1, read on the forward strand.
ATTGAACATTCATCTTCAAATTCAGATTTTTAAGTTAAAATTACTGAGGTATAGGATATTCTTTAAAAACTCTATAAATATTTAAGTCTGGAACTCATACAAAATGCCAGAATATTCTATTTCTTTCCTGGTTTCAGGACTCCTAAAAGCTATTTTTTGGTCAAAGCAAACAAAATGCTTTGGAAATGCTCTGACTCTGTTCTTTTCCTTTGTCTTCTCTCACATGATATACCGAAGTGGATAGTATTATTTGTACATAATTAGAATGACTTTTTTTTCTTAGTTTTTATGTTCTGTTACAGGAAATTCATTCCCCAGCTTTAATAAGTCAGGGTCTTCCCCACTGGACTCCTTCCTCATCAGTGAGATTAGAGGATGGGGCCAGTGTACCTCCAGCTTCTTATAGTTAGGACTGAATCTCTAAGTCAATCTAAGACATGAAAATTTCATTGAAAGCTTTATGTAGGTATGTAGAAAAGCTAAAGAAAGAAGACCCCAAAATTGGCGAGAGTTCTATTATTATTGGAAGTGTAAATATTGATTATAAATCTGTTGTTGACTCTGCCACTTTAGGTAAGAAATTAGGGAATGGGCAAAAGGAAATGCCTTTTTTTAATTCTAAAAGTCCTATTTCCCCCCTTCCCCACACAGTCCCACCCCTACGGGGGACCCATGCCTATAATCCTAGCTACTTGAGAGGCTGAGATTGGAAGGATCATGATTCTAGGTCAGTCTAGGCAGTAAAATCTGTGAGACTTCCTCTCCATGAAAGAAATCTAGACATGGTGGCTTGCCCCTGTTATCCCAGCTATGAAGGAAGCCTAAAAGTAGGAGGATCATACATTGCTCAGGTGCTGATCTGTTATTTTGGCAACTATGAAAAGCCTAAAGTAGACAGATTGTGGCTCAAAAACATGGCTGAGCATTTAACAGGACCCTAAGAATAACCAGCAAGAAACAGAATTGGAAATATGGCTCATCAGGAGAGCATCAGCATGACAAATATGAGACTGTGAGTTCAAAACCTAGTACTACTATATAAAAGCTAATTTGCTGGGTGCCAGTGGCTCACACCTGTAATCTTAGCTACTCAGGAGGCTGAGATCTGAGGATCACGGTTCAAAGCCAGCCGGGACAAGAATGTCTGTGAGACTCTTATCTCCAATAAACCACTGGAAAACCGGAAGTGGTGCTGTGGCTCAAGTGGTAGAGTGCTAACCTTGAGTTGAAGAGCTGAGGGACAGCGCCCAGGCCCAGAGTTCAAGTCCCATGATTGACCAAAAAAATAAAAATAAAAAAAGCTAATTTTTTTTAAAAAAGAAATGATTTAAATATAATAGGTGATTTTTTAAAAATCTGTGGTTCTTGACAAAACAGATCTTTGAGTTGCTCATTCTTTTAAAAATTGTTTTATTATTATAAAGGTAATACACAGAGGGGTTACAGTTATATAAGTCAGATAAAGAGTACATTTCTTTCTTTCAGTGTTGAACCTAAATTTTATTTTATATTTTTTAAATGTAATTTTATTGTCAAGGTGATGTACAGAGGGGTTACAGTTCCACAAGTAAGGTAATGAGTACATTTCTTGTCATACAATGTTACCCTCTCTCTCATTTTTCTCCCATTTCCCTCCTCTCAATCTTCTCTCCTCACCCCCCCCCCCCCCGCCAAGTTGGAAAATTCATTTCTTTTTATTTTTTTATTTTTTATTTTAAAATACTGTACAGAGGGGTTACAATTACATGGGCAAGATAATGAGTACATTTCTTATCAAGCATTGTAGCCTCCTCCTTTGTTTACCTTTCCCATCCCTTCCCATCCTCCCCCTACCCACCCCCCCCAATCCTCCCCCGCCACCACCAAAGTTGTAAAGTTCGTTTTCTACATGACAACTTGTTCTTCTCATTGTTGCAATGGGTCCACCTGTATCCTTATTTAAAAGACTTGTTTTTCCCCTTCCCCTCCACAAATTATAGGGACATCAAATACAGTGAAAGCAGGGGTTATACCGTGGGGGAGGGACATACAAAGCAACAAAGAAATAATCTTATAAATGTGTTAGAAACAAATGCATGAAAAAAAACATTTAAATACATATCTTAGGGTTCATTTCCCTAACATCACCTTATCTGACCTTTTCTGCTTGACTAGAAATTGCAAATAAGGGAAACCATGGGACCTATGTTTCTTTGGGCTTGGCTTACTTCACTTAATATAATTTTTTCCAAGTCTTTCCATTTCCTAGCAAATGGGGCAATGTCATTCTTTCTGATGGAGGCATAGAATTCCATTGTGTATATGTGTGTGTGTGTGTGTGTATATATATATATATATATATATATATATATATATATATATATATATTTCTTGATCCATTCATCTACTGAGGGGCATCTGGGTTGGTTCCAGATCTTAGCTATGGTAAATAATGCTGCAATAAACATAGTTGTGCTGGTAGCTTTAGTGTGGTCTTGTTTGTAAACATTTGGGTAAATGCCCAAAAGTGGGATTGCTGGGTCATAGGGGAGTTCTATGTGGAGTCTTTTGAGAAACCTCCATACTACTTTCCAAAGTGGTTGAACAAGCTTACACTCCCACCAACAATGAAGTAAGGTTCCCTTCTGTCCACATCCCCTCCAGCATCTGTTGTTATTAGAGTTCTTGATTTTTGCCATTCTAACTGGAGTGAGGTGGTATCTCAATGTTGTTTTGATTTGCATTTCTTTTATGGCTAGGGAGGTTGAGCATTTCTTCATGTGTCTATTGGCCATCCTTCTTTCTTCTTCAGAGAAGTTTCTCTTTAAGTCTTTAGCCCACTTATTTATTGGGCAGTTGTTTTTTTGAGGATTTGTTGTTGGGGGATGGAAAATTCATTTCTAACATACTGTCTTGTGAGTATTGCTGTTATATTGATTCACCTTTTGCCCTTTGTCTCACTATTTTGTTGTTCCCCTACCTTTTCCCAAATCAGATAAACATATATAGAAGATATAGGGTACCAAGATCAAATACGGTGACAACAGGAGATAAACCAAAGTGGGGGGAAAAAAAACAAAAGAAAAGAGAAATAACTTCACATAGTACATTAAAAACAACAATGAAGAAAAAACTTCTTGTTTCCATTTCCTGGAGTTCATTTCAATAAATACTATTTTATATGACCCAAGGCACATTGGTATTGCACCTTCATCTTTCTCTCCTAAGGATATCCTCTTTTGGTCTCATTGTGTGTGAATACTTGTATAATTTATCATGACCTATTGTATTTTAGATCTATTTTCTGCATATCAAGGAAAACATGTGCCACTTGTCTCTCTGAGGGTGGCTTACCTCATTTAACATGAGTTGTGGGGCTGAGAAGGTGGCTCAGTGGTAGAGCGCTAGCCTTGAGCTGAAGAGCTGAGGGACAGCGCCCAGGCCCAGAGTTCAGGCCCCACAACCGGACCAAAAGAAAAAAAAAAGATTGTTTCTACATTTATTCATTGCCTTGCAAATGACCTAATATTATTCTTTCTAATGGCTGTTTAAAATTCCAATGTGTATAGATACCACATTTTTTGGATCCACTAACCTATTGTAGGGCATCTGGGCTGTTTCCTTAACTTGCTTATTGTGAATAGGGCAGTGATAAACATGGATGTGTGAGTGTCTTTATGGTATCCTAGCTTGTGATGTTCTAGGTAGATGCTGAGGAATAGTATGGCTGGGTTGTAGGGCAGGTCTATGTTTAGTTTTTTGAGGAAACTCCAGACTGCTGTCCAGAATGATTTACATTCCCATGAGCAGTGCAATAGGGTTCCTTTTCCCCTATATCCTCGCCAACATTTGTTGTTCAGATTCACAATGTTGGCCAATATAACTGTAGTGAGATGGAATCTAGGACTTGTTTTATTTGCATTTACTTTATGGCCAGGGACGATGAGTATTTCCTAAGTTGCTTATGCTATTTTCCACTCTGATATTGTTCATCTGAAATCACCATGATATTGTCACTAAAATGTGTTTAATGTTTAATCCTTAATTTCCTTCAACTTCTGGGTTGGCAAAAAATCCTCAAGTTCCACAAAAATTGGGGAAAATATTTTCTTTTTTCTTTGTTTTGTTTGACTTTTACTCTGTTGAGGATATCTTCTGGTACTGGTGTGTCAAAACATAGTGTAGGAGCCAAAACTTCATTGGTTCCAAAGTTTCCTAAATATCTCATTGAAAGAACAAAGATTTAGTGGCTGCATTCTCAACCCATGATTTACCTAAACACTTGCTAAATTGGAAGTTAGTTTTCAGTTTTCCTTCTTATATATTACCAAATACAAAGTACCAAGTAAATATTCTTATAAAATATTATTAGCCAAAGAAGGGTTTACTATCAGCGAATTATCTACTTCTCAGTTTTGGAGTGTCCATCAGAATCACTCTGGTAACTTGTGCCATCCAGGCTGTGTTTAGAGCCAAGAAGAGCAGTGGATTTGGCTGGGACCCAGGCCTCATTCGATAGTGTTGAAAGATACTTACGTGATTCCCATGTGTGGCTGAGATGAGAGCCTTTCTCTTAGCATATTTAATTTGTTTGGAATATCACAGCAACCCATGTTTTAAAAGAATATTTATGGGTGAGGCTATTGAATTGTACAATATGGTAGATAGAGAAAGTTTTCAAGGATAAGGTAGGATCAAGTTGAAAGCCTGCCTCGATCAACACCAGTCTGGTTAACTTGGACAGATGTTTTACTGTGTGTGGCCTGCAATTACAGTCCAGATTTTTGTACTATTCTTGAGTGCTTAATAGCATGACAGCAATTTTCTGATATTTTCTATTCACATCTAGTTTCTAGTAAATTCAGATATTTTCTGTCCAGTCTGTTTTAATTCCAGTGGTTATATAATGAAAGATCTGTAGTTTGATTTGGGCTAACAACCAACTATTGAGAAAATTTAAATTTTTGTGAATTTAGGATTTAATGAGTTCACATTATTATTTTCATTAAGAAGTTTTCTAAGGAAATTAGTAGCACAAACCTTTACAGAATAATGTTGAAATAAGAAATAAACTATTTAGAGACCTTTGATGCATGTAGGCATGCTCAATGCAAATGAGTCTCACATGTACACAAAACCAGATTTGGAAATAGGCTATATGGCAGGGTGGGCCAAGCTTGAATAGAATGAGAATAGTAATCTGTGCTACTGATGAAATCAAGGCCAGAGAACTGAAGAGGCTATGATAGACAGTGCCAACAAGGGGGTCTAGGACTCTTCCTATGGCTCTTTACTGGCCATCTAACAAGTGGGATGTCTTGTGTGAATTCTCCCAGCTTCTATGGAGAAAAATCACAGGATGCAAGATGATAGTCAATATAAGATACACATGATCAGTGATAAATGTTGCATAATTGCTTAAACTGTTAGCAATATCTGAAAATTGAAAATTTACTTTAAAGTCCTGAGTGAATGCCATTTTCAAATAGTGATTTGTACAGTTTTCAGGGACCCTGTGTTCAGTGCTGCCTGCTGGGATTTGGATGTGGGCTGTATACTATTTTTATTTCTCACCATTGGCATAAATGCTCCTTAGGTAGAACACATTATTTTCTCATGTTTTACATTAAAAATCAATGTTACCCATGCTGTGATTAAAACTGCTTTTTCTTAGGCACGAGAGGAATGAATATCAGAATGGTTTAAGGAGTTTTCCCAGAATTTTAGAACAGGTAAAATTTCTGAGCCTCCCTTATCAAGCTGGAGTTGCTAGGTGCCTCTGTCATTGCTTCTCTATCCTGGGAGGTGTGGAAAACTGCCAAGGTAGTTTTCAAGCAGAATGATAGAATACTGCATCTATGGCTTGCAGTGCAGACCCTAGAAAGGAACTGCATTTCTCAGTTTTCAGAGTACCCCTGCAAATTGCATGAGCATCTTATATATTTCAAAGAAGAAAGGACCTTTTCAGATAGCCCTTCTCTTAGTTTAGTTTCTTGAGATCTCCAGATAATCTCAGTTCCCATGGCCTACAAATGTGTGGAAGAAGCAGAAAACAGTAACAACTCAAGAGCACCAAGCTGGCATTGACTGCTCCATGCTTTGTATTGTACTTTTTCAGAGTGCAAATTCACCTGCACCAGCGGTAAATGCTTGTATCTTGGTTCACTGGTCTGTAACCAACAGAATGACTGCGGGGACAACAGTGATGAAGAAAACTGTCTCCTAGTGACTGAGCATCCACCTCCAGGAATCTTCAACTGTAAGTCCTCAACTCATTTTGGTGACATTATGTCAGGTGGTGTTTTTAAGATGGATAGGTGGTGGTGGGGTTGTTGGACTATGGAAGGGATGTTGTTTTCTGGTCAAAGGCACTTGTATTTCACAAAAGAAATGTGTTCTTTTTAGGATAAAAAGCAGAAGTATAATAGTAGGAAATGATAGCTTATTTTAAATGGCCAGTGGCTTTGTTTTGTTTGATGCCTATCTGAGAAGTACTGGTTAATTCCAAGAAGTCACCTAGTGTTACAGAATTATTTTACAATGTATCACTTCAGAAGCAATTTTAAATGGGAAATGATAGATATGCAAAGAGTCCATAATTAATTAGGAAAATAGAAAAAAATTATGAGACTTCTAAAGGTTCTAATCACGTGCTTCTGTTTGGTTGCAAAACAACTTGTATGAGATATTTATATGTATTAATTCCCAAGGCTGAGGCTTTGAGCATTTCATGCATTTGAAGAAGTAAAAGCAAGTTGAAATCCATTGGGTTTTGAACTCATGGTTTTATGACAAAGGAGGAAAAAGGATGCAATTTAGGACAAGTAGCTTATTTTCTATCCTTCCTTGGGCCAGGTGTAGTGGGTTGAAGGTGAGAACCTTTTTGCAGCAGCACACCTACAGGGAGAATGTTTTTCATACTGACTTTTGCTGTGCCTTAGAGAAGTATCCTCAAGGCCCAAGTGTTTGGTCCCCAAAGTGCTAATGGGAGGTGGTGGAACCTTTCAGAGGTAAGGTGCAGTTGAGGGTCTTCTGGTCATATGATGGCATGCCATTGGAAAAGGCATCGTTTTTTCTCTGTTTCCCTTGGATCCCTGGCTGTCAGGAGGTGAGCAGCTTTGTCCCACCACACGTGCCCCACTGTGACTTGCTGTCTTGCTATAGGGCCAATTGACCAAGGACTGAAGCCTCCGAAACGGCAGCAAAGTAAACCTTTCTTCTCTTCAGGTTAACTTATCTCAACCTTAGTCTTGTTACAGTGATAGAAAACTGACCAACTTCTTCATGGGGTCTTCTTACTAAAATTATTTCATGATACCATTAACTTCTCTCCTTGCTTTTAATGAGATTATTTTCAGACATTATACTCTATATAGATTAAAACATTTTTTTGTATTTGGATATTATTTTATTTTCATAAACACAGAAGGCAAACTTCAGACTTTGACCATTATGTGAACAACTGGTTAATCTCGATTTCTACAAAGAAATTACTTGTCATAAATGAAAATGTAATTTGGAAAATTATTTTTGTACATATTTTTTATTGTAAAAATGCTGTACAGAGGGGTTAACAGTTGCATGAGCAAGGTAATGAGTAGATTTCCTATTGAGTATTGTTGCCTCCTCCTTTGTTTTCCCCCTACCATCCCTTCCCTCCCATCTCTACAACTAGCCCCCCCCTCCACTGAAGTTGTAAAGTTCATTTTCAACATAATGTTTTGTACATCTCATTGTTACAATGGATCAGCCTGTATCCTTATTTAAGGATTTTGTTTTTTCCCCTCCCCTCCCCAAATTAGAGAAGTGTATATGCAAGATGCAGGGCAACGACTAAAACATTTTTGCTATGGAAATTATACTGCATAATTACTAATATTGCAAATGTGCAACTGGGAAAAGATTTAAGAACAAAAGCTATTTTCTTTATTAGTACTGTGTTTTAATATTGGGAAAAGCTACATATTACGTAATTAAAAATTACTGTACGATAGTGAACTTTAAGTCTGCTATTTAGATACTTGCTAAATTCAAGAATCTAAGAATATTGTTTCCTCAAGAATTTTTGTTGTGTCCATTTGCATTTTCTTATACTGAGTGTTTTTCAAGACCCATGTCTATTTACTGAGATGACATTTCTCAAAGATATTGCTTTCCTGGTATTCATTAGCTTATGTTTTCTCAGACTGTGTTTGTGTGGGAGCTTTTGTGTAATACAGCTGGACTCCCATAGGTGTAATCTGGCCAGTGGCTTCTGCATCTCTAGGTCTGGACCATCTCAGCGCTCTTGCACTCTAATGTTGTGAGTGTACTAGAACCAACGTGTGGAGAGGACCCATGAGAGGAGAGTGAGAGGTCATGGAAATGAGGAACTGGGAGCAGGGTGGGAAGGACTAACAGGTAGCATGCCAGCAGGCCAGGACATAGAAGAATCCTTCTTATGTGCCTTTCCTCTGAACGGGACCATGTTCATGAGCTCCACCACTAAAACGTAAGATATCCTTAGGATATGCCTTCTTCTAGCCAGATGGCTAGGCAAGGGTCCTGGTCCTGACACTTCCCTCCTTGCTACAGTGCCCTCATCAGCACAGTTGAGCGCCAGAATCATTTCTGGGAATACTACCTGGGACAGCTATACCCCAGCCAAGGGCGTCTGGTAAGGAGAGCAACAACATAAAGGGTGTTTGTTGTGTTGGTTCTCCAGACTTGAGAAACAGCAAACAAAAACATGATAAACTATGAAGAGACTACTATGATCATCTGTGGTACCTCAACTGAAATCGAGAGTTCTGTGTGGAAAGTAAGCAGCCAAACTTCTCTGTGCTGCAGTCTTTCACTGACTGTCTTAAAGATAATTCTTCTTTACTTTATGGTTTTTCCATTAAGGTCTTCCTGCTTCTTTTCCTTTCTAGTTCCTTCTCCTTTCACCCCTTCTTTTTCTCATCATTATTCTTTGCTAGTTTTAAAAGCATATCTCCAGATAGCTTTCCCACTCACTAAAACTGCAAATGCTTTAATTCTGTTTAAAGCTAGGCAAAGCAGGTAAATCTATAGATGGAAATTTGCCTTCCCAGAGAAATTTAAGATCCTATTGGCAAAGTATTGATGTCTACTTTACAAATATAATTAGAACCTGTCTTTAGAGCTAAAATGAAAGAGCTAAAATGAACTCTCTTTTAAGAAAGTTGGAGATTCAGGAGTCAGAATACCAAAAGGGCAAGATCATGACTGTTGCTTCAGGACAGATTGTGTTCAAGTTTTAGCATAAGGAAGTGACTGAACCCCTATAAGGCTTATACTCTGATACCTGTAAAATGGGAATGATTTTTGTTATCTAAGGTTGTTAGGATGAGTTAAATAAAATATATTAAAAGTACAGCCCATATAAAATCATATCATAATCATTCTCCTCCCTTCGTCCATCCATTGCTTGGCCATTTCTTGGGATTGTGAGTCACTCTGACTTTCTATCATCTGTTTTTGATGTCAGGGCTACACTTCATATGTAACAGAAGTTTGAAAGCATCCAAAAGTAAATGCATTTGTAAAGGTACTGGATATTTTCTACTAATTCTGTTCTCTTAGGGAGTTACCATAGAAAGTGTGCCATGTGAAGGTGGCTTGTGACCTGGCTGGTGACTGCTCCTAGGGGGCTCCCTCCCTAGGCTCTCTCAAAGCATCAAGAAGAGGTAGGCCTATTTGTTACCTGGAGAACAGCTTGTGGGGCTGGTCTTTTCCCTGCTTTTAGGGTATACAGCTTCACAATCAGTGATGTCTGGAGGATGGTCTAACATAGAGTGAATGTATATCCTCTGCTGTATGTCATGCCCAGAAAGTGTATAGAGTAAATAAGAAATATTTTTACTTTTGTAACACAAAGCTTAGAGGCTTTCCACATGTCAGTGAAGTTTTAATAGGTGATATGTGTTTTTATTGGATCACCTGCAGTGCATTTTTACAGCTGAAGGACAATGTCCCTTTCATTGACTAATAACTCTGTTAATAAGCTTCCCCTTCCTCTCTACCTTGAAGAAATTAAACTATGATAGGAATTCTTGTCTATAAAATTCTGTATCCAGAAAACAGTGCTTCCTTTCTGTTCCTGTTTAAGAACAGAGTTGGTTTGTTTGAACCTATTTTGTTCTCTTTAAAGGAAATATTCAATGTTATGATATTTGAGTGCCCTTAAGTTGAAGCAAGGTAGAATCTTTTGGATTTCTAAGTGAGCTAGAATCACTTCTTTGTGTCATTGGCTTTGTACCAAGGCTCAGATGTCTTGGTCTCTCATTTGTCTCTCATTTGATTGTTTGCTGAGCTTTAATATGAATTAAAGTTAGAAGGAAATCTCACTGTTATTCATAGTCAACAGAACTAATAACCACAGAAGCCCTATAGTAACTGTAAGTAGCTTTTACCTTCAGAAAGTGTTTTTGGAACCTAGATCTAGGCCCATCTGGTTTCATCTGCTTCTCTACCTGCTCCTTACCATGGCCAGAGATCTACTGACTGAGGCTGACTTTTTTTACTATGAGCCCCAAGGGGTTTTGCACAGATGTTGAATGCTGGGTTAGCATTGACTATCTCCCAGGAGAGTTTCTGTATGCATCTTTCTATTGAAGAGACAATATGCTGTCTGAATAAATTCCAAGCTTTTCTCATATCAGTTCTTTAGCTGCTTTATCAAAATACTATACTTCTGAGTACTAAGTATATAAATAAAATCATTTGTTAAGTACCTTGTTTAGTCACTGTGCCAGGCATTATGCGGAGGTAGGAGGTTTGGAGAGTGGATGAAGGGAAGTATAGGCCCTGTTGTCAAGGTGATGTCAGGGATCTCAGATTCACTCATACAAAGTAACTAAACATGTATACAAGGTTGAGGGCTGGCTGGTTCCCAGCAGTTTGTGGTTCAGAAGTATGGAGAAAATCATGCTTACTGGACCAGTAGTACTAGTCACTTCAGGGAGGAGGCATACTGGATGGGTAGAGGAGACTAAGTGTCAGATCCTGGAACAGGATGAATATGAAAGAGCAGTAAATGTAATGCTGTTCTGGAATTTGAGCAATGATTTTTTTTTTTTGGTTATGAGGCTGAACTCAGGGCCTGAGCTCTGTCCCTGAGCTTTTGTGCTGAAGGCTAGCACCACTTTGAGCCACAGTACCACTTCTGTTTTTTTGGTGGTTAATTGGAGATAAGAGTCTCATAGACTTTCCTGCCTGAACTGGCTTCAAATCATGATCTTCAGATTTCAGCCTCCTGTGTAGCGAGGATTAGAGGCATGAGCCACTGGTGCCTGGCCTGGGTAACAACTCTTAATTTGACAGCTGAGGCTGCCGGGACTGGGACAGCATGAGATAGAGTTCAAAAATGGGTTGGGCCCAGAGAGGAGTTAGCATGTAATGCTACACCTACTATATAGGTCTGTTTTGTTCTGGGAGCCTGATACTGACATCACTGTTCCCAGCTCTCCTCAGTGAGCTCCCTGCCTCACCATTTCTGCTTAGCTGGAGTTTCCTACTGAACTACATTTTCAAAGCCCCAGTACACATGTTGGTCGGGAGATCAGAGTTTATTTGACTTTCCAGAAACAATAGTCTATGCAGTTTGAAAAGAGCTATGTACTTTGAAAGTCTTGCAAGAACAGATGTTTCTTAAGCAATCTCTGCTGAAGAATTCATGCCACTGGACCTGCGGAGGAAGCTCAGACCTGAAAGGAAGCCAGATGTCAACAGGAACAACTTTTACTTTCAGCTTCAACAAAATTTCCAATTAACTGAGAGAATCTGATTCAAGGAAAGTAGGATAGTTCCCATCCTTACTGGAGGTAGAAGGTGCTTCTTTCCCTGTAGGTGTCCTTATAAAACTTAGTTTAAAAAATCAAATGAACTAAAGTCAATGAAGGGTACTCAATTAAGTCAAGATTTTAACTTTAGGACTTTTTCAGAGAGAAATTCCTCCCATCAAGGCCATTTAGGATATTAACCAAATAAGATAAAATTCAACATATTAAATCTGAGCCAATGGCCTTTCCTGCCAAACCAGCTCTTATTACCTTCTACACCCCCCAAAAGGAGCTGGCACCTTATTTGTCACCTGTTCTAAACATCAGTCACTAATCTCTACTGTACCTAAAGATGGTAATTTCCCACCTTCTATGTATTTTGTTTATGAGCTTTGGTACCAGATTCATAATCATATAGAAAACCTATTCACATCTGGAGCTCACAACTACAGGACCTGCATTTTTCTCTAATTATTTCAGTAAGCATGAACAATAACAGTTCTCTAATGTCTTGAAATATCTTGTTATAATGCATATTCTCCAGTTGTCCTATAAATGTGTATTTTGATTTATTCTGTTTACAAGTTGTTTTAATAAGGATCCAGAGAAGTTCCAAGTATTGTCATGGGTCAATATGTTCCTTAATTTTTGTTGTTGTTGTTGGTGGTCATGGGGCTTGAACTCTGGGCCTGAGCGCTGTCCATCAGCTCTTCAGCTCAAGGCTAACGCTCTACCACTCTAGCCCCAGTACCACTTTCAATTTTCTGGTGGTTTATTGGAGATAAGAGTTTCATAGCTTTTCCTTCCTGGGCCGGCTTTGAACCACAATCTTCAGATTGCAGCCTCCTGAAGCTAGAATTATAGGCATGAGCCACCAGTGCCCAGCTCTTCCTTAATGTTTTTACTCTGTTTCCTCTTATACCTAGCATTTCCTTCCTTTCCTCTCTCCTTCTGCCTCCTCTGTTTCCCCCTCCTTTTCCTCCATCTGTAAGTTTTGGTGAGTAGGTGTATGTGTTTGTTCTGCAGACATACATGGGCACTCAGGATTTTCCTGACTGCTTTCCCATGACATTGGTGAGTATGCTCATCCTGTCTCTCGGTAGGTAAGTCTAGAGAATTGGAAAGATTAAGGTATGAATGTTGTTCATCAGCAGGCACATTGTGTCTGGTTGTCTTTCTATGATGTTATCAGTCATTATGAGTTCCTCATAATGCTCTTTTTTGCCCAGTTAATTAGTGGAAATACTTCTATAAGGAGAAGCATCCCATCAATAGTTTGATCACTGTGCAGTATATATTATATAGGATTTAAGAATCAGTAGTTTCCTATTGATCCTTTAGACATAACCAGTGGGATTTTTAATTTGTCATTACAAATTGCTGGATTAAAAATGAGCTCAGAACTTACTTGAGTCATCAACTCTGTTCTCATCCCTTGGTTTGGGGGTAGGCTAAGCTCAACGTGCCTTTGTTACAGCACCTGGAAGTCATGTGGTTACGACCTCACAGCTGTGCATGGTATCTTGATTTCTTTTCCTCTATTCCTTCTCAGCTTATTCCTGCCCTTTGTTCTTGACTGCTTACTGACACCTTCCTGAAGTACTCTCTTACCACCTTATTCATGCTGAGCCCACCTACAGACCAGCCATGTACTCCTCTCTCTCCCCTACTCTTCTGGCTGCTCCAGGCCTCACATTGTGGTTGGGCTGAGCCTGGTCTCCATTCAGGTCCTGACCTCAGTACCCCTGAGAATCAGCTTCCCAGTCAGACCTCTGCATATTCTTTTTCCACTGTGTCCATCTGACCTGGTCACCTTGACTCTTCAGCCTGGTTTCTGGTCCTGTCCTAGACCCACATGCTTCCTGAACTTCCTTCTTTGACTTCAGGGCTCTCTGAGCTTCTTCCAGGGATCACCTGTTCACTGCCAGATCTGTGAACATATCTTCCCATTTCTTCTTTAGACTTCTCTCTAAAGCATACAAAGTTAGTCAGTCCATTTGTGAGGTGGTCTGCTCCTGTGGGATCACTGGAGCTGTACATCACTGGTTTCTTAGATAGCCATGGTTTTCCTTCTCTGTGGTAGCTCCTTGACCTCCAGGGGCCAGTCTTGGTCCCTAGTCTCATTTTTGCCTCCCATCTCCTTAACTCTAGCTCAGACTGATCCATCCAGCTTCCCAGAAGACTTCTTACAAGCCTTCCAAACTCTGAACTTCAGGTGCTTGAACTATACATTCTTCCTTCCAGTGGAGGGAGAGGCCAGGCTTTCTATTGATGTTTTCTGTCTTGGTGTTTTGATCATCTTCCAGTTACCAAGTTGGTCACTCTTCCTAACTATATCTCAAACCGGAAATACTTTTTCCTTCTTGGAACCCTGTAGTACTTTGTGCTTCTCTCAAGGGCTGTCAGTGTAATTTCCACAGGATACCAAGCTCTTTGCAGGTGGGGACTCTGCTTATATTTTGTCAGTCCTAATGCTTCTGCCAGAGCTTTGATTGTGCATAGTAGGCACTTTAAAAGTAGCCTTCATACCAAGTAGGCACTTTAAAAGTAGCCTTCTATCAAGTATCCTGTAGGCATGGCTTTCAGAAGCCTATGCCTATAAGGTTTCTGTCAGAGCCTTAGCCTACACATAACATGGACAATGTATGGTATATGGCCTAGGAAGTATTTACTGAGGAAGTAGATGAATGATCACTTTAGAAAACTCTGACTAGGGAATGAATGAATTTTTATTTGTATGGCCTAGTATCTGCCTAATAGGACTGGAGATTGAAAATCTCTATACTATTCTGGCAGCTTGTGTGATAGAAAAAGAAAGAGATGACATAAGGTCTATCCCTCTACTCCCCAAATTATCATTAAATGTATATCTGCTTACCCATAGACACCCAAACTAACCAAAGAATAAGTCTACTCTGGTATAAATATTATTAGACCAACAACTTGGTAGATTTTGTGCTTTATAACTGGTTAATGTTTCTCAGTCTAGCAACTTTTTGAAGGATAGATTTGTGTTTCTGAATATCCATATTCTGGGCCCACAAGAAATGTTAAATGCTTCTCACTGGGCCTAAAGAAGCATGGCTGTGTATGTATAAGTGCTATGTGCATGCACACATGTGGGTCTGTGTCTGTCACAGTACATAGTAAAAACTTGTACATGCATAAGTGGTTCATGTGTGCTGTGGTGTGTTTATAAATAGATGGGTGTGCAAGAATGCTTGTGGGGTATCTTACTGGTGTATGGTGTGTAGTCTTGGTTGCTTGATTAGTTCAACTGGAGTATCCCTTACATCCTGGGTTTCACAGAGCTACTAGAAGAACACTTTTCTATGGAAACAGTAAGACAGACACCAGCATAAACAATTAGGAGGCCCTAGGATTTAGTTTAAACACCGAGGTACACTATCAAATTCTGACTTGCAGTTGTGGCATTATCACTTGTGTGGCTTTTGACAGCTGCTTAGCGCTTTGTATCTTAACGTCCTTCCCCTTCCTTTCCCTTTGTTCCCCTTGCCCCCCCCTTCCCTTTGCCCTTTCTCTCTTCCTTATACTGCATTGAACTTAGGACCTGGAGCTTTTTAGGCAGGCACTCTACTAGCAGGTCATGCCTCCAGCCCTATACCTTGATTTTCTGATTTACAAAATGATGATTATAATATTGGTATCTTTCTCAAAGTGTAGTTCTAAGGATTTAAATCAATTAGAAGAGAGCCTGGAATGTAGTCAATGATAAATATTATTTACCTGAACATTTTGCAGCTTCCTGGAATAGGGTTGAGGCAGGAAGGGAGCTGTCATGTGCTGAGTACCAGCTGTTTATGTGCTTCACCTCATTTGGAAAGATTCTAGAAAGATTTCAGTAAGAATACAGTGCTCAGAGAGGTTAGGTAATTTATTCCATCACATGGCCAGAATATGCTACTGCTGGGATATTGAACTCAACTGTGGTTTTGTTTTTCCCTTTTTTACTCCACTTCTAGTATTTTTCTAGTAAGCTAGGGATTTGTTCATCTGTTCTTTGTAAGGTTTGGGGGAAGTAGAGATCAAGCGATCTACTGTTTTGAGTGGCCAAGAAAGGAGTGCTCCAAGAGAAGCTGTTTATTTTAATTAATATATAGATGTGATAATCTTGGTTTCATGTGGACTTTTCAAATAGATATGCAAAATTGACCTAGAGTGCTAGTGTATCAGTGGTCAGTGATGTTGTTGAATTCCTTGGGGTTTCTTCTCCCAACCGGTCAGTTGTCTATTCTGGGATTCTGTGCATTGGTGTTCTATTTATGTGGCCTGGAGGATGTCAGCTCCCTTCTGTTTCGTCTGTCTCATCAGGAAATGCCCTGTTATGATAAGATAGTGTGTAGCTCTGGCACAGTGAGCTATTGTTCTCCACCTTTACCTGCCACGAGCACCAAACACTCACCTCAGGCAGGCAAGAGCTCTCAGCTCCGGACCTGTAATATTTTCTGGCAATTGTAATGCACTCTGTATCCCATCCTGACTCTTGGAGCTGTGCCAGTGTAGGGTTGGTACCTACCTGTCTCCTGCTCCCAATGGCAGAGGCCATGGATGAGGGTCTACCAGTACGTTTTGTTGTCCCTGATCATAGTTCCATTAGGATGTGAAGCTTCTGTATGCTTAATACTTAATTGTGGCTTGCCTTAGTTTTGGCAGGCAGAGATCCCACGCAATGAGTCATGTTCTTCCTCAGAGCAGTATTTTTTGACAGAGATTTTTGCCTTCTCTTTCAACTTAAGAAAAAGTCTAAACCATGGCAAAACAATTATTGACTTGTGTGAAAATAAGCCAAGATGATATTTAAAGCCATGTGAGGAGAGAGAGGAGGAGGCTGTGCGTCTGTCTGGGCTGGCTTGGGAGCTGTGCTGGGTCAGGTTGCCTTAGGTTGTCACTGGCAACAAGCCTCCACCTGGGCGCTTGGAGTGGGGGTGGGTGTGGGGGGGGGAGACTGGCAGCCTACTTCCCCTACCCTGCCTTTTTTGTTTGCTGCCTTTGTTTCTCTGAGACAGTTTTCCAATCAATTAAAAGCTTGTAGGGTCTTGAACAGTAATTCTGCCTTTTCAAATAAACAAAGGCACAGAACAAATGGGAGGGAAAGTTTTAATAAACGTTAGACATCATTTCCTCCTGCTGTGACACTAAATTTACTCAGATAAAAACAACCTCTTAGATTTACATTTTGATTCTGTTACTGCTTTCATGTGTGCAGGGCTGTCCCACTTCAGATGAAATTTATCCACTTCTTTAAATATTTAGTAGTCTAGCGTGGATGTTAATGAAAGTCTGGTGGTGCTATTTTGAGAATTGCAACAATGATAGTAATTTTCAGTGTCAGATTCCTGCTTCGCAAAGGGAAAGAGGCATGGGAGGAGGAGAAGGGAAAATGGTTTCAGTTCTAATGGAGTTTGCCATTGCTGGCCGTGCCAGACAGATGGGTCATGAATACTGTCTAGACGCTCTCTGCCTGACGAAGCCCTGGTCTCTAAGGACACCAGTGAGACGCCAGCTTAAGTAACTGGGGAAAGTCAGGGCAAGCTCTCCTGTAATCAGATAGAAATCAATGCCAATCCTGCTTCCTGGGGGAGACGGGGGGGGGGGGGTTGGCGGGAGGTGATATGGGGAGGGGGTGTTAAGAGGCAAGGCCCTCTGTTACTGATCCATTTTAGTGCAAACTTGACAATTATTGGGCATTAGAGAGAACGTGAAAGGACAGTTGTAGTATGATAATGCCATTGATTTAAACTGTACACCTCCACAGAATGTACTGATAGAATTCAGACATAGTCTTCAAAGGCTAGAGAGAGGCTATGAAGTGGGGGACATCATTTAGTGCTGTTAAAGCAGGTTTACAGGTGACCTATGATAATTGTGTGTATTGAGGAACTTAGTAATGATCAAGTGGAAACTGCTAGTAGTAATGATCAAGTGGAAACTGCTAGTCTGACTACTCATTTTCTAGAGGTTAGCCTCTTAATTTGCAATGGGTGTAAAGACTCACCTGACTTACTTTTTCTTATGGTTCTCTGAGAATCTTCCAAAGCTGGATCCAATCACAGGCAGCTCTACTGTTGGTATTACAGGAAATTAGGTAAAAATTGCATAAGCACCCTACTGATACATGATACACAACTACGGTGGGTTCTTGTTCTCTGGTAATACAGATATAATGCCAGGAACCATGAGCATAGTTTTAAAGAGTTTATTTAGCAAAGAGAAGAATGAGCAGCCAGATCAAGAAACCTGTTGTCCTACTGGCTGTTTTGTATTGTCCTTCTGCACCTTTTTCTTCTCTCTCTTGGCAAGTTGTCGGAAGGTGATTGATATATGTGAAGCAGTCCAGACCCTATCCAGGGAAGTGGCAACAAGATGGTGGGATGGCCTGGGCTTATGATTGGTTTGAAACAAGCCAGACCCTGCTCTGAGTGGTAGCCCAAGAACAGTGGGTTTATCCTGAAACATGGCTATGTCCCCTATGTGGTGGTTTATAGGAAGGCTGGCCTGAATTATGGCAAGACCAAATTCCCTCCCCTGTGTGGAAGCCACCCGAATGGGGAGGGCGTGGGGCAAGCTGACCCAGCTGATTGGCTGTTTTCCTTCACTACATGGTTGAACTTGAATATATGGGCAATTATGGTTGTTTTACTCATTATTTTCTGAGTGCCAGAAATGGAGTTTTCCTGACACCAGTTTCTTTACTGAAAACTTCCATAAAAATATAGTAGTTGGGGGAATGTGATGTGGTTATTAGGATGAAATTACAGTTAAGAGTAAGGGACCATCAACAAGATGGAGCACAATGCCCAATTGTTTGCAGTTAAGTTGAGAGGTGCTCACTGTTTGGCTTGATGGCCATTAATCATATGTTTGCCTCAAAATATCACTCAAAAGATATATAGTAAAGTTTAGAAGGTACCATCTTTGGGTAACTGCAAAGATAAAGCTGAAAGTCAAAGCTATTATACAATGTGTTACATACTGAGGAAATAGATGGAACCCCAGAGAGATGCCCACCATCTGGACATCTGGATTAGTAGCTTTCTTGTCTCAATGGAAATATTAGCATAGGTTCTTTTTTGTTTGGGAATGTGTGTGTCTTGCTATGTAATCCAGGTTGGCTTTGAGTTTGTGATCCTCCTGCCTCAGCCTCCTGAGGGCTGGGATTATTGACATATACCACTATGCCAAGCTAGGGTAAACTTGATAGAAAACAAACACCTAAATGAGGCAAATATTACTTTTCACACTATTTTTATGGCATAACAACTAATAGTAGAGGGGAAATGTATGATTCTTCCTTCCAAGAAATAAGAGGAAATTCAAAGTTGAAAAATATTTTTTAAGTAAACAGACACTGGAAAGGAAGAAATTTTGTATTTCAAGAAATCTCAGTTTTGCAAGAACTAGTATATGTCTGGGACAAGCAGAAAAGGTTAAATAAGAAAAAAAAAAAAAGAAATCTCAGTTTTAAGCAGAGAACATGTCTACCCTGTTCCAGACGTTTCTTTTTAGAAGTATTACCATTGTCATGTACAAGGTATATCATTTCTCAGAAAAAACTTCTTTCCCTAAATCTTTGCTGGTTGTCATCACCATACGCTTACTTAGGGTATAACTTATTTCTGGAGATGACCTATAAGGAGTAGTGTTGATAGCAGTGAGGTCAGACATGAGGGTGCAATACTACATTGACAGTTTCAGGTGACTGCTCACAAGCCACATGCTTGGCAGAACCCCTGACTTTTGGATCTCTTCACATATGGTGAGAGGAATATAACAGACATCAGCCCATTCTAGACTCCAGACATTTATGGGGTTCAGATAATGTGCTGGCCATAAGAATATAGTATTGTCCCTTCTGTTACAGAGAGGACCATGCTCTCATGTGGCCATTCCAGACATGGCCTCTGAGCTAAAGAATGTGCTGAGGATTGCTGTAGGAATTGCTTCTTTAGGTGAAGTATAAGAGTCTATTTTTGTTCTATTCTAAACAAAGGGGAGAAAAAGTCACTTGAGTTAAACCTTAAGCTGCCTGGTGAGATGTAGTGTGCACTTGGACTGGTGATGGCAGCCTGTCCAGCCAGCCTGAGTTTGAAGTGGAGTAGGTTGAGTCTAATAGCAGCTCTCTTTGTCATGGGGACCTGCTCAATTGGTCATGAAAAATTACTTGCCACTCAACACTTGATGTGCATCTGTGAATTCAGATGAGTTCCCACAGAAAGACAACCAAAGAGAACATGCCTCAAAGAGATCACCTTCTCCCTATCCTATTACATATATGCTCAGAAGATTGAAATGTATCTGTTGTTAGTTCCATGGTAAGAGGGTTGGATGAAGCCACAGGGTTTTTTGTTTTTGTTTTGGTTGGTCATGAGGCTTGAATTCTGGGCCTGGGCACTGTCCCTCAGCTCTTCAGCTCAAGGTGAGCCACAGTGCCACTTCTGGTTTTCTAGTGGTTTATTGGAGATAAGAGTTTCACAGATTTTCCTGCTCAGGCTGGCTTTGAACTGCGATCCTCAGATCTCAGCCTCCAGAGTAGCTAAGATTACAGGCGTGAGCCACCAGCACTTGGCTAAGCCACAGTTTTAAGTGCTAATCTGACCTTAAAAGCATCTCCAGTGTTTTAGATCTATTGCCCCATCTTGCTAAGCCCTGCCAGGCCATCAGGAACAATGGGCACTGTACTATGCTGTACATGTTCTATGATTCCTTGCCTTATTCACATAGAATAACAGGAATTAGCTTATTACAAAACAAAGCAAAGCAAAAGATACTCAGACAGCTTAGTTTCAAAAGTTGCTGAAAGATGTACAATTATTGAAAGGTAATGTGTAGAAAACATAACAGATCTTTACTGTTAGAAAATGGCATCCTAAGTAGGAGAGAGACAGATGGGAGAGAGAGGAAGAGAGAAGGAGAGAGAGAAAGAAACAGAGATAATTTTTGAGCCTATTTCATGGAGGGCATTTCTGTGAGTGTTGAGTATTAAGAAGTACTGAACTGGGTGCTATGGGTGGATTCAGGTTGTATGGCACATGTGCCTACTGCTCAGCTTTATTTCCCTTTGGGGCCAAAGTGGTTCCTTTGGCAAGGTATAAAGGCGTGGGCCAGTGTCTCCAGTCCCCCTGTGTGATACAGAGGGAAACTGTCTGTGAGCCTCAGTGCAGAGAGAACATCATAGATAAGGAAGAAAATGTCTGGTCTCTGCTCTCCTGAGCAGCCTGGCAGGTTGAGGAAATTGGTGAGCAAAAATATGACATAGGAATTATCATGATAAGAAAGCTTGTTTGTAGATAACGTCTGGTAAGGCATATCACTAGAAAGGAAGTTGGAGTTAAATCCTAGACATCCAGTGGTATCAGGCCAAATCGTTTTATTTTCTTGCTGAAACTTTTTGAGCAAGATGGTAAGGTTACAATACAAGACGACTATATGCTGGAAAGTCCTTGGAGATAACCTAGTTCAGTACTCTACAGACAAGTTAAAAAAATGCGTGCAATTAAACTTAAAAAAAAAATGCTTGCAAGGTCACAAAAGTAGTCTTTGGCTCAGACCCTAATTTGTATATTGCTTAGTCTATGTAGGCTGCTATAGCAAAATACCATGCCATAGCTTATAAACAAAGGAAATGTATTTCTTACAGATCTAGAGGCTTGAAATCTAACATCAAAGTGCTACCAGATACAATATCTGGTGGTGACACAATTCCTGGGTTCTAGATGACAGTGCCTTTTCACCCACTGTGTCCTCACATGGTAGAAGGATCAAGGGGCCTCTCTGGAGTTTCAATATCTTGTCTGTCTCTTTTTCTCTCCTCTCTCTGTCTCTGTTTGTCTTTCTCTCTCAGTAGTACTGAGGATTGACTTCAAGGCCTCACATGCTAGGCAAGAACACTACAACTTGAGCCACAGCCCAGCCTGTTGATTTATTTGTCTTTTAGTTTGAGACAGGGTCTTGCCCAGTCTGGCCTTAAGCTTTCACGCTTCTTTCCTGACCTCTCTGATAGCTGGGATCACATGCCCAGATGGGATCTCTTTTTTAAGAACATTAATCTCATTCATGAAGCTTTTGCCCTCAGACCTAATCACCTCTCAAAGGCCTTATTTCCTAGTATCATCTCCCTGTGGGGTAGGAATTCAACATATGAAATTTTGTTCTTAAATTTTTTTCTTAGTCTATATGAATTGTATGAATGTGTTTCAATGTAATATGTATGTACATGTCCATTGATCAGGTTTACCTTGTCTATATTACTCTTATCCCTCCTTCCTTATAAACCATTTTAGTGGGTTTTATTGTGATATTTTCATAAAAATAGGTAATACATTTCTGTTCTAATCCCATCTGTCAGTTCTTTCACCCTATCACTTCTCATACGTTAGATACCCTCCCAACATCCCAACAGGTCTTACTGTTTTGCTTTTCAGAGGTCTAGATTCCTCATATGAATAAAAACATGCAATATTTCTCAGAGCTTGGCTTATCTCACACTTTCACCCATTTTCCTGTGAATGGCAGAATTTCATTCTTCCTCATTGCCAACTAATCTTCCACATTTTCTTTGTTCAATTATCACTTGCTGGGTAACTAGGCTGATTCCATAGGTTGGTTTTTGTAAATGGTGTTGCTATAAATAAGGACATGTAAGTATCTCTATTGTATGTTGGCTGATATTTCTTCAGATATATGCCCAGGATGCAGTGTGGTGCATCTTACAATGTTTTTACTTTTGGAGAAAACCTCCGTACTGATTTTCTTCATGGTAGGATAATTTACTTTCTCCGCAACAGTGTAAGAGGGTTCCTCCCAACGCCTCCGCTCCCCTGCCTCATGCCTGCATCCTTGCCAACATTTATTGTTGTTTGGTTTCTTGATTGGCATTCTGATTGGGTTGAGATAGAATCTGTGTCTGAGACAGAAACTCAGTGTTGATTTGGGTTTCCTTTGTAACTAAGAATTCACCTGTGAAGTGGGGAGGAGGGACACACAAATATTCATACCATAACAGTATGTTTCCTATTTCTAAGGCCAGTTCTCTTTCCTCTAAAGAAGTCCTCATATTAACCTTGTCAGGTTAGGCAGTGATCAAGGAAAGATTAAGGATAAGGAGAAAACTGGTAGCCTCAGTTCTTAGCAATATACTCTTCCCTGAGAGACCATTGTGTTTTCTTTTGTCCTTAAGAATTTAAGAGAATAATAAGAAAAACTCTACCAAGGGAACTGGATATGAAATATATACAGTGATATCTTTAAAGTAACTTTCTGTTAGTGACCCTTAAAACTCTTGTTGTTTAATTGTAAAGGTAATGTACTCAGAGGTTGCATTTATATAAGTCAGGTAATGAATAAATTTTTTTGTAAAAATATATAAAAAAGAATAAGGAGGGGCTGGGAAGGTGGCTCAGTGGTAGAGTGCTTGCCTTGCATGCATGAGGCCCTGGGTTCGATTCCTCAGGACCACATAAGCAAAAAGAAAAAAGCTGGAAGTGGCTCTGTGGTTCAAGTGGTAGAATGCTAGCCTTGAGCTGAAGAGCTGAGGGACAGCACCCAGGCCCAGAGTTCAGGCCCCATGACTGGACCCCCCCCCCCCCCCCAAAGAAAAAAAGAAAGGAGAGAGGTCCTCAGAAAAGATATTTTCCTATTGAGTAGGTGCCTCTGGGTGAACTGCATAGTCTCTAGGTATGTATCTATCAAAAAAAGAACAGAGATACAATGAGGAAAGGCTTACAGAGGGAGCATTCCCCAGCACACTCGATCTCAAGTGGCACCTTTTCAATAGAACTTGAAAATAGTCCTGTTACCTACATTATATAAGAGCCGTGCTGGAGGCATGGCTCAGAGGTAAGAGCACTTTCTTAGGAAGGGCAAGGCTCTGAGTTCAAACCCCAGTATTGTAAAAAGCAAAACAAAGAAAGAATTTGAAGCTGGATGGTGACATGATTGTGATCCCAGCACTAGGGAGATTTAGGTAGGAGGATCTTCAGTTCAAGGCTAGCCTGTACTACATAGTAAGACTCTGTTTCAATATAAAAGCTGCATTAGGAAGTAAGTAGAGAAAGTAAGAGTGTGTCCTACCTTAGAGTTGCCCCTGTGGGGGAAGCACTGTGTCTTTCCAGGCCACCTGTCACTGCTTTTCTCTTCTCTTAGTGTCCAGTGTAGCATCTCATAGTATGTTGTACTCTTGGTGCTATGAAAGAAGGAAGAGAGAGGAGTTAAAAAAAGTGTAAGCCGGGCGCCAGTGGCTCACACCTGTAATCCTAGCTACTCAGGAGGCTGAGATCCAAGGATCGCAGTTCAAAGCCAGCCCAGGCAGAAAAGTCCGTGAGACTCTGATCTCCAATAAACCATGAGACAACTGGAAGTGGCGTTGTGGCTCAAGAGGTAGAGTGCTCTCCTTGAGCTGAAGAGCTGAGGGACAGCGCCCAAGCCCAGAGTTAAAGCCCCACAACCGACCAAAAAAAAAAAAAAAAAGTAAGCTTGCCATTATTTCAGGGCACAGATTTGTCTCAGAAAGAATGGTGGCAGACAGAAGAGGACTATCTCCCAGAAGATAGTATCTGAAAGTGAATGACAAATGCTCTCTTAAAAAAATAAACAACAAATATTTTTATTAACATATTTCAGTTGTACAGGGTAGTTTCATGGAGAAGTTTTAATACAAGAATATAATTTATTTCATCAACATTACTCAATCATTCTTCCTCCTCCACTCTCCTTCCTAAAATAATTTTAACCTATTTCATTGCACTGTTTTTTTATTTTTTTCCTTTATTGAGATTGATTACATAAATTTCACAAAATTCACAGTCTTGTGGGATAGTGATACTTCAAGTCACAAATGCATTTTAACCTTCATGAGGCGCATTGTCATTATCATGGTCTATAAAGCTATCGTCTTTACAAACTATTACAACTATTTTTTCCAAGCTGGGTGATATGTATATTTCTTTCCTTTTGCTTAGTATAAGCTGATCCCTCTTTCTCTCTCATTCCCTCCCTCCCATCGCTGCCCTTGAGTTGTTCAGTTTATTTAATCAATGTCCAGTGCAGCTTTTGGGCCCCTCTGCTATATATTTTCCTGTTTCCCACTGATTCTGTGCCCTTCTCCTATCTTTCCTCAGATGCGCACCTGTATATACCATATATTAGATCTAAAACGAGGAGTCATCTAGAAGTAATATGACAAATTAAGAAGAGGTCCTTTGTTTCTTGAATCTTGTTTACTTTGTCATATCTTCTTGCATTTAGAGTTTAACATCTGTGTATCAGGCAGATCATGTGCTGTGTGTCTCTCTGATCCTGGCTTACCTTGTTCAACATGATTTGTTCTAGTTCCATCCATTTGCCTGTGAATGCCATTATTTTGTCCTTTCTAATGGCTTTGTAATACTCCATTGTATCCGATTTTCAGATCCACTCTATAGTGGGGCATCTGCCTTCTTCATGGACACTTGGGTTGAAGCTTAGGGGGCGTGAAGAGGAGATATTCACTGAATGAGGAGGAAGGAGTAGAATCTTCTCCCCATTGGGAGTATTCCTACAATCTGGCACTGAGAAAAAAATCAAAGGACTTTCATCACAGGCAATATCTAATTATGTTTGATCACTTTTTAAAGATATTTTTTCACATATGAACTTTCTGAACAAGTCCACCATGGTGAATACTTATTAAATACTAAGTGCTTCAATCGATTCATCTTATTTGATAGTCACAACAGCCAGATTCAGAAGAATACCAAGTATTCCCTCTTACAAGATGGGAAATCAGCAATGAGTCTAGTTTGAACCTGCAGCTATGAGTGCGGGTGATCCCTAGTGAGAACCTCAGGAACAAGAGGCAAAGGAGTCCCAAGGACTGATGAGGGATAACATCCAGGAGGAAGCTGTAGAATGCTTATTTCTAAGTGTAATGATCAGTGGAGTGAAAGGGAACTCAAGATGGGCTATTTGGAAGCCTTTGATCCTGGTCAGAGTAGGGAGAACTGAGTGATGTGCGCATGTGGTGAGCATGTATGTATGGACCATTTGTTGTGTGCAAATGGAACAATTAAATAGCAGCAAAAGTCCAAGTGGAAGAAAGATGCCTAGCCCTCTCACCCTTGAAAAGAAATGGATGCAGACCTTGTTTTGCTTTGCTCTCTTTGTGGGTATGTGGGCACATGTATGGAAATCAGAAAGTAGGTGAATTGTCTTGGTGTTGTATATTAACCTAGGTGTAAGGTTCAGAAGGGGTGGCGTCCTTGATCATGTTTTCCTTGGAAGCCCAGGACTGAAATTTGTTTATGTCCTAGATCACATTGGATTAGTGTGTTCTTTGTATCACAAGAATGAGTTAAAACAGTCAGTAGCTCTGCTCCTCTCTGCAGTGGTTCATTAACACCTCAGGCTGAGGTTTTCTCAGTCTGCTAGCAAAGGCAGTTTTGATCCCTGGATTCCCTTGTGACTCAGACAAGTGTGCTGAAGCAGTGGCTACTTCTGCTATTAACTTTAATGAGATAAATATTGGATGCAACATTTAGACAAGAGAAATTTCTCTTTGTAAATAATGTGATTATTTTAAGGTTTTTAAGAGAGGTGTTGGTCGTCAGGGCACAGAATGTCTGCCAGTGCCTGCTAAAATTAGAGACTTCTCATGTGCATTGAACTTATCATTCTTTGAAGCATACCAGGCCTCCATCTGTCTTTTACACTATTAACCCTTTTAATTACTTTTCAACTCTGTCCCTAATAATGCTGTGTAATCTCTTTACTGGGGACAGTAGTGACGCAATGTGTGAATCCAGAGTCTGGCACCTTGTAGCACCTTGATAGAAATAGAAAGCTGTGATCTCAGCATTAAAATGTTAACAGGCTGCATGCAGCAGCTAATGGGTGTCACCTTTACACTGCAGATGTTCATTCTGATGCTGCTGCCACAGAGGACAGAGACAGCACAGGAGCATGCTGCTCAGATACAGAATTTTCCAGTACTTCATGAGCCACCACCTTTCTGGAGTTGTGAACCTTTCAGTATGACTGTTAGAATGCACAAGAGAACGCAATGCACACATGAAGGAGAGAAGCTAGCAACGATAGAAGGCAGTCATTTAATTAAAATAAATTAGATTTAATAAACATTAAAAAAATGGAGTTTCTGAGCATTACAAAGGGATCTCGATGTATTGTATAAACCTATAAAAGAATTCCAGGGCTGGGAAGGTGGCTCAGTGGTAGAGCGCTTGCCTTGCATGCATGAGGCCCTGGGTTCAATGCCTCAGCACCACATAAGCAAAAAAAAAAGCCGGAAGTAGCGCTGTGGCTCAAGAGGTAGAGCGCTAGCCTTGAGCTGAAGAGCTGAGGGACAGCACCCAGGCCCAGAGTTCAGGTCAGGCCCATGACCAGACCCCTCTACCCCACCCCCCCCCAAAAAAAAAAAAAGAATTCCAAATTCATTTAGTAAAGAATATGCCAAATTAGAAGGAAGTTTTGGGGTTTATTACATTAAATATAAATAGTAAGGAATCTTGAATTTCTCATTTGAAGTTTTCTCCTGTGTGTGCATCCTAGTCATATTGGCAAGAAATGCCTTTCTCTTAATATTTGTTTGGAGGACTTGGGTTCAGTTCCTTTGAAACACATACTTAAGCTAGGAGAATACATGTGGCTGCAGAGTCTCAGCCTTGCTCCTGTGGCTGGGGCATAGCATGCATCCAGCTCCTTCCCACCTTCTGTGTAGCCTCAAGGGAAGATGCTCAGGAGCTGTTCTGCCCACCTGACCTTTGTGTGCCTTCAGGTCCGACATGGGCACAATTGAGAAAATATTGGAGATGATAAATTATATGTTTGGGATTATGAAAAAACAAAGTATTGTTGAAATAAGCCTATTATATTTGTCCAGATATTATCTAGGGACTCTCTCAACTTTCCAATATTTGAAGAGCATTCTGGACCTTCTACCACTTTTTGTTTTTCGTCTACTATTGCTTCTTCTGAGTAGCGTTGAGTAAGAAATACCAAGAGGTGAGTGATGTGGTTACCATGACACTGTATTATTTTCAGCTCTCTAGATCAATTTTCTTTTTGTTTATTTCTTTTCTTCTGTATCACTCTGTGGATTCCTCTAACCAATGATTGACCTAATTATTTGTCAAATTGCCAGATGACAAGTAAATGTCTAATTGCCAGCTTATGAGTAATCTTCCAGAAATGGTTTGTTTTATTCATTTTGGATCCTTAGTGTCCAACACAAGACTAACACATAGTAGACACTAAATGTATGTCCCTTTTGACATCATCTTTGTAACATATATGTACATATTTGTATTTATCATCTGTTTCCAAGTGGTATGATATATTCTGGAAAATATGCTATTAAGCAATTTTATTGTGTAAAATATCATAGATTGTATTTACCACAACCTACATGATAATATAACCTGCTGCATATTAGACTACACACACATACATGCAGCCCAATATTGACCGAAACATTGTTATGCAGAGGGAAACTATACATACAAATTGATTATATATACATATTTATTATTATTTAATTTTTAAAAGTAGTTACAGTTAGGATATGAAGTGTTTCCTCCCCTAAAGCTCATGTGGTTTTGTTCCCCAGCTGGTGGTGTTATTGAGAGACGATGGAGTGATAAGGATGTTAACTTTATCAATGCCTCAGTCCATTCATGAGTTCATATTAAATGAAGATGGGACCTGGTTAGAGGAAGTAGGTCATTAGCAACATGCTTTTTTTGTCTCTCCTTCCTGAACTTCCCTGTCATTCCACCATTATGTTTTTGCCTTGCCACAGGTCTACTATTAAGCCATTGACCATGGACTGAAAACTCTGAAACTATCAGCCAAAAACACAATTCCTCCTTTAAGTTGATTTTTTTTCTATTTTGTGCCAGTCTTGGGGTTTGAACTCAGGGCCTGGGTGCTGTTCTTAAGCTTGTCTGCTCAAGGCTAATGCTTTGCCATTTGAGGTACAGTTCCACCTCTGGATTTTTTGGCATGTAATTGGAAATAAGAGACTAATGAACTTTCCTGCCTGGGCTGACTTTGGACTGTGATCCTCAGATCTCAGCCTCCTGAGTAGCTAGGATTACAGGTGTGAGCTACTGGTGCCCAGTTCTTTAAGTTGATTTTTTAAAGGTATTTCATCACAGTGATGAAAAATGACAACACAAAAGTATTACATAGAAATAGGAAAATGTAAGTCAATTTGTGCTGCTAGTGTAGATTTTGACCATATCTCAAGCTAAAGTCACTTACTAAATAGTAGATCAGCAAAGCTATGACATGTTTTTCCTTAAACACGTGGTTTCTTTGAAATTTTGTGGCTTAGTATTAACTGAAATTGCCTTCTTTCTCATTTCCAAAGATCTAGATATCCATCATGGCTCGGCTCTAATATCTCCCTTCCTGTAGACTTTTTTTTCTTTCTTTCTTTTCTATTTTTTTTTTTTTGGCTGTCATGGGGCTTGAACTCTGGACCTGGGCGCTGTCCCTCAGCTCTTCAGCTCAAGGCTGGTGCTCTACCACTTGAGCCACAGAGCCACTTCCAGCTTTTTCTGCTTATGTGGTACTGAGGCATTGAACCCAAGGTCTCATGCATGCAAGGCAAGCACTCTACCACTGAGCCACCTTCCCAGCCCCTCCTGTAAAATTCTGAGTATTCAACCACAAGAATTATTTTTTTAGGCCCAATTCCAGAAGGCTTTACCTTCTCCTTTACAATTTAGTTATTTTGCTGCTAGTCCCACTCACCCTCCATGGAGCTCCCTGAAGGCACTGTACCATACCCTAGAGAGCCTTTTGCCCACAGTACCATGAACATAACTGATACTTAATAAGTGTTTGACAATTAGAGAACATACCCATGAATTTTTTGAAAACAATGTATCCCACTATCGCATTTACGATTATAGCATTCGCCATTAGTATATATTCTAATGGTTCCTTTGCTTTTTCCTAATGGTTAGAGTTGTAGGTCCATTAGTTTCTTTGTTAAAAAGTGTACTAGTAGCAACTCCCCAAATCCAAACTGGACTAATATAACAGAACATGAAGGTCTGGGATCTAGGAAGTATATAGAGAAGCCTGCTGGCTTGTCCTAAGACAAGAACAGCAGAGCAAAGCTACATTGTTGTGCTGACTCTGCGGAATGAAGGATTCAAAATGCCATTCGTGCAAAATAAATTTAGCAGCTAAGAAGGAAAGCTGCACGTTACTTTAAAAGTGTTGTGTGTGTGAGAGAGAGAGAAAGATTGAGCGAGAGAGAGGAGGCGTAACTGTTTTGACTAGGAGAGTAAGTCTTTTTCATGCATGTATCATTTATACATGCATAATGTTAGGCTTCCCACTTGACTATGTTGGAGCCCATAGGAGCAATTGTGTATGCATTCTGAAACATTTACTCCATTGTTTTGTTTTATTCAGTTGTTTAAATGGTTTCTATTATACATTTTGTAGCCTAAAAATGCCCATGCCTTAATTTTTGGGATCAATGAGAATGTTACCTTATCTAGCAAAAGAGACTGTATTTACAAATATGATTAAGATTAAAGACACTGAGATATAGAAATTACCTTCTTCAAGCAGGCCCAATACATGAGTCCTCAAAAGTGGAGAGCCTTTCCTGCCTGTAGTTAGAGGGATATGTGGTAACTTCTGATCTTCAGAAATGTAAGATACTTAATTTGTGTTTAAGTCACTTAAGTTTGTGGCAGTCTGTTACAGAAGCAATGAAAAACTGATACACTTGATATACTTTTAACATAAAGAGAATAATTAACTTTCCAGTTCTATATTTTCAGTGATTGATTGTACTCTATGAGGAATACTTATAGGATATGTACATTAGTTGTGGGTCTGTTAGCTTTGGAAGTAAGCAATGTAGGCTAAACCTCCCTAAGTTTCTGCCTTAGATCACATATTTGATGCAGCTTTATTACATGGTTATTGTTGCTCAGTTCGTGACAGAATATGATCTAGACCCACTATCTCTTGAGTTCCTAACCATAGACAGTCATTGCATTACATAGCTTCATTTTGAATAGGGTTATGAAGGAGAACTACTGAATATTAGGAGGATAGAGAATATTAGAAGAACAGAGAAATATTTGAGAGTAGTTAACTATTACTACTTCCTAAGTTGCTAGTTTTCACATATTTCATTAGAGAATAAATCTATATTGTGTAACCAGTGGTGTAAGTGTCCTGTTTTGTTTTTGTGTTTTTTTAATAGATCTAGTGCTGAATTTTAAAAAAGCAAAGAAAAACTTTTGTACATGTCTTATAAGGAAATACTGCTGTTGAAAGGGAACAAAGAAAGAGACAGCATGGAAGCATTAAAGTCACGAGTTCTTTGCTTCTCATTTTGGAGACTGGAATCTTTTTTGGTTATTTATATGTTTTTCAGTCTTTTTTTTTTGGCCTGTACTGGGGCTTGAACTCAGAACCTGAGCACTGTCCCTGAGCTTCTTCTACTCAAGTCTAGCACGCTACCACTTGAGCCACAGAGCCACTTTTGGTTTTTTCTGTTTATGTGGTAGTGAGGGATTCTACTCAGGGCTTCATGCATGTTAGGCAAGCACTCTACCACTAAGCCATATTCCTAGCCCTGGACTCTTAATAAAAGATATTGGAGATAATTTTGATTACACATATGCTTAATTATTTAAAAATATATACATGTGCCATTATAAACTTTATAAATAAATATAAAATTATAGACTTTATATAACATAAGACAGAAATAAAACCACTTCCATCTCTTCTCCCAATGCAAAGGAGTCAGCTCCTTGTGGATGCACCATTAGTAGTACATAGCGCTGCTCTAGAAAATTCTGCCGCAGTTTCCTACTGTGTGTCCCCAAAAACTTTCCACAGCTCCATGGGCATCAATTTCTCATCTGGATTACTGAATAATTAATGAGTTTAATGAGCCTACCACTTCCTATTGGAATGGATGGCTTTCTTTCCCTACAAGTTGTGTGGGGACAGAAGCTGACTTGTCTCTACTGTGGGTCACAGGGCATGCCTACAGAAGGTATTCTGTGGACATTTTCTAAGTATGAATGAATGTGCTCATAAATTTGACTACTGTAGAAAATCAATATCATCAGAGTTCTCTTTGTCCAGTGTTAAAGAATATTGGGATTTTGAGAGTTGCTTTTGTTCATAATTTCCACTTATACCAGGAAGAGTAGAGGGATATCATAAACAATAGCAAGAAGAGCAAAGAACTCAAAGTGATAGTGACACTAATCAACTGAAGGAGAATGATTAATGTATGAAAGAAAATGACACTGAAGAAGCAGCTTGTGTCAACTATTTGATTAGGTTAAATGTGTTTAAGCTTTATTCTGTAGAAATAACAGGAAGTGTGTGAGCAGGAGGCTGCCATCATGATAGCCCCAGCAGCACTAAGACCATAACCAGTGCTTGTGGAAACTTTGATGTTCCTAAAGAATGGGGAAACTGTTTGCCAACTGTGATCATATTGGACACAAACCATACTATTGTTCAGATTAGGTGTGAAGTAAGTTTCAAAAGGACAGTGGGCAGTAAATCAGAAAGCAGGGTTCTGACAGCATTTAACACAGGATGACAGCAGAGAGAAAGAGAGAGAGCGAGAAAGCAAGAATGAGAGTGAGCAAGAGAGAGACAGAGAGAGAGACAGAGAGACAGAGAGAGAGGCCTGGGCAGGCATTTAGGTGACAAGCCTGGACTCTGCAAACCAAGAAGTCCTGAAGGGGATTAGTCTTATGGTTTGGATGTCAAATGAGATATACAATAAAGTAATTTTTTAGATAGGGCTGTGAGATATTTAGTGTCAAGTTAGCTGTTAGATCATGGAACTGATTTTAAACATTATGGAAAAGGAAATCAGGAATTATGCAATTAGAATTTGTTTTCTTTGCTTAATCAATGTGAAATTCTTTTCTATTCAAGTCTTGAAAGCTCCCCAGGGGAAGCAAATTGTGTCAGAACAGTAGAGAGAGGTCCAGAAGGCCAGGGCAGGCTTAGTCATGGTGGTTGTAAGGTAGATCAGGGAAAATAATGATATAACCCAGAAATACAAAGACCCCAATCAAAGCCCCAACTGGTAGTTTACCTATAATGAAGGAACCAGAGATAGTGGCCTTTTGAAAGAGAACAGCTTGCTGCCTGAACTTAATGAGTGTAATAGTACTCTTGTATGGAAGTACTTGTGAGAGACCTGGACACTTGGGTAGCATTTCTGTGGCTGCCTTTCCTGGAGTTTTAAGCTAACATCAAGTTCATATCACTGTGGCAACTTGTACATGGCTTTAGAAGGAAGTGGAGAGACTTTAATGTTACAGCTGTTGTAGTAATTCATTACTAAGAACCTCCGAAATCCAGGGCTTCCAGATTCAAGCATTGTATATGTGTGCACTCAAGAAAAGATTACCATGTGAACAGTAGCTTCTTCCTGAGTGTGACCACATCACCCAAAGATTTTGTAGGTTGATCCTGTCTTACTTGGATTCTCTCCTCTCTCAGCTCTCATTGTTTCCTTTGTCTTTCCTCACCCCTTTCAAAGCACCTGCTTCTTGCTAGATCCACTTCCCAGTTGTTTGCATCTCTCTGAGCCTGGAGTTTGTAAGAGGCTATCCCCTGAGTGCTCCCTGGAAACATAACTGGTGAAGAGAACAGGATTTTTGCCCTGTGTTGCCTGTTAACATTGTAGCTCCATTCTGTTATTTTTATGCTTAAACAGCCTTAAAGACAGTTGTTAACACATATTCTCATCTCTCAACTTGGCAATTCCTTGGATGGCAAAAAATATATCATGCCTTCCAGTGGCGTTATTTTACATTATATGATGTCCACCACACTCAATCTGATATCCATTCCTAATTCGGAGTTATTAACTGCAAGTCACTTTTCAATCATCCTAAAATAGCCCTCTGGGCACATTTGTGCTCCAGGAAAGATGGCCCTGGCAAGAAGATCGCTGCAGCACCCCGCATTTCAGACCATCTTGACACCCACCTCCATCTTTGTGGGAAATGTAGCAGCTAAGAAATGTGTACTGCAGGAGAAGAGAAAAAAAAAAAACAAGATTTCTTTTTTAAAATGTGTTTCTTAACTTGTTTCCTGGCATAGTTTCTGCATTTATGGATAGTACTTCTCAGCCTTTCATGAAATCTCTGCCTCTCTTATAGGTGGAAAAAACAGAAGTTTTTTTTTATTATAAAGAAAAGCTTTAATCTAGTCCAAGAAACTGGGGGAAATAGACTTCTTTTCTCTCTTTCAGCCCCATTTTCCCTACCTAATGTTAAATATGGCTATTTCTCCCAATTTAGAGGGTTCCTTTGTAGAATATGAATGAGCTATTTACTGGTTAACAAAAAGACAAGCCTTTCAAGTACAAATGGAGCTTTGGAGATCTCTCAATTTGAAAGACTAATCTCTGCATAAACACAACTGTTTCTCCATATTGCTGGGAACACTCCATCTATCTGTTTGGCCACATTTTCTATTATGGTTTTTATAAAAGGAAAGTATGGCTAATGGCTCAGCAGAGAAGTATTGGGCACAGTAGCAGTAGAGATGTATTTACATTGCCTTAAACGTTGTTGCTGAGCAAAGAACAGTAATTTTCTATAGAAATTTCTCTAATCTGATAAATAAAATTAGACACTGTATATTTTCATTTCCCTATATGTATCTGAGTTTGTGTAAGAGAATAAGCTCATTTCAGTGTTGTGGTTTTTCTTATTATCTGATTATACTTGTTGCTTTTTAGGCTCAAAAATTTTATATCAGGTCTCTCTTTTCTGTATTGAAATGAGTGACAGACCTTAACAGTGCATGATTTGATAATTTCAGAGGTTATTAGATATCTAACATCTTTTTACCAGGAAATACATCTAGATATAGACAGCCATTGCTTTCAGAAATACCCTTTGGGCCTGACAGGGCCTGACTGTTTTGAGTTTCACATCCTTGTAGATGGGGGCTTTCCAAACCCTTCTTCTTTCCAGCCTTTATCCCCACCCCTGAGATTTTAGGACAAAACTAGATTAGTGAATTCATGGCTTGACAGACTGAACAGAGAAATGAAGCTCTGTGCTCCATATTCATGTACATCTGCCCCTCATGGTGACATGCTAATTGGTTGGCCAGTGCACAAGACAAGGAAGTACAGGTTTCCTGTTGCTCACACAGTGCTTCCTGTCTGCTGTGATTGAAGAAAGGCAAATGAAGTGAATGAAACGGAAAGAAATCTTGTTCAGCCCAATATGGCAGCCTCTCCGATACAAATCTTAAACTTGGTTATTTAATAAGTACATTGGCATTTTGTGATTTGAATTAGGTCATGTTTAACCTGTACAACATCTTGTTTTTAAAAACCTGGATTATCTTTTGATTGCTGTGGTTTGTGGCTTACATGTTAATGTCAGGTTATCAAACAACATGTCATCTATCCATTCTCATGCTGCATTTTTCATTCATTCTAGAGGTCAGATGAATGTGTTCAAACTCTTAGTATGTTGGAGTCAGAAATGAAAAAAACAGCCTTCTATAAACTCTTACATCATATTATTACCAAGAAGTTATGAAAAAATACATTGTCCTGGATATTTTTTAGCTCTCAAAATGAATGAAGGAGGTAAAAATTCAAAAACATGGGCATGTTGAAATATTTGGTGTTGAAATATTACTAATTCATTTGTATGGTGTCTATAGCCTTGCTCTGACTCAGAGCAAGGGTATAGGGCAATATTTACTTCCACTCACTCCCCTATTAACTTGGAACACGTAAAACAACTCTAAATTTTGCATTGGGGTCATATTTGTTGGTAGAGGACAGAGCCAAAAGGAAATGTGATTTCGTGATTAGGCTTGCAGTTTGGCTGAGGACTGTTATGGGGAGAAACTAAGTCCAGGTGACTGCTTCCTGTTTACTAGAAATGTTTTTCTCTCTTTTTAATGCAATGCTAGGTTATGTTTAAAGTATAAAGTAAGATATGCCTTTTTATCTAAAATCTCAACCAACTTTTTGACACTCTTTGCTTGCTTTCTTGTTTTATGTTTTTCCTTAACACTAATTAACCTACTCTATATTGCCCTATCTAGTTTACCTCAGTTTACAGAATGTTATTTCAGAAGGGTGGAGTTTACCTACTGCTTTGTTAACTAATGTGCTGTTAATACCTAGAATAATGCTTTGAATAAACTGAATATATATTGAATGAAATAATCAACCACTCTTTGAAATGGTGCTCACAGAAAAAATAGAATACCCATACATATTTTCTGTTAGTTATCTTTTAAACAGATAATTGGCTGTGATTCAACATGAAATAAAATAAGAGAATACACCATAGAATAAAACTCAGGGGAAAAATTCCCATACCATCTCAATGGACAAATAAGCTTTTGACAAAAACGAACATCCTTTCATAATAGAAACATTAAAATCTAGGAATAGAAATGATATTCCTCAACAGATAAAGGGAATACCTTAGTCCATCCAGGCTACTGTAACAAAATGGCATAGACTGTTTGGCTTGTAAGCAAAGTCATTTGTTTTTGAAGGCTGAGAAATCTAAAGTCAAAATGCTATTAGATTCAGTATCTTGTGAAGGCTTGTTTCCTGCTTCATAAACAATGCCTTTTTGTATCTTTGTGTAGAAGAAGGTGCTAGCCAGCTCTCTGAGTCTTTCTTTTTAAAAAGAAGAACACTGATTGCATTCATGAAATTTCTCCCCTAATGACCTAATCTCCTCTCAAAGGGCCCACCTCGTAATACACTTACATTGGGGATTAGTTTTCAACAGATGAATTTTGAAGCAGACCCAAGCATGTAGCATGTAACAGAGGATTTATGAAAAACCTGTAGTTAACACCATACTTAATGGTGAGATTAGGAACAAAGCAAATGTGCTTCCTTTCACCACTGATAATTCTGCATTGTGTTGGAAGTTATTCTAGTCACAGTAAATAGACAAGAAGAAGAAATAAAAGACACCTAGAATGGAAGAAAGGAAGGAAACTATCCCCATTAACAAATGACATGATGTTATGCATAGGAAATCTCAAAGAATCCATGAGAAAACTACTAGTACTAACAAATGAACTCAGCAAAGTTACTTGGAACAAGACCAATACATGAAAATTAAGTGCTTCAATATATGTACAATGAACACGTTTAAAAATATTAAATCATTCATTTAAATAGTACCTAAAATATTAAATCATTCAGTTAATTTCATTTAAATAGTACCTAAAAGAGATTGGAGAATCTGGAAGAAATGGAAGAATTCCTAGCAAATATTGATATACTCAAACTAAACCAAGAAGCTTTAAAGCAACAAAAGAGACTCATAACAAGTAATGAAATAGAAATGGCAATAAAAGGCTATTCATCCAAGAAAATCTCAGACCAGATGGACTCACAGTTGAATTCTATAAGGCCTTCAAAGGAGAACTCACTCCATTATTTCTCAAACTGGTCAATGAAATTGAAAGGGAGAAATCACTACCAAATTCATTCTTCATTCTATGAAACTAGCATAACCTCATCCCCCAAACCAGTTAGGGACTCATCAAAGAAAGAGAACTGTAGGGGCTGGGAATGTGGCTCAGTGGTAGAGAACTTGCCTTGCATGCCTGAGGCCCTGGGTTTGATTCCTCAGCACCACATAAGCAAAAAGAAAAAAGCCGGAAGTGGCGCTTGTGGTAGAGCTCTAGCCTTGAGCTGAAGAGCTGAGGGACAGCGCCCAGGCCCAGAGTTCAGGGCCCATGACCGGACCCAAAAAAAGAAAAAAAGAAAAAAAAAAAAAAAAGAAAGAGTACTGTAAACCCATCTCTTTGCTGGACATTGATGCAAAACTTCTCAATAAAATTCTGGCCAACCTAATTCAACAACTAACCAAAAAATCATGTACTATGATCAAATGGGATTTATTCCAGGAATACAAAGCAATGCAATTAATGTAATTCAGCACATCAACAGAAGCAAGGACAAGAACCACATGATCATTTCAATTGATGTAGAAAAAGCATTTGGCAAGATTCAATATATCTTTATGATAAAAGCTCTGGAGAAACTAGGAATCCATAGAACATTCCTTAATGTAATAAAGGTTGTATATGGCAAGCCTACAGCCAGCATTACTTAATGCTGAAAAGTTAAAAAGCCATTTCCTCTAAAATCAGGAATTAGACAGGGATGTCTACTCCTTCCACTCCTCTTTAATATAGTACTGTAATTCCTAACAAGAGCAATAAGGCAAGAGAAAACCATGAAGGGGATCCAAATAGGGAAAAAGAAGTAAAAATCTCCCTCTTTACAGATGATATGATCCTGTATTTGAAAAACTTTGTATATCCTCTCTCAAGTTACTTGAGCTGATAACCCACAAAAATCAGTAGCTTTGCTGTATGCCAATAATGAGAAGAATGAGACTGAAATCAGGACATAAACTCCATTTGTAATAGCCTCAAAAAAAAAACCCAACAACCTAGGAATTAACTTAACCAAAGATGTGAAGGACCTCTATGATGAAAACTTTAAAAATCAGACAAAAACCAACAGGGAAACCAAGCAGGCTATGTTTTCTTAAGCAAAATAAGCCAGACACAAAG
The DNA here is from genome assembly GCF_019054845.1 of Dipodomys spectabilis. NCBI lineage: Eukaryota > Metazoa > Chordata > Mammalia > Rodentia > Heteromyidae > Dipodomys > Dipodomys spectabilis. The sequence goes on from NW_024870760.1 coordinate 4,035,535, forward strand.
AAACAAAGACTGCATGTTTTCCCTCATTTTTAACAACTAGAATATGTCTAGTATATTCTTGGGAGAGAATCACAATGGCTCAACAGCTATGTGCATATGACCATATAAAATGATGTTTATCGAAATGAGCTCCAAGAAGCGGAAACAAAAGGTTCCTTTATTGTACTGCTTACAGTTATTTCTTTTTTTTTCCTTTAGTTTATTCCCTGATGTCACTGGTATTTTTCTCTGTGTCTTATATATAAGTATATCTGCTTTGAGAAAGAGACTAGGAATTACAGCAATGGTGGTACAAAGGGTGAACCAATCCAATAGTGATACTCACTAGACACTATGTTGGAAATGTACTTTACAACTTGGGGGCAAGAGAGGTCAGGAGGGGAAAAGTGACTTGTGTAACTGTAATCTCTCTGTACCTCACCTTTGCAATAAAATTTAACTTAAAAAATCTGAAAAAAAGAGATTAAAGCAGATTTAAGGAAATGGAAAAAGTTCTATACTCCTAGATTGAAAGGAGTCACATCCTGAAAATGACAATACTGCCCAAGGCTATCTACAAATTAAATGCAATACCCATCAATATCCCAACAACATTCTTCAATAGAAGAAGCAATCCAAAAGTTCATATAGAAGACCTTGAATAACAAAAACACTCCTTAACAGGAAAAACGTTGCTGGAAGAATATCAGTACCAAACTTCAAACAGTATTACAAAGCTGTAGTAATAAAAACAGTTTGATATTGGCACAAGAATAGAAAACCCAGAAATGAATCCACAGACCTATAACCACCTAATATTTAATAAGGGAGCTAAAAACACAGGATGAAGAAACACAGCTTCTTGAACAAAGGGTGCTGGCAGAATTGTCTATACACATGCAGAAAACTGAAACTAGATCCTTATATGTCACCATGCACTAGAATCAACTCCAAATGGATCAACCTCAATGTAGGCTAAATACCATGAAAATATTACAGGAAGGGATAAGGGAAACACTAGGGCTCCTGAGCATGGGTCCAAACTTCCTAAGATCCAGTATCACAAGAAATCAAAGAAAGACTCAAAAAATAGAATTGCATCAAAATGAAGAGTTTCTGCATGGCAAAGGACATAGCAAGATAAACAGAAAGTCCACAGAATGGGAGAAGATCGTTATTAGCTATACATCAGACAAGCAAACCATCTAGGGGACATTCAGGAAATCAAGGGCCAATTATCTAGGGGAAGAGAATTATCTACACCCAGTCTCCTTTAATACCTAGGAAAACAATTAGTCATTGTGGAAAGATTTGTATACTGAAAACTTCAAAACATTGATGAAATAAAGAAGACCTAATGAAACAGAAAGACATTCCAATTTTATTATTGGTAATATGTCAGTACTGCTAATGTTTTACTTATTTATTTATTTAGTCAGTTGTGGGGCTTGAACTGTGGGCCTGGGCGCTGTCCCACAACTCTTCAGCTCAAGGTTAGTGCACTACCACTTGAGCCACAGCGCCACTTCCAGTTTTATGGTGGTTTATTGGAGATAAGAGTCTCTCGGTCTTTCTTGCCCAGGGTGGCTTTGAAGCGTGATCCTCAGATCTCAGCCTCCTGAGCAACTAGAATTACAGGCATGAGCCACTGGTGCCTGACACTGCTAATATTTTAATAACTTAGTGACAACATATTCAATGCAGCCCCTATCAAAATTCTAGCAGCTGTTTTTGGATGGAGATATAAAGTCTAGCCTTCAATTTTATGTGGAATTACAAAACACTCAACAAGATAAAAAAAATTGGAAAAGAATTAAATTGGAGGATTCATGCTTCCTAATTTCAAAATTTATAAAATCTACAGTAATTAAAACTTTGTGGTACAAGCATAAGTGTATATGTGTGGACCATTGAATTGAGACTTTAGAAATGTACACCCACACATTTGTGGTTAATTGACTTTTTCTTTTATTTAAATTTTACTGTAAAGGTAATGTACAGGGGGGTTACAGTTACATAAATCAGGTAATGAGTACATTTCTTTTCTTTTTTTTGGGGGGGGGTCCGGTCGTGGGGCCTGAACTCTGGGCCTGGGTGCTGTCCCTCAGCTCTTCAGCTCAAGGCTAGTGCTCTACCACTTGAGCCACGGCACCACTTCTGGCTTTTTTCTTTTTGCTTATATGGTGCTGAGGAATCGAACTCAGAGCCTCAGGCATGCAAGACAAGTGCTCTACCACTGAGCCACCTTCCCAGCCCAATGAGTACATTTCTTTTTGAACAGTATTACCCCCTCCCTCAGCTTCTCCCACTTTTCCCCTCCTAACCCACCTCCACACCCAAGGTGTAAAGTTCATTTCCATCATAATGTCTAGTGAATTGACTTTTGAGAAGGATGCCAAGCCCACTCAATGGGCAAGAAGAGTCATTTCAACAAATGATGCTAGGGCAAAAATATCTATATCAAAAGAATGAAATTGGACAAATATATCACATACAAAAAATTAATAAGATGGATCAATGACTTAAATATAAGCTAAAACCCTAACCCTCTTAGAGGAAGGCATTAAGGTAAGTTTTCAGGATCTTATATATACAGTCTTCGATAAGACACCAAAAGTATGTGCAGAAAAAATTAAATAAATTGGATTAATTAAAAATTTTATGTAAGCAAAGACATTATTAAGAAAATGAAAAGACATTCTATAGGATTGAGGAAGTTATTTACAAATCATGTATTTTATAAGGGTTTAATACCCAGAGTACAAAAAGAGTTACTGAAACACAACGGGAAAAAAGACCACCCTGTTAAAAAAATGAGCCAAGCAATTGAGTAGACATTTCTCCAAAGAAGATATGCAAACAGTCAGCAAACATGTGAAACGACTCTTAGTATCCTTAGTCATTTGGAAAATGCAAATAAAAACCATAATGAATATCTCTTTATACTTTCTAGAATGGCTACAATGTTTGAAAATGCATTAGAAAGAATGGGGAGAAATTGAAACCCTTGTTCATTGCTGATAAAAATATAAAATGGTATAGGTACTATGAAAAATGGTTGGATGTTTCTTCAAAAAGCTAAGCAAGGAATTAACAGATGAGCTAGCAATTCTGCTTTTATGTACTCAAAAGAATTAGAACAGAGCTGGGTGCCAGTGGCTCATACCTGTAATCTTAGCTACTAAGGAGGCTGAAATCTGAGGATCATGGTTCAAAGCCAGCCTGGGCAGGAAAGACTGTGAGACTCTTATCTCCAATAAGCCACCAGAAAACTGGAAGTGGCGCTGTGGCTCAAGTGGTAGAGCACTAGCCTTGAGCTGAAGAGCTGAGGGACAGCGCCCAGGCCCAGAGTTCAAGCCCCATGACTGGGGGGGGGGGGGGGGGGGGGGAGAGAAACAGAGAGAGAGAGAGAGAGAGATTTATAAATCCTAAGTAATCCAAATGCCTATCAACTGATGAATAGTTGAATAAGTGTTATGTCCATACAGTGAATATTATTCAGCCCTAATAATTTATAAAGTTCTAATACATGCTACAATATGGCTGAACCCTGGGAAACAGAGTAAATGAAAGAAGTTAGAATAAAAAGTATGTGATTCCATTTGTATGTACTATCTCAATTAAACAAATTTATAGAGATACAAAGTAGATTAAAGGTTGCCAGGGACTTCATCATGTTTACAGAGTTTTCATTTGATGACAAAGAGGATTTTGAAATGAGCCCAGTCGGGTGGCACATACCAGTAATACTCAGGAAGCAGTGGTTGAGAGGATCATGGTTTGAGGCTAGCACTGGGCAAAAACATGAGACCTTAACTGAAAAATAACTAAAGCAAAAAATGGCTGAAAGTGTGGCTCAGTTGCTTGACTTTAAAACCCTGTCTTTCCTAATTAAAAAATTAGAGGAGTCATAACCATATATGCTAGAAATGGAAAATTTGATCCCTAGTGATGGTATTTCTTTGATCCCAAGAAGCTGTAGCTTCTTGATTCCCTCATCCTGTGTTCAGGGTCAGGGATGACAGGTGCTAGGAAATCTCCCATTTCCTGCTTCCCTAAATTGAGGCCTCACTGCCTGGCTACACATAGCATCTTCTTCACTTGAGTGTCCTGCATCCTCTTAGCTTTCTTTCTCCTCAATATCCAGAATACTACTAAGACTACTGCGATAGTAGGTGCAAAGACTGTCCTAATTCTCCCTTTCCTTTTTGCTGACCACTGCTAAATGTTGCAACTAAGGTCACCTTTCCATGCATAATTAAGGCTGACCTGATTAGAAGACAAGTGTTTGTAGATGATCTGTTGGAATGTTATTATTATGAGTGAATCTCCCAAGCAAGCTTGGAGATTGTTTTGAAAAGCTCTGTAGATATTTTTAGTGATACCAGAGATACTATTCAACCCTTTTAGGACTTCCAAATATTAGTTGTACTTTCTAGTCTTTCTGATTGAATTAAATCACAGTCCTGCCTGGTCCTGTTTTTGTTTTTGTTTTTGTTTTTGTCGTGGGGCTTGAAATCTGGGTCTGGGCACTGTCCCTCAGCTCTTCAGCTCAAGGCTAGCACTCTACCACTTGAGCTACAGCACCAATTCCAGTTTTCTGGTGGTTTATTGGAGACAAGAGTCCCATGGACTTTTCCTGCCTGGCTGACTTTGAACTGCGGTCCTCAGATCTCAGCCTCCTGAGTAGCTAGGATTACAAGCATGAGCCACCCGCACCTAGCCTGCCTGGTCCTTTTTTTTTTTTTTTTTGGGTCCAGTCGTGGGGCCTGAACTCTGGGCCTGGGCGCTGTCCCTCAGCTCTTCAGCTCAAGGCTAGCGCTCTACCACTTGAGCCACAGCGCCACTTCCGGCTTTTTTTTTTTTTTTGCTTATGTGGTGCTGAGGAATCGAACCCAGGGCTTCATGCATGCAAGGCAAGCGCTCTACCACTGAGCCACCTTCCCAGCCCATGCCTGGTCCATTTTAACACCACTAAATATCTTAGGCTTAGGACTGCCATTTGTAGCCTGAGAACAGGCCATCATAGATACCTGTATGATTCATACTTAGGATCTTGGTCTGGTGAAGGGTATATTTAAATGATAGCAAAAAATTTGCTCTTTCATGGAATGGTTCTGCTATGTATCATCTGTGTGAGGACAGTGAATAAGGAAATGATGCAGAATATTTAGCACAGTCTTTCATAGTAAACATGGTCATCGCCATTTGAAAGACATGAAACATTACTATTTTTTAATGCAGAGAAAGAAAGAAAATATTCAGATAGTGTTTCTCAAACATTTTGTGCAAGGAATCACTCCATCCCATGAGATTTAGAAGACCTGGGATATTCCAAGAGTTCATTTCCTACAAGTTTGCAGAGGTTGATGCTGATGTTGGTTCAGAGACCACACTTTGAGAACCACTAGCTTAGAGCACTAGAGTACTTTGGGAAGCCAGTGAGCATAATGCAACTGGGAAGGCCTTGGAGGCAGCAGATGAAGGAAGTATTCAAATAAGGATACTGGGTCTAACTGGTGCCATCTTGGCCATGTGGTAGATGATAGGGAATTGAGGCCATCTTGTCTTCATGGTAGGGGCAGGGAAGTCCACCCCTAGGTGATGGGCATACCTGAATTCCCAGAGGCAGAGGCAGAGACTTGGATGACCGGTTATTGGACTTCTCAGTTTTGTGTTTTGAACTGGCAAGACTCTTGAGTTTCCTGTGACCCTGCCTCAGACACTGGCCCTATGTAGACCTGGACCAGCTCTGGAGCCATTAGGCCAGGCCGCATGTCTTGTGTGTCCTGTCTCCTGGCTCTCCTCCAGTTATCATAGTGTCCCAGTTCAGCTGTCCATTGAAGTTGATCTTGTGTGTTGGTATTGTTTTTCTGCTCTTTTTTTCCTCTTCTGCTCTCATGGCTCAGTTTTCTGACAGCATGAAATGTATTTGAGGGGCTGCAGGTCTTTGTGACAAGAGTCTACCCGCAGTCTCTGCCTTTCCAATAAAGACTCCCAATTTGACTTCTCAAAATGTGGCTGATAAGCAAGTCTTGGAGGAACTGAAGAAGATTTGGGCTAACAGTCTGTAAAAGAAATCATTTCAGTTAAAAAAAAAAATGTGGCTTCTCAGTTTCTCACGACTGAGTACCGGTACAACAGTATGAGAAGGAAAGTGCTCCTCACAGAGCACCTACTCCCAGCTGCCCAGGATGGCCAGACCTCTGCAGAGCTCATAAGCCAGAATCTCCTTGTGCCATGCTGATCACTCAACAATGAGGCCACATTTTTCTTAAAGAAACTGTTGCTCATTTTTTCAGCTTCGTCTTAGGTACTATAGAAAAATCGAACCCCTCATTGTTTCAAGAGAAGACACAAATCTGATTAGTAAGATTCACAAAAATGGAAGCTCAAATAATAAAAATAGTGATTTTTGACCTTCTGTTCAGAGAAACTGACCAAATGGACTTTGTTTGGCTAAATGCATCTTTGCTGCGTATCTACCAGGAACCCCCTAGGTCAGAGGGTAGAAAAGATTGGCTGCTGGGTGAAGAAGGCCTTACTCTGTGTATCTATCTATCCACCAATGCAGCCATAGTAGTGTTGTGGATAGTATACTCCCTTCTGCACCAGCCCTCTGAAGGCGTAGGGAGAAATCAGTCCCTTGTCCTTTGAGATCCTGGTGCAGGAGTTCATTGAAACCTGGAAATGTGACAGCACAGGCCTTCCTTGTTTTCACTGAGGCACTTGAAGGGGATGGCCAGCAAGCCAGGCAGATAAAAGAAGTCATTTAGGCTTCAGTTTCAGATAAAAGACTTGAGGTTCATGAAATGTTCTGGCATAACAGTGTAGTTTCTGTTCTGTGCTGCAAAACACATTAGAATATGAACAAAGGAGCAGCCCTGTGGAGTCTGCAGGATCCTGACCCTGCCTGGGCTGTGAGCCAAGTCTGAGGATTTGGGCGTCCTCTGAGCTAAGGAAAAATCCACCTGACAGGCTCCTTCATCCTATTCATTATCTTACCCCATCTTCTCTGTCTTTTTACCTTAATTTGTACCTTTCTGGCCTTAAATTTGGCAGAAGGGTTATAAAGAATCAGTTTAAGGTCAAGTGCAATAAAGTGGTCTTATTTGTAAGTCACATTAATTCCTTGTTTAACACTGTAGAATTTCATATTATCTCATGAATAATCTTGCTCCACAAACACGTAACATCTTTATTTTAAATGGATGACAAAGGGCAAGATTACATTTCACAGTAGGCATACTGCATCTTTATTTTGTTGTTAATATGTAGAGGATAGTTTTATATATATATGTAGACTATCTTGTATAAAATTTCAAAGATAGTGCTCTAATTTACTCATAGTCTCAGTATATCATTATCATGCTCTGAAATATATATGTATATATATAATGTAGTCTGTAGAAGTCAATATTAATTAATTAACTTCTCAAGTGAAATGAAAAACTTTATGGGATATGATGAATTTCCTGCCCTAGCCAGCACCTAAGATAGGTTAATAAATACTTGAAAGCAGAATGTAGTTCAAAGAAAAAAAAGCCTAGTTATTGAATCTTGGTAAGTTGTCAAAATAGGGACATTATAAAACTTATTTTCATCCTGTTCAGACCAAAATCCTATGAAGGAAGGAAGGAAGAACAGACAAACAGCCTGGCTTCTCACCCCTCTTTGGATTCCCTAGTGTTTGTAGGCATCTATCTTATAGTCAGATATTTTTGAATGATAGCATATCACAGCCTATAAGACTGATGCACCTTCCTAGTGAGTGTCTGATTCCTGAAGTCAGGTTCTGATAAGTAGTTAAGAGAATGTAAGATACCTTGGAAAATAAATAGCCCAATGACTCAGGTAATAGGATTGGTGAAGATTGCTATTGGAATCAATTCATTGTTTGGCAACAGTTGAGAGGTCTTGTTTGGGTCTGAAATGAAGGTACTTAGTGGATCAGAGACAAATGCCAAGGTCTCCAGAAACTATACTGTGGTGCCCAAGACTGCCTGCTTAGGGTGCATTGTGCCTCTTTTCAGTTGCTGGAAATCCCCCAAGTAAGCTTTAGACCAGAACAGTGTTGACTTGACTCCAAAGGGAAATGGAGCAGACTGGGACATTTCAGGATGTGAACATTGGTTTGCTGTTTTCAGTTCTTTTCTTGACATTTAAAAAAAAATGAGACCTTTTTCATTTATGCCAAGCAATTCTTCTTTCTCTCAGCATAAGGGATGTCAAATTAGTAGTTCTTGTTCTGTTTTATATTAATATGGTATGCCTTGTAGCTCATGTTCCAAGTGCTTTTTTAAAAAATTTTTTTTAAATAAAGCTATAGATTTGATGAAAACTACAGGAATTCTTGGGTTCAAAATGATTTTACCACTTAACCACTGTAGCTTGACCAAGTGCTTTTATGTCTTATGATTTGTGGATCTCAAATTATCCTATTTAAAACACATGAGACCTTATGAATAGGCAACATACCTGCTCCATTCCTCCTTAGTAAGGTAATGTACCAGGTATATTTCAAAATATGTATGAAACAAGTAGATCACAGGGTAGAGCAGTGCCTGATTGTAAGATAAATTCTATGATATTGATAATAAAAGATAAATTCACCAAAGGAGTCAATGGAAATGGTATAGAAAGATGGGATGTGATTGTACCTATAGAACGGAGAAGAGAGGACATTATAGAAGAATAAAATAACTTGAGCAAAGATCAAGAGATGTAAATGAAAATGGTATATTTATGGGGACACAGGAGATTGATGTCATTAGAATGGAGTATTTGTTAAGGTAATCCAAGATAACAATTGGATTTATCTAGAGAAGACTAAAGGATCTTTAAATCTTCAATGAAGTTAAAATGTGATATGGAAGAAGTAAAAGCTTTGATGAACTATGAATTCTTTTTTCCTTTTAATTTTTTTAATATATATTTTTTGCAAAGATATTTTATTGCAAAGATCCCTCCCCGATTCTCCCCACTACTAAGTTGTTAAGTTAGTTTTTAACATAGTGTCTTGTACATCTTCATTGTTACAATGGGTCATCCTGTATCCTTATTGCAGAAGTTTGTTATTTCCCTTTTCCTCGCCAAACTAGAAAAATGTATATCAAGATGCAGGGTACCACAATCAAATACAGTGAAAACATGGGTTATACCATGGAGGAAGAATATACAAAAGAAACAAAGAAATCACTCCTTACATTGTAAGTACATTAAAAACAACAGCAAGAAAGATAAAACCTCTTGTGTTCCTATCTTGGGGTTCATTTCACTTAACAAAATCTTATAGGGTCATATGAACATAGCTTTTGACCTTTTATGCTTGTCCTTGACATCTACTAGTTATTGCAAATAAGGGAAACCATGGGACCTATGTTTCTTTGGGCCTGGCTTACTTCACTTCATATAATTTTTTCCAAGTCTTTCCATTTCCTAACAAATGGGGCAATGTCATTCCTTCTGGCAGAGGCATAGAATTCCATTGTATGTGTATATACACATTTTCTTGATCATTCATCTACTGAGGGGCATCTGGGTTGGTTCCATATCTTAGCTATGGTGAATAATGCTGTGATAAACATAGCTGTGCTAGTAGCTTTAAGATGGCTTTATTTTGATGGTTCGGGTAAATGCCTAAAAGTGGGATTGCTGGGTCATAGGGGAGCTCTATGTGGAGTCTTTTGAGGAACCTCCATACTGCTTTCCAAAGTGATTGAACAAGTTTACATTCCCACCAACAATGCAGTAGGGTTCCCTTCTGGCCACATCCCCTCCAGAATCTGTTATTATTAGCTTTATTATTATAGCCTTTCTAACTGGGGTGAGGTGGTATCTCAATGTTGTTTTGATTTGCATTTCTTTTATGGCTAGAGAGGTTGAACATTTCTTCATGTGCCTATGGGCCATTCTTATTTCTTCTCCAGAGAAGTCTCTAAGTTTTTAGCCCACTTATTTATTGGGTGGTTGTTTTTTTTGAGGATTTGTTGTTGGGGGATTTAGTTTTTGAGCTCTAAGTATATTTTAGATATGAGACCCTTGTCCGTTGTATGGCTAGTGAAGATCTTATCCCAATCCGTGGGCTTTCTATTGATTTTGCTTGTTGTTTGCCATGCAGAAGCTCTGCAGTTTGATGAAATCCCATTTGTCCAACCTTTCTTTGATTTGTTGTGTTTCTGGGTCTTTATTAAGAAAATTTCGGCCTTTGCCAAGGAGCTCTAGAGTTTCTCCTGTTCCTTCCTGTAATGTTTTCAGGGTGTCTGCTTTGACTTCGAGGTCTTTGATCCATTTGGAGTTGATTCTGGTGCAGGGTGATATATGGGGATCTACCTTTAGTTTCTACAGGTGTTTAACCAGTTTTTTCCAGCACCATTTACTGAAGAGGCTGTCTTTCTTCATTCTTTTTTTTTTTTTTTTTTGCTCCCTTTATCGAAGATTAGGTGGCTATAGGTCTGTGGGTTTCATTTGCTTTGTGACTTAGAATGTGGTCTGTTTTGGAGAATGTTCCATGTGCTGCTAAAAAGAACGTGTATTCTGATGCTGTTGGATGAAATAGTCTGTAGATATCTGTTAAGTCTAGTTGATCTATGCAGTTGTTTAGATCCAAGGTTTCTCTGTGGAATTTTTGCTAGGTTGATCTATCCAGCGGGGAAAGTGGTGTATTGAAGTCCCCCAAAATTATTGTCTTTGTATCTACGTGAGATTTTAGGGAAAGTAGTGTTTCTTGGATAAATTTGGGTGCTCCATTGTTTGCTGAATAGATATTTAGAATTGTAATATCCTCCTGAAGGAGAAGTCTCGCCCGGTCTTTGTCAGTATTGAAGATGAAGTTCTTCTCTGGTGGTGGGGGAGGGGCTACTTCCCACAGCTGCTCCGTGAGTATGTCTTGTGGGGTACTCATGCCTTTTCCTTGGTTTCTGGGCTGTCCATGGTCTATGACTGTCTGTGGTCAGCAGGATGAAGATTTCTGCTGCTTGTCAGTTCTTGCTGGCGGTGAATAGAATCTGCTTGCGCTGGGCTCTCTCTGTTGATATGGCTGCTGCAGTAGTAGCTGCTGCTGCTGCAGCAACACACACCAGCAAATGCTTGAATTTGTCTCCTTACCCAAGCTGTCTGTATTTTTCCTCTCTGGCCAAACTCTGTACTATGATGGCACATTTGGTGTGACTTTCTAGGCTTGGACTTTTCACTGGAACACTGAAACTGGTTTCCTCAGGAGAGTTTGTTTAGCCCCCAGCTTCTCCTTTGCAATCTTCCTCCGAATTCATCAAACTGAATTTTTTAGGGAAAGGGCTTGCTTCATGTGTGATAGGCTTCAGATTGGCATCTCAAACCACATCTGGCCCAGACATTTTTGCTTGATATGCTATTGTACCTCAGTGTTTTAAAGAAGTATGAATAAATTGGCAATATTTAAAACTAATTAAAAGACTTTATGTTTAAAATATAGTCAAATGCTGGTCATGGTGGTGCATGCCTGCAATTCCTTCACTTGAGAGAATAACACAAGAGGATTGAGATTTAGCAAGACCCCATCTACAAGCAAAACAAAATAAAACAAAACATGGATGGCTCAATTCAAGTATCACCTACTAGGCATTCTTTATGGAATGTAACATCTTTGTTCCTATGCTTTTCATGATGGACAACACCCATCTTGTTTGAAGTTCCTCTTGGCAGTATATCCACCTCATCTTATTCATTGATAGTGAGAAATTACGATTGTCAGTTGATTTTTCCCCACAGAGGAACTTCTTTCATGCTTTACTTTGTCTTCTGGCAAGAAGCTATAGTGGGTGAAGTTCAGAGCCTGATTATCCCTGGGCTGCATGTTTGATAATGGGACACAAAGTGAGAAGCACAAGGAAAGAGAAGTCTGCTTGGGTAGGAAATGCAAGTTTGCTGAAGGGAAAAGCCAACAGTTATTCCTCTAGGCCCAGTCACCAGAATTGATAGCCAAGAAAAAACAGTGGCACAAAGGAAATCCCAACCTCCTTCAGTCCTTTCTGTGACAGTGATCAGCTTCTTCATACCGCACACACTTCCTTTGTTCTCCTTTCCTCCTCCACTGGGTCCAGTGTTCACTATGGTTTCAGGGCTTTGTCCACTTTTCCTTCTATGAAGCATCATGTCAATTCAGGACTCATGTCTGCTTTTATCAGGAAATATCCCTAATGTCTTTGGTATGGGATGTCGTCAGGGCCTATTGTGTTCTGCTTGGCACAGGTAGTTCCTCGTACATGGTGATCAGGTAAGCCACAATGGTATACAAAGGGACACTGGGAGGCTTCAGTTCAATAAGAATATTACTTTGAATATTACTAGGCTGCTTTAATGTGTGATGATAACAAGTGGGCTGAGATCTGAGAATTGAGGTTAGAAGCCCACCTAGACAGACAAATCTGCGAAACTCTTATCTAATTAATCAGCAAAAAGCTGGAAATGGAGGTGTAGCTCAAGTGGTAGAATGCTGCAAACCCCTAAGTTCAAGCCACGAAGTGGCCCATGTAACTGTAACTCCTCTGTACAGTATGTTCACAAATAAAATTAAATTAAAAAAAAAAAAAAGGGCCTTGTTGTGGTTAGCTCTTTAGATCTTGAGATAATGTTAACTATGAACAAGAGGGCTTGAAGTCCACTGATATTAATCTCTTACTTTGCATTTGAGATGCCTCTGGAAAAGGGTTCTTACAACAATGCTTGGTAATACTGGGCACTGTCATAAATATTCTGAGTAGCCAATCAAGATAAGCAAAACCTCTGACATCTGAAGGTTGAACTTCTGGGAAGTTCTTTCTAATATTTTACTTCCTGCAGTGATTTAAATACTCCCTCTGACTTTACCCTTTTAGAAGCAGAAATTTGGACCATTAAGTCTCTTTTAATGCTGAGGTAGAAGTGTCATCTGTAACTTTGAGACTGGCCAGATGATGAGGGAAGTAAAGCAAGAGTGAAGGCCTTAGATGTGTGTGGAGGCTTATGAGGAGCATTTATTCATTGACAGCAGAGGCCATACATGCTTGCAGTGTTTCCTTATCCAAGAATGCAAAGCTTTAGCATCCTGGCAAAGTGTGAACATTGTCTTCCCAGTAGGCGTGCCATTCTAAGGACCGACTTGGGCAGGATCACAGGCAGAAGGCCAGTAGGGGTTGAAAATGGCTTTCGTATTCACTATATGTTGTTATCTACAGAGTTTTTGTAGATGTGAGCAGTAAACTGAACCATACCTGTGCTTCAGTCGTGTGATGTTCAAAGGATGTGGAGTGATAGATTTGAGTTGTAAGGCCCCATGCATCAGGAGGAATGTCTGGTGCCTGCAGCTGTAACCATTACAATATAACTGTTGTCCTTTACGCTTACCCCACCCAACTGCCTCTTCAAGATTATGTATTATCCCTGGACACTGGTATTTATTCATTTGTTCATTCAACAAATATTAAGTACCTCCTCTACAGAGTACTCAGTACAACTATGCCCGGTAGAGAGCATGAGGATGATGCATTGACCAAGACAGGCCAGGCCCCTCTGTCCTCCAAGGCTTGCAGTCTGTAAGGCAGGTGGATAATTAGATTATTGATGAGAGAGTCCCAAATAAGGGCTTTGAGTGTCAAGAAAGGCTTCTCTGAGGAAATGACACTTGACCTGGTGTGTGAACAGAGAGTAGTGTGCTCATCTAAAGATAATATTCAGAAGGCCTACTGGCCAGAGGAAAGAGAGCTAGTAGGCACAGCTTGTTTGGGGTGGAGCAATAGACATAAACGGCACCAGGTGAATCCAGGGGACTGGCCTGCTGGACTTGGGTAATGAGAAACCATCAGGGGTCAAGAAAGGAGAGGTAGTTTCTGTAACTGAGCTGGAGAAATGGCAGTGGTAAGTGTTTGCAGACGGGTGGAGGTCTGGACTGTAGTAAAGACTGGGATCCTCAGAAGGGTGAGGATCTGAGTGAATTTTAGTGCCAGATATACCCACTCACAGACACTGTTGCCCCTCACAAGCTTCCCTGTTCTGTTTTCTGATCCTTTTCTGCCTGCAGCAGGTGAGGCTTTGTGGATGAGTCAGGTACATCTAACCAAGAGGACACCTGCTGTTGTGATTATCCTTATCTTTCATAAATCCACCTTTCACTTTCCTCAAACACAGATACCCAAAGCTACTTGGGAGACAGAAAGCAGGGGATTATGATTTGAGGCCACCCTGGACATAAACCTTTACTAGAGATGGTGGCAGGTGCTGCTGTCTCAGCACAATAGTTGGGCGTAGTGACATGCACCTGTCATCCCCTAGAAGGATTGCAGCCCAAGCCAGTCTCAGCATAAAGCAACATACTACATAAAAATAACTAAGACAAAAAGAGGGAGGAGGAATGGCTTAATTGGTAGCAAGCACGAGTTCAGTCCCCAGCACTGAAGCACACAAAATAGATTCCCATTTCAACATGAATATAAGTTCTTCCTGGCATTCCCATTAGAATGAGACTGTATATATTTTAATATTTTAGTTTTCTCAACCTATCATCAAGCACAAAAATAGAAGTCTACTGCCAATGCTCAAATGAGCACAGAGATTGAAGGAGGTCCAAGGTGAGAGGTGTCCTGCGATGCCTGTGGCCACTTGGAGGAAGTTTGTTTGCATAGTGTGAAGAACCTTTCTGTGTCCTGAAGTGACAGTCCTGCAGGTAATCTGGGATGAGGTTACTCAGCATCTGCTAGGCTTCCTGGAAAACCAGGGGACAGTGGCAATTAGACTGGTAATGGGCTGTTGTCCAGATGGAAGCATCGGTCTATGCATAACAAGTGCCCAGACTGAGTTGCAATGCTCATATCCAAGTGGGGGAAATACCTGAGCCCCAAGATGTTCTGGGGAGCCTGTTGAATACTTGCTGAGATGCAATGCCAGAGGCTAGAAGGGTCTGGGATAGAAATTTATAAATTTGTGTTTGCTGGGAATTTATAAGGTTTGAAAAATTCAAGGTAGAGGTGAACTTCTAAGTGCTGAGATGTTTTAATGGCAACTAACCAAAAATAGGAGCTGGTGGCTCATGCCATAATCCTTGCTCATGAGACAGATCTATGGCAATTGAAGGCAGCCCAGGTAGGAAAGTCTGTGAGACTCTTATCTCCAATTATCCAGCAAAAAAAGGCAGAAGTGGAATTATGGCTCAAGTGGTAGAGTACTAGCCTTGAGCAAAGAGCTCTGGGACAGTGCCCAGGCCCCGAGTTAAAGCTCCAGGACTGCCATCAAAAACAAACAACAACAACAACAAAACCAATAGGTAGTAGAGAGAAGGAAAAATTGCCTTTTACTTTAGATGTACATGTTTCAGAGTTACTTGTAAGAAAGCTTACCTATTTGCAATAGGCTACATTATTCTTCCCAAGTTCTAGAACCATTTAGGGCCCTTCAAAAGAGCTTAGGAGTGCTATTTTTCATTTCAAATGAACAAAATGAACATCAAATAGTAAGCAGTTTTTCTGCCTCTCAGATCACTGACTGGTGATGAGTACCACCCTGGGTAGCCTAGAAGCTTCCTTGCTTCTTAATGAGACTCTTCATGAGGTGGGGATAAATGCTTTCATGCAGACAAGGAGTCTATAGGAGGTCTCAGTTCTGTGATGGAGAATATAATATTGGGGCCTTTTCCTGGGCTGGTTGTTTTTGCTGCTCTGAACCTACTTATCAGATCAGAGATGTGTCATGACTTTACCCAATGTGTGCCTATTCAGGGTGTTACTGCTTACTCACTGATTCTTTTTCCTTTTGGGTAAGTTTAGGTGCTTTGATTTGAACAATTCAATAATTTGCTTTGTATGTCAAATAGTACAGAGTCCTTTATATTAATGCAGTAGAATGACTAATTAATACCACCCCATCAAATGAAATAAGAAACACCAACTTCTTGAAAATGAAAAAACAAATAAAGCCATATCCATGCTTGTAAGCTTTCTTTTCCCTTCTCTTAAGTTAATTTTGCACTAATTCCAAAGCTGCCTGTGCTGGAGTGAGTACAAATTATTGATAACTGTCCATGGTTCTGGGATGCAGTTGCTGTTGGGAATATCAAGAACTGCGAAGCAATATGAGAAACTGATTTTTAACACTATTATCTGCTCTTTATATACCAATCATCTAGTGAGGCCATGATTACTAAATCTACACCATGCTGTTAGTTTTCTGAGAACCCTGAATGTTGTTAACACCATGGGTTCCAAGTAGGAAGAATACTTTCACATGCTTCTTGGTATATGTGACGTGTTAGGACATTATTTTGTATGTCAAGACTTTTTTAAAGGCTTCCCCCATTACTGAGATAAAACAATTTCCTTTCTCCAGACTTGGATTGTACTGTCTTGCCTAATAACGTATATAAATACCAAGTTAAGATTTAAGGCCATCTGAAATGGTTACAGTGGATTTGGTAGCATTCCTGAGCAGTTCACAAATCACCCAGGAAAAAAGGAACCTAATAATATGTAAATGGAAGTAACCAAAGTTTATTAAAATTCTTGTTTATTGAAATTCTTTGCCACCTCTGTTATCCCACTGATTTTCAAGGGAGAGAAGAAATAATGAAGTAGGCCATAAAATGTCTTTGTCTTGTCTTAGTCTATTGGTTTTATTGGAGATAGAGTCATAGTTCATGAGTTTAAGTTGTCTATGAACTAATGATCCTCCTACCTGGACCTCCCAAGTACTGAGACACAGCTATGCATCATGATGCCTGTAACTCAATGAAATATTCTGGATACTTAAAGTTTGTCTTCTCTTTTTCCTTGCCATCTTCTGGGTGCATTTCTGAAATCTCTTGGCTTCTTGCGAAACAGTAGGGATGGGAAGCAGTCACAGTTGAGCACCTGCTGTGCCCTGGGCAGCCCATGGATTGAAGAGACTGAGGCCTCTGAAACCTTGGGTTGCTATTTGTGTGTAGGCATTGTTAGTTCTAACAAACTTGTTCTTATCACTTGATCCTTATCACTTAGGAGACAGTATGTTTTTGATCTTCCACCCCATGTTTCCTGCTCTGCAGAAACACTGCATATATATGTACATGCTCATGAGTGAACATACAGCAATGAGAGGAATTCAGATGGAAATGCTTGTTATAATTCATAGTCAAAGACTCTTAGAGTAGCAGTGAGTAGATAGAGGTCCCTTACTGAGTATACACAACTGATATGGAATTGTGTTATAGAGACTGCCCCTTACCAATATGTAAGTAAGAGTTTTGTCTGGGTATAGAAGAAAGACCTCTGTTGCATTCAAATCCCCCGTGTTTGTCTGCTTCCTCTTGTAGCATAAGTAACTGACATGGGAAACTGCAGTACAGAATGAAGTGAAGGGAGTTTTGTACCAGAGATGAAAGAAAATGGCTATAAGATAATCAGAAGTTATGCATCTCTCTTTTCCTTCTACATACTCATGATAAAATTAAGATTTAAATTTTTTTTCAACTTGGAAGAGATGGGGTCATATGGAATGCATGTGTTTTTATATGGTTAGTCAACATTAAAGCTAGCATTCCTTTTTCAGGGGCCAGGACATTGCTGTCTTGACCGCTCCATCTGACCCTGCTGCTAATGTCCAGTAACTCACCATCATGGGACATAAAATTCAGAGACCAAATGATGTACTTGATTTGCTGTGGTCTAGCTATCATAACCCCTTACGATACTGACGATGTATGTACTTTACAATTTTATGCCTCAGGGAAAAAATGGAAAATTATAGGCCAAACCCTATCTCATCTTATGGTTTATAGAAGTTTCCAAGGGAAGGGCCTTTAAAAAAAAAAGTTCCTGAAAGGAAAAAATAAATATTCTGGCTTTTTTCTTTTTGCTTATGTGGTGCTGAGGATTCAAACCCAGGGCCTCAGCCACACAAGGCAAGTGCTCTACCACTGAGCCACCTTCCTAGCCCGGAAAAAATAAATATGAAAGGAAATGAAATTCACTTTTGCTGTCTTCCTGACAAGTGTGGCCTTTGTCATAGGAGAGTATTTTATTACGCAGGGTGGTTAGAACCACCCCTGGGACATAGTAAGTGTGTGAAGATGAGTGTCTACTTGTGCAAGGCCACAAGACATGTGGAAAGAGGCCTCAGGAGGCAGGCCAGTGGAGAGCCACCCCAGCCTCTCTCTCTCTGTCATTGCAAATGTTCCTTCCATCCTTAGAACTGAGGTAAACACCTGCCTGTATTTTTCTCCTCAGACGTGGAAATACCAGGTTTGGTACTTTTCACAACTGAGGGGTTTGCCAGCTGTTTACTGTACCAGCATATAGAGTAGTTGAATTTCAGTACAGGACAAGGAGAGGCAGGCTTGTTTTCCTTACTGCTGTTCCTTTTTATTTTGCCTCTTTCTAATAACGACCATATTCTATCTGTAGACTGACCTCTCAGACATGAAGAATTAACATCAGAATCACTAGGATGCAAGAGGGATTTAATTCAATGCTGTGGGTAGCCAGTGCATCTCTGTTCCTCTGATTGCACCATTCTCCTACCACCTAGCCTCACCTGATGAAAAATACTGTGGGCTCTAATTCATCCTTCTAAGTACCATGGAGTTAATGATGTGAGGCTTGATATATCCTGGGGTTTGTTAATACCTTATTATAAATATGTCCCATAAAGCAACTGGGATGATTGAAACATCCCAAGACTTACATTTGCTATCTGTAGCTGATAACCTCTGGAATCCAATCATGCTGTTTTCTCTGCCATGATCAGATGTATTTATCCATCATGCTTAGTTTGAAGCCTGGCATCTCTATATGTATGTCCTGCTTAAATACAAAGAAACTTGCAGATTTGTAGATGACTACTAAGTTCAAATTGAGTAACAGTAAGTTTGCCTTACTGTTCTTTTAAATACTTTATATGTTTGAAATAATTGATAGTATAAATGGATCTAATTTGTATCTCTGTCCTTTAAGGATTGTATGATGCTGGCAATTGTCATGTAAGGGTTTTATATATGTATACTAGTGAAATTAGTAGGGGCAATGACCCAATAAGAGTATAGAAAAGAAAGTATGAGCCAGCGTTTAGGCGTTCAGTTTGATTTCCTCATTGAATGATGATAATAAGTGTGGGGATTAGAGTTGCTCCCAAATAAACCATGCTGAAGATGTTGACATTTGATATTATAACAAGAGAAATATTGATTGGAACAAGTATGTTTGTTTATAAACAACAATAAAGTTAGTGTCTGGTAGTCCAGAGGTAAGATTTATATAGAGAAAAATAAGACTCATAACCTGAAATCATAAAAAATAGATATGCAGTTTTTCAGCCCTACATGTTTCTCAAGAACTGATAGAAAAGATCAAGGCTAGGTCAGGCTAGAACTTTGCATATTGATGTTTTAGGTTCTTTGACTTTGCTGAATACCACACAGTCGCTTGAATTACTCACCACAAGGAGAGTCAGAGGTGTTTCCATCATCAGATTTGTAGATGACTACTAAGCTTGCTTGGTTTTGTCTAGAGATATAGTACTGTGTTATGATTATAGAGAACAGGGATGATTTCTATCCTTTCATATCATTTTTGCACCCCCCCTTCCTCATTCATTATTGTCTACAATAGAGCTATTAAAGGTAGACAAGAATGTAGGAAAGAGTCACATATACAACTTGTTCTGTAAGACTTGCACCACCATTAGGTCTTATGGCCAGGGGAATTTGAGTATCCTACTCAAATTGAACAGTCAGGAAGGGTTGAGATGTGATACTGTCAGGGTGTAGAAATATAGGGGTATACATGTGAATTGCATGCTATTAGGACCCTACTTTACCCAGGCATTTGAGAAGATATATTTTTCCCCCAGTGTCTTGGGCTTTTGACCCATTCTTGCCTTTTTAAAAAGTCTTCTTCTAGTTCTAAGTTGTTTCCTCCTGAAGTTGTATTCTTTCACTAACCATTATTTTACTTGTTTCTGTTTTGTCATGCTGTAAAGATAAAGCCATATGGAATGGTTGTTTCATTTCATACAGGCAAATGCTCCTTCTTTCCTTGGATGTTCTAACCTCAGTTTGCTTCTGGAGTCTCTTGGAAGGCAGTCAGGATGCAGGGGATTTTTAGTTAACACCTTCTGCATTAGTTCTGTACGATAGTCTTCTTCCCTCAGCATGACGCAGGCTTGCCCAAGTGCATTGCCTTTCTTTCACTCAGAAGTGGAGTCTCTACAAAGAGGGGGGTCTTGGAAGGGTGTCCCAGGTCTTAGGGATTCTAAGTAGATCTTGAGTATAGTGAGCCTTCATGTGAGTTTCTCTGCCCAGATCGACACCTGTTCTACACCTGAGCTGGGGGCACACCCAGAACTCTGAGGCTGGGAATACCTTGCAGAGATCTCTTACTGCTCCTCTGAAAAGCTGAGCTCCCTGGGCCTGCCTGAGGCACTGGGCCATCTTGGTACCCTAGGGAGCATCAAGTTAAGTTCACACTTTCCTCTCTTAGATCCTCCATACTCACACTCGTTGCTCTTGCCTTTGCCTTAAAACACGAGCATGATAAACAAAGGTGGATTTTAAAATGCAGTCTCTTACCTTTTTAACACTTTGATATGAAAGCTCATAGCCAATTTATTGTCATTATTTAAAACCATTCTCAGTAGGTCTACAAACTCCTTTACAGCCCCCTTTATCTAAAGGCTAGTCCTGATGTTCTGCTTCCTTTTCCAATGTGCTAGTCTTTATTTTTTTCTTCAAAACACTGTAAGTCTGGGTAAAATGTAGTCATGAGCTCCGCGCCCTCTCCCCCCCACCACATTTTTTGTTACACAGAGTCAGTTTTTAGGGCTAGAAAACATTGAGGGAACTCAAAAAAAAAAGTAGGTCTGAAGTATATCTCAGTGGTAGTTCATCTAGCATGTGCAGACCCCTGGGTTCCATCCTGAGCTCTTGGGGAGGTAAGTCTTAAAAAAAAAAACATTAAACACTAAAAAATAGTTTATATAGGATGGGTGCTGGTGGCTATAATCCTAGGTATTCAGGAGGCTGAGATCTGAGGGTCATGGTTCAAAGCCATCCCAGGCAGGAAAGTCTATGAGACTCTTTTCTCCAATTAAAAAGAAGCCAAAAGTGGAGAAAAGCTCAGAAGTGTACCTGTGGCTCAAGTGCCAGCCTTGAGCAAAAAAAGCTAAGGACAGAAGCACCTAGGCCCTGAGTTCAACCCCAATACTGACACACACAGGAAAAATACGTTATGTTAAAATTTTAAAAAAGGCATTTTTCCTTCTTTGCATCATATATTTTACTACCTTTGGCTTTTGCGTACCTAAGTTTTTGAGAAGAATATTCTTAGTTGGAAACTGCTTTGTTTTTTAAATATTTTCTAATATTTGAATAGTACCATTAATTAAGGTGTATGACATCCTGCTTCATAACTCTGCTTCTTTAAGCAGAGTTGAGAGTGACAGGGAGTAAATGATTTGCTGCACCTGGGAATCCTATCCTGGGGCTAGGAGCTGAACAGATTCTTTGCCTACTGCCGAGCCTCTCTATCTCAGAGAAAGGCGTCTATGGTATATGCAGGGCAAGTGAAGATGAAGGCCAGTCTTGCCTACTTCCCTGCCTCCATTATCCTTAGCAAGAGGGAAGCCTGTTATTAGGCCTGTTTCCCTATTGACCTTTTGCCTCCCTCATCCATATACAAGGTCTGCTCTGGGAAGGCGAGGCAGACTCCTCCCTCCTCTTGGCTAAGTCTCTGCCCAGTACCCGTGTCAACTAGGTAACTGGCACACCTGGGCAGTGACCTCCCCCTCCTTCAAGATCACATCCTGGGCTGCCCCACTCCTGCCTCCCATCTGACCGCAAGGTCCCAGGCCCTGAGGTTACCTCCGAATCCAGTGTGGCCACACCTTCCCTCACCTGTCCACATCTTCTCCCCACCTCTTCCAAACTTAAACCCAGGCTAGACCTTGCCGGCCCCCACTTCCCCCACTTTGGCCATGTGGCTTCCACCATGAATGGCAGGGGTGGCAGTTTGGAAATACAATAAACGCTTCCTGCCTGTGTTCTTTTTTCGGCTACCTAATTAAACCTATTTATTTATTTAGTCGGTTGTGGGGCTTGAACTCTGGGCCTGGGCACTGTCCCTGTGCTCTTCAGTTCAAGGCGAGTGCTTTACCACTTGAGCCACAGCACCACTTCCGGTTTTCTGGTGGTTTATTGGAGATAAGAGTCTCGCGGACTTTCCTGCACCGGCTGGCTTTGAACCGCGATCCTCAGATCTCAGCCTCTTAAGTAGCTAGGATCACAGGCGTGAGCTACCAGCACCCGGAAATCTACTTATTTAATAAGCCTAACGATAATGAGCCAAGAGGTTCTGGATTCCTGAGAAGATGCTAGGAGTTCCCTGTGGGATGGAGGCATGAGGCTGCAGACGTAGGAAACTTGGTGCCATGATCTTCCACTGCGCAGTGGAAACACAATCACAGTGAGCAATGAGGCTGTTTTGCAGGCCACATGACAGCCCATCTCTCGCATGTGTGTAGGACAACTGACTGTGAGCATTGCATAAAGAGTAAAAAAAGAAAAAAAGCTGATGTCAGTGAGGGAAAGAAGCAGGAGGGTTGTTATTAATCATCTGAGATAGTACGTTGTGCCTTAAAAATAGAAAAGGAACAGATTAAATATTGACATTTACTGCGTTCCAACTGTGTTACCTTTTGGCTTGTCAGACACAAAAGCATATATTCACGGTAAGAGGAAATAAAATCTCAAATCTGCATCGAACTTCTGCTTCAAGGGCTTCAGTTAAAAAGAAAAAAATAGCTTAGTGTAATACATATTTTCCTTGTGGTCTCAGTTGAAGAGCTTAGGAACTGAAGTATTAAAGGCTTTTTTTCTAATGAGTTGTTCATAATGCAGTATGCTCACTGAAACTTTATCCTAGGCCTTGTCTTAAGCATTTCATAAAGCAAGTATCTTTTCCTGCAGTAGTTTTTTTCTACAATAGTTTTTGGCATATGCATTATGTATGTAAAATATACATTAAAAAAGTGGTGTTTATAAGTGGAAACATGAAGAAAATGCGTGAGTGGTAAGAAGCTCAGGTATTCTCCATTGTGTCCAGGATATAGGCTTTATCAGTGAATTATTTTTCAGTTGTTATACAAGTCTTTTAACATGGTAACATGTAATTCTCTGTTTTCTTTTTGTCCATACTGCCCTTCGAGGCCATTTTTTTTCCTGTTGTTACATAGTAAGAGGGAAGCTAGTGGTTACTTGGACCCTAGTGACCCTGCCTCCCCATTTGGGAATAAAATCTTATTTGGCAGAAGAGAGATTTCCTTTCCATTCACCAAGTTTTTGTAGTGAGCAAATCATTGTCTGAGAAAATGATCTCTGAATATAAACATATTGGGACTACTTAGAAGGGCTTAGATTGTCAGATTCTGAGGAGAAACCATTAAAATTCCAGTGAACATTTATAAACATAGTTTCATCAAAGAAATGAAATTAGAAGTCACTTATATTGGGGAATGGTTTCAATTCCACTAAGTGAACTTGGGGGAGAAGAGTATAAAATTGAAAAAAGAATTGAACCCAGATCTCTTAGTTGATGAAACTTAGAGCTTAAATTTCTACCTTCAAGTGAAAATGTTAAATGTTTCTTACGTGGTTCTCTAACTCTGCCCTGCCAGTCAACACATTTTCAATTCATCAGCTTCACAAACAGCCAATGTCTATTTAAGCATTTTGTTTTTTCCCTTCCCCTCCCTGAATTAGAGAGGTGCATATACAAGATGCAGGGCACCAACATCAAATACAGTGAAAACAGGAGTTATACTGTGGGGAAGGAGCATACAAAGCAACAAAAAATCACATGGTACATTATAAATATGTTAGAAACAATAGCAAGAAAGAAAAAAGATATTTGTGTCCTTATAAGGACGCAGGTTGACCCATTGTAACAATGAGATGTACAAAACACTATGTTGAAAAT
Source organism: Dipodomys spectabilis (assembly GCF_019054845.1). Classification (NCBI taxonomy): domain Eukaryota; kingdom Metazoa; phylum Chordata; class Mammalia; order Rodentia; family Heteromyidae; genus Dipodomys; species Dipodomys spectabilis. The sequence continues at coordinate 4,059,462 of NW_024870760.1, forward strand.
GAACTTTACAACTGGAGGGGGGTAGTTGTGGAGGTGGGGGGGGGAAGGGATGGTAGGGGAAAAACAAAGGAGGAGGCAACAATGCTCAGTAGATAATGTACTCATTCCCTTGCTCATGTAACTGTAACCCCTCTGTACAGTATTTTTACAATAAAAAAAGTACAAAAAAAAAAAAGAAAACCCGAGCCAATGCTGTTGCACTGAGTCTATCTTTCAGAGGAAATACAAGGTTGTATTGTTTTTTGAAGTGTTAAAATGGTGCTCTTAAAAGATGTGTTACTATTATATGGCTCAATGGAAAGGATTTAAGGATTCCTGAATGTTCCTTAGTTGCTTCTCAGAATTGGGTCAATAATCTTTATAGTAGCTGAGATGTATCAAAGAAGTTAATAAAATTACATATTTCAGAACAAGACTAAAAGTCATTAGACTCAGTCCTCCTCTTGTCTTTGGGTAATTAAGCTATTAATTTTGTATTGAGATTGCAGTTGAAACCTAGAAGGAATATATGTCCCACCTAGATCACACAACAAAATGAAGATCTTTCCTGAAGATTTTCAATCATCTTCTAGCTCATTTTGCTTCTTGCTTTCAATTGCTAGCCTGCATGTAGAATTTTTTCCTGTTGATTTTTCATCTCTTTTGCCCGTTCCTCTACCCCTAGTCCCCAAGTCACTTTTTAAATTCTGAAATAATCTCAGGTTTTTTTTGGCTTTCCAGTAACCCCTCTGGCCTCCCTTTCTTGCCTAGAGGAGATTTGGCTGCGCTTGGAGGAATAGAAAGAGTGATTATGCAGAGGATAGGCACCAGCTGTTCTCCATTCCTCCCAGTGATCGTTTAGGAGGAAATGAGCACCATCCCAGCTTTTGAAGATTTAGGTTAAACAGACGGAAATGAATCTTGAGTCACGAAGACTGTCAGGACCTAGAGTAGATTGTAAAGGGGGACTGTGGAATCTGTTCCTCTGGGAAAACAACAAAAACAAAAACATACCTGAAAAGTGAGGCAGCCTTGTTGTTCACAATGATTTTAGGGGTCTTGTTTGAAGTCAGGAAGTGAGCTAAATGATCCCATATCCCTCCTGCATCTATTAAAAGATTTTTCAAGAGATGAAGTTCCTTCAGTCAGCCTAATGCTTAACGAATCTTTTGTTGAAGATTTTAATACCATCTTTTCGTTTGACCTAAATCTTTCTTGTGAAGTTAAGCCATGTCCCCTACAGTGATGAAGAACAGAGGAGATAAGAATTCAACCTTTAATGTATCCAGTTAAATTTAGAGTATCTAGAGTTAGGGATATTCAGGAATTGGTGCTGGACTGGGTCATATCATTGGATGGTTTCAGTGAGGAGCACATTACAGAAATCTGACTCTTGGTTTGGGTTACTGGAGTCAAACTTCCCTCTGTTTGAGGTTAATAAAGGGATTAAAGGGTGGGAGGAAAAGGGTATAATTTCAAGGTTTGTGGCAATTGCCACAAAACCACTGCATTAATGTAAACCAAAATCAAAACCACACAGTATAAAATGTCATGTTCTAGCAACTCAGAAACAGCCACCCCATGCCCAGTATCTGAGCTTTTTTGCTCAAGCCTAGTGCTATACCACTTGAGTTTCCAGTTCTTTGGTGCTTAATTGGAAATAAGATTCTCACAGACTTTCCTGCCCCAGCTAGAATTAAAAATAGATAGCCAAGCAGCGTAAGGGTTACAATTTCCCCACTAATAATCTTTAAAGATTTTTCTTTCCTTGGATTAACATAGCATTAAAATGTGCAAGTATTCAGGAGATACAATAAGATGAATTAATATGATTTAAAGCTATAATGTTCAATTAAGTAGTAATTTCCGTCCAGTCTGTTGCCTGACTCATAAGTAACATTTTTTTAGTCTAAATAAAGTCGTGACTATTTAGCTCTTACTTAGCTTCTTTATATTATAACTCAGAAGAGATCTTATATCATTTTAAAAGGGGGGACTACTGTACTCATTTTGTGTTTCTGTTTTGTTTTGTGAAATATGATCTCTTTGGCTTTGAAGTCTCAATCCTTATGCATCTGACTCCTATGTACAGGGATGACAAGCATGAAACACCATGCCTAGCACTATGTTTTTTAATGTTTCTTAATTATTACTATCTTTATAATAATTAAGGAAGATTTATGGAGCAGCCCAAGTGTCTTTCATGTGTGACACAAGTTCTCCTTTTTGGAAAAAAAAAAGGAGAACTTCTAAAAATCATAGCTACAATAAGAAGAAATGTTTTGTCAACTGGGAGTGTTGCAGGCTGAGGGGCAAGACAGTAGCCAACATAGTGAGAAGAATCTACATGGAGAATGACATTGAAGAAATACTTCTGACCTTGCCCATCTGCCGAATCAACACGCTTCTCTTCTGTTTGGGTTCTCAACTCTTCCTGGTATTCTTGGTACCAACATGCATAAATTTCTCTTCTTTTCTAAACACAGAAGATGCCACCAGATCTCACTTCCTTTCCTTTCCTTTCTCAAGCATTACCCTTCTGATTCACAGGTACTTGTCACTGCCTATTTAAAAATATATATGGGGCTGGGAAGATGGCTCAGTGGTAGAGTGCTTGCCTTGCATGCATGAGGCCCTGGGTTCGATTCCTCAGCACCACCTAAGCAGAAAAAGCCAGAAGTGGTATTGTGGCTCAAGTGGTAGAGTGCTAGCCTTGAGCTAAAGAGCTGAGGGACAGCGCCCAGGCCCAGAGTTCAAGCCCACAACCAACCCCATCTCTCCCCCCGCTGGTATGTATGTGTGTATATATAGTTTAGACATGTTGTTCAAAAAATGTGAACCTTGGAAGTGGGATAAATTGAAACTAATTTTTGAATTGTTTGACTCTTTAAACAATATTCAGGTAACCTCATTGAGTTGGAATCTACAGCTTGTAGATCACAGTTAGCTGGGGCAGGAAAGTCTGTAAGAATCTTATTTCCAATTAACCACCAAAGAACTGGAAGTGGAGCTGTGGCTTAAGTGGTATAGCACTAACCTTGAGCACAAAAAGCTCAGGGACATTGCCTGGTCCTGAGTTCAAGCCCCAGGACTAGCACACTTTATTTTTAAAGACTCATATAGTCATTATATAGACATTTGGCAGCTTATTGTTCAGTGACCCTAACCATGATGCAGAAATAGCATCCATCTAGATTTTCCCACGTTTGGAACAATAAAGGAAGTGTCTAATACCATTCTCCACAGCTCCTCCCTGTGGGGCCATGTGGGATGATGACCACATGTCTGTCTGTCTGTCTGTCTGTGGCCTGGCAGTTTGTCTCAATCTCTCATTGCAGGATAATTCTGGGTCTTGAGTATGCTTTTATATTGTTCACCCAATCCTTTCCTACAGTGTCTGTTTTTGAAGATGTTATCTTTGTGCTGTGTTTTCCTATCCCTTCTTGGAATTATGCCTATGGGGAGGCAACATTATTCCCAACTCCTCCAGAGGAGGAGATCAAGTCCATGACAGTTTGTGACCATGCCCTGTAGGTGGTCCTTTGTTCCCCCATTCCGTTCCTGACTCCTAGGAAAATGTTCTTTCTTTTTAACTGAATAGAGGCTGATGTCAGAGGTCTCCTCTATTAACAATGAGGAAAATCTAAGTGAGAGGAAAGAGGCTTTGAGCATTTTTGTGAATGCTTCTGTAAGATGATAGGCTGCAACATGAATGTGGGTTGTTGACAGTAGCCACAGAGACAGGATCATCAGGGAAGGGTGAGGTTGGGAGACTTGGTGGGGATTAACTCACACTGCTTGAATTTGTGAAACCATAGAATAAGTAATCAAAAAATAAATGGCATAACAAATTTAGAATTTTTTTTTAGAAGGGAGAAGAAACCATTAGCAACCTTATCAGTAAATTCTCTGCTTACAACTGTGTTAACTACTAAGATATCTTGAAGGAGGCTTCAAAGCCCTCTTGCCTACCACCCTCTTGCCTGCTGCCCATTCTCACTAACATAATGAAATGGAGGAAATTGGACTGGTCCCAGTTGTACAGCCCCCTGGAGAGGAGGCTTCAGGGGTCTCTGTGCAGCTGAGAATGTTAAAGGGACTGCAGGAGACTGGTCCCACAGCCCACATTGTCAGGGCACGGATGGGGATGGGATAGGAAGAGGAGAAAGATCTCCTTCCTCCCATGCTTGTTAACATGATATCAGCAAAAATCTTGCCTTTCTCATCTTCAATCTTAAACAGGTACGATGGCTAAGAATTAATATAATTGAGCATAGTAACAATAATAAAACTGGCAGCAGCATCAAATGAATGTGGTCTCCTGCAGTAGAAATATTTACCCGATGTGTCCTGCCAGTTGGAGAGATTTTGGCATTAAACCTAGACATTACCTCATCCTCCTGGGCAGACAGCCGATTGCAATGCTAAGCAAGTCTGCAGACGTGAAGAGCTGAATACCTGCCTGATGAGCTGCGCAGCTCCAGACCTGGACGGAAGCAGTTTCCTTGTACATGTCTGTCAGGATCTTACCCTTCGTTCCTTTATTTCTCTTTTCAGCCTTCTGTTGGTTGTCATTGTCTATTTTCAAATTGTGTTGCTTGTTTTTGTGTCTTAAAGGGCACATTGTTCAAAGAATCTGCCAGCCAAGTGGGAGGGCATTAATACGTAGAAACCTGAAAGGTCAGAATTAAGAGGAGAAAAGTGAAGCGCCTCTGTGTGCTCATACAGCATCTCCACATTCACCTCTCTCCTTTTGTGAAAATCAGGGGTAGGTGAATGAAAGGGATTTTTTGGGTTTGGTTTAATTCATGACAAATTCAAAAGGCTTCTTTCAATAAAGAGGATTTTGTGTCAAGATTTTTAGCAAATTAAGTAATAGTGAAAACATTTGAAGTATTGTTAAAATGTTCATGGCACTTCTGAGAAAACTTATTTGTGGGTTGGGAGGTACTTAGGATTTAACATACTAAGCATTAACAAGATGGGGTATCACACTTCTGTCCTGGCTGGCCTTGGAGTTCCAAGAATGAGCCACAGTGCTTAGCAATAAAAAATTTAATACTGTTAAATGCTGAGCTCATTGGTATACAGTAGGGCTCTATAGAAAATTATTCATTATTTATTGAGTCTTTCTTTTTTTATTTTTTTGCCGGTCATGGGGCCTGAACTCTAGGCCTAGGGGCTGTCCCTCAGCTCTTCAGCTCAAGGCCAGAGCTCTACCTCTTGAGCCACTTCCGGCTTTTTCTGCTTATGTGTTGCTGAGGAATTGAACCCAGGGCCTCATGCATGCAAGGCAAGCACTCTACCACTAAGCCACCTTCCCATCCCCATATTTGAGTCTTTACAGAAGACAAAAATTTGTGAAAGGGAAGATAAGTAGTTTGTAGGTGGTAGCTGATGGAACCTAGCTCTGCTTCTTACATCTTTCAGCCAACTTGAGCTGTGACACCTACCTAGAATCTACAGGTTTGATACCAGATAAAGATTGCCATTGATGGGGCTGGGAAAGTGGTTCAGTGGTCGAGTGCTTGCCTCATATGCATGAGGCCCTGGGTTTGATTCCTCAGCACCACATAAGCACAAAAAAGCAGAAATGGCATTGTGGCTCAAGTGGTAGAGCGCTAGCCTTGAGCTGAAGAGCTGAGGGACAGCGCCCAAGCCCAGAGTTCAGGCCCCACAACTGACAAAAAAATAAAAATAAAGACTGCCATTGACTTTGTTTGTGATCATTTGGGTAAATGTTCAGAAATGGGATTGCTGGTTCATAGGGCAGCTCTATGTGGAGTCTCTTTTTTTTTGGGGGGGGGGGGGGGTCCGGTCGTGGGGCCTGAACTCTGGGCCTGGGCACTGTCCCTCAGCTCTTCAGCTCAAGGCCAGCACTCTACCACTTGAGCCACAGTGCCACTTCCGGCTTTTTTCTTTTTGCTTATGTGATGCTGAGGAATCGAACCCAGGGCCTCAGACATGCAAGGCAAGCGCTCTACCACTGAGCCACCTTCCCAGCCCCTATGTGGAGTCTTTTAAGGAACCTCCATACTGCTTTTCCAAAGTGGTTGAACAAGTTTACACTCCCACCAACAATACAGTAGAGTTCCCTTTGGCCACATCCCCTCCAGCATCTGATGTTATTAGATTTCTTGATTATAGCCATTCTAACTAGGGTGGGGTAGAATCTCAATATTGTTTTGATTTGCATTTCTTTTATGGCTAGAGAAATTGAGCATTTCTTCATGTGTCTATTGGCCATTCTTATTTCCTCTTCAGAGAAGTCTCTCTTTAAGTCTTTAGCCCATTTATTAATGGGGTTCTTGTTTCTCAAGAGGATTTGTTGTTGGGGGACCAGCACAACTGTGTTTATTGCAGCATTATTTACCATAGCTAAGATATGGAACCCACCCAGATGCCCCTCTGTAGATGAATGGATCAAGAAAATGTGATATATATATATATTCTTGATCCATTATATCTATCTATCTATCTATCTATCTATCTATCTATCTATCTATCTATCTATCTATCTATCTATGCAGTGGAATTCTGTGTCTCTATCAGAAAGAATGACATTGCCCCATTTGTTAGGAAATGGAAAGAGCTGGAAAAAATTATATTAAGTGAAGTAAGCCAGGCCCAAAGAAACATAGGTCCCATGGCTTCCCTTATTTGCAATAGTTAGTATACATCTAGAATAATCTTACCAGACATATAAGATGATGCTTAGTGAAAAAAATCCCAAGATAGGAACATAAGAGGTTTTATCCTTGTTGATGTTGTTTTTAATGTACTATGTGGCTTTTTTTTTTTTGTCGGTCATGGGGCTTGAACTCTGGGCCTGGGCGCTGTCCCTCAGCTCTTCAGCTCAAGGCAAGCGCTCTACCACTTGAGCTACAGCGCCACTTCTGGTTTTCTGGTGGTTTATTGGAGATAGGAGTCTCACGGTCTCTCCTGCCCGGGCTGGCTTTGAACCCCGATCCTCAGATCTCAGCCTCCTGAGTAGCTAGGATTACAGGTGTGAGCCACCAGCACCCGGCTCTCTGTGGCTTTTTAAAATTTCTTTTGTATGGTCTTCCCCCATGGTATAACCCCTGTTTGCACTGTATTTGATTGCGGTATCTACATTTTGATATACATTTTTCTAGGGAGGGGAAGGGAAATAACAAAATGCTGCAATAAAGATACAGGATGACCCATTGTAACAATGAGATGTACAAGACACTATATTGAAAATGAACTTTACAACTTTGGGCGGGGAAGAGAAGGGAGGGAAAAGTTAGGGAGGTGAGGAGGAAAGGAATGGTAGGGGAAATATAAAGGAGGGTATAACAATGCTCGATAGGAAATGGACTCATTACCTTGCTCATGTAACTGTAACCCCTCTGTACAGTGTCTTTACAATAAAATATATATTAAAAAAAGAAAATGAACTTTACAACTTGTGGGGGAGGAGTTAGAGAGGTGGGGAGAGGAAGGATGGTAGGGGAAAAACAAAGGAGGGGGTAACAATGCTGGATAGGAAATGTACTCATTACCTTATTCATGTAACTGTAATCCCTCTGTACAGTATCTTTACAATAAAAATATATTTTAAAAAGACTGCCATTGATTGTAGGGGACTGATTGGGCCAAACCTGTTAAGGCGTTCTTCCTATTCAGCATCTTCGACTGGTCTTTCCATACTGTTTTTCCTTTTCTTTCCACTTTTGATCAGCCATATTCAAGGAGTTGAGCTAATGCGGATCCTCACTAACTGCTCACAGCAGCTTTGTTTACATTCATACTCTGTGATCTGTTTTCACCAGACAAATCACATGGGACTTTTTGTCTAGATGATTGTTGTAAGTCAGTGGATATAACAAACATATGCTTTAATAAAAATAATTTCAGGGGCTGGGCGCTGGTGGCTCACGCCTGTAATCCTAGCTACTCAGGAGGCTGAGATCTGAGGATCGGGGTTCAAAGCCAGCCCGGGCAGGAGAAACCGTGAGACTCCGATCTCCAATAAACCACCAGAAAACCGTAAGTGGCGCTGTAGCTCAAGTGGTAGAGCGCTCGCCTTGAGCTGAAGAGCTGAAGGACAGCGCCCAGGCTCAGAGTTCAGGCCCCACCACCGGACCCAAAAAAAAAAAATAATAATAATTTCAGGGGGTGGGGGAAATTTTGAAAATAAAGGGAAATGGAGATCACACTTAGTTGTGTCAGGTATATGTGGTGTGTGAAGGCGAATATAAGTTACTATTACATGGAATGTTGTTTTGATTATGCATGAATTTCATTACTTATGGTTTATCTATGACCAGAATCAGTAAATGATGTGTGATAGAATTTATGTACCTGAAAGAAAAGATGGATACTAAAGGTTTTTTTTAACATCTCTTTTTTTTTGTACTTTTTAAACTGAAAAATGCTGTCCAGAGGGGTTACAGTTACATGAGCAAGGTAATGAGTACATTTCCTATTGAGCACTGTTGCCTCCTCCTCTGTTTTCCCCCTACCATCCCTTCCCTCCCACCTCCACAACTACTCCCCCCTCCCCCCATTCCCTCAGAAGTTGTAAAGTTCGTTTTCAACATAGTTTAACATCTCTTTTGTTTTGATGTATCTCCTTATTTTTCCTTCACTTACCCAGAAGAGGGCCCTAAGTATTATTGTAAGTGGTATAATTGAAAAAAATACAGCATGTTTTTCCTTAGCACTGTCTCTGTCCTATACAACCTTCAAAAATCTTTTCTACAGATAGTTGGCAGTCTGCCAGTGTTTCCAACAGTCAGCATCTTCCCCACCACAAAGTACTAGAACAAATTGGGATGTGTATGAGGTACACTTCTTCTGAATAAAAGTTCACCAAAGATTTAAATGTGAATCAAGACATAAAAATGTTTTTGGTAATTTTCTACTTTAAAGGGAAAAGATATGCTGGAGAATATGAAAAAAAGAACAGAAGAGGACTTTTTGTATTTGAAAGAGATCTGTGGATTTAGTTTAAAGCTGCTCAGAAACAGAAGAATCACAGGTGTAGAAAATATAAGTGTGGGAGTGGCTAAAGAGAAACCAGACAACTGTATTTTGAATGAAGCCTTTTCTCAAGTGAGTTTTGTTTTACTAGCAATACACTAGGCAGAAAGAAAGAGGAACTTCCAACTTTAAAGAAGAATATCTATTATCTTTAACTGAACACTAGCAAAATAAAATAAAATAAAATATTATACTGTATATTTCTGGCACACATATTTTCTCTTTTTCTCTGAGTGTGGATTATGATTTCCTTGCTGTTGGTTAATACCTCCATGCCAACATTCTCACAAAATTGCCATCATTACTACCTTTAGTGTTACAATAAATTCTGATTTGGGAATATTTACTCTTAGGAGGAGGAATCATCTGATCCACCTCAGAACACTTGGAAAGACTGTGAAAAGTGGACATTGAGTGTTACTTAGAGGTGGAAATGTTATTTGGCTATAATTTCTAGTTCTGCCATGTGCCTTAAACAAGACACCTAATCCCTATCTCCAGGATTGTCTTGACATCTTGTAGTATAGTCTGCACACAGGGAGTCTAATAGGTAGCAATTGATTCTGGATTAAAAAAGTGAAATTATATCTTAATTCTTTAAGACAGTAGTAGCCTCTTTTCAGTTCTAACAACAACAAAAAGGAATTTTAGCCCCTGTAGGGCAAATTAATAAAAGAACATTTTATAACCATAAAAATGATCCTGTACAACTGGGCACTGGGGCTCATGCATATAATTTTAGCTACTCAGGAGGCTGAAATACAGAGGATAATAGTATGAAGCCAGCCTGGAAGGAAAAACTTGAGATCCCACCTCCCAAAGCAAAGCCAAAAACAGCAAGAAGTTTGCACAACAAGCTCATAGTTAGGCTGTATAGAATATAAATTACTTTTGTCAGCTCCAGATGAAAATCACCAGAACTCAGCAGTGTCATTTCGATTGATTTTAACAAGCTTTATGTTATATGTCCAGGAAATGTCTATAGATAGCTGTTTTTTTTCTAGAGATGGATGGAAGTGGGGGGTGGGTTGGGAAGAAGGGCTGAATGTGTGGCTCAGTTGGTGCTAGCTTGAGCAAATGTGATGCCCTGAGTGTCAACCACAGCACTATCCAAAAAAAAAAAAAAAAGGCCTTATCAATTGAAACCATTCAAAGTGATCTTAAGAGTCAGTGGAAAAATTGTAATTATTCCCCTGGTCTGTAAACATTTTTTTTGCCAGAATATTTCACACTTTTTACTGATGACTATTAATGTACAGGAAAATAGCAAGAAATAAAAAACATAGTATTTGTTCAGCATATTGCAATTTAAAACATTAGAGACAATCTTTTTTCGTAAAAGCTTATCAGACACATCAAGGACAACTTATCAGACACACTTTGGACAATACTTCAGTGTCTTCGCATCATTCTCCATCACACAGAAAAAAGAAGGGTGATTAAGGTATAGTTTGTGGTAGGGTATTTGTCTAACATGAACAAGGCTCTGGGTTTGATCTCTAGTACTACAAAAATAATTGAAAATGAACCTGAAGATATGGACACAACAGGTTTTTCTTTGTTGTTGTTTTCAATGTATTATGTGATTTTTTTTTGTTTCCTTTGTATGTTCTTCTCCCTGTGGTATATCCCCTGTTGTCAAGGTACTTGATTTTGGTGCCCTGCATCTTGTATATATATATATACATTTATCTAATTTGGGGAGAGGAAGGAGAATAATAAAATGCTGAAACAAGGACACAGGATGACCCTTTGCAACAATCATATGCACAAGACACAATGTTGGAAGTGAACTTTACAACACTGGGGGCTGGGGAGGAGTGACAGAGGGAAGGGAGAGTAGAATAACAAAGAAGGGGAGGAAACAATGCTTGACAAGAAATGTACTCTTTACCTTGCTCATGTAACTGTAACCCCTCTGTACAGCATCTTTACAATAAAATAAAACTTTAAGAAAAGAAAACCAAGAAAAAAAATAAATTCTGAAAAGCAGTTTGGACAGTGCTGGCTCTTTCTCCTATCATATATCTTACAATATGAGTATGCATGTTTCCTGGGCCTTGATGAATTATATACCTTTCTTAGTTTGTATGAGCTGCTGACATTTTATTCCTTGTACTTTGAATGCTGTAAAATATCTCTGAAGATTCTCTGAATGTAAATTTTTTCCAGCCTCACTTCCTCTGGGCATCTTTATGCCTTGTGTCAGAACCGTCTCCTTTATGTGATCAGCTTGCTCTCCCTGGCTGCACGCCAGGGGTCTCAGACAGCAGCAGCAGGGTCACTGTGCCACACTCAGCTGCCGCTTCTATAATTCCATTTACAATAGATTCTCAAGTCACTTCCAGCATTATTGTTTGTTTCTTTGATGCATTTTTATCTTTTTTTTCTAATTTTCTCTTTTGATTACTCATCTTACAAGATGTCATAGGTATTTGCCCCTGAGAGACAGGGAACAACACAACTATATACACTGCTGCTTGTAGGTAAAAAGCAGTTATACAGTAGCTACCTACCAACAGGCTTTGATATAAATGGCCTGATGCTCCCCTGTTACATACATAGTGATCTATGGGCTGAAGAGCTGGCTGGCAATTCTGCATTTCAGACACCCACAGTTTATATACTGAAAATTCACCCATGTTGTCAAATATGGATGCTATTTCACTAAATAATGGTAAACGGGCTGAATGGGTAGAATAGTGATAGACTACTTGTCTAGCATGTATGAAGCCATGGGTTCTATCTTCAGCACCACAATAAAAGAAAAAAAGTATAGCAAGAGAAATGTCTTTCTATGTGAACAATAACCTCTCCATGGTTAAATCTTGAACAGAGAAGGTAATATATTTTCAGAGGGATTGGGACCTACAATATCTAGTTAAAATCCCATCATCAGTCAACTGGGAGACTTTTTGCACATCTCGTAAGCCTCTTTTGGCTTCAGTGTCTCTTCTGCTAAAGACCAGGTACTCTTTAAAAAAATTTTTTAATTGAGATTAGGTGATTACATAAATTTCACATATTTCACAGTATTGTGGAATAGTGATATTTAGTTAAAGTCACAAACACATTTTAACCACAAGGCAAATTGTCATTAACATGGTCTATAAAGTTTGTGAATTCTATGAGCTTTGACAATACAACTATTTCTTCCACATCAGGTGATATGTACATTTCTTTCCTTTTGCTTAGTGTAAGCTGTTCCCTCTTTCCCTTTCATCCCTCCCTCCCATCACTGCCCTTGAGTTGCTTAGTTCATTTTCCTCCAATGTCCAGTGCAGCTGATGGGCCCCGCAGTTGTATGTTTTCCCATTTCCCTCTGATTCTGTTTCCTCCACCTACCTTCCCTCAGATGTGCGCGTACACACACACACACACACACACACACACACACACACACACATATTCACATAGACACCATATATGTGGTCAAGAACATGAAGTCATTTAGCAATGATACGACAAAAATGAGTGGAAATCCTTTGTTTCTTGAGTCCTGTTTACTTTGTCATATTGACTTGCATTTTGGCTTTAGCATTCATGTATCAGGGAGACAATATGCCATTTGTCTCTCTACTCTTGGCTTACCTTGCTCAAAATGATTTTCTCTAGTTCCATCCATTGCCCTGTAGATGCTTTTATTTTGTCCTTCCTTTTTTATTTTTTTATTTTACTTTATTTTATTTTTTTATTGTGAAAATACTGTACAGAGGGGTTACAATTACATGGGCAAGATAATGAGTATATTTCTTTTTTTTTTTGAGTATATTTCTTATCAAGAATTGTAGCCTCCTCCTTTGTTTCCCCTTCTCATCCCTTCCCATCCTCCCCCCCACCTAGTCCTCCTCCCCCCCCCCCCCACCAAAGTTGTAAAGTTTGTTTTTCCATATAACAACTTGTACATCTCATTGTTGCAATGGATCCACCTGTATCCCTATTTAAACGATTTGTTTTTTCCCTTCCCCTCCACAAATTATATCAACCTCAAATACAGTGAAAGCAGGGGTTATACCATGGGGGAGGGACATACAAAGCAACAAAGAAATCATCTTATAAATGTGTTAGAAACAATCCCCTGAAAGAAAAAAAAACATTTAAATACATATCTTAGGGTTCATTTCCCTAACATCAACTTATCTAACCTTTTCTGCTTGATTCAGACTTATACCAGTTATTGCAAATAAGGGAAAACATGGGACCTAATTTCTTTGGGCCTGGCTTACTTCACTTAATATAATTTTTTCCAAGCCTTTCCATTTCCTAACAAATGGGGAAATGTCATTCTTTCTGATGGAGGCATAGAATTCCATTGTGTATATATAACACATTTTCTTGATCCATTCATCTACTGAGAGGCATCTGGGTTGGTTCCATATCTTAGCTATGGTAAATAATGCTACAATAAACATAGTTGTGCTGGTAGCTTTAGTGTGGCCTTGTTTATGATCATTTGGGTAAATGCCCAGAAATGGGATTGCTGGGTCATCTATGTGGAGTCTTTGAGGAACCTCCATACTGCTTTCCAAAGTGGTTGAATAAGTTTACACTCCCACCAACAATGCAGTAAGGTTCCCTTCTGTCCACATCCCCTCCAGCATCTGTTGTTACTAGAGTTCTTGACTATAACCATTCTAACTAGGGTGAGGTGGTATCTCAGTGTTGTTTTGAGTTGCATTTCTTTTATGGCGAGGGAGGTTGAGCATCTCTTTATGTGTCTATTGGCCATCCTTCTTTCTTCTTCAGAGAAGTTTCTCTTTAAGTCTTTAGCCCACTTATTTATTGGGCAGTTGTTTCTTTGAAGATTTGTTGTTGGGGGATTTAATTTTTTGAGTTCCAGGTATATTTTAGATATGAGATCCTTGTCTGTTGTAAGGCTAGTGAAGATCTTCTCCCAATCCGTGGGCTTTCTATTAATCTTGCTACCTATGTCCTTTGCCATGCAGAAGCTCTGCAATTTCATGCAATCCCATTTGTCCAACCTTTCTTTGATTTGTTGTGTTTCTGGGTCTCTATTAAGAAAATTTCAGCCTGTGCCAAGGAGTCCTAGGGTTTCTTCTATTCCATCCTGTAATGTTTTCAGGGTGTCTGCTTTGACTCTGAGGTCTTTGATCCATTTGTAGTTGATTCTGGTGCAGGGTGATATATAAGGATCTAGCTTTAGTTTTCTGCAAGTAGTTAACCAATTTTGCCAGCACCATTTACTGAAGAGGCTGTCTTTCTTCCATTCTATTTTTTTTAGCTCCCTTATTGAAAATTAGATGGCTATAGGTCTGTGGGTTCATTTCTGTGTTTTCAATTCTATTCCATTGGTCCTGAGGTCTGTTCTTGTGCCAGTACCAAGCTGTTTTGATTACTATGGCTTTGTAGTAGAGTTTGAAATTTGGTATTGATATTCCTCCAGCAGTGTTCTTTCTGTTGAGGATCATTTTAGCTGTTCGGGGTCTTTTTTTGTTCCATATGAATTTTTGGATTGCCTCTTCTATTTCCTTGAAGAATGAGGACGGAATATTGATAGGTATCGCATTGAATTTGTAGATAGCCTTGGGAAGTATTGCCATTTTCATGATGTTGATCTTTCCAATCTAGGAGCATTGGAGTTTTTTGCCACTTTCTAAGTTCTGTTTTGACTTCCTTTTTCAAGTTTTTAAAGTTTTCATCATAGAGGTCCTTCACTTCTTTGGTTAAGTTAGTTCCTAAGTATTTTATTTTTTGTGGGGCTATTACGAATGGAATTGCTTTCCTAAATTCAGCTACACTTTTCTCATTGTTGGCATACAGAAAAGCCATTGATTTTTGAGGGTTAATTTTATACCCTGCTACTTTGCCAAAGTTTTGAATCAGCTTGAGTAATTTGGGAGTGGAGTTCGTGGGATTTTTTAAATACAAGATCATGTCATCTGCAAAGAGGGAGAGTTTTATTTCTTCTTTCCCTAGTTGGATCCCCTTTATGTTTGCATCTTGTCTTATTGCTGTAGCTAGGCATTCTAATACTAGATTGAAGAGCAGTGGAGAGAGTGAACATCCTTGTCTCGTTCCTAAGTTAAGAGGAAATGGCTTTAGTTTTTCACCATTAAGTACAATGCTGGCTGTAGGTTTGTCATATACAGCCTTTCTTGTATTGAGGAATGTTCCATGGATTCCTAATTTTTCCAAAACCTTCATCATAAAGGGGTGTTGGATCTTGTCGAATGCTTTTTCTGCATCTATTGAGATAACCATGTGCTTCTTATCCTTGCTCCTGTTGATGTGATGAATTATATTAATTGAGCGTATATTAATAATTAGCGTATATTGAGCCAGCTTTGCATCCCTGAAATGAATCCTGTTTGATCGTGGTATATGATTTTGTGGATGAATTGTTGAAATTGATTGGCCAAAATTTTGTTGAGAAATTTTGCATCAATGTTCATCAAAGAAATGGGCCTATAGTTCTTTTTCTTTGATGAGTCCCTGCCTGGTTTTGGGATGAGGGTTATGGCTTCATAGAATGAGTTCATTAGTGAACTTTCTCTTTCAATTTCATTGAAGAGTTAGAGGAGTATTGGTGTGAGCTCTGCTTTGAATGCCTTGTAGAATTCCGCTGTAAAACCATCTGGTCCTGGGCTTTTCTTAGCTGGGAGGTCTCTTATTGCTGTTTCTATTTCAATACTTGATATGGGCCTGTTAAGATGGTTTAACTCATCTTGGTTTAGTTTAGGCACATCAATATTTGCTAGGAAAAGATCCATTTCTGCCAAGTTCTCAAATTTATTAGCATAAAGTTTTGAGAAATATTCCCTTATAATGTTCTGAATCTTGGTTGTTTCTGTGGTGATGTTTCCATTCTCATCTGAGTTTATTTATTTGGGTGTGTTCTCTTCTTTTTCTGATAAGATTTGCTAAGGGTCTGTCAATTTTTTTAATTTTTTCAAAGAACCAACTCTTTGTTTTATTGATTCTTTCTATGTTTTTTTGGATTCTAATTCATTTAATTCTGATTTAATTTTAATTATTTCTCTCCGTCTACTGGATTGGGATATTTTGTCCTTTCTAATGGCTACATAATATTCCATTATATATAGTACCACAGTTTTTGGATCCACTCACCTGTAGTTGGACATCTGGGTTGTTCCCATACCTTGGCTATTGTGAACAGTGCTGTAATGAACATGGAGGTGCATGTGTCCTTGTATACTGGTTCCTGTTGTTCAGAGTAGATCCTAGGAGTGGCGGCTGGGTCATAGGGGAGGTCTATATTTAGCTTTCTGAGGTACCTCCAGACTGCTTTCCAAAGTGGTTGTATTAGTGTACATTCCCACCAGCAATGCAGTCGGGTTCCTCTTTCTCCCCATCCCTGCCAGTATTTGTCATTGGCTGAATTTAGGATGTGGGCCATTCTGACTGGGGTAAGGTGGTATCTCAGGGTTGTTTTTATTTACATTTCCTTTTCAGCCAGGATGAACATTTTTTCATGTGTTTGCCATTTTTATCTCTTCTTCTGAGAAGTCTCTCTTTAGCTCCCTTGCCCATTTAATGATTGGTTTGTTAGATCTGGTAAGGGTTAGTTTCTTGAGTTCCCTGTAGATAATGGATATTTGGCTCTTCAGACCAGATGAGACTCCTTAAAGTTCCTTCTACCTCTAAGACTGTTTTGGTCTATTATGTAAGGATACTTCAGAAAAGAGTCCATAGGAAGTCATAAAGTTGATTAAATGGTTGAATATACCAGGAGGGGTTGAGATAACCACGGGTTGCTATTCTAGATGGAGACAGATTGGTTTCAGCACCTTGTGAGTTTACCCCAGTGTTTGCTGTATCTGCAGAGAAGAGGAACAGAGAGACATGGTCTAATGGAGGTGGAAGTAATTGTTGGACTGATGTGGCTCATATGAAGAATAAGAGGAATTATAAAAACATACAGAAAAATGTGTCAAGATGGTACTGATCTTTTCATCTAGAAAATGAAATTCAGGTCTTTGAAAGAAAAGACAACACACTGGAGTTAAGAATTAGGAAGAACCCCCACGGTATAACCCCTGCTTTCACTGTATTTGATGTTGGTATAATTTGTGGAGGGGAAGGGAAAAAAAAATAGTTTAACTAGGGATACAGGTGGACCCATTGCAACAATGAGATGTACAAGTCCTTAGGTTGAAAAACAAGCTTAAGAACTTTGGTGGGGAGTGGGGGGAGCATCGGGTGGGGGGAGGGGAGAGTATGGGAAGGGATGGGAAGGGGAAACAAAGAGGAGGCAACAATACTTGACAAGAAATGTACTCGTTTTCTTGCCCATGTAATTGTAACTCCTCTGTACGGTATTCTCACAATAAAAAAAAAAAAAAGAATTAGGAAGAGGAAATGATAAAATTTAGGAAAAAAGGAAATGATTTGGGAGAACAGATAGATGCCTGCGGAGATAGTCATGTTTATATTGCTTATGTCCTTAAGGATCCTGGAGGAATGGTTTGAGCATCTCTGCAGAAGGAAAATGAGCTAGCTGAGAAAGCTCAGAGGCCTGTCCTCCACAGACTTTTCTAATTTGTTTCTGAAAAGGAAAGCGAATGTGTAAGACCCATGAGGAGCCCACCTTACCATGCCACTTAGATGAACAGGATGTAAATCTTCTTCCAGGCAGTGAATGCAGTATTACTCTGATCTTTAACTGAAGGATATGTTGACTATAACCACAGTCAAGTCTTTATCCTTAGTTGTCTGGCGCTCCAATAAAGACTCCAAATTTAGCCTTTTAAGTAATGACTACTCCATTCTTGTAACTGGATCTACCATACAACATTTATTTCTATGTGTTTCAGGCTTATGTTAAGACAACTATTCAATGACTACATACCTTCCAGGATAACTAGCCTTTTACAGTTACAGTCAAACAAAAATGCAACAGCCACCACCAATCCTAAAATGGAATCTTCTTTGTCTCCTGACCTTTGTTACAGATTTGGAAACTTTACTAAAAGTAAAGTTGGAAATACTCATTTTCCCTCAGGCCTAGAGGTAGCTCACCAAGCATTTTGGTTTATTTAAAACCAATGCAAATGTAGAGGCAGGCAGAAAAAACGGGCATGCCAGAGTATCTGTACCCTGTGTTCCATTGTTTATTCTTTCTCTCTAACAGCTGACCCCTGAGCATTTATGAATTTAATTACTTCCTAGCTATTTAAATATAGGAAAAATGTTTATGAAGGAAACAAGCTGGCCACCCACCAAAATATTTTCCATGTTTAGCCCATGGTGGTGAAATGAAAAAGAACTAAGGTGATTGTTTTGTTGCTTTGTATGTCCCTCCCCCACGGTATAACCCTGTTTTCACTGTATTTGATGTCGGTATAATTTGGGGAGGGGAAGGGAAAAAACAAATTGTTTAAATAGGGATACAGGTGGACCCATTGCAACAATGAGATGTACAAGACACTATGTCGAAAACGAACTTTACAACTTTAGCAGGGGAGGGGGTGGGGGGAGAGGGGAAGATGGGAAGGGATGGGAAGGAGAAACAAAGGAGGAGCCAACAATGCTTGATAAGAAATGTACTCATTACCTTGCTCATGTAATTGTAACCCCTCTGTACAGTATTTTAAAATAAAAAATTATTAATAAAAAAAGAAAAAAAGAATTATATTTGTATTCTTCTACAACTTACTTTACAGTATGTGTCTAATAGTCCTCCTATTTTACTATGTAAATATACCACAAGGTTCAGGTGATAGGTGATCTTCCTAATGATATGTGTTTGGGCTGCTTTAAATGCTTTTCTATTACAAAAATAATACCATATGTTTTCTTAGTTCAATATGTTGGTGTATGTGTAAAACAGATTTACGAGGTTACCTACTATAATTAATGATATTGCTGGGTCATAGGATATATACTAGAAGATCAAATTATTTTTCCAAGTGTTTGTATCAATTTATTCTCTCACAAGTAATATTTATACTAAGTTCCTTCCTATTGCAAATCTTCAGTTTTTGCCAAACCAGTGAATGCAAAGTCATATCACAGTAGTGTTCTAAATTACACCATTATCACATATTTCCTATTTTTCTTCTATAAATTGACTCTGAATTTTTATTCATTTTATTTTGATTGTTTGTGTTAAGAACAGTTTGAAACTTTACCCTCCTTGCAACCTAACAATTTATCTGGTTGTATTTTCATGATATTGGAAGAAGATTTGAGAATACTGGCTTAGAGATAAAAGACTATTAGAGCATAACAAGGAATATAGAACTAACATTATTTATATTAATTCTCATCTCAGAGGAGATGTGCATGGGCTTAAATGGATTGGGTTATAAAAGAGAAACCTTGAGTTTCGGTAACCCAAATCTTTCATTATGGGCAGTGAGCCTGGCTGACCCATGTTCTAGAAAGAGACATTGTCTTAATTATGTTCAACTAAAGAAATCTGGTCATTATATAGACATCTCCATGTAATAGTACAGAATAAAAATTTATTGGTACATCTACTTACATGATGGAAAGAACTAAGAGACTCAGGGAAGTTGTCTTCCAATGATATCTACTTCTTATTTCTATACCAGCTTGGCTTCTGGCAAATTTTACCATAATCATCATTCTGTTGACCATGACTAAGACAAATCAAATCCATTCAGTCTATCTCAAACATATTTGATGAAGGTGGCTGTCAATAACATTCAGTACTGACCTCAACCACATTTCCCACACCTAATGTAGTGTCTTGATCCTGAAATCTCATAAACTCATCAAGATCTGTCTTAGAAAGTGAGATTTCTTTTTCCTTACATTTTTCTATTGACTGTTCTACTTGGCTGGAGGCATTGATCTGGGTGTAACAGGATGTTTTCATGTTTGCACAGATTGTATTGCCTGCAAGTAAGAATTCCAGGATAAGTCTATCATCCACAACTCTAGACATTGAATTGAGACTGGACTGAGTATCTTCCTGGGAGAGGTGGTATTGTTGATGACTAAATTCAGAAACAAATGTTCTTTTTCTTAATTTGAGGACTCCTTGTTTGATGCACGTACAGTGATGAATCAGTTTTCTCCCCAAGGAGTTCCTTGAGTAAACAAGGGTAACTTAGTTTTTGAAAGAGTTTGAAAGTTGCCTAAGGGTTCATGGTTCAGGGTGTTTCCTTAAAGTGGTTCTTTTATCACCATTGTTGATATACAGATCTTTGTGATTTGGGGAGGATTAACAAGTGAATGTTTGGCTTTGACACAAAAATATAGTCCTAGATAGGAACACTGGGACTCCTGGAAAGTGTTGGTTACTGTGGCTAATATAGGAGTGTGTTTCCTTCAGTCTACTTTTAAATTTATATAGTATTCTATTCTCCTTATAATATGTCTGAAAAAGGAGGATCACACACATCCATCCCAGGGGACCACGCAGAGGCAGGCAGGCACAGGAGAAAGATTATTAGAAGGTTTATTAGAGGAGCCATATTTCCCCCAAGAGGGAACATATGACCTCTGCCACACCATCCAGGTAGTAAAAGGGTCTGAGGGATAGGAAGTGAGGTAGATGGGAGTTCAGGTGGGTCTGGGTGGAGAGAGGGAGGGGCCAGCTGTATGGAAGGAACTCCAGGAATGGGAGGGGGCCCAGGTGTGGGTGGAGCTGAGGACCAAAGGTGAGCATAATACTAACAATGTCTACACATGGATTAATTCCCATTTCCCCTTCTTCCCCTCATTTTACTTCTACTTAGTATATTCTAGAACATACCATTACCACTTCAAATATTGTCACTCTCCCACACCCTTTATTTTGTTCTTGTGATTTCTAGAATATTATATCTTCCTGCTTAATCTTTCATCTCTCTTATCTCTGTTTTATGATTCTTATCTCTTTGTTTTAACATTCTGGACAACTTCCAGTCATCAGTTCACTTCTTAGCTATGTCTAATATATTATTAGCTCTATCCAATAGGCTTGTGTTTCACTTACTAAATTTTTATTCTAGAACATTTAATTGTTCTTTTTTTTTTTAGATTAGATTGGTCATCTTTAAGAATTGTGTCTTGCTCCATACACAAAATTTATAGTCTATTATTTTCTTTTTATCTTTTGCATCAGATATTTTCCATATTGAGGTCTTTGCAAGTTACATTCAACTTTCTGTGTTCATGCTGAACCTCACTCATGCTGCTCTGGGGTATTTTTTGTTTCTTTTTTTGTTATGGTTGTTTAAAAATGTTAGCCTGTTTTTCTTATATATCTTATATATCTTACATATCTGTAGGAAATTCTGTTCTGTGTTCCTCCACTGGGTATATGTATTTATATATGAGATATCTTAAACATCCTCAACTTTAACCATTTTCTGTTATTGGCTTGAGTAGTTGACCCACCCAGAGTACAATTTTAGGTTATAAAACTGCCTAAGAGCAGGCCTATGGCTATAAATTCTCATAGAAAGAGATGGTTCCCTCATCTACTTAAGTAAGACCAGTAATTTTCTTTGAGGCCACAGGGGTAGCCTGGGCACTGAGACTGGGTTATTTCTAGTTCACCACTTATACTTAGGGTATCATTTTTTTTGGAGGCACAGCTGTATCCAACAGCAATATTCCATTTGTTCCCACATATCAGAATTCCTTGGGCTTTATCTCCTATCTTCCATACTGTAAGAATATATGGCAACAAAACCTCAAATTCATTGCTTTGGTGAAGACTCCTTTAGTACTTGTTCTTATTTAACTTTTGGCTTCAAAATGTTCCTTACTCTCTTATTTTTAAAGCTTGGTCTTTTTTTATTTTTATTCACCACTTTAGAGGTTTCTAGTAGAGGGCTGCTCCAAGGATGCCTTTCACTGTGTTGTCAGAAGTAGAAATCATCCTTCTAATGCCTTAGGAATCAATATACATTATTCTCACTGGGGTTCCAGAGCTAATCAGGGTTGGTTCTTCCCTTCTTTGTCTTTGTTTGCAGTTTTCAATTAATTTCCACAAAGGCATCTTAGTCTTTTTTTTTGTGGTCTTGGGGCTTGAACTCTGGGCCTGGGTACTATCCTCAGCTCTTCAGCTCAAGGCTAATGCTCTACCACTTGAGCCACAGCACCACTTCCGGTTTTCTGGTAGTTTATTAGAGATAAGAGTCTCACAAACTTTCCTGCCGGGGCTGGCTTTGAACCGTGATCCTCAGATCTCAGCCTCCTGAGTAGCTAGGATTACAGTCATGAGCCACCAGCACCTGGCTGCATCTTAGTCTTTTCCTGAAGGACTTAACATCTTCCAAAGGTTAGCAAAATAAGCTTTTCTACCATAGCTCATGTTGTTCCATGTAAATACCCCAAATATTTTATAGCCAACTATGTACTGATTAATATGTAGATACAGCTACCTACAAAAGCTTGAAATTTTAAAACAAATTTGAATTTCCTACTCAAAATTCATGTTAGCTTTAGGTGCATTTAAGTAATAAATACACATGCAGAAGAGGGTTAGCAGTGTGTGTGTTTGAAAACAAGGAATATTTCTTGACAAAATAAATTTTTTCTTGCGTCCCTGTAGTGTGTTCCTTCAGAGTATGCAGTTATAAATACTAGATATCCTAGACCACTCTCAGCTTTTGATCATTTGATCAACCCAGAGTAAGATTTTAGGTTATTAACCTGCCACTACTTTATAACCAGTGCCTTTGTAGGTGAGACAGTACTGAGGACTCAACTCAGATCCTCACACTTGCAAGGCAGGCACTACCACTTGAGCCCCCCTTTGTCTTGAATATTTTCCAAGTATATGGGCTTGTTTTATGCCTAAGCTGGCCTGGGCTGTGATCCTCTACTTGTGCTTCCCTGTTTATCTGAGGATAATCAGTGCATGCTACTGTACCCAGGCATTGGTTGAGATGAGTCTCAGACTTCTTTTGGCCCATGATCCATGGTCCTTGAACCATGGTCCTTGTTCCCCCATGTCTTGCTCCCAAATAGCTAGAATTACAAGCTTGAGCTATTGTATCTGGATACCAATGCTTTTTGATATTACATTTGATAGGAGCTTGAGTGTTTTAAGTAGGTCAAAACCCATGAGGATGAGTTGAATTTTCTTACCTGTGTGTTTGAGGCAGCTTATCAAGTTTACTAATAACTATCTTCTAGAATTATAGGAAGGTGACCCAGTCTACTCTCTCTGATCAGGAGAAACAAAAACCATCTTTAGTAGCAGTAGTGAATGAGAAGAACTATCACCTTAATAATTCTAGTCTGATTTTTTTCTGAACTATATTTATGGACCTTTAGTGTTTAGTTTGCACAGTTGTTTTTTGTTTTGGGTCCGGTTGTGGGGCCTGAACTCTGGGCCTGGGTGCTGTCCCTCAGCTCCTCAGCTAGCGTGCTACCACTTGAGCCATAGCACCACTTCTGGCTTTTTTTTCTGCTTATGTGGTGCTGAGGAATCGAACCCAGGGCCTCATGCATATAAGGCAAGTGCTCTACCACTGAGCCACCTTCCCAGCCCTGCACAGTCATTAATAGTAGATTCTTCTTGTCAAAGGAAGTTCCATACTCAAAGAGAGTGAAGAACACTACACACAGCCCAGCTGCTCCAATGTACACATGGGAAAAGCTGGGGATAGTCGTTCTTTAGGATGGGTGGCCAGAGGAAGAACTTAAAATGCATACATTAGAGCTTTGCATGAGATTCATGAGAGAGGAATACACTTTGTCACAGAATGAGAGGGCGGTTGCTGATGAAGAAGATGTGCATTCCCTGGGCCACCCCTTGGAACTTCCACTTAGGTTCATCTTCTTGTAAACATATCATTCACGTCAGACTGCTGAATGATGAGAAATCAGAAATCCCATTCGAGTTTGTTTGTGTGAGGCAGTCTTCATACTTATTATTCAGCTGTGGAATCTTTTTCTGAGTTTAGAAAAAGATCAATTAGCATCTTGCAGCACACACATTTTCCATGGAACGTACTTTGGGAGAGACACTATTCTAACTAGCCCTGTTGTTTTCTATTGCTCATGCAGCAAAGCCTTACTTGCCATTTCAGAGGACACTAAAACTTTGAGATTATCTGAAATGTGAATCTACAAATGAAGACAAGTGTGAAGAGAAAACTAATATAGGTCTTGCAGGTGCTATTATGCAAGACAAAAGTGAGATAACCATTGTGTTGTTATCTTTCCTCCCTCCAACTGTCATTTTTTACCCACTTAATATTCTTTTAGCTGATAGTGCTACCCACACAGACCACTTTACCCATTGCTGTGCATCTTTAGAATCCAGTGTCTGCTGTTATTTAAGCAAGTGTGTATGTTCTTTGAACCTCCTAAATGGTACTGCTCTGTGCCTTAACTGAATATTTGTTTGTAAAACATGGATCAAATCCTGGCACTGGTGACTCACGATTTGTAATCAGGAGGCTGAAATCTGAGGTGAGTGGTTCTAAGCCAGCCTGGGCAGGAAAGTTGTGAGACTATTATCTCCAATAAACTACCAAAAACCAGCCAGAAGTGGAGCTGTGTCTCAAGTGATAGAACACTAGTGTTGAAGCTCAGTGACAGCATCCAGGCCTTGAGTTCGACCTACACACACATACACACACACACACACACACACACACAAATTTGGTCAAGAAGATTGTTTTCTTGCTATTTACATTAGACTGTTTGTAATTTGATTCAGATATAAAAATTGCCCTGTTGTATTAGATTTTCTAGTCATTAAGAGTTTTTTTTGACACTTACAGTTTGAACTCCCATTGCTAAAGAGAATAATGACAGTTTGCCTTTATTAATATCCTCTGTTCCTGTGCTGACAGTGATACAAAAGCCATAAGATTACAGTCTTTCTTTATCACTGCTCTGCTTTATGTCATGGGGGGTGTGGGGAGGAAGAAGGAAGCTGTTATTTTTTTGGCTTGGAAACCACCATTGTCTTGAGATCCATTCAATGAACACATCAGTAGGAGGCTTTTGTCTTATCTCAATACTGCAGCTTACTTTCTCTGTGTTTTCACATGAAAATTACCTTAACTCCAGAAGAAATACTTTTTTAATGAAGTTATTTATTTTTTCATTCATTTTTTCCCCCTCTGGTTTATTCCTTGTTGTCACTGTTTTGGATTTTGTTACCCTGTGTCTTATATATACATTTATCTGTTTTGGGGAAGGGAAGGGGAATAAAATGGTGAGACAAAGGACAAATGGTGAACCAATGCAACAGCAATACTCACAAGACACTATGTTGGAAATGAACTTTCCACTTGTGGTGGGGATGGGCATCAGTGGGGAGGGAAAGTGAGAGAAAGCAAGGGAGGGAGGTAACACGGTTCTTCGACAAGAAATGTACTCATTGTCTACCTTACGTAACTCTAACCCCTTGTAAATCACCTTCACAATAAAATAAAATAAAATTTTAAAAAAGAATGGGGGCTATGGAAAAAATAGTAATCATCATGCTGAAAGCATACTTTAAAATCTGGTCGCCATCCATGTTGTTTTCTCTAAGGCTGCTGAGTAATCAGCTCCAGTGATCACTTCTGTTAGTGAACGTGCAGGGCCCTGGTCTCTTATCTACAGGTGGGATAATAACATTAATCTTCACTTCACTACCATGAAGCTCTTAGTAACCTAAGATTCTTAGAATACATCAAATAAATGTTACTTATTATTTATATCATTTCTTCCCTAAGACAGTATAATAAAATAGGAAAATATTTCTGATTTTAGTTTTTGTTTAAAGTAATACATGTTTCTCTATTGCCGACTACTTTTTAACAGTGGCTGAGCCAGGTTGGGTTTTTCTCTCAAGAATTTCTGGATCATTCTGGCCAGCTTGTTTATAGCTGTACTCTTACCTAGAACAAAAGGGCCTCTGTTCTTACTGCTTAGGCAGCCTCTTAAGAATGGAACAGTACCTCTAAACAATTCTAGAAAAGCTTCTGAAATAAACCAGTATTTTATGTTTGCATAGTATTGTATCATATCCTCTTTGTATAAACTTGCTTAACATCATGCCTTTTCCATATATTTCCCAGCTTCTTGGAAATCTGTATGTCTGTGCTGGGTAGTCTTAAGGACTTAATTCCATGTAAAAAAATAACTACAAGCAAGATCTGTTTTTGGAGATGTGACTAACTTACCAAGCTTCATGTCATGGAACCTGTTCCATGCAAGCACCTGCTTGAAATACTCAACAGCTCTTATCTATGTCATTCAAGTAGAGTTTACATAGTACAAAATGGGAGCCAGAAAAATGAGACATTAGTCTCAAAACCTTGTCCTGGATATTCACAAATGTCTTTTCTGACCCCAGTGTATTTTTATTGTTTAAAATGAATCAAACAGTCAAAAAATGAGTAGTGAATCCTAGAGGGTTTTGCTTTAGTAAACAATTCATTGCCAACTTTTCACAGGTAATATTTGGTGATGTTTTATTTATTTTATGTATTATAAGCAAATATACATTGAGTACATGTATTAATTGCTTAAAGTCAGTGTGTCTCACCTTCCATTCTACCTAACACTTTCACTTTTCTTCTGTTGTTCTAAGTGGGATTAAGCCCCCTTAGCAAGCAGGAATTCTGTGCCTTCCTGACCACAACACTGAATGGCTTTGCTCTCTTTGGGTCTCCTTGTGTTTTATGATTGAATCTTTTTGATGTTTTAATGGACTATTGAGCAGACTTCTTAGCTGGTTCCCAAGAGTGTCAGCTCATGGTTTGTATGCTCTGGGCAGGCTCTGTCCTAAGGGTGAGTGGGGCCTTGCAACATGACAGACATTCCCATCACTGGGTCACTTGAGTTGGAAAAGATGAAGACCTTTGACACATGTAGTCAAAGCTCCTGTCAATTCGTTAATCATATGAAACTTCTTCCGAATGGGTCTGGTCTCATTAGGTGAGTCTTTAAAAGATAAGCTACTCTGTACAATGGTAGCTTTCTCCTGGCCTTGAAGAAATGAACTACTGTATTATGAGAAGAGGTGAGCAAGAGCCTGGGGACTGAAGTTCCTACAACAGCATGGAACCAAATTCTGCCAAAACCATGAATGAATGCTGAAGAGGATCCCAAGCCATAGAGGTCCATTATAGCTTAATGGAACCAACCCTAAGTGGAGAACCAAGACAAGCTATACTGGACTTGTGACTAAGGAGGTGGAGAACTAACCAAGAGGTGGGGCTGAAGCTGCTAAGCTTGTAGTGCTTTGTTGCATTACAGTAGCGAGCTTATCGGTATCCCTCATCTCCCAGCCACTCATAGGCATCATATATTCCTGAACTTTCCTCTACTGCCTCCCTCCAAATTGCTTAGGGGACTCCTGTATACACATCTCCTTTCTATTTGGGTGTCTTTCATTATTCCAGTTGGACCGTTTGAGAACGATTTGCACTGACTTCACTGGCTCTTCCGGTTGATCCACACAGTTCACTTTGGCCTGACCTAATGCAGCTCTCCTTCACATCCTCCGAGCCAGCCAGTCACCTGTCTTTTGAGTTTGGGGGCGCTTCTTGGTTAGGACTCAGACAGGAGTCCAAGGAGTCTGCCTTGTAAGCTTTTTGGATGGTGCTATGGAGCTCTCTCTGCCTTGGTCTGTCTGAGAGTCCCCATAGCCTCTTCTCCAGCAGCCTCTCAGCTGTGGTGCATCCTTCTCATTCCGTGGATTGAGAGGGAGTTTCAGAGTTCAAAGGAGCCCTTCTGAACATCACCATGCTTCCGCTCCTCAACGTGGAGAGAGTTCTAGGGTCTTAACAATATGGTGCTGGTTAGCGGTGTCTATTCCACACTTTTCTTTAATATGTACTTATTTGATGTATTTATTGGGTTTGGATGCTTCTTTTTAAACTTACAGTTTTGTGTTATATCTGTACATTTGTTTGTTTTAAATAAAAGGAATGTGTAGTTTATGTTTTTAAAAATGAGATTAGTTAAAGGCGATTTTTTTCTATTCTGAGGCTTTGAGTGGTTTGTCTATAAGGATGGCCTTGACTTTATCAGGCTTCTGACTAGAAAGGAAAGGTACCCTCTGTCGCCATCAGCTAGTACCTCAATACTGTTGTGTAACAACTGCTCTGAAGCTCTGGCACTGGAAATAATTGCATTAATTTGTCACTAACTATATACCATCCCATGTGTCTTTGCTCTCAGATCTGCTCATTCCAGGAGACTGTCACATGTAGAGAGACCATGTGCCATAGCGCCCACCAAAGGAGCAGGATTCCTGTAATTGAAGCCTAGCATTCCCCTCCAGGTCATAGCTAAATCTGCCATTTTATTCTCATCTCCAGAAGCTTGAAGTGTGACTTGATCTTGATCTTAAAAAGAATTAAAATGCCAATTAAGTTGGCTTGTGTCACCATCTATCCCGCCCCAGTTCTAAATTAAGGCTGCCCTAGTTAAAGCTGCTTATCCTCACAGTGCCTCACTGTTAGAGCTTAATTACAATCCCTGTGATTGGGGTGTGTGTGTGTGTGTGTGTCTGTGTGTTTGTGTGTGTCTGTGTCTGTGTCTGTGTATGTCTGTGTGTGTCTGTCTGTGTCTGTGTGTCTGTGTGTCTGTGTCTTTTCTTGGGTGTGCGTGTATGCTTATGGCAGGCATAGACTGATATATATTGAAGTGAACATTCGAACATTTGAAGTTCTTTTGGGAAAATGTTTTGTGATGCCATGAGAATGGTTTTGAAGTTGACAGACCTGCACTTTGAATTCTCTTTCTACTACTGTTACCACAATTCTGACATACCTTCAGAAGGCTTTAGTGCACGCACTGTAAAATAGGGGAAGTAGCAGCGAACTACTTTTTTCTGGAAGAATAAGGAGTATGGCATAGGCATTGGCATATAAATACCACACCCGAAACGCAGCTGATGATACAAAATAATGTTTATCAAAATGAACTCCAGGAAATGAAAACAAGGGGGTTTTCATTTTTGCTGTTTTGGTTTTCTTTCCTTTTCATTTTATTTGTTCACTTGTATGTCTTTGAGAGTCTAATAGGAGTCAAGGAAATGGAGGGAAAAGAGTTGAATGAATGCCACAAGAATACTCAGGAAATGGAGGGGAAAAGGTTGAACAAATGCCACAAGAATACTCACTGGACACTATATTGAAAATGAACTATGGGTGAAGATGGGAAGGAAAGACTGAGAGAGCAAGGGAAAGGGGTGACCTTGTCCAAACTTTCCTGACTTATGTAACTGCAACCCCTCTGTACATCATATTTATAACAACAATAAAAAAATGAAAAAAATAAATACCACACAAGGAGCCTTAGTCCCTAGAATCAATCTTCAGTTTTCACATTTAATGTTAAAGTCAATCTCTGGCTTTCAGACCAGAGATCAGGTTCTAGATTCTGGTTAATATGGAACAACAGAAACACAGACTAGAGAAATGCCCAGGAAATGTGATTGTCTTACAGAACTTTTAAAGGTTTGGGTGGCAGGTGGCAGCAATCTCATTAAAAATCTCCATTGATTTTGTCTGAGAGGGTTTTGAAATCCAGTGGGAAGGCCTGCAAGAATCCCACCTTCACTTGGCTTGTGAAGTCTCTGGAAGAAAAATCAATGCAGGAAACCTGAACACACAGTGGAAACCAGAACCTCAGCTTATCTGAGTCCCAGAGAGAATGATGCCCCAGCAGAGAAAGACAATGTGAGATACTGCTGTGACCACTCCAGTGGAGGGTAGCAAGAAGGTGAGCCATGGGCTTGGGTACCAGGAAGTGTTCAGGGCACAGATGTAGGCTCATGTGGCCTGAGCAACCACTAAGTTACAGAAATTCTCTTGCAGAACTTAGGGCAACAGGAGGTCTTGTACCAGCAGGAGCAAACACGGAGCCCTGGAAATAGTGTTAAAAATGACTTCATTTTACAACACTTGGCATTGGTGTCAAATATTCTCAAATATTTTGATATATTTACCAGGGATACTTTCCTATGTGAACAGCTTTATTCAGGGTTGCCACTGCTCTTATAGTACACCTGGCTCTCCTCTTGCCCTTAAGTTCTATAACTTTCTGCCAGTGGTGCCTTGCTACTTTACATGACATAAAGGTCTATCTGTAAATATTCTCTGTCCCAGCATCCTATCCTTCTCACAATAGTATTACCCAGAAAAGAAAAAAACAACTCCTGAGGCTGTCCAGGTTACAACAACAGTATTTATCAGAGATCACATACTAGGTATCAATAATCATACTTCATACATCACTGTTTCTCCAAAATATACCTTGTTCCTTATGTATGAAAATGTGTATTGTTCTCCTTGCCTACATGTTTAGAGCAGCCTATTTTTACTCCAGACCCCTTGAAATCTCATGGACTCAAAATCTGGAAATTTTACTGTATTTCATTTTACGTTAAAGGGGAAGGAGGCTTATATCTTGTGGGATTTTTATGGTACTATTGTAAGCAAACACTCCCTAGAAAGTTTGTAGAATGGATTCTCTGTGCATGTTCATTTCCCTCCTCAATTTAAATGGACAGCATCTCTGGAGCCCTCTGAATTTCTGAAGGAAATAGGCAGGAGCCTATTAAGCCCCTCTTGTCAATGAGCCTGTAGTGACTTCTTGCTCTGCATGTGACAGGAAACATATCCCCAGAGAAGCCAGGGCAGATTCTAAAGTACATGGATGGGGTTTTCATAATATTGGCAAACATATCATACACTCTGAACAGGTTTTATATGTGTGAGAAGAGGGAAAGGGATATGTCTGTAAGAGGAGAAATGAAGTCAGTTGCAACCATAAAGCCAAAGTATGGGAGCAATTAAAAAGAATTTTCATGTTTTTCTGTATCATGAGATCACTTGTGATTGAGCCCTACTTACTGAATAGTGGGAACTCAGTTATCTTGAGTATTTATTACCATCTCTATGCTATTCTTTGTATGTATGCATTTCATACTAGTCAGAATAAAAATAAAATGTTGATTCTACAGTGATGTACAATGCACAGAATATCCACCATATATTATCATTTCCTCTTTATCAGATCCTTGAAGTTGTGAGTGAATTGAGCCTTAGAGGATATCATATACTTATTTAGAAGTAAGGCCAGCAAATAATAAGATTGGTTTGAACTAAATTTCTAAGTCCTGTTCAAGATCTTTCCCTTCTTCCTTTTCCCCTTCCCCTACTTTTTCTTCCTCCCCTTGGTCTCCCTTTCACTCCTTTCCTTTCCTTCCCTCCATTTCTTCCCCTAGTGGTCTCTGGTTTCCTTCTGCTTTTACATTACAATCTCTCATGAATGTAACATTATCTGGATAGGGTTTTGTCACATTTTGTTATTAAGTTTGTGTTGCATCATGAAAGGCATCCTTGTCATTGGCAAAGCTCTTGGCAAAGAAAGAATGTGTGACAGTAAAGTTGAATAGGGTTCAACTTCATGACCTGAGGTAGGTTCCTTGGTAAGAAATCATTATGTTTGTTAGCAATTTTTTTACTCAATTCAGTGAGGAAGTCTCTGAGGTAGGGGGAAAGCCAAAGAAATGAATTTAGTAGTACTTAAAAGTGACAATTCTAGGGCTGGGAATGTGGTTTAGTGGTAGAGTGCTTGCCTTGCATGTATGAAGCCATGGGTTCAATTCATTAGTACCACATACACAGAAAAATCTGGAAGTGGCACTGTGGCACAAGTGGTAGAGTGCTTGCCTTGAGCAAAAGAGCTCAGGGTCAGTGCCTAGGCCCACAGTCAAGCTCTAGGACTAGCAAAAAAATAAAAATGTATGACTGAGCCAAAACCATTTTTTTTTATTGTGAAAATACCGTACAGAGGGGTTACAATTACACGGGCAAGATAATGAGTACATTTCTTATCAAGCATTGTAGCCTCCTCCTTTGTTTCCCCTTCCCATCCCTTCCCATCCTCTCCCCCACCCGCCCCCACCAAATCCTCCCCCCCCACCACCAAAGTTGTAAAGTTCGTTTTTCAACATAACAACTTGTACATCTCATTGTTGCAGTGGGTCCACCTGTATCCCTATTTAAACGATTTGCCGAAACCATTTTTTAAAAAGTGACAATTCTAGACACATCAGGACAGTTAATAAAGTTAACCTTAGAAAGCAGTGTCAGTATTCTGACAAGTTGATCATAAATACATTAATTTGTCCTTGAGTGAGGCATATACTGTGCCTTTTGTATGCAGGTGGGACTCAGGCTGAGGCTCAGATCCGTCTGGCCTTCCACCAGATCATCTGAAGGTGATGAGGTTACTCATAGAACTGGCCACTTTGTGAGGGAGTCTGCTGCGCAGAGCTTCTCCATGAAGCCTTGTTCTCTGACAAGGATACAAAGGCTTTTGAGAGATAGATAGCCAACCATACATGGTTAACACATAAATGTATTAACATTGTTATTAAATGGCAGTGTTCTGAGTTCCTTAAAGACCTAAAACTGACTAAAACTATGCTATATATCTTCTGATAGAACAAAGGAAAAACATCAGCATGCTCTTTTTTTTTAGCATGCTCTTTATCATAAGTTAATAAATTAATGTCTTAAGGAAGCCCCTTTTGTCTCCTGATTTTTTTCCCAATTGCATGCCAAGATCTAATTCTGGATCAGCCACAGGGGAGCCTCTCTACAATCTACAGCTCTTCTCATCTACTGGCCTTCCTGACTTCCCACTTTGGCTTGACTACCACCCTTTCCTGGAGAATCATGCATGACTACTATGGAAGAAGTGGAAAAGAGGGCATATATGGAGGGAGAAAGAGAGACAAAACACCCTAGGAGAGCATGGGAGGAACAGAGAGGGTAACTAACAATCCTGCATAGTGTAAGTTGACGGGTAAAAGGAACAGGTGGACACTAGGGTCCCACATGAATTCAAATGAACCTGTCGCCTTCATAGATGAAGCAAGTCAGGACCAAGCTCCACTACTCTAGCAGCTTAAACTGATTTCTGTAACCGTGGCTATTCATACTCCATTCCCTGACTTTGGTTTGACATCCTAGACCAGTGGTCCCCCTGCTCTACTGGCTCTTTCTGAAACATAGACTGCTGCATTTCCTTTCAGCTTCTTAGTAATGGCTCATTTGCCTTTCTTTTCTAAGCTGTGACTTCGATACCTGGATTTTTAATGTAATTCGGCTTTTCCTGGCAGCAGTTACTTAAGACTGGGTGTCCTTCCTTACATTAGAGTCTAAAAGTCTTATCAGTGAAACAAGCTGCTCACAACCCACACCTGTAGGACAGTCTCCATATGCCAGACACTCATCTGCACACCATTTATACATGCCACCCAGTTAATCCTCACAGCAATACCCTATCGAACAATTACTACTACTACTACTATTACTAGTATCATGTTAAACCTTTTCCACCCAAAAGATAAGTAATATAACTTGCCAGTGGTCACATATAAACAAATTTATGCCATATGC
The DNA here is from genome assembly GCF_019054845.1 of Dipodomys spectabilis. Lineage (NCBI taxonomy): Eukaryota > Metazoa > Chordata > Mammalia > Rodentia > Heteromyidae > Dipodomys > Dipodomys spectabilis. The sequence continues at coordinate 4,092,770 of NW_024870760.1, forward strand.
AACAGAATAGTTTGTTCAGAATTAGCTTTTGTTCAACGGTGTTCTGCAGAAAATTCATCATTCTCATTGAATAACCAGTCCACTGCTGGTATACTTGTTTGTTTTCTATATGCATGTGTCCCAAGGGAGTTTGCAAAGATCCAAGTTACGAATTTGAGATTGGAGTGAAGTCTCAGAATATGTCTTCCTAACAAGCTGATGCCCTTCTCGCTTGTGAACCATACTTAGAGTAGCAAGGATTAGATCCTGACCATAGTCCTGAATTTACAGTGCTCAGAATTACAGATAGGCAGAAGATGTGAGACCCAGCAGCGGTCAGGATGATGAAAAGTTGACATATCAGCTACTTGAAGCTCTTACTTCGAAAATATGGAAATAAAAGACTTCTAGGGAGAGCTTGGTTAAAGATTGCATTGTCTGATTCTGGCTCTGAACAGTCCAGAGATTGTCTCTCCTTCCCCCACCTGGCAGCTCAGTCCTGCAGGTGCCCAGTGCTGGCCAGATGCCCATTGTGCCACAGTAGTGACCTTTCAGGAAGAAGTAGCTGCTTGGGGAGATGTAAGGCTCTTTGATTTCTTTCTCTCATGTTGCAAATAGAAAGGCATTCTGAGGATGGCCTTTGATGATACAAATGGGTGGTGATTACTGCAAGCTACCTGGAATGCCAGTTCCTTTTAAAAGGAGCCCATCCACATGTGGAAAATGATAAAAATGCATATTGAGACTTTGGCAGCCTCAAAGGCAAGCTGTAGTAATGTAGAACTTTCAGAAAGCCCTGTAGGAAGCTGGGCTGCACAGAGTTCAGATCATGAGGCACAAGTAAATAATACATGTTTTTATTATGGACTCTATTAAGTTGTCTTATAAAGTATATTTTTCATATTCAGTGTAGACATGCCAAGAAACAGGAAATGAGCTGTTGATTCTTCCAGTGTGAACACAGTGAGAAAACTTGACCTTCACATCAGTAGAGATCCTTTCTCTGAATATTGACAGTACATTTGAATGTCCATAATGTACAGAAGACACATCACTGAATTGACTAAAAACTTGCATTTCATCCACATGTGCTGTACACACACATTACATCCTATTATATTATGTTGTTATTTGTAAAGGCAAATTGTGACACCCTCCCACTGAGGCAGGAGAGATTCCATTTTGAAACCTTGTCATTTCTTGCATCTTTTCTTTCATGAAAGTGATATGCTTATCTCTTCAGTAGAAAGCTTTATATTTTGAAATAGCTCAGATAATTTAAAGTGACTAGGTTATACTTCAGAGTAACCTTGTCTTACCCTTAATGTGTATCCTTAGAGTCTAAATTCTAGAGAAAAACAAATGGCATGATCATAAAATTAACATTTAAGTGAAAAGAATGAAATTTGCCTCCCATCTGTGATTCTGGTCATGAATCTCCAGACTCCTTGAAAGATGATTTGTGAAGTGTCACCACGCTGCTGCAGTAAAGAAGGGGAAAATATAAAAATCAATAAAACTAGACAGAAATGTCGTGTGTAGCTGCAGACTTTCAAAGTAAGAAGATGAAGGCACATATCTCATGTTTTTCTCCCAGAAGAAAAACATTGGAATGTAAAAGACATTCTTTTTAGCTTTTACTGAATCCCTGTTTTTAATGAAAAATTGTGGAGCAGATTACTAAATAATGAGTGCTTGTAGAGCATCCTAAGGGAGGTGCATGATTCTGGTAGTTTTGCATATTCTTGGGCAAAATGTCCCCCAGTATGTGCCAAAATGAATGGAATTTCTAGTAACATCTGCAGGGAGAGAAAATTGACCCAAGAATAATCTCCACATGATCCATCTAGGGAAGCAGCCAGGGCAGTGTCTGAGGTCTCATGGTGTGAGTACCACAGGCTTTGTGCCAATGTAAGTAAGAGCTCTTGTTTCCCAGATATGAAAAACACGGGTTCTTAATTGCCATTTGGCAACATGCAGAATGCAAGAACTCTTCATTGTCCATAGTAGGCCCTCAGTGAGGAAAGAAATGATTCCTTCTTTCTGTGAGCTGGCAGTTGAGTTGAGAGGAACAGGCAGGTGCATAAGAAGTCTCTGGCACAGACATAAATTCCTGTTTTTCAGTCTGGAGACTAGGGTAGTCCTGGGTGGCAGTTCTTGAGAAGGAGCTTCCATTCTAAGAGTTTGGATTTACAACAGATTTTAACTACCTCCTAACATAATAGTTCCCATTAATTCCATCTAATGACCGCATCATGTCACCCTGCAGACCTCATACACTGATCAGTAATTTCTGGACTGTTAGAAGCTACAAGTACTGTTCATTTTTTTTCAAATTTATTATTATCAATTAATTAGTTGTAACATTTCTGTACATGCTCCCAATGATCCACTATCAAACTCACCCCTGCCCACACACTATCCTTTGCTTCCCTTCACTAAAGCAATTCAGTGGGTTTCATTGTCTAATTTTTACACATGTATGTTAAGTACTTTGTATTTGTCCTCATTCACCCTGTCTGTTCACCTTCTCCACACTGGCAAGGACCCACCAACATAAGAATCTGTTTTATTTTCCTGTCATTAACTTTTTAGTGTATAGTAATTATAAATGGAGTTTTCACTATGGTATTTCACAAGTATATATATTATATTTTAATTGACTTAATCCTTTCCATTTTTCCTCTTTCTTTGTCCCACCCCTCCCCCCAAATTGCTAGTGAGTTACTTTATCCCATGTACATTCCAAGATACATTGTATATCAATATTACCACCCTCCTCAATTATTCTCTTCTCTCTCCCCCTTTTCCTTGTTCTCCAAAATATCCTACAGTTACAATTATGTCACACATTATATATGTATATAATATATAGATTTATGAGTATATATCCTTTAGGCCTAGTTTCTACAAATGAGCAAAAATACGATAGTTGCTTTTTGAGCTTGGGTTATCTCACTCAACATGATGATCTTTTTATTTTTTTATTTTTTGGTCGGTTGTAGGACCTGAACTCTGGGCCTGGGTGCTGTCCCTCAGCTTTTCAGCTCAAGGCTAGCGCTCTTCCACTTGAGTCACGGCATCACTTCCGGCTTCTTCTGCTTATGTGGTGCTGAGGAATCGAACCTAGGGCCTCATGAATGCAAAGCAAACACTCTACCACTGAGTCACCTTCCCAGCCCCACCATGATGATTTTGAATTCCATACATTTTCTTGCAAATAACATAATTTCATTTTTGGTTGAATAATATTCTACAGTGTATATATACATATATATATATATACATACCATGTATACATATGCTATATATGTATATATATATACTATCTATGTGTGTATACATATGTACATATACATATATGATTTTCTTTATCCATTCAGCAGCTCTGGGCAGTTAAGCTAATTCATAGTTTGGCTATTGTAAACTGAGCTGCAGTAAACATGGGTATAAAGATACCTCTTGCATATTGATTTATACTTCTTGGCCCAGGAGTGGTATGCAGGATCATAAAGTCATTTTTTTACTTTTCTATGGAATTTTCCATACTGACTTCTATAGTGGTTGCACTAATTTACATTTCTACCAATAATGTGTAAATATTCCCTTTCCCCTGCATCTTCACTAGCATTTGTTTTTGTTTTCTTGATTGTATTCTGGATGTGGTGAAATGGAATGTTAGTGTAGTTTTATTTGTTTTTCTTTTATGGCTAAGGATGTCAAATGTTTCTTCATGTTATCTATTAGCTATTTGTATTTGTATTTCTCCTTCTGAGAACTTGATTTGCCAATTTATTACTTGATTGTTTATTTTTTTTTTTTTACTGTTTAACTTTCTTAGTTCTTTGTATATTCTAGACTGTAATCCCTTACCCATTGAAGAACTGGCAAAAATCATTTCCCATTTTGTGGTTGACTCTTGATTCTGGTAATTATTTCTTTTGCTGTACAGAAACTTAAATTTGATGCAGTCCTATTTGTATTTTCTTGTTCTTATTTTCTGGGCAATTGGAGCTTTATTCTGAATACACTTTACTTGTGCCTGTATGCCCAGAGTTTTCAGATCTTGCATTAAAATCTTAGATTCACTTGTATTTGATTATTATACAGGATAAGAGTCAGGGGTCTAGTTTCAGTCTCCATTTCTTAGCTACCTTTTCGCTGGCATATGTTTTTGGCTCCTTTGTCAAAAATTAGATAATTATAGCAGTGTAGTTATATTACTGGGTTTTCTGTTGTGTTCCATTGGTCTTCATGTCTATATCCATACCAGTTCTATGCTTTTTTTGTTACTATAGCTTTATAGTATAATTTGTTTTGCTCAGGATTACTCTTACTGTTGTGGAGGAGAGGGGGTGTGTCTTTTATGTTTTCATATAAACCTTTGGATTGATTTTTCTTTTTCTGTGAAGAATAGCATTGGGGCTTTATGGGAATTCCAGTAAATCTATTGGTTGCCTTTGATTGTATAGCCATATTCACAGTATTAATTCTGACAGTCCTTGAGCATTGGAAGTCTTTTCATCTCCTGATTCTTAACTTTAGAGTCTGCCTTGAACTCACAACTAACCCAGACCTTTAGACTGGAAAGGATTTAGTGAAGGTCTTACAGCACCAGATCCACCTCTGAGGTGGATTCTCCTTCAACACAAAAACTACTAAATACTAAATTCTGTATGCCAACAATGAGAAGAATGAGGCTGAAATCAGGAACGCAACTCCTTTTGTAATAGCCCCACAAAAAATAAAATAACTAGGAGTTAACTTAAATAAAGAAGTGAAGGACCTCTACGATGAAAACTTTAAAAGCCTGAAAAAGGAAATTAAGGCAGCACTTAGGAAGTGGAAAAGCCTCCCATACTCCTGGATTGGGAGGATTAATGTCATGAAAATGGCAATACTGCCAAAGGCTATCTAAAAATTCAGTGCAGTACCTATCAATATTCCAACCTCATTCTTCAATGAAATAGAAGAAGCAACCAAAAAATTCATATGGAACAATAAAAGACCCTGAATAGCAAAAGCAATCCTTAGAAGAAAGGACAATGCTGGAGGAATATCAATACCAAATTTCAAACTCTACTACAAAAGCCACAGTAATCAAAACAGCTTGATACTGGTACAAGAACAGACCTGAAGACCAATGGAATAGAATTGAAGACCCAGAAATGAACCCACAGACCTATAGCCACCTAATCTTCAATAAGGGAGCTAAAAAATAGAATGGAAGAAAGACAGCCTCTTCAGTAAATGGTGCTGGCAAAATTGGTTAAACACCTGTAGAAAACTAAAGCTAGATCCTTATATATCACCATGCACCAGAATCAACTCCAAATGGATCAAAGACCTCAGAGTCAAAGCAGACACTCTGAAAACATTACAGGAGGGAATAGGAGAAACTCTAGGTCTCCTTGGCACAGGCTGAAATTTTCTTAATAGAGACCTGGAAACACAACAAATCAAAGAAAGGTTGGACAAATGGGATTGAATGAAATTGCAGAGCTTCTGCATGGCAAAGGACATAGCTAGCAAGATCAATAGAAAGCCCACGGATTGGGAGAAGATCTTCACTAGCCATACAACGGACAAGGGTCTCATATCTAAAATATACTTAGAACTCAAAAAACTAAATCCCCCAAAAACAAATCCTCAAAGAAACAACTTCCCAATAAATAAATGGGCTAAAGACTTACATGAAGAAATGCTCAACTTCTCCAGCCATAAAAGAAATGCGAATCAAAACAACATTGAGATTCTACCTCACCCCAGTTAGAATGGCTATAATCAATAAAGCTAATAATAACAGATGCTGCAGGGAATGTGGCCAAAAGGGAACCCTACTGCATTGTTGGTGGGAGTGGAAACTTGTTCAACCACTTTGGAAAGTAGTATGGAGGTTCCTCAAAAGACTCCACATAGAGCTCCCCTATGACCCAGCAATCCCACTTTTAGGCATTTACCCAACTGATCACAAACAAGGCCATACTAAAGCTACCAGCACAACTATGTTTATCACAGCATTATTTACAATAGCTAAGATATGGAACCAACCCAGATGCCCCTCAGTAGATGAATGGATCAAGAAAATGTGTGTGTGTGTGTGTGTGTGTGTGTGTGTGTGTGTGTGTGTAATGGAATCCTATGCCTCCATCAGAAGGAATGACATTGCCCCATTTGTTAGGTAATGGAAAGACTTGGAAAAATTATATTAAGTGAAGTAAGCCAGGCCCAAAGAAACATAGGTCCCATGGTTTCCCTTATTTGCAATAACTAGTATAAGTCTAGGGCAAGCAGAAAAGGTGAAATGTTATGTAAATATGACCATATAAGATATATAAGATGATGTTAAGTGAAATGAACCCCAAGATAGGGATACAACTTGTTTTTTCTTTTGTTTGCTATTGTTTTTAATGTATCTAAAATGTACTATGTGATTTTTTTGTTTCTTTTGTATGTTCTTCCCCCATGGTATAAACCCTGTTTTCACTGTATTGGATGTTGATGCCCTTCATCTTATATATACATTTTTCTAATTTGGGGAGGGGAAGGGAAATAACAAAATGCTGAAACAAGGACACAGGTTGACCCATTGTAACAATGATATTTGCAAGATACTTTGTAGAAAACGAACTTTACAACTTGGTGGGGGGGTGGGGTTGGGAGGTGGGGAGGGAAGGGATGGTAGGGAAAAAACAAAGGAGAGGCAACAAGGCTGGATAGGAAATGTACTCATTACCTTACTCATGTAACTGTAACCCCTCTGTACACTATTTTTACAATAAATTTTTTTAAAAAGTAAATAAAAATTAAAAAGGTCAAGAAACAAAAAAACCTACTAAATGCTGAGACAGATATGTGACTGTTCTACTTGTAGGATCAGTCTTATGGCCTAAAAATTTTACTTTATGACACTAGTGAAATGTATAGCAGGTAACTATCTGGCTACTGTCTAAATGAGGAGAAAGGCAGAATTTCAGGTAATCAGAGATTTTCTCTTGGGGCTACAATCTTGATGCGACTCATTTAGTAGAGACAGAGAGAAAGAGCTGGATCCCTTTCCTTAAAGAAGTTATGAGTTGGGGCTGGGAAGCTGGCGCAGTGGTAGAGTGCTTATCTTGCATGCATGAGGCCATGGGTTCATTTCCTCAGCACCACATAAGCAGAAAAAGCCAGAAGTGGTGCTGTGGCTCTAGTGGTAGAGTGCTAGCCTTGAGCTGAAGAGCTAAGGGACAGTGCCAGGCCCAGAGTTCAGGCCCCACGACTGACAAAAAAAAAACAAAACAGTTAGAGTTGTTCAGACAGTATGAGACAGTATAAGGCTGTGGAACAGATGGAGAGTGGGTCCAATGGAGGAAGGAGCAGCAATGTACCAAAGGCTATGATCTGAAAGCAAAAGGTGACTGGCCTAGCTCTTGGGGATCTTTGTAGGGGGTTGTTCATGCTGTTGTTCTTTTCTGTGCTGAGCAGTGAGATTAGCCTTGATTTCCTCACTGCACCCTAACTTAGCCACAGAATAATAAAGTGTCTTACTATGGTATTGCTTTGGAGAAGAAAAAACAAAATACATTTGTAGGTTAACCAGGGTTATAGTTACTGAGAAGTGGAAATAAGGGCATGGAACTGCGATGGTGCTCAGTGGAAATAATAAAGCAAATCTGGAAACATAAAATGACTGGGATTGTGAAACTCTCACCGTGAAAGGAATGGGAAGGCTCATGCTATTCAATCCAACTATTAAACAGAAGAAATGGTGCAGTGGATTTGGGGATTATTAAGTTTCCATATTTGTGAGAAATGCATGAAAATAAATTTAAATTCAAAGTTGTAGTATTCTGTCTGGACTCAATATGACAGTAATTTGATTATTATAAAGTAGTCTGCCACTTACTATGATTTGGTGATCTGAGATTATTTTTCCAAATATATTGAATCAAATTCTTACTCTCAGTACCATGTAGTTGGGAAATAAATTCTGGCATAATTTGAATTCTTGGTTTCCATATTCCCTGAATAAGTGTGAAAGGGAGACGCAGGTGCATGATGTTCGAATGAGGATATCTCTCTAAGGAATTAAACAATCCAAGCAACTGGATGACTTTGGTAATTAGCCTAATCTCATCACTAGTCTTTTGGTATTTATCATCTTGTCTGAGGTTTTCTATATATGGAGAAGAATCTGCCATCCTCAGATGTGGCAGAACAGAGGTATTTTTCATCTATATAATAAATTTAATAGAGTAGTACTTGTAAAGTAGTTTTGATTGCTAGCCCCGAGGGCAGGAATTATCTTTATTATCACATTTCTAACATGTGATGGCATAGTGCTTCTGGGCCCTGTAGGCTCCCAAATTGGGGCCAGTGGATCCAAATGGAGCCTTTGGTCAGATGCTGGAGACTCAGTGTTAGGGCTGCTGACTACAAAGTAAAACAAAATGCATCAAAACAGAAATGAGACTCATTTAGCCATAAATACCACATCTCATATACTTCCTGAGTTTGGCTAGGTAACAACTACTAATACACCCATTGTCCTCTGCTAATTTCTTTATGACAGTGAATATGACAAATGGTCATAATACTCTAATAATATACTCTCGATACACTCTTATAATACAATTTTAGTGGCAGGCTTAAGTTTCTGCATGGATAAATTTGTGTATATTAATCTACACACAGTGGTAATTTTCTTGCTTTAAGTGATTTCTCAACTGCTAGTCCAATCACTTTGATAATATTTCTGGTTCCAAGAATGTAAGTTTGAAATTGGTAGATCATGGGATTGTGAAAAAATTTAGGGGGAAAGCCTTAATTATGAAGAACATACAGATTGAAGAGTTTATATTTAGCTTGTAATCTCAATTTTCATATTTTTGCATAAACCAATACATTTTCCATGCTGACTGCCAAAACTTCAGTTTTCAATAGGTGGGTTTAATTTAAATACTAACTTTATTTCTGCATTACAACCTATTACTGTTGATAGAAATGATTGTGTATTGTCCCTTCCCTTCCATATACCTGAATTCATGATATTTTTAAACACCTATTTATGTGGCTGGGCAGTTTTTGAATTCAGTTCAATGCCTCAAGAACTGAATAATATACTTGAGAAATTAAAAGAATTTGGGGATTTCTTTGTAGAACGTTAGGTACCTTTTTCTAAACTATAGGACTGAGGAAATGTTTGCCTTTTACTGGGCAAAAGACCACACATACTAATGCTATGAATCCTATGTTATTCATGGAAAAGGCGACTTCAAAGTGCATTTAATTTGAATGGATCACAAAGCTGTTGCCTTCCTGTTTGTATTCGTGTTAACTCCTTCGAATAATCTTCAGGTGTGTCTCTTGGCTCTCTAAGCTGCTCCTGCCTTCTGCTACTTCCTGTGTATTGTTAGATTGCCCGATATTTCCTTCTTATTTCTGCCACTGACACTGCTGGTGATTTTATATTTTTCTATCTTCTTTAGAACTACAAAGGCTAGTGTTTCAGTGTAGTTTGGTATCTGCGCTTCCCTATAACACACTCTCTTTTGCTTTAACGTGGCTTCCATATGAATATATCAATACTTTTAAAACTTGGCAGGCAATCACTGCACAACCTGGATATGTTTGGTATGATATTTGGGCTTCTTGGTGATGTTCTACATGTGTCAAATATTCTTTTCAGAAATCTGGTTAAATCTTTAATGAGACCTGTAGGGTCCCATTTACAGCACCCATTTACAGGGTGCTGTAAACAAAACCTTTTTTTTTCTAAGCAGGAGTATTATATGCATTTTAATAAAAAGGAATGAGAAATTTTATCTTTGCAATTTGGAGGAACATGCCTTAGAACAGGAAAGCTTCAAGGAAGAGGACTCGAATGTTTTATAATCTCTCTAGAACAATAGCAAAAATCTGCTAGCAGCTGCTTCTCATGGTTTAAGCTAGCCTGATCCTTAGCTCTGCCCAGCTGCATTCCTTACTTGCTGAAAGAGGAAGTTCATAAAGTGAGGAACTGATGGGTGAGATATTTGGGAATTTTAACTTTAAGTATACCATCTCCTTTGAGAAGATGTTAGGCTTGCTGAATTCTCATTCCTTTTATATGTATATAAATTGGCTTTTTTTTTTTTTTAAAGAGAGGAAACATAACATAAACCTTGTAGTGAGCACTCAAGAAGTTAACCTGGAAGAGGCCCTCAGAGGGCCACTGGACATGGAGACTGTCATTAACTGACCAACTTCACTGTAACCACAAGGATCACCAAGCCAGTTAACAACACACATATTTATGTTTGCCATGAGCAAACCTCTATGAGACTAGCAATTAGTACAATATGTTGTCAAGGTTGCAGTGCAGTTAGAGTTGCACAAAGAGGCACAATATAAAGGAGCAAACAACGGCCAGAGGGTCAGCTACATAAGAAGGGACTTGATGATTATGCGTGTTCCCTTTAGATTCTCTTGTTCCCTTTAGATTCTCCCAGGTTATCAGGCCTGCCATTTTGGATACTGTGGTACCTTCCTCTAGCTTTTCCTCTGCTTTACCTAGTAGCCAGGCTTTCTTTATGGGTCACTCACATCACATTTCCCCTGAATTCCTCTCTTTATTCTCCCTCCCTAATTAACCCTCTATTAGGCATTGTCCTCAATGACTGCAATATTTTTCCAGCTGATTTCTCAGGCTCTGTCCCCTTCTCACTCATGGCTAAATTTCTTTTTGAAGCATAGAATATCCCTGCTCATGTCACATAACTAGACACAGAGTTACTAGCTCCTTACTCCCATTGTAGAACACTATCCTTGAGTGAAATGAGCTCAGGGACAGCATCCAGGCCAGAGTTCAAGCCCCAGGACTGGCAAAAAAAAAAAATTACTCCTTCCTGTTTTATTTTATAAATTTAATACAGGTTTTGTTAAGTTCTGTGATTCTAGCAAGTTAATTTTGGAGTATGGTGTGAGTTAATGTCCAATTTCACTTTTTCCATTAATATATGGGGAAAGTAAAAAGAAAAGTAAAGGAGTAGTTCCATCCAGAGATCAATGGGCAGACTGAATAGTGGACTTGAAACCATAATCACTGATAATTCTTCATATAGTAATCCAAAATGTTAGTGAATAAATATAGGCTTTGGAATATTTTTTTAAAGGATATACCTGTTCCACAGTCAATAGAGTAAAAGACTATTTTTTTCTCCTATTGAAATACCATGTAATCCTTGTTGAAAGATTAGTTTTGGAATTACTATTTGGAGTTACTGTTACTAAAGTATAAGATTAGTTTTGGAGTTAAAATTAAACTAAGTAGTATAAGTCTTCTTTCCATATCCCTTTTCAGGACATTTGCTACAGATCCATTTTTTTCCTATATAAAATTAATTTGTCATTCAAAACAGCATCTTGTGCTTTTACTTGCAGTCACACAGAAATCAAAGAATCATTGATGTTTTAATAATAGTTTAATAATTATATGCAGAACAATGAACATAGTATATCTCTCCATACCCTAAGGCAATCAGTCTTAGTGTGAAGTTTTATAATTTCTAACGTACATATCATGCATACCTTTCATTAAGCTTTTTCCTAGAGGTTTTTTATGCTCTTGTAAGTGCAAATATTTACATTTTTCCCATTTATGAGTAAAGATTTCTAGGTTAAAGAAATGTAATTGATTTGTATATATTAATAAGTTCTGGTGTTTGGTTTTACAATTTGTGACTATAGGTAATAATAATATTACATATTTTAAAAAAACTGTAAGAAAAGAGTTGTGAATTTTTCTCAGAAAGAAGTGATAAATATTTAAGGAGCTATATATATATATGTATACATTTGTGTATATGCATATAGGTATTGTTTAATTATGATGAATTGTATCACTTGATTTATGGGTACTGAACTAACCTTCCATTTTTAGCATAAATTCTAGTTTACCAGAGTTTACTATTCTTTTTATATATTGTTGGTGTCTGTTTGCTAAAATATTGCAAAGGACTTTTTCATCTGGTCCATGAGAAATACTTTCTCTTGTGATATATTTATCTGATTTGGCTACAGAGTAATTAATATTGTCTTCATAAAACTAGTTGAAAAGTGATCTCTTCTCTATTTTTTGAAATAATTTGGGTAAGATTGGTATTGTTTCTTTAAATATTTGACTGGATTTATTAGCGAATCTATTTGGGCATAGAATTGTGTTTGTGTGTGTTTGTTTGTATGTAATTATTTTCTGCAGTTAATTGATTAGATATCTTCAATTTGTATTTCTTGTATTCATTATTATAATTTGTCTTTCAATAAAATTTCTCATTTTCATCAAAATTGTCAAATCTATTAGTACAGAATTACTCATATTTTTATTACCTCTTTAATTACTATAGGATTTGTAGTAGTGTTTTTTCTCTTTGATTCCCAGTATTGATAGTATCTCTACTGTGTTTTCTCCATTAATTTGTCTATAACCTTATCAGTTTTATTTGTAACCAGCTTTTTTCTTGATTTCTCTTATTGTTTTTGTATTGATTTTTTTATCTCCTTCCATTTACTTACTTTGGAGTTAGTTTACATTTCTTTTTCTAATTTATTAAGGTGAGAATTCCCAGTAACTAATTTTTTAGTGTATTTTCCTAATGTGAGCCTTCCTAAAGCTGTAGACTTCCCTCTAAGCACTGCTTTAGTTGTATCCCACAAAATTTGAAGTCTTTTTTTTTTTTAGGGGGGGGGGGGTCCGGTCGTGTGGCCTGAACTCTGGGCCTGGGCGTTGTCCCTCAGCTCTTCAGCTCAAGGCTAGCACTCTGCCACTTGAGCCATTACACCACTTCCAGCTTTTTTCTTTTTCTTTTTGCTTATGTGGTGCTGAGGAATCAAACCCAGGGCCTCAGGCATGCAAGGCAAGCGCTCTACCACTGAGCCAACTTCCCAGCCCCCAAAATTTGAAGTTTTATTTTTACTGTTACTCAATTTAAAATATTTTTCTAATATCCTCATTATTTTATTTTTTTCTTGAATGGATACATTAATTAGAAATAGGTTAACTCCCAAATATCCAGAGATTTCCTGTTGGTCTGGTCACATTAATTTTTAATTTAATTCTATTGTGGTCAAGTGACTTCCTTCTTTCACTACAAACTTCTTGTAAGTACTAGAATGTAGTCTATCCACTTATACTGTAAAACAATTCTATTATGCTGTGGTTAGGTATAGTACCTTTCTAAGTTCTGGTGGTTAGTAATGTTTTGCAGATCTCTCATTAATATTTGTATGAGTTAAATAATAATTATTTAGAGGTAAGCAAAGTACAGCTTGTGAGTAAAATCTATACTACTGCCTATGTATAAATAGAGCTTTATTAGAACACAGCTATGTGGTCCTGGGGCTGAACTGGTGCTGTTCTTCAGCCACAGTTCCATTTATGGCCTTTTTGGTGGTTAATTGGAGATAAGAGTCTCATGGTCTGTCCTGCCAGGGCTGGCTTTGAACCGTGATCCTCAGATCTCAGTCTCTGGCTAGCTAGGAATTACAGGCGTGAGCCACCCGGCTCAACATCCCCTTCTTTTTTTTTTTTTTTCTTTTGGTCAGTCGTGGGGTCTGAACTCTGGGCCTGGGAACTGTCCCTCAGATCTTCAGTTCAAGGTTAGAACTCTACCACTTGAGCCATTACACCACTTTCAGCCCCATGGCTGAAGAATTTATTATCTATTACCTGGATCATATTATTGATCTTTAGTTTCATAATCTGTAAAAAGGGGATAATAATGCTTTTATACCTATCTCATAGGTATTTGGGTAGTTCTCTATATCACAAATCACACTTAAGGAGTCATTTTAAAGATAAGACAGTAGGTATAGATGAAGGAAAAAAGAGTTTTCCACCCACAAATGTTTTTGGATATGAAGTATATTATTTATGTTTTTAACTTGTATGGCTCTTTTATTGTCACTGTGAAAACCCTTCTCTAGGGAAGTTTGGCTCTGATCAGAGCTTAAGCCTCCAGAGTTTATCTGCTTAATGAAGTCTTTGAAAGAATGATGACTAATCTTTTCCATATTTGTCCCTAGGAGGGAAATTGGGACTAGTGTTTTTGCACCTCTTTGGTTCTTAATGAGAAATTCAGTTTCTTTTGGTTTTACTTTTGATTTTGGTTTTAATTTCCCTCCCCTTATTACAAAGAAAAGACAAGTGGATCCTGCCAAGCACTCTTTTCCTCAAAGTAGAATGATTGCTCATGTGGGCTTATTGGAGTAATAAAAGCATGTTGGGAAATCATCACTATGCCTTCCGAGCAACACTTTATTCTGAGGCCTCTGGGGAGACGTGAGATCCAAGATGTGAATTTGGAGCATCTGACTAAAAGAGCACAGTAATCCATAGCATGGACTGACTGTGTACTTTTTTGAACACTGACTGGCTGAAGGAAGAATTCATTCAAGTAGTTTCTTAGTCACTAAATGAGTTCAATTTCATTTGTTTTGTTTGCATAAAAAAAGAGCAATTCAGGGGAGGAACCAGAGCTTGAAGAGCATAGTATTCTTGTTTGTCAATAAGAAAGATGCAAGCTCTTCTTTCAACTTTGTGCGCTCTATCACTTCTTCACAGTCTTTATTACTCTTCATTTCACACTATTCAGAATCCATCACTGCTATAATACTTGTGGGGTTTTTTTGGCCAAACTTGAATTACAAATGAAAGAGGTAACATGATAGCTGTATCTTGGTGGGAGGAAAGAAGTTTATCAGAAATTTAGGGAACTAACATAAGAAGTGATCATTGCATATTTGCTCAGTTGCATCCAGAATTAAGTACATTAAACAGATAAAGAATGCACTGCTAATTATAACTCTTATCTCAAAAAAGAAATCCCTAAATGCATGGAAAGGAATTATGACCAATTTTACATTGAAGGGAAGAACAGACAAATGTTCTGCTAAGGGGATAATTGATTGTTGCCTGGGCTAGCTGTAGAACCCTTAAAAGCCACTGTTTTCCCCCTAGACAGTCCTGTGGAAGGCCTGGCATTGTTAAGGTCTGGACACTAACATGTTAAAGCTCCTCTGGCTCAAGAGGAAGGAAGTGAGTGAGACATGTGGGTAAAACTTACACTGTCTGCCACCAGTGAAGGTGGGGTAAAATGGGATGTTTACTTTGGTTTTATATCAGATCTCTGATTTATCTATGGACGTCTTTTGTTAAAAGCACAAAAATTTAAAAATTGATTAGAGATTATGGGCCATGAAATTGAGATCTTTATAATTCTGTTTAGTCTCTAAAGTAAATTAGATTTATATCTAGAATTAAATGGACATTAAATAAATTGAGGGATTCTGTATTTGTAAGGGCAGCAGTGTTTGCAGATGTCTGCAATTGTTAAGGATGGAGCCAAAGGAAACAGGAACCTCTGGGAGTCATATTTTCTGGAAGAATAGGCTTTCTGAATGTTCCCCAAAGTATTTTTTCTCTTCTTCAGATACATTTATAACTAACAGAGTGTCTGAACAGTGTTTAGTGCTGGATGCGAGCTGGAGATGTGTTTATGCTATAAGTTATTAAATATACTTACAGCCTTTGCAGAGAGTTCAGTGGAGGGGTAGTGGGGGGGAGTTCTATAGTGGTTATTTATTAGTCTGCCTCAACAGCTGCTGGCTGGAATTAAATAAAATAATGTGGATTCAGAGGGACCATTATAAATTGCTTCAGTTTATAATGAGTAGTACCAAAGGTAATTTAAAGGAAACTCTACAATGTCAGATACATTGTGTCAAGAGAAGGATCTGCTGTGAAAAACACAGATAATCAGTGTGTACTGATTGGTTTTTAAGATGGAAAGATTTTTTTATTACTTGATACTTTTTCTTCTCTCTTACTTTGGAGGTCAATGAGCAGTTTGCCTGCTTAAGTCCCTTTGAGGTTGTTAACTGCTCCATGTGGGACCTAAGCAGAGCCAGTGCCTGGCCTCTTTATGTCTGACCAGTTGTCCAAAGTGGGAATGGAAAACTTGAGTGTTCAGACTGACAGAGGCTTTCACAACCCAGTCTCTGTGACAAAAATTATAGTGCTATAGCTTGGCCTCATCAGAAGGCAAGTATCTGAGGCCTGTCCCATACCTCCAAAACGAATCTGATCTTTAAAAGGTATTCCTAGTAGTAAAGGGTCTTCCTTCTAGGAAGAAGTTGAGAAAAAGAAAACAAAATGTAAAAGGTACACATCATTCTATTAAGCAGTTTAAACTAGGGCACAAAGATAAATAGGAAAAGCAGCTCATAACAATAGTTAATATTGACCTACTTTCTGTTGTTTATTGTAATACAGAAAACTTGGACTTTCACTAACCAATGCCAACAGTGGGCTTGATTAAAGATGTAGAAAGTGGAGAAGGAATATGGTAGAAAATTAATAGGGAACCAACAGAGCTCTATCTGAGGAAACAGAGTTTTAGGGTCCCACCAAACTATCAGTGTCTAGAGAGTCTTACCAAGTATGCTATAATTATACAGAGCTTTATACTAATGAAGAAAATAATCAGCAGCTTGCATAAGATTTAAGTGCCTGCCGGCAACAGCAGTGGAGGCCTGGGAAGCTACCTCAGAGACAGAGGCCACGGAGACACTGACAGTGGATCTACAGGCTTTCCACTCAACTCCAGCTTGAATTTAAAGATCACGAACACGAGTCCACAATGCAGCCAGCCATAGACAGATGCAGAGACAACTCATCACTTCGCAGATGGTCTAAAACACCAAGGGAAAGCCATGAGTACCCTGCAAAAGACATCCTCCCTCCTGAGAACAGCAGAAGGAAACCCTCCCCATACTCAAAAAGAATGCCATTTTTGACAGATCCTGCCAAAGCACCTGGCCGGTAGGTAACACTTGCCGGAGAAGCAACAAAGGAATCTGATATCCTTGCATCTCCCCTTTGTGGCAGAAGGCAAAACACCTGCTCAGGAGGAGGCAGCTCCACCCAGGAGAAGGCCACCTCACTCCACAGCAGCAAACAAAGACAAGCTCAGCATTCAGACATATTGCAGCTCACTTTCAGCTAGCCACCAGGTACCTTGGAATTAAAAAACCAAAAATTTCTAAAATCTCATTGAATACATTATAAACATTGAGGATGATTTCAGGCTGGACTAAAAGGAAGGTCTCAGGAGCTAGCATCTTGGAGGAAAAGCCACTGATACCAGATGCCACAGTCCCATCCACACCCAGGTTTGCTGCACAGATTCTAAGAGCAGAAAACAGCCACCCACTTTCTACTCTACCACACAAAGCAAACCCCACTTCTGTTTAAGGCTGGGAGGAGGCCTACAAAGACTCCCAGTTTGTAGGGCCAAACTTTTTTTGCCCTTCTCAAACAAATTGATTTGAGAACTTAACTGTTCACTTTGAGATTTAAGTTAGGCCTGAGTGTAGGAATCTAGGAACAGCAGTACCCCATACCAAAAAGGCTTCTGAATCCAACTATGCCACAAGGAAAGCTGACCACTGCAAGGAAATCAAAGACACTACCAAGATACTAAATATTGGACATTGATGAGACACAAGGATCCCCAAACAAATGGGAAAACAGTTTTTTTTTTAATTTTTATTTTTTTTGTCAGTCATGGGGCTTGCACTCTGGGACTGGGCACTGTCCCTGAGCTCTTCAGCTCAAGGCTAGTACTCTACCAATTGAGCCACAGTGCCACTTCTGACTTTTCCTGTTTATGTGGTGCTAAGGAATTGAACCCAGGGCCTTATGTAAGTGAGACAAACACTCTACCACTGAGCCACCTTCCAGCATTGAGAGAACAGTTTTTTTTTCTTTATCCACCCCCATCCTTATTTTTCTTTTTCATTGCTGTTCTGTTTAGTCTGAGATATACAGTCTACAGTGATTACTAGTCCTCTTTCTTAATTGTGTGCATACTTAACTCAGGCTTATTTTTAATTGCTCAATTTTATATTTCTCTATCTTCAGTATTTTTAAAATTATATATGTATGTATATAATTTACATTTTTAAAATTTTAGGTCTTAGTTCTCTTCCTTCTCTTCCTTTCCCTTTCTTTAGTCCTCTATTCTTATTTGCTCCTCCCTCTATTGTTCATCATATCTCTTAATATTTCTTTTAATTTCACTGCTTTCCTTTATTTCTAGCCCTGCACTCCTTTTTCATTTTCTTTAGTCTGTTGATCCCTAATTATTTGCCTGCAAGTTAGGCTATATTTGTTTCCATTTTGACTGTCTAGTTGGCTCATCCTGTTGTCCTCTCAGTTGGGATTGTTTTATCACTCACAACAGATTTGCTTACTGGATACAAGTATATATAATCTCCTTTCCTGAACCACAGTACCCCTCCCCAAACAAAGAAAAGGGAAGTTAGATGGGGAATACCTATCTATGAATTTAAACCTCTAAAGTTTGTGGAATTACAGGGCTCTGGGTTGTTTTTTTTTTTTACTTAAAATTGTGTTCTGTTGTGGTATTGGATTTACTTTCATTTTCAAATGGGCAGGATAAACTATAGTACCACAAGGAAAATGGCAAGTCAAGGAACTTCAACTCCCACTCAAAATATCCAGGCAATAGAGCAGTCAATGAAAGCTATAGATGTTAGTTCTTAAAATGCTTTAAGTGCATTGCTAATAAATATGTTGAATGAAAAGATAGAATGTCTGCATATGGCTATGCAGGATTATGAGTCCAACCAAAGATTATTAGGGAAATTCATGCAATCCAAAAGCAGAAAGCAGAATGAATTCCAAGACAAAGAAGGGAAGTACAGTGAAGAATAGACACTGAGCCAAAAGATATGAGAAGACACTGAAAATCAAATCAAGTAAGTAAAGAAATCCATACAAGATCTAAAACAAATTTAATGAAGAGATTGAAGCCATCAAAAACTATCAATTAGAAAGCAGGAAATTAAAAACTGAAAGTCTTGACAGGAGAGTAGATGATGCATAAGACGAAGCATCTGGAATCCAACATAGTTTAGATATTATAAAGAATAGACAATTATTCAGAACAAATCCAAGAAACAGGAAATTCCTTAAGGGAGCGCCTAGACTCAATCAGAAGACCCACCATAAGGCTTATAGGCATTGACAGTGGTCAAGAGAAGGAAGCCAAAGGGATAGGTAATATATTTAAAAGAATTCTAGTAGAAAACTTCCTGAACACGCAAAATGATGGGCCCATTCAGATACAAGAAGCCTTTAGAACCCCAAACAGACCAGAACAGAGCAGCATATCCACTGCCACATTGTAATCTGCACAGTATCAATAGAGATCAAAGAAAAGATCTTTAAACCTGTCTGGGAGAAAAGATTAATTACCTATAAAGGAAAACCAATCACAATAACTACAGATTTATCAGCAGAGACCATGAAAACAAAGAAAGGCTGAAATGAGATATGCTATGACTTAGAGGAAACGATTACCAACCAAGAATAGTATACCAAGCTAAGCTCTCCTTAATAACAGAGGGAAAAATAAAACTTTCCACAACAAAGAAAAATTGAAATAATTTATCGCCAGAAAAGCAGCATTACAGAAGATATTTAAAGATATACTACACATAGAAAACCAACAAGAACACGATAGTGGCAGAGAAAATCAGATATAGTATGAAATGATGAGGCACAGCCCTTAAGAAGGTGTATAACAGGTAACATGGCAGGACTACCAAACATTTTCAGTCCTAACTTTGAATATTAATGGTCTAGCTCTACAGTTAAATGGCATAGATTGACTAGTTGGATCAAAAAACAAGATCCATTCATATACTGTCTTCAAGAGGTACATCTTGCCCACAAAAACAAACATATTATGAAAGTGAAAGGCTAGAATAAAATCTATCAAGCAAATGGCCCCCATAAACAAGTCAGGGTTGCAATACTAATATAAGAAAAAAATAGACTTCAAATTAAAATTAGTGAGAAGAGACAAAGAAGGACATTACATATTAATAAAGAGATCTCTTTTGAAGGAGGATATAACCATTTTAAATAACTACACAACAAATACTACTTACCCTAAAAATACATATATATCCAAATACATTAATTGTTGGTGACTTTAACACACCACTGGAACTTCTCAATAGATCAACACAGCAAAAACTCAACAGAGAAATCTCAGAACTAAATAATTGCATAGACCAACTAGACTAACAGATATCTATAGAATATAGATGCCCAGCACCATCAGATTGTATTCTTCTGAGCAGCATGTGGAACATTCTCCAAACTAGACCACATTTTAGGTTACAAGGCAAATCTGTGCAAATTCAACAATATTGAGATTATTATCTGCATTCTGTCAGACCACCACCAAATAAATTTAGAGCCACCATAAAAAATTGTGTAACTCTTAGAGATTGAACAACACATTGTTGAATCACCAGTGGGTCATTGAAGAGATCAGAATGGAAATTCAAATGTTCATGATATTTAACAAAAATGAACATACAAAATACCAGCTCCTCCGAGACACAGCAATGCCAATACTCAGAAGAAAATTTATAGCTCTTAGTTCCTACATCAACAAATTGGAGAAATCTAAAGCCAACAATTTAATGATGCATCTTAAGCTCCATGAGATAGAACAAGCCAAATCCCAAACCAGTAGATAGAAACAAATGATTAAAATCAAATAAGAATTAAATGAATTAGGGTCCAAAACCACTATAGCAAGGATCAACAAAATGAAGAGTTAATTCTTTGAAAAAACTAACAAAATTGATAGACCCTTAGAAAATCTGATTAAAAAAAGAGAATATACCCAAATAAATAAAATTAGAGATGAGAATGGGAACATCACTACAGAAACAATCAAGATTTAGAACATTATAAGGGAATACTTTGCATACCTTTATGCTAACATAAAGAATCTGGGAGAAATGGAAGAATTTTTAGCAAATATTGATATACGCAAACTAAATTAAGAACATTTAAACCAATGAAATAGACCCACAACAAATAATGAAATAGAAATGGCAATAAAAGACCTCCCATCCAAGAAAAGCCCAGGACCAGATGGATTTGCAGCTGAATTCTATACGGCCTTCAAAGGAGAACTCACTCCAATACTCCTCAAATTCTTCAATGAAACTCATTCTATGTAGCCAGCATAACCTCACCCCCAAACCAGACAAGGCCTCATCAAAGAAAGAACTGTAGACCTATTTCTTTGCTGGACATGAAAGACTTCTCAATAAAATTCTGGCCAACTGACTTCAACAACTAACCAAAAAAATCATACCCTCTGATCAAATGGAATTCATTTCAGGGGTGCAAAGCTGGGTCAATATACATAAGTCAATTAAGGTAATTCAACACATGAACAGGAGCAAGGACTAGAACCACATGATTGTTTCAATAGATGCAGATAAAACATTTAACAAGGTCCAACACCCCTTTATGATAAAAGCTCTGGAGAAGTTAGGAATCCAAAGAATATTCCTCCATATAATAAAAGCTATATATGACAAACCTACAGCCAGTATTATTCTTACTAATAATATTATACTATTGTACTTAATGGTGAATAGTTAAAATTAATTAATTTCAAATCAGGAATGAGACAAGGATGTCACCTCTCTCCACTCCTCTTCAATATAGTATTGCAATTCCTAGCTAGACCAATAAGTAAGGAGAAAACCATAAAAAGGATCCAAATAGGGGGAAAAAAGAAGTTAAATTCTCCGTCTTTGCAAATGACATGATCCTGTATATCCTTTCTCAAGTTACTTGAGCTGATCTGAAACTTTGCCAAAGTATCAGAGTATATAAGATTAACCCACAAGAATCAGTAGCTTTGCAGTATGCCAACAATGAGAATAGCAAGACTGAAATAAGGAAAGCAACTCAATTTGTAATAGCCTCAAAACAAAACAAAACCCTAGAAATTAACCAAAGAGGTGAAGGACCTCTATGATGAAAACTTTAAAAACCTGAAAAAGAAAATTAAAGCAGATTTAAGGAAGTGGAAAAACTTCCCATGATTCTGAATTGAGAGGATTAACATTGTGCCAAAGGCAATACTGCCAAAAGCTATCTACAAATTCAATACCCATCAAAATCCCAACAGCATTCTTAAATAATATAGCAGAAGCTATCCAAAAATTCATATGGACTAATAGATGACCTGAACAGCAAAAACAATCCTAAACAGGAACAACAGTGCTGGAAGAATATCAATACCAAACTTCAAAGTCTATTCCAAAGCCATAGTTATAAAAACAGTGTGGTACTGGCACATAAACAGGCCTGAGGACCAATGGAATAGACGACCCAGAAATGAATTCACAAACCTATAGCCACCTAAACCTGGATAGGGGAGCCAAAATCACAGGATGGAAGAAAGACAGCCTCTTTGACAAGTGGTGCTGGCAGAATTGGCCTGTACTCATGTATAAAACTGAAGTTAGATCCTTTTATATCACCCTGCACCATAATCAACTCCAAATGGATCAACAACCTCAATGTAAGGCCAAATGCCATGAAAGTATTACAGGAAGGGATAAGAGAAACACTAAGGCTCCTAGGCATGGGTCAAAACTTAGTAAGGATCCAGTATCACAACAAATCAAAGAAAGACTCGATAAATGGAACGACATCAAAATGAAGAGTTTCTGCATGGCAAAGAATATAGCTAGCAAGATAAATAGAAAGCCCACAGATTGAGAGAAGATCTTTACTAGCTATACAACAGACAGGGGCCTCATATCTAAAATATACTTAGGAGCTCAAAAAAATTAAATCCCTCAAAACCAAACCCTCAAAGAAAAACAACCCCATTAATAAATGGGCTAAAGACTTAAAGAGAGACTTCTCCAAAGAAGAAATAAGAGTGACCAATGGACACATGAAGAAATGTTCAATATCTCTGGTCATAAAAGAAATGCAAATCAAAACCACATTTAGATTCTACCTCACCCCAGTTAGAATGGCCATTATCATGCAAACTAATAATAACAAATGCTGGCAGAGATCTGGCCACATGGGAATGCTACTACACTGTTTGTGGGAATGTAAACCTGTTCAACCATTCTGGAAAGCAGTATGGAGGTTCCTCAAAAGACTAAACATAGAGTTCCCCTATGACTCAGGAATCCTACTCCTGGGCATTACCCAAATGACCACAAACTGGCCCACACTAATTCCAACAGCACAACCATGTTCACTGCAGCATCATTTACCATACCTAAGATATGGAATCAACCCAAATGCTCTTCAGTGAATAAATGGATCAAGAAAATGTGATATATATATATATATATATATATATATATATATATATATATATCACATATATATACATACACACACATACAATGGAATTCTATGCTTCCATCAGAAAGAATGGCATTGCCCCATTTGTAATGAAATTGAAAGACTTCAAAAAAATTATATTAAGTGAAATAAGCCAGACCCAAATAAACATAGGATGCATGGTTTCCCTCATTTGTAATAAATAGAATATATCTATAAATCTACAAGTTAATACAATAGTAGTAAAAGACAAATAATTATACTTGGATGTGATTGATTAAACAGCACTCCAAGCATTGCACAGTAAGAACATAGGAGGATATTCTTAGGAGAGGCTCACAATGAATGGCTCAATAGCTATGTGCATATGACCATATAAAATGATACTTATCAAAATGATCTCTAGGAATTCAAAACAAGAAGTCTTTTTTTCAGTGTACTGTTTGCAGTTCTTTCTTTTTTTCCTTTTTTTATTCCCTGTTGTCACTGTTTTTTATTTTGCCTTGTATATATGTATCTGATTTGGGGAAGGGAAGGGGAATCGTAGAAAAGGTGGGACAAAGGGTGAGCCAATTCAACAGTGATACTCACTAGACAGTATGTTGGAAATGAACTTTACAACTTGGGAGGAAGGGGGTGGGAGGGAAGTGTGGGATAAAACGAGGGAGGGGGTGACACTGTTCAAAAAGAAATGGACTCATTACCTTACTTATGTCACTGTAACTACTCTGTATATCACCTGTACAATAAAATTTAAATTTAAAACGGTCATAATCCTGTCCCTGAAACTTTCTTGAGACTAGCTCTTTGTGTCACAAATAAAGACAGTTGTTCTGAAAATGACAAAAAAAAAAGTCTTGTAGAAAAAAAAGCATAGGTTGTTGAGTGAAAACAAAACAGAACCATTTGATTTCTTCTGTTAGGACAGATGGACACACTTGTGTGTACACAGGTAACTGGAAGACTAACCACCAAAGTGGGATTTCCAGGTTTCTTCTGAGTTGTAAACTTGGTGAGACCAAAACTGGTGTTTATTACTGACAGAAGCTGGTTACAGCCTTTAGCAGTCTAAATAGGATTGCTAGCCATTGAAATCTCCTGAGACACTCACTGTTCTATGGTTATGTGCTTGAAAATGTTTTTAGGTCTGTATGGTATAGGTCCCTTTTGGACCTTTCTTGGTGTGAGAAATTTAGCACATTGAGGGAAAGTGCTTTTTTAATGTGGGGGGCAGGGAGTGGGGAGTCCTGGGGTTTGAATTCGGGTTTGAGCACTGTCCTGACACCTTTGTGCTCAAGGCTAATGCTCTACCTCTTCAACCACAGCTCTACTTCTGTTTTTTGTTTTCTTTTCTGGTTAACTGGAGATGGATTGGCTTTGAACCATGATCCCCAAGTTTCAGCCTTCTGAGCAGCTAGGATTACAGGTGTGAGCCACGAGAGCCTGGCAGAAGATGCTTAAAACTGAAGTTCTTACCTGACAAGAGTAAAGCTCTGTTTGAGGAGATGTTGTGCCGCAGTATAAAAAGTTGTGTCAGTTAAGAGAATAAGGCACTCTAACTTGTGGAGAGCTTACTTACTATTTACTCATAGACAGTAAATATTTGTGTAGTTGTGTTATCGTTATACATAATCTAGAGCCACCTCCCTCCCTATCGTTCTGAGTGACCACTTCTTGTGCTGCTTTTTCCAGAGCCCTTGGCCTTCCCATCTCCCTGTGTTTATGGCATTTCCTCCCTCCAGGGAAGCTTCTATACCAGAAGCAGCCATTTTGATAAAGCCATCCCTAACCCTCCAAGTAGAACCTGCTGGCTTCTCCTCAGAGCTCCGTACAGATTTCTGCTTTAGTCCAGAGTCCCCTTCCCTCTTGTGGACTTCTCTGGGGAAGGATGGACTTTTAGTTCTCTTTGTAGCAGCCCTCAGGAATATTGGGAGAAGACAGTGAGGCAGGGAAGTGTTCTAGAAACTCACAAAATCCTCTGCTCACTCAGTTAATGTTTGTTTTTCATGTGAATTCTTGCCCCAGAATTTACTTCCCTGACTTTGGGTGTTAATTTGAGAACACAGCTACAGGTTTTTTGAGTTTAACGAGAAGGGGCCACTCTCATGTCTGAGCCTCACCATAGGAAAGATTAGGTGACTCTCCTTTTTTCATTTCCCTCAGAATTCTTCTGATATTTTTTCTTTCCATCTCTTGGTTACCCAGGTGTTAAAGAGATTCAGTTCACAGTCTTTAGTCACTCCATTTTACAGGCCTTTCAGTGGCTTCATGGTACATCTGGAGAGGAGTACCCATTCCATGAGGATGGGACTTTAGAGTGCTGAGCCAGAGGATGCAAGCACAGCTTGAAAGGCAATTTAGTGATCTTCCATTTCAATTTCTAAAAGATTTATTTACCACAGTTCTTCTGAATCAATCCTGCCAATTAAGTCTAAATCCTCCCTTGAAACATGTCAGGTGTGGATAATAAGTACACAGATGAACAATCAGCTTTTGATGTTCTTTAATACCTTCCTAGGACAACCACATGATCTAAATTGGACCAAGACTGAAGGTCTTAATCTCCTGCTCTTAAAATTGTCTTCATCCTCTATCTGTAGCCTTCTCCTGTCAGGGCCTTCACTGACAGGTGTGAGCCTCCTGGCTGTTGAGTCATCCTAATGCTGAAACCATCTGACTCCTTTTACAGCTTTGCCCCAATGCCTGTGACTTTTGTTTATGGAAGGGTGAGCTTGCAAAAGGACAATAAACATACAAATGTTCAATTTAAGGGTCGGCAGGTGTTAGAACCCTAAAGAGAGGTTTCACAAACTGAGTTGAAGAATAAGACCTTTTTCAAGGGGAGAAAATCTGTACTATTGCATTATTGTTAAATTTAGCATCTCATCTACTGATCAACATTTATAGATTATCTTTGTCCTTTTACTTTCTTGTTCTGCCATATATTAGGTATCAGAGATCAATGAGTAGAGTTACCTAAAGTTTGATTATCCCCTGGAATTTGGTTGACTTGCAGTGTCAGCTAGACTCTAGATCAAGTCCAAATTCTCCTTTGTGTTCTTAGGAGAAATCAGTTGATCTCTTTGGACCATGGTTTCTTCAGTAAGGACCCAACATCTATCTCAAACAAAACTTGTGAAAGTGTTTACCAAACAGATGTTTGTGAAGGAAGCTGGCACAGGCTCTGGCATAGGGTATTCACATGCACACACTAGTATATCCCATGAAAATGGTGTGCCTCTCTGTGGAAAAAAAGCTTTAAACATTCCTGAATTTTCAATTCAGACTCTGTCTAAACTGCTGGGGCCTTCTAGGCATTGTCTAAACTGAACAGTGCTTCTTTTCAAAAGCAACTTGCAGATGCAAGGTGAGGAAATGTTAGAGAAAATGTGACTATTGTCCTATGAGTTGCTTTGCTTTGGAGCTGTTTTCCTAGTGTGTTTTATCCCAATCTGGAGGATGATTTGGGCCAAAGACATTTTTAGGGTGTCATGGAGTCCCACTGTTGATTTTGTTAATAGGGTAAACAAACCTTCTTTGACATCATAAATAGCAGAAGCTGTGCTTTCATCCCTCCTTCCTAAGCAGGAAAGTATTTGAAGCTGGAAAGAATTGAGTACTAAGCTTAATACTGTTACAGACTTGAAAAGAAAACAAATAAATGTACCAAGATGTGATTTCAGTGGACAGAAGATTGTGAAATCAACCCAGCAGTAGGCATAGAGATTGGTTTACCTCAAGTGGCTTTTGAAATAATTGATTGCTGATGATGGCACCCTGAATAGTAGATTGTAAAAATCAGGTATATTTGGAGTTACGAAGCACTTATGAAACATTGTTTTATTGTAAGGGAAACAGAGGGAGGATAGTTAAAGCTGACAGGTAGACCTAAGAGTAGAACTGTTGGCATGTGAACTAAAGTCTGAGGACAGGGAGTCCATGTATAATAGTAATTTTCTGTACACCAAGAACGGCTTTGGTTCATCTGTTTCTTATGGCACCCAGAATACAGGATGCAAGTCCCTGAAGTACTTCAGAATGTTAAATGTAATGGCCAGAGGCATTTTGTGTTTCTTTCTGTGTAATTTTCAATTGTTCTCTACTGAGCAAGTATTAGTTTTATAATTGAAGGTATTGTTAGACAAAAACAGACCAAAATTTCTTAGAATATAAACATCCATTGTATGACATTAACGCTGAGGTTTAATGGCAATTCAGGCTTATCTAACAGGTTCCCTGATAGGTCATTAGCTGAAAGAAGAGAGAGACAATGCTTGATTGTTCCAATTAAATGCGTGTATCCAGATCTCTTGGACCTTGCCAATCACATGTGAGGAAACATGATTCTATGAACCCAAAAGTCTGTTGTTTCTGACCTGTTGTTCTGCTTAGTGTCTCTTTGAGCACATCAATGTACATATTCAGGTCAGATGCCTGCAACTCTGGCCAGATGCTTAAGAGCTCTGGTGCATAGATAGATAAGGAAAGGTCCTTCTAGGGGCCTTGTATATACAAATCATATACAAATGAATCTTCTGATAGAGTTGAAATGCATTTTAAGCCTTTAGTTGGAGTATGGAAAAATATGAGTAAGCTTGAACACTAAATTTGAAGCTCAGAAATGGTTCAGTGACCCTGCATATAGCCCAGCGAGAGAATTTTTCTGTTCAATCTTACTATTGTTGGGATTCATTAATGGCTTTCTTTTTTATAGAGTGATACGATTAACAAATTATTTGTTTGAAAATTAAATGACTATAGCTGGGGGGGCAGTTTAACGTAACTTTGGCTACTCTTCCACATGGCTTCTGTCTAGGGACAAAATAGCATTACATAAGTAATGTTATTTTCTAACCATAAAATTATGTTATTTTCTAACTATAAAAGGGCAAAATGGGGGTTGGTGGGGGCAGGAAAGAGATCAGAGATGTTATATGTTATGGAGCCAAGAATGTTCATTTTTATATACCAACTCCCCTTGTACCTTCTGTGCTTAGGTCATAATAGAACTGAGCCATGAAGAGGGTATACATGTAAACACTTTCTGAAAAGCATGGAAAGCCAATCAAATAAGACTAGAGTTAGGAGGAACCCAGGAGGTGAGAATCAGTTGGCTTCATTTGGAAAGTTGTAGAAGAGTTTCTTAAACCCAGAGCCGTAGATGCGGTTAAAGAATCATTCAGAATGGAGTTAGAATTTAATAGCAGTGTCAATGAAGGATAGCATTCTAGAAATATTTAACAATATAGTTATCTATCTTAAACCCAGAGCTTGGATGAAACTACTTAATGCCATTCTTTCTGATTGTACGTTCACAAGTCCATTGCTTCTCCTTTCTAGAATTCAGTTTCCTCAGTGAACTCAAAATTATTGGGTCTGTGTTTGGAAGGTCTTCAAGATTAGGTAGGTCAGCTTTGATGGGTCAGCTTGCCTATGGAAGTCAACAAAAATCAAGGCAGAGAGCAGTTTCATATACACAAATGAGGCAATTTAATATCACCATGTAACCACTGTGTGCTTCTCCCGAGTGACCCACCCATACCAACTGCCTAAAGATGGTGAGCTGGTGCATGTGTTTATACATACTTACATACGTACATACATACACAAGTGCACATACTGGGGATGGAGTCCAGGCTCTGTTAATGCCAAGTACATGTCCTATCACTGAGCTACTCTACCCCTAGTCCAGAGGTGCTGGGGTTTTTTGTTTTGTTTTGTTTCTTAATGTCAAGAGCACCACTCACTGTTGCTTGATGTGATAATATTGGTAAGTATTTGGAACATAGCAGAGTGCCAGTATCTCTGGCCATATTCCTGGCTAGGGTACTCATTCTGCTGTGTTGGATGTACAACTCTCTAAGTCCACTCTGATAGACGTATCAATTCCTGTTGTATTTATGCCACTTAAAAGAATTATTTGAATTCCAGGCACCCATGACTCACACCTGTAATCCTAGCTACTCAGGAGGCTGAAATCTGAGGATTGTGGTTCAAAGCCAGTCTGGGCAGGAAAGTCCATGACACTCTTACCTCCAATTAACCTCCAAAAAACCTGAAGTGGAACTGTGGCTCAAAGTGGCAGAGTGCTAGCCTTGAGCAAAATATAGCTCAGGGACAGGGCCCAGGCTGAGTTCAAGCCCCACGACCGATCCCCCAAAAATTATTTGAAAATCTGTTTGGTGAGGTGAAACTACATAGTTGTTATAGATAAGATTCCAGCAGGCCCAGCTGCTGGCATTCATGCCTATGAGAATTGCGTGACTCCCTTTGCTAATCTGCTTCCTGTTGCTTGTTTTGTTTCAGTTAAGTCAAACTTTGACTTAAAAAGGGAGAAAATAGCACTTTTTCATTTACTCGAGCAACACTCATTCAGATCATTTACTTTAAAGATAGGAATGCAGATTCTGAGCTTCTTTGCAAGCTGGAACTGTTTGAAAAAAAAAAATCAACTTTCTGCGCCAGATACTTGAGAATCAAAACAATGTCTTCAACTTTCTGGGATGTTGAAAACAGTGTGGGTCGACTTTATTAGTAGCTAATAAACACTGTCACAGTGTAAGCAATACTGGCTGCTACCATCCATCTTAAGGTGGGGCTCCTTTAATTACTTGACAAGTCCTAAAGCAACTGCTTGAATTTCCAGCTTTCCCAAAGCAGACATCCATACAGCCCAGCTGATAATAACAGCAAGCTTTTGGCTTTGTCGCTAAGTGATACTAGTGGGCACCTCACGGAGATGTAGTCACATGTGGAGTGGGAGGGGCTGGTTGTGATGGCATTATGATGTTTCAGAGAAGCTCTATAAAGATGAGAAATGTTTGCATCCATGCACAGAGGGAGACACCCTGCAAGCATCTAATTTGCAAAGCTCCCTGCTGGCAGTTTTTAACGCCCTGTTGATTTTATTAAACATTCTTAATAAGAAGTTGGAGTTTTGTTTAGGCTAAAACCATAATGAAAACAGCTGTCTTCATTTGTCAGAAACAGTAAAAGTGCACACAGTTGAAGCATGAGCCTGGGCCAGAGGAGCCATTCCTGGCCACTAGCTAAAGGAGCTTGAAACCGCCAGCCTGAGGTGCATGTTATTTTTGTGTATAAGGTTCAAAAAGACCAATGGTTGTATTAAATTTGTTTCACTCACTGAGAAGTTCAAGTGAAGAACAAACCTATACATTTGTTATAAATATCTTATGGAAGGAAACTAAGTCTAGATAGGTGTTTTTGAGCTATGAGAGTGAAACATAAAAGGTCTGTGACTAGGCCCTGACAGGAGGACATGGGGTGCTAAAGGAAGGGCTGAGGGAAGAAAGTTAGAGCCTAGAGAAGGAGTTAAAATCAGGCCTCCATATAAGTGCTCCAAACCAGCAGTGTAGCTAAAATGATATCACTACAGTCTGAAGTTTTGAGGCATCTAGTTTTTTGTTATCTTTCTTGGTTTTTCTGGGGAAATCAGCAACAGAATGGTCCAGAAAAAAAATGCCACCAAACAAAACTAGATTCAAGTGCAGGTTCTGCCACTTTAAAGTGGGGAGAACTTGGGCAAGCGCCCCTGTATTTATTCTATAAAATAGAGATGATAATCCTGCCTCATGGATTATTCTGAGCTACTGCCTTTTTTTTTAAAACTCAGCAAACTTGTTTTTGTCTTCCTCATTTGTTTGCAGTGATGAACAAAATATTACAGCAGTTCTGAGGGATACAAATGACGGCTTCACGAGGAGTAAGGAAAATACAGACCCCTGAGCAGAAAATGTGACACTTCAAAAGTAGTAATAGGGAAGTGCTTTCATCCACAGAATCAGTTAATTTCTGCAACAGAGTAAATGGAAATCTAGAGAGAAAAATTCTTAACTGATTGTGGCTATGTAATTGTAATGGATAATACAATTCTCAAGTTTGTAATGGGTCTGTGGAGATATTTAACACTGGGAACAAAAAGGACTTGGGAACTCAAAGCATGATGGGATAGAGAGTAGCTCTGGAGTTATATGATATACTGTGATAATGAGAAAGGGAGTTTTCCTCATAAATGACAAGGAAGTGCTAGGTATGAACATCCACCTGCCCATATTTGGTACCTGGGAAGGATGAGTATTGTTGGATAGTGTTCTGTAATATGGTTCAATAATATCAGCCATATAAGCAATCATATCACTATTAGATTAAGAACAACCAGACAACTGTCAAGGTATTGCTACTAATTGCTGTTCAGATCTGGGACTGTTGAAAAATCATGGAAAGATGAAGTCTCTGAGTCACACGGTAAATGGTGTTCTGAGTGTGATTTCTAACCCTTATTGTCTAGCCTTTATTAGTTTCCAACTTATTATGTGCCATTCTTTGCCATCCTCAAATCCCTTCTGATATACACAGATACTGTTACCCTTAGCCACAGTCCTCTGGCCAAATTGTCTCTCAGTCGCACCCTTCTGCAGTGGTGTCTGGTATGACCATTGGTTCTTATCCATCCAAGCCCAGGTTCTTGACCTCTGAATTATGAGGTAGCAGAGCACCTGGCATGTGCCTCACCACAAATTTTCTGTGTGTCCCTAAATGGTACCATTACCATCAACTACCACTGCTACCTCCTAATTCTTAGCAGGATCCACCTTTATCTGCCCTAGTATCTAGAGACAGGTTGAAACTAACTAATAATCATTTTATTTATTTATTTATTTATTATTCTGCTTAAGATTTCACTTAGTCTTGTTTATTTTTAAGGAAGTATCTAAAAAATGAGAATAGTTTAGTGTTTTATTATTTTTAACAATGTGGTATTTTAGTTGAGATTAAGTATGTTCAGACATGGAACTATTAAAATTGTTTATGAGTGAGAAATAGAAATAAATAGAAAAGACTTATAGCGTATGATTTACTCAGTATCACTTAGCAACATCAATATTTTTGTCTGTAAATAAAGTCTCCCTGTTGAGTACATGTTGAAAATATTTGTACCCTTGAGTGTTTGTGACCTTGTATACACATTATCTAAAACAGAAGCGCCATTTTGGTTGTTGCTGGGTTTACAGTACTTAATTTGGGTGTCTAGACACTGATTATAGTGGCAGAAAAATGTCTGAAGCTGTGAGACAAGATTTTTTAAAAAAACAGCATTCTTAAAATATGTCTGCAAACTGCCTCCTAACACAGACACAAATTAATTTACAGAGCTAGAAAAAAACTAAATTAAAAGGATTTGTTTCTTCAAAAATAATTATTTGCACAATTTGAACATCAGTGTTCCTCATCAGAAGTTGAAACATTATGTTCCTTGAGCTGTGCCAAGAACAGGGGGTGATTCCCAATAATAGCAGCAGGACTTCATTAATCTGTAGTTCTTTGATACCTTTATTATGTAAATCCTTACTAGCTCAGACACACTGGCTAATCTCCATTTCTACTGTTGGTAATAGTGTCTGCCTGCCATTCATATAAAAATGATAGCCTTGGCCTGCCACCAGCATGTTGCGGTTTGTTGTGCATTTTTCCCCTTGGTATTAATGCATGAGGCAAATAGGACTGGTCTCAGGGGGGCAGTCTGTGACCTGGGAGCAAAAAGTTAGCTAAACTACCCCTTTTGTAAGGTATAGCCAGCTGGTATTCAAACTAGCTTCTCTCTCTCTAGGTGTCTCTGTCTAGCCTATGTCTCACTCTGCTTTATACATTCCAACTATTCTAGTCACATAGCTGCAATGTTATCTCGTTTGTTGTCTGCTATGTGTCTGAACTGATAATATAATGACCCAATTTTTTCTACTTTCCTGATATGTGGCACATAGTGGGTACTATAAATGCCCATTTATTTATTGAGCCAGTGAGTCAATAAATAATTCATAGGAAGTACAAAAATACAAGCACTACAAATGTGCATTTCATGTCTTTACTCAAAGTCAATTATTTCATTCTAAAATTTTTCCAAAGCAAAAATTAATACCTCATATATGCATATATATATATTTATAATTCAAAATGTAGCTGGCTTGTTTTTCTGTTTTGGTGCATTTTTTTGTGTTTTGGGAGTTTTTTGGTCCTGGTACTTGAACTCAGGACCTGTGCATTCTCCCTGGGCTATTTTGCTCATGACTAGAGCTCTGTTAGTGCTCAAAGTGCTCAAAGCACTTCCAGTTTTTCTGGTGGTTAATTGGAGATAAGAGTCTTAGGGACTTTCCTGCCTGGGCTGGCTTTGGACCTCGATCTTCCCAGTCTCCTGAGTAGCTAGGATTACAGGCATGAGCCACCAGTACCTGGCTTTTTTTCTGTGTTTTTATAAGTCATGAGAGTCCATACATATGAAATAAATTATGTGTGAGTTTTAGTAGTAGTATTTCATTAAACATATAACTTTAAATAAGATCTTTTCTATTAATAGTTTATCTTCAGGTGGTCAAGTCTACTTGAAAGATTAATGTATTGATTTACATCAACACATAAATCTATTCATGATAGATTCTGACTCAAAGTCTAAAGACATTTTCAAATAGATTTAATTTTTCCTATAATGACTTATTTCCCTAATACTATTGTTTCTTTTAGGATAAACTAATATTTAAGGGAAATGATAACAATTTAAATTTTAATAGCCCTGGTCATATTAAAAGTACTATTTTAGTAATTTCTACCTGTGTCCATTTTCAAATGCTGATCAGTAATTTATGTAGATACTCCAGTGGATGGGGGCATAGACTCAGGCATAGACTCTGAATAGTGACTTTCCTCTGAGTGTACAGTATGAAAAGAGAAGGACAAGAATAACTTTAGAGCCAGGCACCAGTGGCTCACACCTGTAATCCTAGCTACTCAGGAGGCTGAGATCTGAGGATCATGGTTCAAAGCAAGTCCGGGCAGGAAAGTCCATGAGACTCTTAATCTCCAATTAACCACCAGAAGTAGGGCTGTGGCTCAAGTGGTAGAGCGCTAGCCTTGAGCTGAAGAGTGCAGGGATGGTGTCCAAGCCCAGAGTTCAAGCCCCACAACGGACAAAAAAATAAGAAAGAAAGAAAAACTTTAGAGTAGAGAAGCCTCACAAACACTACTCTAGCCAGGAGATCAAGATCAATTGTAATGAGTTATGTTAATAAGATATGATAGAAATAACACTTCATTATCTTCCTCATCTCAAAGGAGGAAAACAGAAAAATCCTAGTAGTTGGGATTCTACAAAATATCTGACCCAGATTTCCAAAATGGTTAAGGTCATCAAAAATAAGGGAAGTCTAAGAAACTGTCCTATCCAAGAGAAGCCTAAGGAGACATGATGACTACATGTATGGTAGCTTTATGCTGGGTTCCTAGAACAGAAAAGGACATTATGTGAAAACTAAGGAAGTGGAAACAAACTATGGACTTTAGTTAAAAGGTTTTTAAGGTAATTAGCAAGAGGAAAGAATGACAATACAGTAGAACTAAGTTGTTTCAATACTTCATGTCCCCATGTTAGGAATTGGAAATTTTAGGGTCTATTTCAAATTAGTCATGGCTTGTCTTTGACTTCCTTCTTCTCAACTTCCTCTTCTCTATCTACAGTCTGTTTTATTAGGTAAACTCCAGGTGTTCCAAAGATATTAACTGTAATTAAACAAAAGACACAGAACCAAGAGAACCTTACAGATCAAGAGAAGCTTATAGAATATGTAATTGTTTTATAAGTGGAGAAAAATGAGGCTCAGATTATTACACACAATCTAGGAGTTATTTTATTTTCTTAAAATATGGAAAGTGTTTTTTATATGTGAATTATTCTCACATTCTTTTTAAAATAGCTTCATTAGTGTCTTCCTTGAAGCTCATTATTATAGAGAAAATATGAGTATGTTAAGCACTAGATTTATTTTCCTTCTAGCATGAGAAAAATGATAACTGTAGAATGTATTCCTGCCTTAATCAGTAAGAGTCATGGAAATGTATAATTTGCATATTTATAAATTAGACAAATAAAACTCATCTTTTACAGTATTAATGTATATAGTTGTCTAGAATTCATCATGTCTGAAAGTTTAAATTAAATACGAGCTATTTATTAGTTACTTTTTTCTGCTTTATTATGTTTAGACAATCAGGGAATATGTCTTCAAGTGAACTGAACTTGCCTATTTTGAGTGACTGGCTGTTGCTATTTATTAATGTTATTAGAAATTCAACTCATTGAGTTTCTAATAACAAGAGTTAAGTAAGTGGGAGGAAGGGAGGGAGAAAAGAAGGGAAGGAGGAAAGGAGGAAAAAAAGGGATTGCAAAGCTCCGAGTACAAACTCGTATTGAATTGCTGAACATCAGGTACCAGATACCAATAGGACCAAATTCTTTTTTCTAATATATATATTTTTTATTGCAAAGATACTGTACAGAGGGGTTACAGTTACATGAGAAAGGTAATGAGTACACTTCCTATGGAGCATTGTTACCCCCTCCTTTGTTTTTCCCTTACCATCTCTTTCCTCCCCACCTCCTCAGCTTCCCCCCCCCCAAAGTTGTAAAGTTCATTTTCAACATAGTGTCTTGTACATCTCATTGTTACAATGGGTCATCCTGTATCCTTATTTCAGCATTTTGTTATTTCCCTTCCCCTCCCCAAATTAGAAAAATGTATATATAAGATGCAGGGCACAGGAATCAAATACATTGACAACAGGGGTTGTACCATGGGAAAGAACATACAAAAGAAACAAAAAAAATCAAATAGTACATTATAAGTACATTAAAATAAACAACAAGAAAGATAAAATCTCTTGTGTCCCTATCTTGGGATTCATTTCACTAAGCATCAGGTTATATGGTCATATGTACATAGCTTTTGACCTTTTCTGCTTGTCTTAGACATATACTAGTTATTACAGATAAGGGAAACTTTGGGACCTAAGTTTCTTTGGGCCTGGCTTACTTCACTTAATATAATTTTTTCCAAGTCTTTACATTTCCTAACAAATGGGGAGGTATCATTCTTTCTGGTGGAGGCATAAAATTCCATTGTATGTATGTATGTGTGTATGTATGTATGTATGCATGTATGTATGTATATATATCACGTTTTCTTGATCCATTCATCTACTGAGGGGCATCTGGGTTGGGTCCATATCTTAGCTATGGTGAATAATGCTGCAGTAAACATAGTTGTGCTGGTAGCTTTAGTATGGCCTTGTTTGTGATCATTTGGGTAAATGCCTAAAAGTGGGATTGCTGGGTCATGTGTAGTCTTTTGAGGAACCTCCATACTGCTTTCCAAAGTGGTTGAACAAGTTTACCTTCCCCCCAACAATGCAGTAGGGTTCCCTTTTGGCCACATCCCCTGCAGCATCTGTTGTTATTAGATTTCTTCATTATAGTCATTCTAACTGGGGTGAGATGGAATCTCAATGTTTGATTTGCATTTCTTTTATGCCAGAGAAGTTGAGCATTTCTTCATGTGTCTATTGGCCATTCTTATTTCCTCTTCAGAGAAGTCTCTCTCTAAGTCTTTAGCCCACTTATTAATTGGGCAGTTGTTTCTTTAAGGATTTGTTGTTAGGGGGTTTAATTTTTTGAGTTCTAAGTATATTTTAGATATGAGACCTTTGTCCATTGTATGGCTAGTGAAGATCTTCTCCGAATCTGTGGGCTTTCTATTGATTTTGCTTGCTATGTAGGACCAAATTCTT
Source organism: Dipodomys spectabilis (assembly GCF_019054845.1). Taxonomy (NCBI): domain Eukaryota; kingdom Metazoa; phylum Chordata; class Mammalia; order Rodentia; family Heteromyidae; genus Dipodomys; species Dipodomys spectabilis. The sequence goes on from NW_024870760.1 coordinate 4,129,620, forward strand.
GATGGCCAATCTCATTTCCACTCTGGATTTGAAACAAATCAAGTTTTACATAAAATAAATGTAACAATTTTTAAGGTACAAGGAAATTTCACATACTGGAATATAATGAATGACTTTGCTAACTTTGATTGACACTTTAAAAGGTACCAAAGTGTGTTTCTCTGGGAAATTGTCCATTGATGGCACTGTTGTCAGTTCCTAAGCAACCACTGCCAAATTTATCTTCATGCCACACAACTTGTATATCTATTCAAGCCAGTTGAATTTTTTATCCTTATGTAAAAATAAGCCAGAGTGAATACTGAGTAGGACTGTGGCATAGAAATGGTCTGCATTCATACATACTTTCCAGTAGGTGTCACTCTGGCAGAAGGAAATAAGAGGGAGTGGGTCCTGCCGAGTAGGAAGATGAGTACAGGTCACCTATGAGGCACACAGAGGCCCCTTTCCTGTCTTAAGTCCTCCTTTATCACATGGCTGCTTGGATACACAGGTGCAAGTTCTTCAAGTATCATAGAGGGGATAACTCTTGGGAAAACTGATACTTTGTCTATAGATATTCCAGCTTACTCATAGCACATTACAATAGTAACAAGAAGGAAAGTGACACCTATATAGAGAAAATCTAAGTGACTTGTAGGACTTGGCTGGCAAATGAATGGCAAACTTCTATTTCTAGTAAATACATATATGGCTCCAAGAATAAATATTTGTTGTCCAGCTGAAAGATTCCTATAGGGACTTTCTATATTTCTGGGTAATGTTCTATTAGTTATCATTTGCCCAGAAATGCAAAATGACTTTCATATTGGCCAAAACTAAGAAAAATATATAACAATATGATACCCAAATCACCAACAAGTACTGAAGCCACTGCTATTTTTACTAACAAACATAATGGAGAGTAAACATTATAGAACAACTACTGTTCCGGTGCCCTGAGACAAGAAGAAATTGTCAGTGGGCATCCGAGTATGGAAGATCGCAGAATTGTGAAGTACACCAACTACTCAATTACAATTGTCTTCTCAGGAACTTTTCGCCAGTTTTCAGAAACCTAAGTGTGTTGGCTCTACATGTATCATTGGTACCACTCCAGAATGCAGTCACACACTATCTGTGAGACCAATAGGAAATTACATTTCAGATAAAAGTAATGGTTGCATCTGGATTATTACTCACTGATTCTTTAGTGACTTCCTCTTCAAGGAAAGAGGAAATCTCCCTTCTTTCCTTGATAAATAATTGTTGACTAATAGCAAAGAGGCATTTAGATGGCTTTTGTCACAGGGGTTTGTAAAATGTTATTAGCTGCTTCTGTACACATTCATTTTACCAACCAAAATAATCAAAGTCCCCATATTTATTGCAATACTGTTTAGCATTAGTCAAGCTGTGGGATCATCCTAAGTGCCTGATGAATGAAGAATATGTGGCGTTTGCATACCATGGAGTATTATTCAGCCATAAGGAAGAAAGAAATTATGTAATTTGTAGGAAAATGGATCAAACTGGAGATCATCAGGTTGAGAAGCGAAGCTCAAAAAAGTCGAATATTGCATGATTTTGTTCATATGTGGAACCTAAAACATAAAATGATGATGATCATCATCATCATGATTGTAGGATTGTTAGTATCTATTTGCCTATAATTAATATTTCTAAATATATATGCCTAAACATTTATATATCTTTGAATCATATGTATATGAATTGATATAATGTATATGTACATATATAGGTATATGTGTGTGTATGTACACATACAGCCATTTGTTAACTTCCTTAAATATAAAGGCAAGCTCAAGCTCAATGACTTTCCTGTGACTTTGACCAAATTCCTCCCTCTCTCCTGACTTCAGCATCCCAATTACAGGCGTGGGGCTCAAGGATTCTTCAGTTAAATCCATGCAGTGGCCTATCTTTCTGTGTAGTAGTTAGGCAGTGCCTTACTTCCTCCTAATCAGGAGGCAACAGTCTCTGTCTGAGATATCCACCCTACCAATTTTTTTTTCTTTTTTTGTCACACTGCCATTCTATAATCCACAGCCTAACAAGGACTCTCTGAGTCCAGGTCTTTTTTCATGAGAGTTCTGGGGTGTTTTTTAGTATATTGGGTACTTTTTAGATTTTTAGGCTCACTGTTTTAGGAAAGTGTATGATTACCATTTTGCTGATAGTGTTTTCTCTGTAGAGTTACATTATGTAATAGAAATAGAGGAACCACAACATTTTTTTCAGGGCATTGAAGCCCTCAGTAGGTGAAGTAATTACAAGAGTGTCCTCTATGTCTGAGAATGTTGGCATGCCCAGCCACACCCCTCAATTCTATGGGCAGATTGCTGAAGAAGACATACAACAACCCACATCTAAGGGAATCCTCTTTGCTTTGAGCAGGTGTTTAAAAATGAGAGCTAACTTGGCATAGTCTGATAACCCAAGAGGATGATATATTCTTCCTTTCTGGACTGTGACTACTGTTTAGGGCTGGTCCTAGAGGAGTACCACCTCTTAAGATCAGAGTCTCCATACTAATAGGAAGAAGTGTATCTGATGTCTCTTGTTTGCATTACTCATAACCCAGTAAGTGAGTTAAAAGTGACAAAAACTTGAAAGCAAGAATTCTTCCTTCATTTATGACTTTTAATTAAGAATTAATTTTTCCATCAGACTAGAAATCAGAGTTTATGTTCGGCCATCTCCATAAGGATTTGTGACCTTAAGCTTTTCCTTTCAGTTTCAACCTTTATGTTAAAAATATAATTAAAAGAACTCAATAGCTGGGTGCCGGTGGCTCATGCCAGTAATCCCAGCTACTCGGGAGGCTGAGATCTGAGGAGCAAGGTTCAAAGCCAGCCCGGGCAGAAAAACCTGTGAAACTCTTATCTCCAATAAACCACCAGAAAACCGGAAGTGGCACTGTGGTTCAAGTGGTAGAGGACTCACCTTGAGCTGAAGAGTTGAAGGATAGCACCCAGGCCCAGAGTTCAAGTCCCATGACCGACAAAAAAAGGGAAAAAAAAGAAAAAATGAATGATTCAGTTTCAACAAGTATTGAACAAATTTTTGAGATGGCTGTTAGGAAGAGTGAAGGCGGGTTGAGGTATGGCTCAAGAGGTAGCAATTGCCTACCATGTACAAGTTGCTAGGTTCCATGTCCAGGGCTGCAAAAAACAAAACATGAGTATAGTTCATAGAATGTAGATCTGAGGTTGAAACTGCCCATGAAAGAGTGTTACAAAAAACCTGTGAGCTGTTAGTGTCCATAACAATGACTCTTCACAACAAAAATGCCCTCACATCTGTATGATATAAATGTAAACAATGAATCGTGGCTTCAGTTTCCTACAAGCAACCTATGTAATCTTAGAAAAGCTCTGTTTCTCAGCTTTCTCCCTTGTAAAGTCTGGCTATCACATGACCTCCTCATGTCTACATTTTACCATCTCAGAGAACAGCCTAGGTTGACCTCCACGTAGCTATTCCTCAGGTGACGTTTAAAAATTGACAGTTTTTAAAAATTCTCCTTATTTTTGATACTTGGATTGAACTTGGGCCATATCTTTCTTTCTTTCTTTCTTTCTTTCTTTCTTTCTTTCTTTCTTTCTTTCTTTCTTTCTTTCTTTCTTTCTTTCTTTCTTTCTTTCTTTCTTCCTTTCTTTCTTTCTTTCTTTCTTTCCTTCTTTCTTTCCTTCTTTCTTTCCTTCCTTTCTTTCTTTTTTTCTTTTTCTCTTGTGGGGCCTGAACTCTGGGCTTGAGCTCTGTCCCTCAGCTCTTCAGCTCAAGGCCAATGCTCTACCACTTGAGCCACAGTGCCATTTCCAGTTTTCTGGAATTTTATTAGAAATAAGAGTCTCACGGACTTTCTTGCCCAGGCTGGCTTTGAACCTTGTTCCTCAGATCCTTCTTCCTCCTGAGTAGCTAGGGTTACAGGTGTGAGCCACTGGTGCCCAGTTGAGCCACATCTTAAGCACTTTTTGCATTGGTTATTTTCAAGGTAGAGTCTTGATTTATATCCAGACAAGTCTGGACTGCTAACCTTCTATTTGTGCTTCTCCATATTCCTGAGAATGATAGGTGTATGCCACTGTACCCAGCCATTGTGCGTCTTTCTATTTTTCTTTTTCTTTTTTCATCGGTCGTGGGCCTGAACTCTGGGCCTGGGCACTGTCCCTCAGCTCTTCAGCTCAAGACTAGTGCTCTATTTGAGCCATAGCACCACTTCCAGCTTTTTCTGCTTATGTGGTGCTGAGGAATCAAACCCAGGGCTTCATGTATGCAAGGCAAGCATCCTACCCTGAGCCACCTTCCCAGCCCCCATTGTGCTTCTTTCTTGATGGTATAACTGGCATGCACCACCATACCCAGACATTGGCTGAGACAGAGTCTCCAGAACTTATATGCCGGAGCTAGCCTCTAACCAAAACTTCTCCCCCATCTCTCCCTCCTAAGTAGCTAGAGGCTTGAGTCACTGTGCCTGACTTGATTTTAGAACTTTCTGACTTGAAATAAACAAATAAAATTTATTTGAAGGGGCAATGTATAGATAATTTTGTTTTTGCCTTTTCAAAATGAGTACATCTTACTGTCCGTTTTCTTTCCTATGGGATCATGCAGTTGTGTTTCCTAGGTCATAGATTTTGAATTTTTGAAAATTTCTCAATGAGAGATAGATGCACCCTTTGAAACTCCTTAAGGTCTGCACTCATAATTAAATTTTTGAGCACCGATTTTATATGGGAGTAAATGAGATAATTAAGAGATATTCCAAGAAAGAGAAGTGTATGAGAAAATAAGTGGTTTCTGCTATGTGATTAAACACTGCAGCTGAGACACTTGATGAGCAGTCATTTGTTGGAAGTGTACTTCATCATCCTAAGTGGTAGCCTGATTGTAGTTCAAGAAACATGTTCAGAGAAAGCGAGAATGTGATGACACTATTCACAAGCAAGTACGCTAAACTTACCTCTGTGTAATGGAGGGCTCACAGTGATGGCTCTGGGACTTTGGGAGATTCTATACTGATGGAACATGAGGAAGATTCTTATGAATCTGAGCTCAGTTCCTAGAAGGTTGAGCCTAAATGTTTTTCTGAATGTTCAGGCCTTCCATTGTTAAGAAGAATCATTGTTTTATTTATATTAGAGAAAACCACAAACCACCCAAAGATGTTCAACTACGCATAATAACAAAAAGCTGGGAAGGTGGCTCAGTGGTAGAGCGCTTGCCTCGCATGCATGAGGCCCTGGGTTCGATTCCTCAGCACCACATAAGCAGAAAAAGCCAGAAGTGGCTCTGTGGCTCTAGTGGTAGAGTGCTAGCCTTGAGCTGAAGAGCTGAGGGACAGAACCCAGGCCCAGAGTTCAGGCCCCATGACCGACAAAACAAAACAAAAAAACAAAAAAAAGTCAGAGATAATCTAATTAGGGTTATGCTTCACTTTAATTTTACTCAGGCATTTGACATTGAAGGCTCTCCTTCATCTCTGTAATGGCAAAGTAAATGAGAATTCTGTGGTCAAGTTTGTTAAGAAGTCCATCCTTTGTCAAGTTGTTTAATGTACCTAAACTTCGTATTTCCTATATCTAAGAAGGTGTAAATGGTACTATTTTATCTCTGTTTGGTAAATGGCTACCATGGAAGTTACTGGCCCTAGCCTTGGCCACCCAGATTAATCTCCTCAATTCTGTCAACCTAAGCCTGTCACATTTCTCTCAGCCTTAGTTAGACCCCTCATTCTCAATCTGTTACCAATCAACCTCTTTTTAAAAACCTTTAAAAATCTTTAATTGCCAAATAAAGATGGTTCATATTCAAAGTGAATGCATATATATAGTAATGATTATCACAATCTAATTAATTAACACATCCATTATCCCTCATTCTGAACATCAGCTCCTCAGAACTTGTTCAACTTATAGTTGAAAGTTTATATCCTCTGACTAACATCTCTGCATTTCCCCTCCAACCTTCCATCCCTTGGCAGCTACCTTTCTACTTTCTGCTTCTATGTATTTGACTTTAGATTTCACATGTAAGTAAGCTAAAAAAAATCAGCAAAGGCTATTGATAGTGTGCTAATGAATTGTTGAGACAGAGGAGTTGTGAGACACTGCCTGCCCTCCTGCCTCCCCAGGAATCCCTGTGCTTCTCAGACTCGTGCCGACTCGCGCCCTCTTATGTGATCTGAAGCAAGGAACTGCCATACTCACTTGGAAACATTCCGCTGCCAAGTTGCCTCTGCTGCAGGCTTAAAATAGATCAGACTGAGAAAGGAAGGTAGAACTTGAACCAACTGTTACCTTCTATATTGAGACTGCTTTTGCTTGATTTCATGTAACTAGTAGAGCTCTTTGTCAGGAGAGGAAAGAAATTCAACCTCCCATTTTCCATTTCTGACGACTTGGGGACGTACCTGATGGTTTACCGTAAATGCACCTGAAGGTTTACTGTTTCTTTTCCCTATATAGTTTTTTTTTTTAGTAAAGCATATTTTTATCTTTGGGAATGACAGACATCTTTGTTTTAGGGATAACAAATGATGCTTTGGGAGAACAGCAGTGTGTTCACAATACCCAATTAACCTTTAAACCAAAATCCATTCAGCCTTTTAAAAAACAATTAGATACAGCTTAATTTTAGGAGAGTTACAGAGATGCCTTCTAGGTACCCCGAATGAAACTTTCCAGCTATGCCTGTGGAAATCAGTAGAAAGAGGGGAGTGGAGTTGGGGTTGCAAGGCGATAAGCAGCTTAAAGAATGAATACATTGGACTCTCCAAATATTTTTACACGATGGCAATTTCCAAAACGCAGTGATATGAGGAACAAGTACAGAGAAATGTTCCTCACTGGGAAAGGTAAATCTATAGAGAAGAAGGAACATAACTATATTTGTGCTTTTTCTACATTACTCCTTTCAACTCCACAAAAGAAATATAGGGCACAGAGCTTCCCTATAGAATGCCTTGAGAGTGTGACACCAACATGTCTATAGGGACAGATGATCATAGCTCCTCATGCTGAGAAGAAGGATCCACATTTCTCCTGCAACAGTAAATACTTAAGTGCTTATTAGGTAGCTGGCTCCATAGCAGATACAAGAGCCACAAGATTGATACCAAGGACCTTTTAACAGCTTCTAAAGGCCCCTCAGTGGTTCCCTGAATTGTGTTAAACCCCCATGGCTAGGTCATAACTAGGGCATTTTCATTCTGATATGTTTCTTGCCTTTTAATATATTTTGCTGATCATTAAAGGCATTTCCATTTTTTTTCTCGTCCCATAAATGGAGTCATGTTCTGGATTGCACTATGGCTGCGTCCACATAGTCTTATCAGAAGCAGCATAGGCTGTTACGTGTGAAGGTAAGCTATGTATCTAATAGTCTCCATGCCCCGTGTGTAAGTCTAGCCAGCAGCTGCAGCCCACCTCTGCCAGTGCCTGAAAGTTATATTTGCTTGTCTTTTCTGTGATGAGACCTGCGTGGATAGTGTGCTGATGTTTTCCTCACTTGTTTTCTTTGGTTTTGTGTTTTGAAGAACCTGAACCATTCATTTTAATGTTCCCATTTCTTTTAAAAATAAGTGCTAAGAAAGTCTTTGTGAGGATGCAGTGTTAGCCATAGTGGGTAAAGGTGTTGCAAACTTTCCTCTACTCCTGCCCCTTCCCTTTCCTTCCCTTCCCTTCCCTTCCCTCCCCTCCCCTCCCCTCCCCTCCCCTCCCCTCCCCTCCCCTCTCCTCCCCTCCCCTCCCCTTCCCTTCCCTTCCCTCCCCTTCCCTCCCCTCCCCTCCCCTCCCCTCCCCTCCCCTCCCCTTCCCTTCCCTTCCCTCCCCTTCCCTCCCCTCCCCTCCCCTCCCCTCCCCTCCCCTTCCCTTCCCTCCCCTCCCCTCCCCTCCCCTCCCCTCTCCTCCCCTCCCCTTCCCTTCCCTTCTCGAAATGTTTTTTTCTTTATTGTAGGAGGAGCCCTTCAATTCTCCCTTGTAAATTTCCCTATATCTTATAGAAATCTATTAAAGTCTTGTGTTATTATTCTTCAGGCTTGCCACAGTTTACGTCTGTCTTGTGCCCTTTGTGAGGAAAATTTTTCTCTCTGTACCTTTGCATATACTGACTTCTACAAAAATGAAATAAAACAAAACAAAAATGAATGAAAAGTGAAGCTCAGTCAGTGGAGATATGTAGTGGAAATTGCTCTGTATTGTCAGCCATGCTTACCTTACTATCCTGGAACATACTTTGTTTCACACTCCACACCCTACTCTGAAAAATAAAGGTAATTAAATCTCTTGATCATTTGAACACAAAGCAGCAATGTAACACAAAGCCATGCCACCAAAGAAATAGGTTCTTCTATGAGTAAAATTCTCATGTAGCCTTTAGCTACCTATGTATGGGAGATCTTGTGAAATAATAATGCTTTCTCTTTTATGCTTATGAGCTGTCTGTAATGGGGACAGGCAAGGGATGTCCAAGAGGAGGACCACAGCCATAGCTGAAGAGAACATCTTCCATGGTTGCAGACATCCCCCATCACAGTCTTTGTACTGTGAGGGGCCCAAGCAGCCAAAGTGAACAGAGGTGTCCCTGGTGCCAAGCTGGGTCAGAGCCCGGCAGTGCTAGTCTGAGAGCAGTCTGGGCAGTCCTCCAGGGAGCAGGACAAAGGGCACTGCAGATCCTCAGCCACACAGCCAGGGGCTGCTGCCTGCCAGAGTGGCAGAAAATAACAGCCTCTTGTAGTGGCGGGGTTGTGACATTGGCATGAGCAGCCCCTCACAGCTGGGTGTCCTGGCGCCTGCTCTCAGTCCTGTGGAGGGACTGGGCTCTGCTATCCTAAAAAGCTCATTCTTCTCTCCTTTTCGAGCCCCCTAATCAACAAGCAAACAAACAAAAGATAGGATATTGTGGTTCATGTAGCAACAGAATCTTTGTCAGCTAAGGAAAAGAAGTGTTTATACCTATTTGTGGCAGCATTCCATCCCTATAACTTGCTTCTGTGGGAGAAGGGAAGTTTTATTTTTTATTTTTATAGTCTCTCACAGAGCTTCTTACTTGCAGGTGTATGTATTTTGATTGGATCTTTAACAGATTTGACTTTATCTTAGAGGGAAGAATTACGTCAGAGTTGTTCAAACATGGAAACAAGACCTTGATGCTACTCTCTAGTCTGTTGGCACTTATTTCATTCATTGGACCATTCAGCAAACCTAGGTTATGAGTTTTCCCCTGGAACCTGCATTGTCTCATTGTGATAATAAAACAATTCTGCTCCCAGGAAGGTGGAATATGGTTTCCTCTGTTTGGTAGGAACTGGTAACAAGACAAATGAGAATAAGGTTGAGACCTCCAACCAGAGTTGAAAAGAAGAGGGCATTGCACAGGGTGGGAAGGCTGTTTTGTAGCTCCTCTCTCCCCTTTCCTGGAAGGTTGCGGTGTTCTAGAGAGGAAAGCAACCCTTGCCCTATTCTTCGCATAATAAGCTTGAGATAATTGTTTCCAGCAGAGTACGTAGTATGCTTTACATGTTTATCACACTTTAAGTGGTTACATACATCTTGGTACTATGAATATAACAAATGCAGTGTTATCCTGTGCTTTTATGACTGTATACTATAAACGTGCTCCCTCTCCCCTAAAAAGGAGATTGAACACATGTATATACTCCCAGTCAGATGCTAAACCTGAGCCTGTTCCGCATTCCAGAAGGGACATAACCTGCTAATTCCTTTCAGAGCTGTTCCCTTTTTTGCCAACCTTCTCATCTTGTGTTGCTTGGCTCTCTCTCTGTTAGTGGTAGCTCACTATTGAAGCTATGTTATATACTTTTGCGGACCAGTAAGCCTAATGGATGCTACTGAGACAAATATACTTGAGGAAAAAAACATATGCACTTTGTATTTTCATACTCTAAAGGTACCTAGATTCCTTGAAATTCCCATATAGACAGACTAAAAGCAGAGAAAGATCTTTTTATCTATGGAGGGGACTTACTGACCCAGGAGTTCTTATAGCAAATACTGCTCCACCTCTTAGCTGCTGAGATCTGGGCTTGTATACTTGGCTGTCTCCACAGCAGCTGTTTCCAGAAACACCGTCAGCATCCGTTATTGCAACCGTCGTAAAGAATTTGCACTTCGGCAGAAGACCCACCTGCTTAAGTAAAAATAAAAACCTTTGAATTGTTGACAGCTTTTAAAAACATTTTCCTAGCATTAGACTTGTCTGAAGATTTGCGACTGTTAGTATCAAACCAAGAGTTTTTCTCTTGGCTCCTTTTCTTTGTTTCCCTGAATGCAAATGAACTTCCCCTGCTGGTTGCTATTCATCTGACAGGTCATAATTGCTATGTTGGTAAAATAGAGAAAGTTTTCCCTTTCAAGTGGAACTATGAAAACTTCTTTGCCCAAAATACAAGAATATTTTGTCATTTCAAAAATAGAACAACACAATGATAACTGCTGAGTTTTTTTTAAAACTCTGCTTGAAAACGTCTTGGCTTGTTGAAAATAATGTAGTTATTTAATGATGTGAATTTGCTATTGGGTGTAGCTATTAGTTATTGTGAGTCATAGACATCTGATTATAGTGTCTTAAAACCAAACCATAAGCATTCCCTCATATCCAAAACAAGTCTGGAAGAAGACAGACTCTCATAGAGGCTTTACTAACTCCCCAAGGGCTCGGGTTCTTATTTTTTTTTTTTTTTTTTTTTGCTTCTACCCATCCAGCACTTAATGTCCAACCTTGAGGTTATTCCATAGTCCAGAATGACTTGCTGGAATTCTAACTATCACATCCACACTGCAGGCTGAGCCATTTTGGACTTTTCTCCAAAGAAGTCCAAAATGGCAACATCCTTCTTCCCTCTTTAATGTACCACACAGCGTGTGTCTGACAGTCACATGGCCAGAACCTTGTCATGTTGCCACACTGATCTGGAAGAGAGGATTTGCAATGACCTGTGCTTGCTAAGGAGGAAGAAATGATAGGTATGAATGAATTCTATGCTGCATCCTGACAGTGACCTGTTTTATAATAGCATGTGTTTGAAGGTCAGTGGGAACTAGGTTTCATGTGTGACTGCTCTTACCTTAGTCAAGTTACTTAAGTTTACAACTTGACTATGATCATCATGCAGAAAGTGTTATCAAACTTGGATCCTAGTCTTTATGATTGTCATAAGGGAATATAGAAAGGCCTTTGTGCTGTCACAAGCTCCACTCACCTGCATGCTCTGCTCAATGTAATTCTGTTTGCGGGCATTCACTGTGTAAACATTTTATGAATGAATTAATGTCAGTGTATTGATGTGAACAAACATACATTTGAAAAGAAATGACTATAAGAAGTTAAGAGGAGTTATAATAGTAATCCACTAATGTCTTAGGCCTTGTCATGGATGATCTCTTATTTTAAAAAACGCTGGCACTTAAAATCCAGAAAAACTCCTCTACCTTGAAATCTTCCCTCATGCTGTTCAACCTTAGAAGCTTCTTCCTCAGTCCACTGCCCTCCTCTGGCCACTGTGACATCCTACAGGCTCAGAGCTCAGATTCAGGACAGAGGTAAGCCATCCAGAGAAAAGCCACTGTTTGCACCTTTTCTATAGAAAAAAATTATAAGTGAATTTTTTGACTCAAACTAATTTATATGTTGGATGTGGCTTATTTTCATCTATTTTAAAGAGATTTCTTTTTTATTCATTATTTCTTGTTTTCTTTTTCTTTTAAATAAGTTTTGTATTGTGAAAATACCATACAGAGGGGTTACAATTACATGGGAAAGGTAATGAGTACATTTCTTATCAAGCATTGTTGCCTCCTCCTTGGTTTTACCCCTAACCATCCCTGCCCTCCCATCTCCACAACTACACTCCCCGTCCCCTGCAAAGTTGAAAAGTTCGTTTTTCAACATAGCATCTTGTACATCTCATTGTTGCAATGGGTTCACCTGTATCCCTATTTAAACAATTTGTTATTTTATATATCTTCTGAGGAGGAAAATATAAAAAAAATCTTTAGTGCTAATGATTAGCTTTAGGTTAATTTTCCTTTTGATGTAAACTAGTAATTGTACCAACAACTTAAATTGTAATAAACTTTCTTTGGAGGAATAAGGAATCCTTATATTTATTTGTTTTCTTTATTATATCCAAGGGAGGCAATATAGCTAATTGTATCAAAATTAGGCTGCTCATCTTAGAAAATATATTGGTACAGATACTATTTTATTTTGCTGGTGGTTTTTCTTCTTTTAAAAAATCATTAGATCCTTGAAGGACACACATATCTAATCTAACTTAAGCAAAGATGAAAAGTGTGATAGAAGATGACATTTTCATTTGCTCAGCAAACTGACCCTCAAATATTGTACTACACAACAAAGGAATACAGACATGTGAGCCATCCAGGGAGGGTCTGAACAAAGGCAAGTAGGAAGCCTAGCTCAGAATGTTTCAGTCCTTTGGTGGGCAGCGTTTTTCTCAAATGCACACTACAAGGCTCAGAACATCATGACCTTTTTCTGTGCCTTGTTGCCTAGACTACTGGCAAGCAAGGACCCAGACCCAGACATGCTGGTTCATACAGTTAATCATCATAGCAGAAGAGAGACCAAGACTCCAGTGAAAAAAGGTGAGGTCAAAGCACCATTAGCACTTAGCAGGCACCTTCTACTAAGCAGTAAGGAAAGACAGGACTCTGGCAGATGGAGAGCTGTACGGTCTTGGTCAGGCAACTCTTTAGTTACTTCCATGAGGAATGCCATGGTAGTCACAGCCATAAATACATTCAAAGATCATACTCATGATTTGTACCCAGATGGTAAATAGGGAGCCCTTGATTAGAGGATTGGGGTGGCATCTCAGTCAGAGTTCAGCAAGTCTTCCATGCCCAGGACTTCTAGGGCTAGCTGCACCTGATGTAGATTATATCTTTCCTTTCTTCTACCTCCATGTCCCCAAATGACACAGATACTTATTGATAATAAAAAAAGCAAATGTCTCTGTCTGCAAGAATATGTATGCATTTTATGATCATTAAAGCTCTGATTCAGATCCTTGCCATCAAAAGCTGGAAATAGTAATGTTCAGATGGAACTGCCCTTTCCCCTGTAGTTCTTAGGTCCTCCCCAAACCTATATAAAACATATGATGCTGGACATAGTCCATTAATGCATTACTATTTCTCTTATCTCTATCCATGGGCCATGGATGTAGAGATTACCAAAAAGCAATGCTTCTTTCATACCCATATATGACAGTAGCCAGAGATAAGGATCTGGCTTATTTCCCTCAGGGCCAGAGAAAACATACTCTCTTTTGGGTAGCTGGAATTGGCTGATGCAATTAACATACCAGATTTTTTTCAGAATTCTGAATAAAATGTCGAGCAACTATTCATAAAACTATTAATTAATCAGTACTAACCTGGGTGGAAAATATTCAAGATTATTCTTCTTCAGATCAGACTAGCATTTGGACTATTAAGCAGCATAAAGCCATGGTGCTTTTTTGATATTTTCTAGTGACAGAGGAAGTCAGACCTTTTTATTGGCTCATCTCTCTGGCCACCTTCTTAGCCTGGATGTCACTCATTATGGTTGCTGTAGGCCTAATGGCGATTTCCTTAATTTCCCATACTCTTTGATAGTGATTTCCAAGTTGTACCTCCTGTCAATACTTCTTAGTGCCCAGAGAGCACAATCTCTAAGTTAAATTAGGGGCATCAAAGCCTGGTAACAAGTAAATAATGTTTTAGAATAGCTTGCTTCTCTTTCTAGAACAAGTGATTTCACCACTGCTAGTGGTAAGAATTGTACTTGAAGGACTTGCATTGCATTATCTTATGTTAGCAGTAGAGACACCAACACTACAAAGTACCCTCAGATTTGAATGCTGCAGATCCTTTAGTGAAGTCTGGATATGTGTATGTGACATCTGGGTATAGATGGAGCATTGTTACAAGATGTTGAAAAGTTACAGTTGTTCATCTGGGAAGGAATTGTTGCTCCAAAAGGTTTGTGGTTTGTTTCACAGAAATTTTTAAAAATATTTTAGAAGTCTTAGGAGGATGCTGGGCAAAAGAATAGGATAACAGAGCATGCAGAACGTGTAAATAAAGAAGCATTAGGTTGGAGTAATAGTCTGTTAGATTGGAGGAGAGTAAGTTTTATTTGTTTTTGTTTTGTATTTTGAGACAGGGTCTTGAGCGCTTAATCCTAAGGCTAGTATTACAGGTTTAGATCACACCTGGCTCTACTTTTGGTATGGTGATAGTTAGAGAAGCAAACTCATAGAACTACCTGGGTGGAAACGGTGACATTAAATTTATTTCAAATTAGGTCCTTCAGATAAGAGCACAGTTTTATCTTCTGGAGGAAAGCGAAAACAGATATTTTATGTGTGATAGACTCCATTTCAAATTCCCATATCAATATTTCCTGCTCCGCGCCTTCATGAAAGAATAGCTGTAAATTTCCAGCCTACTATTGGTCATCTGTATGAGCTTTGAGGACTTTCTGGTCAACCTTCTAAGAAGACCCAGTGGGTTCTTGATGAAGGCATTGGAGGAAGTATAACTTGTTGATGACTTAGAAGAAGTCTATAACTTTGAGTCATCTCACATATCACTTCACCTCTTTTTCTCACAATATTTTTAGTAATGCGTAATAGTTATATGTTTTGGGGGATTTGATTATAGTATTTCTACATATACTTAGATCATATTTACCCCTCTATCACTCTTCCATCTTCCCCTCCTCTATCCCCTTTTATCTTCCTTCAGTTGATACACTAGGCTTCATTATGATCTTAACACACATGCATACAGTGATTTCAATCATATTCCACCCCCTGGGGGTAGAATGATAAGTTAGCAAGTTATAGGATGGCCAGATTTGCAAAAGTACATCTGACTATTATCAGACTTAATAATGGATCTTCTATCATCTGTTATTTTTATCAGTTACTTGGGTTTTCCCTGTGTGGTTGAAAATCTGGTATGAAAAAGGCAAAGCTTAGCTGGGCTCCTTCTCTTGGGAAGTGCCGCTAAGGTCAGCATTTCTGGGTGTCCCTGGCAGAGCATCTACCCACTCCACTGTCCAGAGCATGCCATCTAGACTCCTATTTCCACCCGTGTCACAGTGAGACTTGTCCAGCTGGACATCCTCTTTGTCGCCACACTAGCTTCTTTGAGATAGGAACTATGTTCTGTTTGTCTTTAAACCCCCCATACCGTCTTGTAGGTCCCAGTGTCTTTTCTGGCTGCTTCTGCTCAGAGTTAACTTTCTTGACTTCCTGAGATCCACAAGCTTTCACATTGCTGGATGCCTGTCATTGGGAGTGGACACTTCATACACCACCTCCCTCTGCGGCCTTCTGAATGCCACACTTAGGGTGTTCTCAGAATTGGCTTACAGATTTCTGTAAAGAATTAAAAATAAAGAGCTTCCTGCTTCTCTTGAATCATGTTCTGCCAGGTTCTGAGCAGTACCCACAAGAGAAATTAATCAGCATTTATGATGGGAATATTTGTATTGGAGACCCTTCTTTTTTTGTCTCTTGCCCCCATATAATACCTCTTTATAGCTCACAGCTATTTTAGGAGAAGGAGGTGATATGTCATCCTAATTATTTTCCTTCTCCAGCTGAGTCACTGATTATATTTAAAAAACTGAAAAGAAAAAAAAAATCCTCCCAGAAGTATACGGGAAAAGTTCAAAGCAAGTCTCTGGAGAGGTTATTTAGTCTCAAAAGTTACTACAAATGTCTGGAGATAGGTTCCTTGCCCAGTCCGTTTCTTGTCTAGTTTATAGAACATCATTTAATATTTGCCAACTCAAATTTTTATTTTTCTGATTTAAAAATCTTTGATTAGGACTCAAACTTTTTAAATAAGCTTAGGCACTGGACAGAAAGTACCATCCTGGGTTAATTCATAACTCTTCATTCATTTCCCACTTGGCAGAGTGAACTATCTGCTGTTTATGGTACTCTGTTGGTCTTGTTAGCTCAGAACTTTCTGATTGGTTGGGTGAGACAGTAGGGCAACTGTGTTGGAGCCTCTAGAGGGAGGGTGGGCCACAGGATAGTACTGAGCTCTGCTTAGGAAAACAGCTAGCTGAGTGACTAGGAAGGACTTTGAAGGAAGTAGTTACAGCCTGAAACAAAATAATACATATGAATTGTATTTTTATATTATTTTATGCATTTTTTCTAACATTGCATGTAAATCTGTTCGTTTCTGGCTCTAGGGATTGAAATTAGGACTTAGGACTTGCTAGGTAATAGTCTACCACTTACCTTACACCTCCAGTTCATTTATTGTTTTAGTTGTTGTTTTTTTTTTTGGGGGGGGGGTCCGGTCGTGGGGCCTGAATTCTGGGCCTAGGCGCTGTCCCTCAGCTCTTCAGCTCAAGGCTAGCACTCTACCACTTGAGCCATAGCACCACTTCTAGCCTTTTCTGTTTAGACGGAACTGAAGAATAGAACCTAGGAATTCATGCATACTAGGCAAGCACTCTATCACTAAGCCACATTCCAACCCCTGAGCATGTTTAAAAGAATCTGAATTTACATCACACTAGTTTTATATTTCTGCAAGTTTCAGCCTGTGCAATTTAAAGCAGATGTGATAGTAAATACAAACAGAATTCATAATGGGAAAGTAAACTCTTGGGCATGCTGTTCCATGTCTGCATTGACTGGAAAGAAATTTGATTTCTTTAGGAAATGAAACTAATATATCAGTGGTTGTGTAATGGGCAAACGAGGCACATTCATCAGTGTTTTAGACCTGACACAACTAAGGTTTTATACTCTTCATTGCAGCCAAGAGAGTCTCAAAGAGTGGCTCATCAACAGACAGGGTGAATCTAATCAAGGTGCATTGTATGCATATGTTGACATAATGAAATACTCTTACATAACTAATTAATGCTAATACAATGTTTTTAAATAGTGTGGCTCATGCTGAAATGGGTTTCAGTGCTTGGAGAAATATCTGCATGTGCCACTTGACACATCTTTGCATATCTGAGGCCAGTCTTTTTAATGCAGTAATGTTAGAAATGTGGGCTGAGTAAGTTAGGACTCAGTTAATTGTGACAAGAAAAACAGAGCAACCTTTGAGACAAATCCTATGAGAAACAAAAGAAAGTGAGATACTCTTATTCTCAGAAAATCTAAAACATAAATTTGTTCTTGGTTATAGTGAAAGAGAAAACAAAATAGAGGATTTATATATAGCATCTCAGAATAACACAATTCCTCTCTAATGAATAACTGGAACTTTAAAAAGGAAAACTACCCACTGCTTGATAACTGCAAATTGATTTGTTGTAGGCTAATTTAATATAGCTTGCCTATATGAGACATACATCTTAAGAAAATAAAACCAGCTTACCTGTGAATAGATTCCTACAGTCAAGGTAAAATAGCATTGACAACAGTTGTAGTTTTGTTGTGAAATTTTTACTTATTTCAGAATCATAGATAGGGTTTTCTGTTTTGTTATCTCTAAAACTGGGTGATGGTGATTGATTGAGACAATGCACGCTTTCCATGCCCAGATGAGGTTTGGGATGGCAATAAGGAAAGGAAAGTCCATGCCTTTCTACTTATTTTTGGTAGGATGAGGAGAGAGTAAAAGAAATGATTCTTAATACCAGTAGTTTTTAACTTTTGAGACTCTGATACAGACCAAAGACCTTTATCCTAGAAAAATGTACATCTACCAAGTCTCACCTCTAAAAATTGTCCACAAGTGTTATTTAAAAACATGTGCTACAAAGTCAATACGTTGTCTTTTCTTTAAACAGTTGTTTTTATATTGTTCTAAAGAATAACCTTGCTATTACGTTTTCTATTTTTTTGTGTGTGTGATACTGGGGATTGAACTCAGGGTTTATCCTTGCCTATTAAGTACTCTTATCACTTGAGCTGTGTCTTCAGCTCTTTTGTTTCTATTTTGATTTTTAGATAGACTCACTAGCTTTCCCCAGACTGTCCTGGAACTTGCCAGCCTCCTGCCTCTGCTTTCCAAGTAGCTGAGATTGCATGCATACAGCACCATACCTGAAAACACTTTTTATTCTTCTTGAAATTTTACCCCAAACTAGATTAAATCAAGGGCCCCTGGTTGTCACAGGAGATAGGAAGGGATTCCAGCTCTATTTATGGTCTTCTTGGCCATCATCATCATTTTGTCATCAGTACCACTCTCTTAACTGTCCTTCAAATACATTTTGCAAGTATAGGGCTGGATACTAAAGAGATGGAGAGGCTGTTTATAGGAAAGAAGAAGCACATAGAAGACCCTTAGGGGAAGATGACAGTCCTTACTTGATGGGAACTGACAATGACATGTAGCATTTGTGGACATATATTGCATACCATGAAAGCAATTGACTATGATACTAATGCTGGCTTATTAACTAATGGTAACATATTAAATTTGAAGCAATAGCTTTTTTCAGTACTGGGGGCAGATTTGAATATACTAAATAAACTGTCTGCCACTGAGCTACTCATCTCTAGCCCAATCTTAATTTTTTGATGGAGTGCAAAACAACCTGAAACTCAATGGGGATAAAGATGAAAATTCAAAATAGAAGCCATGATAATAGTCAAAGTCTCTTTTTCTAATCACAAGTCTGTGAGTTGGTAATATAATGTTGTGTAACTTGATGTTAGTGATTTATTACTGTGGGAAATTTCCAGAAAATACTTATAAAAGCAGTAATTATCAAATCATAGTCACTTAATTTTAGACATTGTTATTATTATTATCAAATAATGATAACCAAATAATCAAATAACCAAATTGTGGTACCTAATTTTTATATAGTCATCTGATTACACATGGAAAGTGTTTGGAGGACCAGTTCCTTTTTGGCAGGAAATTACTTCCCCACACTTTTTAGCTTACATCAAGGGCCCTTCCTTCACTTTATAAATGACTAGCATGGAATGACTCTTTCCACATGGTAGCTGAAGAACATACTCTTGGCTG
The DNA here is from genome assembly GCF_019054845.1 of Dipodomys spectabilis. NCBI lineage: Eukaryota > Metazoa > Chordata > Mammalia > Rodentia > Heteromyidae > Dipodomys > Dipodomys spectabilis. The sequence continues at coordinate 4,148,630 of NW_024870760.1, forward strand.
GTAATTGCCATGGATAATAAATACCAACTTAGCTAGCATGTTCCTGGAATCCCTTCATTTCAGATTTCAACTGATGGTGATGTGATAACATAGAACTTAGTTTTCTAGATGGACTCACCAAAGGTTCTCTATAAAGAGAGTCAAAATATGCCTTTGCCTATAGAATTTCAGCTATATATCAATCAGAGACTTTTGTGGGGATATCCTTCAGAACATACCATCATTTATGAGGGTTGTGTTTTTATTAAATAGAATGATTAGTTCTAAGTAGCTATTTTTTGTAGGAATTTTTGGGGCACTGTCTGTATCTCATCTGGGCTGGGTACATGCATGGATCAAACTTACCATGTTGGACACATGATCTTCAAAATCTCATCTAATCTTCCTTCTTCTGGCTTCTCATCACTCATCCCTGTTTTCCTTTGGTTCACCACACTTTAGCCTTGAACCGATCTGCATTGCCAACAGTATGCTTCCTTGCCATTCCATTCTCATTCCTTTTGACACATCTCTCAGGGTGATTTCTCTGGGGCCTCTGAACCAACTTCCTTCTAGTTTCCATTCTGTCCCTTAGGCATGTAGCCTGCCCCTGCACCAACCTTGCAGTGGCTTTTCATTGTGGACAGGATAGGGTTCCAACTCCTAGCCCCAAGGTACTACACACCGGACCCACTATCACATTAGGCTAGCCAGCCAGACTGAATACGAGTTCACATCTACCTCAGCCCTCATATAGTGTTTGCAACCTTCTCACCTTGGCAATCATCTCTAGACCCTTAGTTTTTCTTTTGGAACCACAAGCTAGCTGTACTCTGCTTGAGATGGCAGTACATCTCCCCAGTTAGAGGGTAAGGCTCTCAGGGTGAGGAACTGTGTCTGAATCTGTTTGGTGCCCTGATTAGTGGATGTTTGTGCTACTGAGGAAAGTGTCCTTGGAATAATCTTGGATAAATATCCCACCTCACTTGTCAGGAGAACTCTCCTGGAATGTGAAGGCAATTAGCACTAGTGTACACTGCTAACAGACTATTCCTGGGCTTGTCAGTCACCTCCTCTCCTGGTTTTTAGGTTATTACTTTGCCCAGAAAGGACAAAGCAAGTGAGAGTATGGATCAAGTGGTAGAGTACTTGCCTATCAAGTGCAAAGCCTTGAGTTAGCACCTAGTAACTCTCTCTCATACATATATACACTCTCTCTTGCTCTCTCTTTTACACACACTCAAACACACACACAAAATAATAAATACAAAATAGGAACTTAGACTTAACAATGGTCATACATGTAGGATTCTGTATTCAGAATCATAAAGTTGATTCAACTATAGCTTTCTTTTTAAGCAAGTCTTTAACAAAAAGAAAAGCATCACTTAATTTTTGCAAGTTCATGCTTTAAAAAAAGTGAATCTCCAACTTTTACTATTGAAATTGGATAACTACCAGGTTGCTGGTTGGTTGGTACCTGCATTCATGTTCTATATAATACATTTCTGCTGGGTGATTTTATAGAGGCCTGCCTCTCATTTTCTGTCTCCTTCCCAAACTATCTGGAGACGGTCTTGCATATTTCAAACAGCTTTCAAACAGCAGAGCTGCTTACATTCTGTCTGCTCTGGGTAGACTCCTAAATTCTTTGGAACCTTTTCTTTGGGAACATGTAAAAGGGACTCATGTGGTTATAAAAAGAAACTAGAGATCATCCAGCTATAAAATTGCATCTTAGCATTAGCTTCTGTTTTGTCTACCATTCATTTTTTATTCATCCTTTTCTAAAGTTTGTCCAACAACTTGAACCTGGTAATTTTAGTTCTGTGGTTTCTATTGGCTCCTAAACCAGTGGTTAAAAATATAAATTGCAAACCAGCCTTGGTGGGTGTCTGAGCAGACAGAGGCTGAGGACTTAACATGCTGCTGGCTCTGAGCACTGTAAACTCAGCAGCTGTCCTCACCAGGACTCTCTCTCTCTCTTTCTCTGTGCGCATGTGCACGCACGTGTGTGTGTGTGTGTGTGTGTGTGTGTGTGTGTGTGCGCGTGCCTTCGCACACATGCCTCTGAATGTGGACACACACAGCATTTGATAGTTTATTACTTTTAAAATGCATATGTTTTCTCACAATTTATTCCACACTGAGCTGCTGTGGGATGAACCTGGCTCCTGGAGCCTTTCAAACTTGGGTTAGTCACTTGCCCACCTTGCATCTTTAGTAAGTAGCATTGCCCTCCTCAGCCTCAGTATCTTCCTATGTAAATACAGCCATTGTCATTCCTGCCACAAGTGAGAGGAACAGCACAATTCTAAAAGCAGTCAGCCTAAGCTCTGATACTCAGGCATTGAACAATAACTTTTGTCCTTTGAAATTCCTAGTAGGGCAAGAGGTTACTGAGGAGAGATATAGGAAGGCTATATATGGTGGTAGTTCCACCATCCACCATCAATTAAAGAATTACATATATACTATTCTTTGAGTGTGAATTATCTTTGGGAATAGGGTATGATTTCAGGGCAAATGTAATTCTCCAAAAGTTGTTCTGAGGCTAAAGGTCAACATGGCTAAGTTGGATTTGGGTAATAAAGGTTCTAGATAACATGCTCATCTCTTCTTCTTCTTTGTCTTCTCTGATTCTTTTGAGTGGGTGTGCTAAAGCATCTGACAACACTCATATTTCAATACCCCGATTCCACTGGGCCCTAAAGTAGAGCAGAGCAGACAGCATGTAGAGCCGTCACCAGCTGCACCAGGACTCCACTTCCTTTCACTAACTCTCAACATTCATCTGAATCTAACTTTGATACATCTTCATGCTGATGAGTTCACATATTCACATTGCTCTTTTATATCGTTTTACTTGTTGTATATGTAAGTGAATTGCAGCTCTTATTATGAGGTTTGTTAGCTGATCAGAGTAGGTTAATAACAAAAAGAGTTTTGTTAATATCACAGAATCATGCAAATACAAACACATTATCATTTTAGTATTTTGCATGTATTTTTTTCTAAAAGAACTCTATGAAAGGTCTAGGGGATATATTCTTAGCCTAGGTTTGCAAATGATAGTGTGAGATGCAGGAAGTGTGGCTCACTGAAGGACCCCTGGCTGTGATGGTGAACACCTTGTCTCCAGACTGCCATGTGTTTGCTGATGACCCTTTGTTTCTTTAATCTCTGGGAAGAATCAGGCCCACATACTACCTTTTAAAGGTACTTAGAATCTAGATAATACTGGAAAAAAATAGAACAGACAACCCAAATCGTTGTAAAAATAAATTCTATTTTTAATTCCAAAGGGAAAGAAAGAAAAGTTTGGCTGCTGAGATGTTCAGAGAAATGTACTACTACCATTTTCAACTGAGAAACTAGTTTTTAAGAGAGGTTGTTATTTTCCCCCAAATATATTCTTAGGTAGAATATGAAACTAGATTACTTGACCATTGGAGTTTATTAATTCACTCAACAAGTAGTTGTTCAGTACCTAACACATACCCAATGCTGCTTCAGTTGTGGTGGGTTCAGCAGTGACCAGGAAGTCCTTAAGGAAGGGCATTATGTTTCTGGCTTTGCCACTGGCCTTTTTTGAGGACGCTTCTTAGTCCCACAATTCTGGTGTGTGTGTGTGTGTGTGTGTGTGTGTGTGCGCGCGCGCGCGTGCATGTGTGTGCATGTGTGTGTGTGTCTTAATAAGTGTTATAGGCAAAATTGGGACTAATTTTCCACCCTTGCTTTTCCACTCACTACTGAGTCCTACTCATATTTCCTTGTATATTCTTACACCTGCTAACTCTGCCTTCTATATCTGTGGCTCATGGCTTCAGCTCACCGTTGAGTACTGCTACAGCCTGTCAGTTTACTCTTCTACCTCTAATCCATTTTCCACAGAGCCCAGGCAAGCCCAAACTGGGTCATACAACCTCATAGTAGCTCTCCTTAACCCATAAAGCCCATTACCTGACTCCAACGTCTTATACACTGGGCCATGTCAAATTGCTGAGAGCTGTCCCAGCCAGACTTTGCTCTTTGTCATCCACAGGCTTTTGTTTCTTATTTGCCTCTGCCTCTGCCTCTGCCTGTGTCTCTGTCTCTGTCTTTTTCTCTCTTTGTCTCTCTCCCCCCCTCCCTTCTCTCATTCATCTGGATAACTTAAATTAATGGCTACTTTCTCCAAGAAGCCTTCTTCCAGGTGTCTTCCTCTCATTGCAGTCTTTAATATCTGTATTACTGTCCTTGTCAGTTGGTTTGTAACTATCAGTTACAATTCTAGCTTTCTTTGAAAACAAGGACTTAATCCATCTTGTTCCCTTCAGTAACTTTGACCGTGTCTGACACCCAGGCAGACTTAAGAAATGGATGGATTGGGTGATTAGGTGGAGGGATACCTGCAAAAATCATCTTCCCTTCCTTATAATCATTCCTGGTTAATCCTGAACAAATATTTATATCTTGCCACTTCTTCTCATTGTATTTGGCCTCAGAGAAATTCAAAGTAAGTAAGTCTATGAAAGTAGGGAAGGAATTTGTCTGAGAATAATCCTTCAGCAAGCAGTATTTGTCTCCTGATTAATTATATGACCAGAATAAATCATAGTTGTTTGTCCAAAGCTCTCAGAGCTTTCCTCTTCAATGCAGTGATTAAGTTCTGCTATAAACTTCCTCTTGTCTAGGCTTCAGGCTTTGTATAGGGCTGGTTGGCAGTCAAGGCTTTTTTGCCCACATGGCTGATTAGGTTGTCTTTATCCTTTGGTTTCCCTGCCTGGTGAAATATTAGATAACGAGAAAAGAGCTTATCTTACACACGTCCAAGCTGACAAATATGGCAATCTTTTAATGAAAAAGCAAATGCAGACGAGGCCTCTTCCCTGGCTAGAATAAGAATGAGCCTCATGCTTGTCTGGCCCGTTGCGGATGGTCAAATGCTCATGACAAGATTTCCATAGCACCCAGACAGCCTGAGTGCTTAATGTCTACCTGTCTAGTCAGTTCATCGGCCTCATGAGAGAGGGGGCTGGGGGTGGTGTGTTGCTAAAGCTCATTTCCAGTGCAGCAGGAGCAAATCTGTTATCAGCTCTCTTTATTCCACTATGAATACTGGGAGCTACATTCATATATTATCTTTGGTAATAAATAACAGTACTGTCTGGGCTTTTTTTCTTTTTTTTTTTTTAAAGTTTATTCCATGCATTTTGTTTTGGAAAAGCATCTTTCCTAAGCTTTTAATATTGAGGTAAGAAGAGAGGTAGATTATGCCTGCTCCAAGGGGATCAGCAGCCTACTCTAGGTGAAGGATGTCCACACTTATTAATGCACTAATGAGCAAGAAGGGTCATTCTGATGATTAGTAATTTTGGCAATATAACTTCTGTCCCAGATTTTATTAAGCCTTCATACAGACTTCCTCTTCCAGGAGATTATCTTTTGAAAGCTCATTTGGTTTCCCTCCCCCCTTTGAAGCCCATTAGGAAAATTAAAGCATTTAATTTTAGTGATGAATTTTACTGATGCAGACAACTGCTTTCCCAGATTTCCATACTTGCTGCATCACCCAAAAATATCTGTTACTTAACAAACTGGTGTTAAGTTATATGGAGATTACTGATTGCTGGTAATACATTAACCCTGTGTTGGAAAAAAAAATAGCTCAACATTGAACCAAGCCAGGATAACAAATCAAATAGAAGAACTGAAAGTTAACTATTCTCTATAACTTTCTCCAAAAGAACTTGTTCATTTGTCAAAAGTTCAAGTTTCTCTAGGTTCTTTCCTTGAAGAAAAAGATGAAGAGTATTCTGTGATGCACCAACTAGCTAATGCTAAGCAGCAAATGAATTAGAGTGAATGAAAGTTGAGAGTGTGGCAAACTACTTGAGATAATCATTTCTGTCATCTAGACTTTAAAATATACCTAGGAATGAATAGAACCTAAGAAGGGTTCTCAGTCACAGCTAGCTTTTGTCTTTCTCCTACTGTCCGAATAAAGGAAGATTATGATGGTGATTATCTGACTGTTAAGGAAGTCTCAGTCTTGCTCATGCTCTCCCTCTTTCCCCCCTCACTCCCTCTGTTCCTCTGTCTCTATCTCTCTGTTTCTATCTGTCTCTCTAACATAGGCATATGCACACACAAATGCCCATACATATACATGAATAATCAAGGACCTAACATCTAAATTGGACAAGCTCATCTTAAAATAGTCTGGATTCTTAAAAATTGAGTGGATAATATGTGCATGTGTGTTTGTATGTATTCGATGTAATATGTGTGCACTATTTCTAAGTGCAAAGAAAAATATAGAATGATTTCAAGTCCAGTGTCATGCAAATGAGAGATCCTAAGAAATCACATTGCTTAGGAAGCTGGCAATACAGAAATATTATGCATGTATTCATTTTATCCTTGGAGATTTCCACTCTGGAAACACCATTACTCCTTAGGTCAGCAGCGTTCAAGTTGGAATGCACATAAGAATCTTCCACAGAGATCTATAAAAAAACAACCTATTTTTGCTGGCCTTATTCCCAGAATTTCTGATTGAATAGACCTGGCTGACCTGAAAACCATTTCTAATCATTCCCACGTGATGCTGAGGCTGCTGGTCTTCAAGTCACACTGTGAGAACCACTGCCTTAAGGCATCATATTCCATGTTAGATAATCTCACCCTTATTTATTTTTCAGGTATTTATTGGGCCCTTACTATATGCCAGGCACAGTGCTATAAGCAGGGAATGTGGGAACCACACTGTCCTGGACTGGACTGAGAGCAGCTAGCTGTTTAGCATCCTTTATAGAAATAACCATGGACACCTTCAGCTTACTTGTACGTGAGCTGAGGACTTGATAATTCTTGGGCCCACACTGGATTTCATGGTGTGGAATGGCTTGAGACAGACTTCTTATCATCAGTAGTCATATGATGGTAGATTTTTACACAGTAATCTCTCTCTGATGGATTATGGGCCTTTGGAGCTCTTCTAGGGCCAATGCTCACAGTAGGTAAGCAGTGAGGTCCCTTTGGCCACTTCTGAGCTTTTTGTCATTCATAATCATGTTTGCTCATAAAATATGTCATCTGTTTCCTAACCTTTAGAGTATGTAAAAAAAAAAGTGTGTGTGGTGGGATCACTTTCAATCTTGAAAATTTAGTCCCAAAATAAGCTAGGCTGATCTTGGATCTCTTTCATATAAATCAGATGGCTGTTTTTTTTTTTTAAGTGACCGACAAGTTCTTTATTTTAGATTTATGGAGCATTTCACATGAGAATCCAGAAAGCTGGGAGTGGCTGGGCTAACAAGGCGGATGAAAAAGAGAAAATAAAACGAAAACAAAAAAAGCAATCAGAAGAATCCATCATTTTCAAAGTTCTCATAGAGGCGTGGTAACAGGATCATTCATTTATGAAAAATATCTACTCACAAGAATAGTTTTCTGTCCTCTAGGAAACATTCTGAAAAGTCTTATGAAAAGGTAGTAGATCCTCCTTGAGGTTAAACCCTGAGTGACATTTGAAGGGGGATGGGACCAGGGTGGGGGTGGGGGAGGTGCTTGGCTTCTCACCCCCACTGCAAGTGGTACTTTTTCCTTTTAAATAAATTTCATTTTGAGCTTTTCTGCTGTGAATGAACCCACTGGGTAAGTATGTTTCATAGGGATTTCATAGACAAAATAATTTTCAGAGGCTTAAAAATGATTATATTTATTGATTTCTTCATTTTCTGTGTCTATATGAAATGCTATCTTTTATTTTTTATTTTAGATTTTATTGTCAAGGTGATGTTATCTTTTATTTTTTGAGTAGACTATTAAAAATAAACATAGAGTTTAAACAAGAAATGATCTTTTCAAAAATACTATCAAAACATATCATAAACAGAATTGTTCTTAAATTTCAGCCTCCTGCCTTGTCCTTAGAATGTTATTTTTTTGCTTTTTCCGTCATTGCTGTTTGAACTTAGGGTTTCATGCCCATTAGACACTCCAGCCCATTTGGTTTTTGTTTTTTTTTTTTCAAGGAGAGACTTGAGTTTTTCCTCACTGAAATCCGCCTACCTATGGGTTTCTGTGTAGCTGGGATGACAAGTTCATACCACCATTCCCAGCTTGTTGGTTGAGATGGTATCTTGAGAATGTTTTGCCTTGGCTGGCCTTGGACCATGATTTCCCCAGTCTTCTCTTCCCAAGTATCTATAATTAAAGGCACAGACTACCATCCCCAGCCCATCCTTAGAGTACAACCTACCTGGTTTTTCACCTCCCCAAGTGAAGGAGCAAAAGTACATTTTGTGTCCATGTGTCTGTATAAGCACATTAAAGGCAGTGAGCAGCCCTTTACTTCTATGCTCTTAGGATTGAATTGTTTTTAGCATGATATGAATATGTGATCACCACTGATTCTTCCAACTGTTATAGAAGAAATGGCTTCCCTAATCCTTTTATATTATGCTATATCACTCAGATTTTTGCTCACTTAGGAAACTCAGCGAAACAATTCATCATCGTTTGTCATCTTTTTCTCTTATTATCAGTTCTTGCCTCTAGGATCTTGCAATCTGTTTAAAATAATCTTCAACAAGAGAATTGAAAAAATAATTCCACTGAAGCCTGCCCTTTTCTGGCTTGGGTGGTTTGTCCTTGTGTGTGGTAGCTGCCTACAGGTGAGATAGAGTCCTGTCCTGAGATGCACTCTCCCAGATATACTCAGCTTATCCAGCCAGGCTTCAACCGCTTGTTTTTGTTTGCAAATCCTGGAGTGCAGAATTAGGCCCTTGAGTTCTCTCTCACTCCCTACCAACCCCCCTTCTCTCACTCTCTCTCTCTTGCCCTCTTCCATCCCCCCCCTCCCCTTGAGTGCTCTTTTTCTCCCTACCTTCCTTTATTCTTCCCTCTTTCTCTCCCCTTCCCTCTTAAGATCTCACCATGCAACCCAGAAAAAAAAAATCTAAAACTAGCGATCTTCCAGCCTCAGCCTCTCAAGTGCTAGAATTACAGGCATGCACCACTCTTTCTGGCCAATAGTTATTTCTTTATCAAAGTTTCCACAGGTTTTCTGACCACTTAGCTTGTTTTCATGTTTTTCTTGGAAATGGATTGTATCATCAGAGCTGTGTCCTCTTCTCACACAAAATCAGCAAGAGTTGAGTAAAAGTAGTTGGCAGAGGGAAGATGATCTTTACCCTGTCATCTGCCATCTGCCTTGAGCCTCACCATGGTCTTTGCTCCAGGGTGGGGTCACTCCATCTGGTGACACCTTAGGCACACCAAATTTAGATTTGACATAATGAAGCAACAAAAAGCTAAAAAAGGAGAGAAGAAATGAATTAGGAGAAAGGGCAAGGAGCAAAAGACAATAGTGGGATCTGAGCCACAGGGGCATTGTACACTTCCTGTGACAGTGAATCATACCACACAAGGAGAGACCAGACATTGAGAGAATGAGTGGGGCACAAAGTGTGTGTGTGTGTGTGTGTGTGTGTGTGTGTGTGTGTGTGTGTGTGTGTGTGTGAACAGCCTACTCATGTACAACAAGAAATCACAGGACCCAGAATAAGAAGCCACACATGTGAGCATTATATGTGTGTTACATTGCTGTGATTATTGCTTTGCATCCTTTAATGTCTTTTTAAAAGAAACAGAGACAATAAGAAAGCAAGTAAACATTTATAGATTTTTTTTAATACTTGCATTCTAATTTGCCTTTCCTAGTTCTCATCATTTGTCCCTGGATTTGAGTTTCCATCTGGTATTGTTCCGTTTGTCCAATATAGCTTTCCACCTACCCATCTCTTTTGTGCTGTAGCATGAAATATATTATTACAGAGCTAGTGATACAAATTAAAAGAAGAGAAGAAAAGTGCATTTACATGATCTTTCAGTTGTTTGATTGCCTTCATTTGAACTCTTTCTTCATGTGAACTTTCTTCAGATTACTCCTTAGAGCAACTTTTTTTGGGTTGGTCATGGGGCTTGAACTCTGGGGCCTGGGTGCTGTCCTTGAACTATTCAGCTCAAGGATAGTTAGTGCTCTACCACTTGAGCCACAGCACCACTTCTGGTTTTCAGGTGGTTAATTGAAGAGTCTCACGGATTTTCCAGCTGGGGCTGGCTTCAAACCACAATCCTCAGATCTCAGCTTCCTGAGTAGCTAGGATTACTGGTGTGAGCCACCGATGCCGGGCTTTGGAGTCACTTTATTCAGCCTGAAAAGTTACTTTTGTGTTTCTTAAGTGAATGCTAGCAACAAATTCTTTCCTGTTTATCTAGGAATGCATATCATTTTCACTTTTGAAAGATAGTTTTATGCATGAGGCTCCAGGTTGATCCCAAGCATGTGAATGTGCACATGCATGTACATATATAATTTTGCTACATTCATTTTTACTAAATACAAAATTCTTGGCTGGCAATTAAAACAAAAATTTGTGCAAAAACTCCTGTTCCTCATTCTTGTAATCTTACTACTTAAAGAAGCAAAGACCCAGAGGATCCTATTTGAAATTCAGCCCCAGCAGAAAAGTCCCTCCCTCTTTCTCCCTCCCTCCCTCCCTCCCTTCTCTCTCTCTCTCTCTCTCTCCCTCTCTCTCCATCTCCCTCTTCCTCTCTCTCTCTCCCTCTCCCTCCCTTCCTCCCTCCCTTTCTTCCTTCTTATTTCTCTTTATTGGTATTTTGATTTGATACAACATTGTCAACATACTTTTGTGTCTTAAATTATCATTTCCTTTAGTTGTTTTTAAAACATACTTATAATGGTTACCAAGTCTTATTATGCTAAGTCTGAACTCAGACCTTCTCACAGATGTTTCTATTTTTTGCTATGTTTTGGGACCTTCCTTCCTTCCTTCCTTCCTTCCTTCCTTCCTTCCTTCCTTCCTTCCTTCCTTCCTTCCTTCCTTCCTTCCTTCCTTCCTTCCTTCCTTCCTTCTTTCTCCCCTCCACCTCCTTCATATTTTTTAATAGACAGGGTCCCTCTATTTAGCCTAGACTTGCCTCTAACTCAAGATCCTTCTGCTTTGGTCTTCTCAGTGCTAAAGTTCCCAGAGCATGCCACTATGCCCACTTTTGTCCCATATTTAGTTAAAAACTAAGTATTTTATTGTGTTAACTGTGTATACTAATTTCTTCTTTCCTAGTATTTGTCACCAAACATAGTCACCAAAGATTGATGTAATTTTAGCAGGGGCTGTCTTTGATGGTTTCTTTTTCTTTTTTTTTGTCGGTCGTGGGGCTTGAACTCTGGGCCTGGGCGCTGTCCCTCAGCTCTTCAGCTCAAGGCAAGCATGCTACCACTTGAGCTACAGCACCACTTCCGGTTTTCTGGTGGTTTAATGGAGATAGGAGTCTCACAGTCTCTCCTGCCTGGGCTGGCTTTGAACCGCGATCCTCAGATCTCAGCCTCCTGAGTAGCTAGGATTACAGGCGTGAGCCACCAGCGCCCGGCTTGATGGTTTCTTTACTTCATATTTATGTTCAGCGGCATGCCTTGGTTGGTAGTACAACCAGGGATTAAGTTCTAGTAATTGCTTGCTAATTGTTCTTACTGTTTTCAACCATGCCCAGGGCATAAATTGCTGCAGAGTCTGATTCAACTATATTCAGGCCCTTCTGCACAAAATATTTTTCGAGGCTGGCCTTTGAGGTTTGTTCTGTCCTCTGAAGGACTCTTCTAAACTCATTTACTCATTCTCTATAAAACTAAGGTAAGGGCTAGGAATGTGGCTTGATGGTAGAGTGCTTGCCTTACATGCATGAAGCCCTGGGTTCTATTCCCCAGTACTACATACACAGAAAAGCCAGAAGTGGTGCTGTGACTCAAGTGGTAGAGTGCTAGCCTTGAGCAAAAGAAGCTCAGTGCCAGGCCCAAAGTCAAAGCCCCAAGACTGGCAAAAAAGAAAAAAGAAAAAACAAACAAAAAATCCCAACAAGTACAGGTAAATTTATTGTTGTCTTACAACTACTAGCTTCCTCTTGATTGCTTACTGAAATTTCTACTATGTTTATGCTTGGGCTTCCCCATGTGCTATTCTAAATAAATTCACTTTCTTTGGGGAGAGCTTTGCAGGTCTGTCCTTGTGACCTGACTCTTCTCCTGGGAAAAAACTAAATCACTTCTCCAAAGTTGGAGTAGGAATGTAGGACTGTTTTTCATAGAATGATTCCCCATTCCTAGCTTTATGAGGGAGACACAGGTCAGGGACAGTAGCCTCTCCTTAGCTTGCTTCTCCTAATGTTGAACTTCCACTCTATGAATTAACTGGGGTGTTGGAACCTGAGTTCCTGTTGTTCTAAGCATGTCATGACTGGAATAGACCTTCTTTCTTAAAACTTGGGATAAGTAGGAAACAGGTGGAGAAAAGCAGTTCTTTTGACAACAGTCACTTGTAATTTAACTCTGCAACGGGGATCTGCCTGGCCTTGGAAGTACCATAACCTTCACCTGAACCAGGCAATGAGAGCAAAGTCTGATGGCCACAGCCATGTAGAGTGAAGCTTCCATTCTATTGACCTGATATGTGTGTAGGGGGTGGGGGAGATGGCTCAGATGCCACAGATTCTGGCTGTTTGTGTTGGTTTTCTTGAATAAATGTTGATTTATCTGTCATATATTTTCGGACAGGTTTCAAAGACAGACTTTAAATGGTTTGTTTCTTATAATTTTCACTAGTTATATTTGTTTTACTTGGGAGTAGGTCTGTGGAGTCCTGTACTCTACTATTATGGAAGTAGCTTTCCTGTATTATAAATTATATCGTTTGTAAGTTGTCGTTATTGTTCGCCAGAACTGGGGCTTGAAATCAAGGCCTTGTACACTCAACATTTTTATTCACAGCTGATACTCTACCACTTGAGTTATAATACTACTTTGTGTTTTTTTCTGTTATTTGCAGATAAGAATCTTGTGGATTTGTCTGCCTTAACTGGCTCTGAACTTTGATTCTCAGATCTCAGCCTCCTGAAGTAGCTATGATTAAGGGCATGAGCCACTAGCACTAGTTTTATATTCAGTTTTGAACACAATGTGATATACATTTGGAAAAAAATATTTTCTTACAAAATTTAAACTTAGATATAATAAGTATTTCTTTTTAAACTGATAAAGAACTATTTTATGTATTTAACAGCTATTAAATTGTACCTGGTAACGGGATTATATAAAAAACAACAACTGTGCAACAAAAGCAACAGTTCCTAGACTAGAGACATCATACAGACTTGAATCTTTGTCAGTTATATATCTTCAAAAGGATTTATAGCCAGTATATACAATTAAACACCCAAAGAATCAGTAACAGTTAATAAATGTGTAAATTAAGTAAATAGCCATTTCTCAAAAGAAATACCAATAAACAACAAATATACGAGGAAATGCCCAATATTCCCAGTCATAAAGGAAATGACTATGTAAATGATGTTGAGATTTCAACTAACGCCAGTCAGAATAACCATTGTAAAGAACACAAACATGAATAAATGGTGGCAAAGATACTGAGAAAATACACTGTTGGTGGGTATATAAACTATTGCAACCATGATGGAAATCAGTATGAAAACCCTTTGAAAAACTGAAAATAGAATTACCTCGTGTTGATATTACTCTTGAGTATATAGCCAAAGGAATATGTCAGAATACAGTAGAGGTGTTTATACATCCATGTTCATTATACACTATTCACAATAACCAAACTATAGAAGCAGTCCAAATGCTCTCCTGCTAATAAATGGATCAGAAAGATGTCTGTGTACACACACACACACACACACACACACACACACACACACACACACACACACACACGAGTATTATTCAGCCATAAAATAGGAAATTAGGTCATTTTCAGGAACTGGAGATCATCATGCTAAATGAAGTAAGCCACATTCAAAAGGACCAAAGTTGGCATGTTTTATCTTATTTGTGGATGATAGATCCAGAAGATAAGATATACATAAATACATGCAGGATCATGCATATTTATGAACATATTTGTAATTGAGGGGAGTTAGAGGAAGTGGGAAAGAATAGAGAATGTTCAAGGGTGAATAATATAGAGAAATACACTGCATCTGTGAATAGAGATAACAAAACAAAACTCACTGTTGATTAATAGGAGATAGAGGAATTGAAGAAGTAAGAGTAAGTGAGGGGGTCAAGCCAATTGAAGTAGTTTACATGCATATATGAAATATCAAAGTGAAACACTTTGGAACATGAATGATAGGAATGTCAAACAAGTCCTATTCAGGAAGTGAGAGTGGACAAAGAAGCTAAAGGAGGGCTAATATATTCAAAATACTTTATGTGTATATGGAATGGAAACATGAAGTTGGTTAACGTTTGGTTTGGGAAGAAAGGAGGGAAGATGAAAAGACTGATGGAGGGGAGTGAGTTTACCAAGGCGTTGTATTCATACATGGGCAAGTCAAAATGTACCCTCCTGTGTAAGCAGGTGATATGATGAAAGACGTGGGGAACAAAGGATGAGATACAGGGATGCAGTCTCCGTCTTCTATATGTAAATATCCAGTTTTTCAAACCCTACTTGTTAAAGAGGCTGTTTTTTCCAATATGTATTTTTCTACCTTTTATTATTATTGTGAAAATACTGTACTGAGGAGTTACAATTACATGAGCAAGGTAATGAGTACATTTCTTATCAAGCATTGTTGCCTCCTCGGTTTCCCCTTCCCATCCCTTCTCCCATCTCCCTCCCTACCCACCCCCCCCCACCCCCGCCCCCACCCTCCCCTGATCAATATGTATTTTTTGTTTCTTTGTTAGGAATCAGATGGCAGTAAGTCCTTGAACTTATTTCTAGATCTTCTGTTTTATCCCCTTGGTGTTCATGTCTGTTTTGGTGACAGTCCTATGTAGGTTTTATTGTTATATTTCAGTAGTATTCTGTAGTTTAAAAGCAGTTTTAAAATGGCTCCACGACTGCTCCCTTGCTCGGAATTGCTTTGGCTGTCCAAAGTCTTATGTGTTACCACATGAATGTTAGGATAGTTTTTCCCTAATTTTGAGAACAGTGTGACTGGAATTTTGATGAGAATTGCACTGACTTTGTATATTTACATTGACAATATGGCCATTTTAATAAGATATATTCTGCTGATCCATGAATATGATAGGTATTTCTAGCTTCTAATTTCTTCCTAAATTGCTTTATAGTTTTCATTGTTCAGATATTTAACATCTTCGGTTAAGTTTATACCTAGGTATTGTTTTGTATTGTTTTTAGGCTATTGTGAATGAGATTGCTTTCCTTGTGTCCTTTTCAGTGAGTTTTTGGTTGGGGTATGGAAAAGCTACTATTTTTACATTGTTTATTGTATATCCTGCTCTTTTCTGAAAGTATAGTATATTGTAGTAGAGATTTGATGCTCTTATAAGTATAGGATTCTGTCGTCTGAAAACAGGGATAACTGAACTTCTTTTTCTATTTAAATAATTTTCTTTGCTCTTTCTTTATTGACCTAAGAATTCAGACACTCTATTGAGTACTAGCGTAAAGAGTATATACCCTTGTCTCGTTTCCAAGTTCAAAGGAAATGCTTTTCGTATTCCCTCATTCAGTATAATGTTGGATAAATTATTTCTAGTTTCTTTTTGGCTTTTATCATGAAGAGATGTTGGATTTTGTCCAGGGAATATTTTTTGTCATCTGTTGAGATGAACATGTGATTTCTGTCTCTAATTCTATTTATATGCTATTATGTTTATTGATTTACTTATTTGAATCATCCTTGCATCCCTGCAATGAAACCAATATGATCATGATATATAATTCAATAATGTATATAATTCAATAATGTATTATTGAATTTAGTTGGCAAGTATTTTATAGCAGACTTTTACTACTTTTGAAGGAAATGGTGTATAATCTTCTGTAGTTTCTTTCTCTGGCTTTGGTATCACAGTCATACTGGCTTTCTATTTCGAGAAATAGTATGAGAGCATTGGTGTTACAGTCGTTCTTCTTTAAATTTTATTGTAAAGATGCTGTACAGAGGGGTTACAGTTACGTGAGTAAGGTAATGAGTGCATTTCCTAGCGAGCATTGTTACCCCCACCATTGTTGTTCTCCCACTATCCCCTAGCGCAGTTCAGCATTGAATTCTGTGTCCCGTTGGGATTTTATAAGCGTTTTAATCTCATTATTTGTTATTGATCTGTTGATTTGTAATTTCTTGAATCAGTTTTTCTAAGTCATTTATGTCTAAAGATCCATTTCTTTCAGATTTTCCCATTCATTAGAGTACCCTAATATCCCTCCAGATTTCAGTGTCATGTTTTATAACGCATCCTTTAATTTTATTAATTTTTGTCTTTCTTTTGGTTAGTTTGGTTCAAGGCTTGTTCATCTTTCTTATTCTTTCAAAGAACCAACTCTTCATTGATTCTTTGTAGCATCCTTTTAGTTCTTACTTCATTAATTCTAGCTCTGATCTTATTTTTTTTCCTTCTACTAGTTTGAAGTTTCATTTGTTTATATTTTACTAAGGGCCTGAGGTGCATCATGCTATTTGAGATTTCTCTAAATTTTTAGACACTCACAACTTCCCTCTTAGAGTTGTCTTCATGTTGTATCTTTAGTTTTATTTTCTTCTAGGAATTTTTGTGATTTTTCCTCATATTTCTTCAATGACTGTACAAAGTGTATTTTTCAGTATCCATGTGTTTGTATATTTTCTGTAGCTTTTTAAATGTCTGTTTCTAGTTTTATTCCATGATTTTTAATACAAAGCATTTTAATTTTCTGTTAAGATTTACTCCAATTTGTAGAAAGTTCTGTATGTTATTGGAAAGGATATGTATATTGTGAAGTGGCTATGGAGTGGAATATTCTGTATGATTTATGGTGTCATTCAATTCTGGAGTTTATTGACTTTGGATAACTCAATACTGGTAAGATACGGTATTGCAGTTACTCACTATTGTTGTTGGTTTTTTATTGTTGTTATAGGTTCTTTTGTGTGTTCAGTGCTGTTTGTTAGATTAAATTAAGTATACCATTGTTCAGTACTGCAAGTTTATCATTATTGTGTCTTCTTTATGAACTGTTCTCTTTATTTTCATTGTCCTCTTCTGACTAATTTTGTCAAATCTGGTATAGCTTACTCATGCTTACCTTTGGGGCCCATTTGCTTGGAATACCTTTTTCAGTCCTTTTACTTGTTTGTCTTTGCCAGTGTGGGGCATTTCCGGTAGTCAACACAAAGTTGAGTTTGTTGGGGTTGGAGGCATGGCTCAGTTGGTAGTGTACTTGCCAATAAATGAAAGCATTCAATCAGTCTCAGACCAAAACGATAGTTGTTTGTTTTATTTTAATTGGAGAATTGAGATCATTGGTGTTGTATGTGGGCTGAGAGTGGGGTCAGTCAAGGGTCAGTTGTTGATTTCATGGCTACACTTACTTTAGAAGGTTCCCTCCTTTGTATATTGAGAACTGCTACTGGTCTCAAGGAGCTTTGTACCCTATGGGCCAACGAGGTTACAAAACTTGTTCCACAAGTCCCCTCCCCCAGTTTGTGCTCCAGCTATCTGCAAAAATCTATTTCCTAAATGCTTAGTAGAATAGAGGAAGTAAGCTGAGCACTGAGTTCTTCACTGGTGGAGGAGAACCAAGGGAGCCTGGCATTCACTGTTACAGGTCTCAGTGCTCTCAGCCTCTGCCCTTCAGTTAACCAGGGTGTGGGAGGAACAAGACAGAGTAAGTTGAGTGATATGTGGGACCTGAGCTTAGATCTTGCAGTCCTGCCTGGCAGCAACCACAAACACACTTGGGGTCTGCTTCTCAAAGCCAAGAACTCCACCAGTCATTGACTGGAGCTCTGTTTCCAGAGTGATACTCAGGTGATGAGGGTCACTCCATGCCACAAAAGGCAGGGCCATTGACCACAGTGCCCCTTCCTACTCACACTTCCAATTGCTTAAACTTCTCAGTAGGTCCCTATCAATACCACCTCTCCTGGTCATATCTCACCCAGATGCTATGACAGTGTCCCAGGCTCCCTGAGCTGTTGATTATTCCTGGCTTTGAGGTTACTAGAGAAGCTTTGTCCCCAGTGAAGATGATGCCTGGCTATAGTCTTCCATGCTGTGGGAACAACAAAATGTCTTCTTCTCCAAAGCTGGCCTTCCAGGCTGAAGGAATCACTGACACACCAATTCCCTGCACTGTGGTTGTGGTTTTGGCTTCGCCATGCCCACTGGGAGCCAGAGCAGGAATTATAGACTGTTTCCTACTTTTCTTTCAGTTACCTTTCTGTTTCTCCATACTTTAAAGTTATCTTGCCACCTCTCATTTAATTTTTGATGCTCTTCCTCTCTTTGGAATGTAATCTTTCTTTTGTTACTCAACTCTTCTATTTACTGAGTTTCATGGGAAAAGCTTTTTTTTAATCTGCCAGGCACTGGTGGCTCTTGCCTGTAATCCTAGCTATTCAGGAGGCTGAGATCTGAGGATCATGGTTCAAAGCCAGCTTAGGCAGGAAAGTCCATGAGACTCTTATCACCAGTTAACCACCAGAAAACTGGAAGTGGCACTGAGTTTGGTAGAGCACTAGCCCTGAGCTGAATTGCTCAGGTCCAGAGTTCAAGGGCCACAACCAACTGGGAAAAAAAAGCTTCTAATCTGCTATTTTGAAAAGTTTCATTAAAAAAACCCCATAGATTGCATTGAAATTCAACTTTACTGTGCAGTTTTTAACAACATATTTACCTTAAAAATAGTTTTGTTTAATTCTTTATATCAGACCTGAGACTTCATGGATATTGTTAGTTTGAAGTTAAATGTTTTAAATTAAATTCCAGCTTAAATATATAGGTAAACATTAGTATATATAGATTACATATAGTTTAAAATCCTGAGAGTGGAACTTGAGAATCCAAAGTGTGCAGGAAAAATTTCATGAATTAAATGAGACAATATTTCAGCAAAGGGCAAGGCTTTCAAAGTGCCTTTCCATGGGACAAAAGGCCCTGGGATCTGGGTCTTCAGAATAGTGTTACACTCCTACAAGGTACTAAAGCTGAAATATTTCAGGCATAACCGAGAGAATCTGTAGCATGACTGGTAAGGCATTCATATGGGATTCAAAAGGTTTAGCATTTGCTGCTTTATCTGTTTGAGTGGAAAAAGCATCAAGAAGATATATATGACTGAATTGCTATCCTACAACCAGCCTGTGTTCTCAGAGGATCAATGAGAATAGACTGGTTTGGATTTTTTTTTCTTTAAGGCGTACAGAAGAAATAATTATAAAAGCATTTGCATTATTTCCATTTTGACCTTGTTTTTTATTGTAAGGTGATGTACAGAGAGGTTGCAGATACATAAGCAAGGTAATGAGTACATTTCTTTTTGAATAGTGTTACTCCTCCCTTGTTTTATAATTTCAAAAAATCAGTTATATTTATGTAACTATAAATGTATGTGTGTTTCTGTTAGAAAATCATTCCCTTATGAAAACTCTGGATATTTTTACTGTTGATAATCTATTTGAGTATGTTAGTGTTTCCTAATGTATTTACTATAATCATAATTTGATGTGATTTGATTAAAGACACTTAATTAAAACAGGATCATATCTCTCCTAGCCAGTTAAGAGGGACCATAGGACTTATGGGAATGTGCCTGCTTTTGTAATCACTTTAGTTTTTATCTATTTCTCTGTGGCAGGATGTCATCACAAGGCCCAGGCATGCTTCATTACCTCTGGCTAACCAGTCATGTTCACTTCTGCCTGTTTCCTCTTTCATGGAGCAATTTTATCACTGGTGGAGGAAAAATCTTCAGTTTAAGCTGAAAATTGGGGGCTGGGCTTGTGGCTTAGTAGTAAAGTTCTAACATGCATGAAGCCCTGGGTTCTATTCCTCAGTATCACATAAACAGAAAAAGCCAGAAGTGGCTCAAGTGGTAGAATGCTATCCTTGAGCAAAAAGAAACTCAAGAACAGTGCTCAGGCCCTGAGTTCAAGCCCCAGGACTGGAAAAAATAGCTGAAAATCTGACTTGCATCACACTATATTAAAAAATAAATCCTCAGCTTCACATATGAGAGAAAACATGAATCCTTTGTTGCTCTCGGCCTGACTTACTTCACTTAACATAATTTTTCCAGGTCCATGTTTCTTTGCAAATAATTTAATATTCTTCCTAATGGATGAATAAAATTCCATTGTTTATAAATATATTTTCTTGATCTTTTGTCCATTGAAGTGTATCTGGGCTGTTTCCATACTTTGGCTATGGTGACTAGTACAGCAATGAACATGGTTGTATAAGTGTCTTTATTCTGATTTATAATCTTTTGGATAAAGGTCTAGGAATTGTATTGTTGGATGAGAGGGTAGCTCTGTGTTTAGTGTTTTCAGAAATCTCCAAACTGTTTTCTAGAATAGTTGAAAAGTTTCCATCAACAGTGTATTAGGGTTCAAAACAGCACACGGTCTCCCTAAACCAAAATACAAGAAGATACGGCAGAGTAACAGGACTCAAGAAACAAAGGACAGCCACCCATTTTGTCATATCATTGCTAAATGACTCCATGTTCTAGACCATATATATGGTAGATATATGCACGCAATAGTGGGAAGCGAGTAGGAGGAATAGAATAAGTGGGAATAGCCTACACTAAGCAAAAGGAAAGAAATGTAAACATCACCTGATGTGGAAAAATAACTTGTATTGTCAAAGCTCACAGAATTTACAAGTTCTATAGGCCATGATAATGAAAATTTGCCTTGTGAAAGTTAAAATGTGTGACTCTAAGTATCACTATTCCACAATACTGTGAAATATGTGAAATTTATGTAATCACCTAATCTCAATTAAAGAAAAAAAGTGAGAGAAGGGATGGATAAAGAGAGATGGGTGACAATGTTGTCAGACACTTTGTACTCATATACTGACTGCTTTGTAGAATGGGAACTTCTTTGTACAACTACTTAAAGATAATAATTTTTTTTAAAAACCCAGTGTATTAGAGTTCCTTTTCCCCCATGTGTGCTCCAGCATCTGTTGATGGAATTCTTTTTTAAAATACATGTTACTTTTATTAAGTACATAATTCTTATATCTCTTGTATTATATAGGTTGTACCATACACAAATGAGGGAGGAAGGGAAAGCAAATGCTGAAATCATTATACTCAATGTACACTATGTGAAAGTGAACTTTGAATGATAGCTATCCTAACGTGGGTGAGATGGAATGTTGTTTTGATTTGCATTTCCTTTGTGGCCAGATTGAGCATTTCTTCATGTGCCTATTGCCCACTTTTACTTCTGCTGAGAAGTCTCTATTTAGTTGGTTTGCCCATTAAGTGTACTCAACTGTGTTAATTGAAGAATAGTATCTACAGGGGAGGATTCAAAAGGTATAATTCCCTAGAAAAACTCATAGTCCTACAAAATAAATACCAGAAAACTTGCAGTTGAAAGGTATGGAGGGAAGTCAAGGGTGGAGGGTAGACAAATGAAGAGAGGAAGAGGGAAGAAGCAGTTGTAATATTCAGTGCATATCCTGTGAAATTAAGAAAATTGAGGGGAGGGATTTGGTTGGGAGAGATGGGGAGAATGATGAAATGAGTGACACTGATCAAGATATACTGTACTTAATAACTGATTTTTAATGGTAATTCTTTTGTACAATATTTAAACATTTTTATTTACCATTTTATACCACTAAGAGGATCTGCCCTAAGGTGCAAAGACTTCCTTATTAAATGGTGCTGTAATGTGCCTTCTACAATCTTCCGGCCAATTCTAGAACTCTGATTTTAGATAATTCATCTCTGAATCTTTCCAGTGGAACTTCTAAATCAAGGCCCTTGTAGAACTAGGACTTTGCTCAGCTGTCATTCTTGAACCTACCATTCTTATAGTTAACTTGATCTAGTAGTCAGGAGCAGATTCTGGAGCCACATTTCCTGGTTCAAGTCCTATTATAGTCCTTATTAGCTGTGTGACATTGAGCAATCTCTTAACCTTTATTTTTTTGGGGGGGTCTGGTCATGGGGCCTGAACTCTGGGTCTGGGCGCTGTCCCTCAGCTCTTCAGCTCAAGGCTACCGCACTACCACTTGAGCCATAGCACCACTTCCAGCTTTTTTTTTCCTGCTTATGTGGTGCTGAGGAATCGAATCCAGGGCCTCATGCATGCAAGGCAAGCACTGTACCCCTGAGCCACCTTCCCAGCCCTCTCTTAACCTTTATATGCCTCAATTTTCTTATCTGTAAGATTGGAATAATAACTAGTACTTGTCTTTTAGTGAGGAAATGACTAAATGGCCTAATTAAGTTCGAGTGCATTGGGATAGCAGCTGGCATATGTAAGTTACTGATGATGTTATTTGTATTGTGTTTCTACAAAACCTGTTTCATTGGTTCATTCACCTGCTCCATGCTGAGTACTACTAGGTGTTACACCAAGTGAATGGGTCCTTTTTACTAGCTTATGCTCAAGAGGCAAACTAAAGATTTGAAGGATGAGGAAAGCTCCTGCCTTTACTTTAACCTCCTAGTAAATCTCATTGAGTTGCCCATATCAGGTACTCAGTTTGTTAAATGCAGCTTTAGAGATGACATAAATGAGGCTTGGCTTTGTGGCGGAATTTTTAGAGTTCAGTGCCATCAGAAAGCAGTGCATTCTTGCTTGTAAAACTTCTTTGTGACCCTACTGCATTGTTGGTGGGAGTGTAAACTTGTTCAACCACTTTGGAAAGCAGTATGTAGGTTCCTCAAAAGACTCCACATAGAGCTCCCCTATGACCCAGCAATCCCACTTTTGGGCACTTACCCAAACGATCACAACCAAGGCCATACTAAAACTACCAGCACAACTATGTTTATCTCATCATTATTTACCATAGCTAAGATATGGAACCAACCCAGAAGCCCCTCAGTAGATGAATGGATCAAGAAAACGTGGTGTGTGTGTGTATATATATATATATATATATATATATATATATATATATATATATATATATATATATATATATATATACATATATGTATATGTGTGTATATATATATATACACACACACACACACACTCACACACACACACACAAACAATGGAATTCTATGCCTCCATCAGAAAGAATGACATCGCCCCATTTGTTAGGAAATGGAAAGACTTGGAAAAAATTATATTAAGTAAAGTAAGCCAGGCCCAAAGAAACATAGGTCCTATGGTTTCCCTTATTTGCAATAACTAGTATAAGTCGAGGACAAGCAGAAAAGGTCAAAAGCTATGGACATATGACCATATAAGATGAGGCTAAGCAAAATGAGCTCTAAAATAGGGACACAAGAGGTTTTAGCTTTGTTGCTGTTGTTTTTAATGTACTATGTGATTTTTTTGTTTCTTGCATATGTTCTTCCTCCGTGTTATAGCCCTGTTTTTATTGTAGTTGATGTCGATGCCCTGCATCTTGGGGAGGGGAAGGGAAATAACAAAATGCTGAAATAAGGATACAGGTTGACCCATTGTACCAATGAGATGTACAAGACACTATGTTGAAAACGAACTATACAATAAAAAATATTTTAAAAAATAAATAAATAACAAGGGCTTGTTGGGAGGGGTCATATGAATAGAATTATAACTTTTAACTTTAGTCTTTGACTCTGGACAGAGGGATAAGTTTAATCAATCATCTGTATTGAATGAAGACTAAAAAAATAATAAATAAGGCAACCAAGATAAACCAAAAATAAATAAATAAATAAATGGTGAGGCTTGGAAGCTTTCTTGACTGAGAAACACACAGAGCAGCACATTAAAAAAGGACAAGAAAGCTTGGTGCTGGTCCATACCTTGCCCTACCCATCTTTTTCAGTGGGCTGTTCTTGAGTTGTATTCTTTTCTAATAAACAAGTAATCTTCTAAGTAACTTGGTTTCCTGAGTTCTGTGAACCATTCTAGAAAATTAAGCTCATGGAAAGGTCATGGGAACCTCTAAGTTGCAGCCAAATTAGGCTGAAGTTGTTGGTAACCTGGGACCCATTTGCATCTGACATCTAAAGTATAGGACAGAGCCTGTCAGCTTACTCCAGGTCTACAGAGAGCAATGATATGTACAAGACATTATGTTGAAAATGAATTTTACAGCTTGGGGGGTGGGAGGGAGGAAGAATTTGGGAAGGTGGGGAGGGAAGGGATGATAGGGGAAAAACAAAGGAGGGACTAACAATGCTCAATAGGAAGTGTACTCATTACCTTACTCATGTAACTGTAACCCCTCTGTACAGTATCTTTACAATAAAAAAAACTTCTGTGTGCCCAGCTAATTTTAAAGTGCCAAAGATAAGAGCAGTATAACAGTATATAGATATTATTAGGAATTAATTTTGGATTAACTTGGATTTGGGGCCTATAATTTCTCTGATGTATGCCTCATAATATGTTTCTGAATTATCCCAATTATTTAAAATATTTAACCATTCAGTGTGCTTTTACAGTGAATTTATTTTACCTGAAATATTTAAGGGCTTGAGTAGATCTTTCTTTTGGCTAATATATCTTTCATAATACTTCTAATCCAGTGACTTTAGAATGTGCCTTGACTTTATCTCACCTTTTGAAGAAGTTAATACTTTTATCAAAGCTAAATATCTTGGTGCTACTTGGACACATTTCATAATTTATAAACAAAGAAAGGGGAAGCTCCAAAAATGGTAGCATGTACCTATCCTCTACATTAAATGTCTAAGAGATGTTAGTGATGATACAGGCCCACTGTCTTTTAACAGGAACAGAAATACCTAGGATTTGAGCTGTAATATTTTAGGCTTCATTTTCTATATTCCATCCAGAAATAGGATGATTTCCAGTTTTTAGATAAGGTTGGGAAATGTAATTTATTTAAGAAGTAAAATAAGGGGCTGAGAAGGTGGCTCAGTGGTAGAGCGCTTGCCTTGCACGCCAGAGGCCCTGGGTTCAATTCCTCAGCACCACATAAGCAAAAAGAAAAAAGCCGGAAGTGGTGCTGTGGCTCAAGTGGTAGAGTGCTAGCCTTGAGCTGAAGAGCTGAGGGACAGCGCCCAGGCCCAGAGTTCAGGCCCCACGACCGGACCCCCCCCCCCAAAAAAAGAAGTAAAATAAAACATTTTCCAGAAGTGCCAAAGATGAGAATGGAGTATTGTTATATAGATGTAAGTAGAGGTTAATTGTGGTTTAACTTGGAATTTTAGCCCACAGTTTCTCTGATGTTTGCCTCATACTATACTTCTGAATTATCCCAATTATTTTAAATATTAAAAACATTCACTGCACTTTTATAGTGAATGTATTTCAACTGAAACATTTAAAGGCTTGAGTAGATCTTTCCTTTGGCTACTTTAAATCACGTCTTCCTTCTCCCTTTCCCCCTCCCTGCTTCCCCCCGCCCCCCCCCCCCCCTGCCTTTGGTGATGCTAGGTTACTTATAAAAGGCATCATCAGTAAGCCTTATTGAGGGGGAAAACATTTTGGAGTGTGTCACCACCTCTCGGATAAGCAGGATGCATGCAACAAAAGTGAAAACTTGTTTCTAGAACTCACAAGTATCAGGATTTTACTGCCCTGACACTGCCTGTCTTAGAGAGCAGGAAGCTTAGGGTAAAAGGAAGCATGGAAAGAATGGTGCCAGGTTTATAGGTTTGGAGCAGTCAGCTTCATATTTTTATCTTCAAAAGAATCTGCTCCTGGCTCTTGAGTTTTTCCAGAGAACAAAAATTATAATGCTTTCTTGATACATTTTGTTCAAAAGTCCTGAAATTGTGTCCCAATACAAGTGTCTCTGTTATTGTCAGTTAGCTTTGCCATTCTTACAGGCCCTGACAATACTAATAATGTCCTGCTTGTTCTAAAGCATGGGGTGGGAAAAGAACAGCCCATCAGCTGGGAAGAAAAGAGTGGGAAGCTGTCCTGTGGTGCTGTGGCCTGCCCTTAGACCAAGATGGCAGCATGGACATTTTAACATTCATGTGTACATACATGCTTATATGTTGCATATCTTTGATTTTTTTTCATTTTTTTGTTTGTTTTCAGTACTGGGATTGAACTCAAGATCTCACATGCTCTGCAAGTTGAGCCACTACTACCCTTAGTGCTTTTGCTTGTAGTTTGTTTTTCAGATATTCTCTCAATAACTTAGCCCAGGCCAACTGCAAACTACAATCCTCCTACCACCACTTCCCAAGGAGCTGCTAAGTGTGAGCCACATGCCCAACTTTGAATGCCATTTTTTAAAATTAGTTGAATGACAGTCACCAAAGGCAAGAGACTTGGATTCTACTATCATTTCCTGTATTGACAGCCCCAGAAATGCCCATTTAAATCCAAACAGGGAATAAGGAGGAGATCTGGGTTTCTGAAGTTTTGATGGGCATGCGGCTTACCTTGGGATCTTGTTTAAATGCAAGTTTGGAATAGGATATCCTGTGTTTCTGATCAGCTGCAGTGCTGCTGCCAGTCCTTGGGCCCACACTCCGAGTAGTGAAGGTTAGATGTTTGACTTTCTTCTCCAAAATACCAGGTAAGAGGAGTATTCTCAGTCTCATTTTACAAATGAGGACATGGACCTAACTCAAGCTAACATAGTTAGAAGGTAGCACTGGACCCCAAACTTGTATTTAAATGGCCCCTGAGTTCTGTCACTATAAAACTTTCTACTATCCTTCATATTCTTATGAGATTTGGAAGACTAACTGGATTTCAAAGATATATAAATTACTTAGTGGACAGTAGTTTAGGTATTGTAAAAATCTGTACTTTCATAACCATGAAATAATAGAATTCTTTTTTTTCCTTGACAGAAATAATACTGTAGTTCTATAGACAATGAGTGAGGTAAACTCTAAACTCTGTTAGTAGGGAGTTTACTGTTAGAAGGCTACAGAATAAATAAGCTTCTAGTCTACCTTTTTGGCTTGCTAGCTCCACAGAGTCACATACTTCTTTATCTATTAACATTTCTACCAAAATGGGTTAGATTGGAAGCAGAGCATTTAGTTTCCATAAAAGCTTCTCTGTGTTGCAGTGTTGTAAGTACTATGGGAACATTAGTAATGTATTAGGTGATATAAGCTCGTGTCCACAAATACCAAACTATTAGATGTTTTTATTCTTTAGGAATGTAAAACTTGCATTCTTTTAAAATCCTCAGTCATGACTTTAAGAATAAAAAATTTGCTTAAACTGCACTTCTTCATTTTGTAAAGGCCTAAATTCCTGGGCTTAATTTTTATGTGGAAAATTTCATCTCAGAGCAACATTTTATGGCCTAGTCATAAACTTCAGAGAACAGGAGTATATCATAGACAGGGCTATTGGGTCTCCCAGGAGCTGCAGTCACAGGCATTTAAGTCACAGAACATGGCTCCAACAGACTCCCAACAACACATACAGATGTTCATCTGTGAACATGGAATTGTAAATTAACACGCCCTCTTTGTGCCCAAAAGAAACTATCACCAGGCTAAAACAATCAAAATAAATTCACATGATCTGATGACATCCTTTAGTAGTTTCAGGGATTTTTACTTTGTTAATTTTTGGACAATTCTAAGTTCACTGCCTATCAATCAAATGGTAGGTGGAGTTGGGTGTATCCAAGTCAAACTGTCTAGTTTCTAAGTAATGATGTCTAGAGTTCAATTCCTATCTGCTTCCTACTAAGCATTTGATCTGGGACAAAATATCTTCTTGAGCCTCAGCACCTCATCTATAAAATAGAAATAAGAAAATATACCTTCCATGGTTGGTGTATGGATAGAAGAGGTACAAAGTCTAAAAATTCCTAAAACATAGCAGTAAATCTGTATAAATGTTTATAAATACCAACTTACTGCTGCATAATCATTGAAAGGGTTTTTAACTCTTCAAATAATCTTTTTTTTTGGGGGGGTGCCAGTTCTAGGGTCTCAACTCAGGACCTGTGCCCTATCCCTGAGCTTCTTTTGCTCAAGGCTAGTATTCTCCACTTGAGCCACAGTTTCACTTCTGGCTTTTTGATGATTAATTGAAGAGGTTCACAGCCAGGTACGGATAGTTCACACCTGGAATCCTAGCCTCTTAGAAGGCTGAGATCTGAGGACTGCAGTTCAAGGGCAGCCTGGGCAGGAAAGTCCATGATAATCTATCTTATCCCCAATTAACCACCAGAAAACCAGAAGTGATACTTTGGCTCAAAGTGGTAGGGCACTAGCCTTGGGCAAGAGTTCAGGGTCAGCACCCAAGCCCTGAGTTCAAGCCCCATGAGTAACCAAAAGAAAAAGAAAAGAGGCTCACAGACTTTCATACCTGAGCTGGCTTTGAACCATGATCCTCAGATCTCAGCCTCCTGAGTAGCTAGTATTATAAGCATAAGCACTAGCACGCAGTTCAAATGATATATCTCTAGATAGCAGAGTATTGGCTTACAACTCACCACTTGGCTTTTTTTTTTCTTAAGATACTCTGAGCAGTTCCTGAGCCTTTAGGTTTTAAAACTTAGACTACTAAATCTTTCTCTTTTGATCATTCAAGGTATTGGGGCTCCCAGCCCCAATTTACACTGTTCAGATCCTGGCTGACAGCCAATTCTCAGGTTGTTGTTTTTTTTTTTTTTAATAAATGACGTATGTATAGAACCTAAGACAAATTCAGCCCCTCAGAAAGGGTTATCTGTAGGATTATATTGAAGGTCCCATATATTTCCTCATAAGGGTTGTGAACACCTGGTAAATATTTGTCAGATAGATTAATGGGCTGAAGACCTTTCTAGAGCACAAGTCTGAGGTGGAGTAAGCACTAGTTTATGAAGATAGAGCTACTCCTATTGTGTTGCTACCAACAAGGCCTTGTGAAGACATCCATATTAGCTGACCCGTCTGGAACCATATTTCAGGCTTCTTGATGAGTGTATAGAAGACTTTTACAGAGTTGAGACATATTTCTAACCTCATAGAAGCCATATAGTAAAGTGAGCTCACCTGAGTATTTAGAGAGGAAGCATTCTTGAATGCAATTTTTTTTGTTTGTTTGTTTGGGTCCGGTCGTGGCCTGAACTCTGGGCCTGGGCACTGTCCCTCAGCTCTTCAGCTCAAGGTTAGTGCTTTACCGCTTGAGCCACAGTGCCACTTCCGGCTTTTTTCTTTTTGTTTATGTGGTGCTGAGGAACTGAACCCAGGGCCTCATGGATGCAAGGCAAGCGCTCTACCACTGAGCCACCTTCCCAGCCCTGAATGCAATTTTTTTTGTGCCAGTCCTAGGGCTTGAACTCAGGACCTGGGACACTGTCCCTGAACTTTTATACTCAAGGCTAGTGCTCTACTACTTGAGGCACAGCTCCACTTCTGGCTTTTGGTGGCCAGTTGGAAATAAGAGTCTAACAGAGTTTTGTGCCTGGATTGGCTTCGGATTGCAATCCTCTGATGTCAGCTTCCTGAGTAGCTAGGATTATAGGCATGAGCCACGAATGCCTGGCATTGAATGTAAATGTTTTACACACTGTTACATTTTACACAATTTGCTTTTGTCCAGCACACTGGTCTCTCTCTCTCTTCCACTGTGTGTGCTGCTTTTTCCCCCAATTGAGGGAAAAGAAGCATTAACACCTGTCAGTTAAAAAGTCTGTGAGTTACATATTTTCATAGTCAGCTAGAATTATGATGCTTGTCCCTTGATTTGTGATTTTGGCCTCTGAACTTGCTTCCTGAAGTATCTTCCTCTGAGGGTACTTAACAATAAAGATCAAGAACACCACCTGGTGAATTAACCCAAATAGCCCCTCTGTGTGTGCTGGGAAGGATGCCACATTGACGAGATCATGAAGGCCAGAGGTTGCACATACTCCAAACAGGAGCCCAGAAGTTTCAGCAGATATGCAGTGTGTTCCAAAAGAACACAGGGCAGCCATTGAGTCACAGTGTGTATGCCAGGGCAGTAATTAAAATAAACCTTTACCCATAAAGTCAAAGGTTTTAACACAATTTTTAAATAGATTAAACAATGAGAATATTAAATAGAATGAACAGGGAGTTTAAGATTAACTGCCATGACCAGAGTGCCTGTGAAAAGGAAGCCAGGCAAGCAAGGTGTGTGACCATTAAAATTTTTAAATGTTTTTTTTTTTAATTGTGTAGACACTTCATTGTAAATAATGAAGTGTCTATTGGGCTATTTGCTGTTTCAAAAATGCAGATACCTCTATCAGTAAAGAGAGTTTTAGGTGCCAGGAAGTTGAATAAATTCCCAATTTTAAAGAACAGATTTATATGTCAATCAAATGCAATCTTAGGAGTACTTTCAGTAAGTACCTGGTGTAGAGAGTGTTGGCCAACCTTGACTCTCAAGTGTCACCCTCGCACACCAAGGCCCCTGAGCTATGAGAGCTGGAGCCCAGAAATGCAGGGAAGCCACCTGATGTGGAAGCAGAGGGTTGAACCTTCTGAAGCTGCCATTCTCTGGAGCAGCCAATGAGCAGGGGTGAGAGAGCATCAGCTCTCTAATTGGCTCTCCCTAAGACTGTGACTCATTCAGCAGTGGGCTCTAGAAAAAGTCTGGGGAATGGATGACCCAAAGGAGGGGAAGTACAATTTTACTTTGGAAAGTTCTCAAGAAAAATCAGACAGTGTTGATTTGCCCATACAACTCTGCATAGCTGCTAATTTTCTTGCTGAACTGAACTTTGTTTTGGTTTAGGTCCTGGGCTTGAGCTCAAACCCTAGGTGCTGTCCCTTTTGTGCCAGGCTAATGCTCTACCACTTGAGCCAGAGCTCCACTTCCAGCTTTTTTGTAGTTTATTAGAGTTAAGAGTCTCACAGACTTCCCTGTCAGGGCTGGCTTTGAACTGCAATACTCAGATCTCAGCCTTCTGAGTAGGGAGGATTACAGAGGTGAGCCCTTGGCACCTGGCTGAACTTCTTTTATCTACATGAAACCCCTGAAAAGTCTTGGTGGTGGTTTTTGTTCTATTCCTGGCCCTAATCTCAATGATTAGAACAGGAAAGATGTCTTCTATCTAACCCAAGGACCCAGCAGTGACATCAGTGCCCACTTCCTGCTGTTATGCCCCAGTCCTGGGCCCACAGCAGGGGCAGGCTGCTGACATAACTGGCCTCATTTCTCAGGCTGGTAGTAACCAACAGAGTTTGGTTTTGTTATGACAACTCCTCCTACAGCCAAAACTATTGTTATGGTCCACATGTCATTCCTATTTACCCTAAATAAGGAAAAACAAAAGCTATTCTGGGGTTAGAGCAATGCTTGAGGCTGGGGTTATTTGTAGCACCACCCTGGCATGTTGCCTTTTCACCATAGCTGACTGGTGCTTTTTCCCCCCCTGAAAACTGTGGCAGACCCACAGCCTTCCTTGAAGTCTCTTCACACAGCCTCAGGGCATCAGGATGCATGAGAGATGTTTTGTGTACATTTGAAACAAACAGTTTAGACTTCAGGGGGAAAAGACCATAATTGCATAACATGAACCAGGAGGCAGTGTCCTCTTGAGAGAATATTGCTTTCATGATCCAATTGCGTTTTTCCCTGGGATTTTTCCCCCTCTAATTTCAGACCTCTTTAAGTAAACTGCATGGTAAGATTGAGCGTCCTGAGTTGGAGGATTCTGTTGTGTATTGGTACTGCTAACACTGAGAGATAATGGGAGGGAGGGGGGGAAGAAAGAGAGAGAGAGAGAGAGAGAGAGAGAGAGAGAGAGAGAGAATCACTGAGTGTTCTTGGCATGTTATAATAGTGCCAGTCCCCAGTACTGTAAGAGCTTTAGAGAGCTGCTGTCACCAGTTGGTACTTTGGGGAAAGGAGAATTCAGAAGGACAGCCTGCTGCCCGACTCCCAGAGTGAAGAAGGTGATAGGTGCTCCAAGCTGAGTTGTGCTCTGTGATTTGGATCTATAGGAGAGGCACTCTGTGTTTGAGTCCCTATCTGTCACGTGTGTCGCCTGGGTAAGCACTCTCTCCATTTTTTTTCAACTCTGAAAGCTTCCAGCAGAGATGAGGGAAAGAAGTGTTGTGTTGAGATTTTCAAGTTTCCCTCTTTCTGCCTTGTCTGATTTGATATTTGCTTGTTTAAAAGATTATTGAATGTAATAGAACAAGATGAACTGTCTGACTGCATTCTGCTTGCCTCTGTGTGTGTGTGTGTGTGTGTGAGAGAGAGAGTATGTGAGTGTATGTGAGATGTTAGTGTATGTATGTGAGTATGACATGTATGAAGCCAAAGCCGAGAAATGTAGACTAATCATTGATATATATGTTGCTGTAAACAATTCAAGATGTTCAGCTGGTCTCAGGAATGGAGACTCTATACTTACTCTATGCTTTGTGACACTGCTGGCTTCCTGCTGCCGAGCTCCTGATTTCTGTTGATGGCAGTTGATAATTGGCAGCCACAGTCTGCGGTCGCAGCCACAGCATTTGAGTCTAGCACCTGGGCTGGGTCCTGCTGATACAGGAGAGAGAGAGAGAGAGAGAGAGAGAGAGAGAGAGAGAGAGAGGGAGAGAGAGAGAGAGAGAGACACACACCCCACTCTCACTTGCTCTCCCACACCCCATGCTGGCTATAACTGCAGCTCTGAGCTGCTAGAGAGGAGA
This sequence comes from Dipodomys spectabilis, assembly GCF_019054845.1. Taxonomy (NCBI): domain Eukaryota; kingdom Metazoa; phylum Chordata; class Mammalia; order Rodentia; family Heteromyidae; genus Dipodomys; species Dipodomys spectabilis. Next base: position 4,181,191 of record NW_024870760.1, read on the forward strand.
TTGCCTGAAGCTGAAGGGATGGTTTGAACTGGGGTGGAGGTAGGGCTGTGTCACAATTGGACCCTTCTTCCAAAGGACTCGATTATGTCCAGTGACCAGCTGAACAACAGCACTCTGAAGGAGGCTCAGTTTAAAGACCTCTTCTTTAAAAAAGGTACATCTTACAGAGGCCAGCTATGGGTGGTGCATGCTCTTTGGGGTTGGTGATTGCTTCTCCTTCAGTTTGTTTTGAGGACCGAGTTAAGGAGATGAAAAGTCCTCAAGAAGTTTGTCTGGCTGCAGAGTGGTGTGCCACTCACAGCTTTCAGGAAGAGACTTTTTAGGAACATGTTTGCAGCCTTTTTATCATCTTTGCAGTCTGTAATTAGTTTGTTCCTGTTGGAGATGTTCTACGTAAATACACAGATTTGTTGCTTTTGAGTTTTGTTTTTCAAATGCTCTATACATTAGGCTAAAACCTCCCCCCAGAAGTTCTCTTACTCAGTGATGAATGAGTACTTTTCTATTTCTGGTCACTGAATTGTTGAAAATAGCATTTTAAAGAAAGATCTATTTCTTGGAATGTGGTTGGCTCACTAAATCGTTTCTGAAGTAATCAAGGTAGTAACAGCAGCTATTGGGAACTGGGTTCCCAAAGCTACCGAGCCAGAGCAAGTAAGAGGTAGACAGGCAGGCTGCTGCATGGGAGCATGCTGAAGCTACCACTCCTGATTATGAAGAAGGCGGTGCCTTGCATCTGGGTTTCTTCTGACACTTTCTTAATTTAGGCATGTGGAGGTGGGATGAGGGTGGATTATAAATGAATCCTATAGGGGGATTATGATTTCAGGTATGTATTTTTCCCCATTTATAGCATAGCAGAGGGATAGACTTTTAAGAGGCTTATAATTGCTCTTACTCCTCTGCTATGTTTCCAGAGAGTCTCATCAGTCATGTTTGAGTGGAACATATTAGGTAAATTTCTTTCTAAAAGACCTGGTGAGAAAGTCATGGTGCTGGATGGATGGTTGGGTCTTCAACCTTGTCTCGGCTGGATAGTCTCTCAGAGTCTGCAATCTGGGGACTCCTGAGTTAAGCTCATTGCTGCTGATGATTACCACCCTGCCAACATCAGAGGAGTCACTTGGTTGTGTCTGGACCACACCTGACCTCACATTAATCCCTAGCAATTGTTGTTATCATCCTCCAAACTGTAGGAATATATAAACAGGTAATTTATTGCTACTATGGCCCTCTTTTTCAGTGACTGCTGCCATCTCCTTTGGGTTGGAATAATGGGTAATTGGTGCAAAATGTGAAACCCTTGGCAAAATTTCAACACCACTGAAGTGATTGATAGGATATGGTTGTATATGGGCTACCATTTAAGCAAATTAGGCAAGGGCTTCCTTATCAACTTACATGTGACATGCAACTTGATGCTAGGACACCGTGGATCAAGCAGATCTTACCCAAGGCTCACTGTATGGGGGAAGACAAGATGATAGCACTGACAAGACTGTCAGCCAGCACTGCATTCAAGTGCTCTAAGGAGTGCCGCAATGTCCTGATCCTGTCACTGAAGGATTGCAAAGAAAGGAAAGGAAAACCCACAGGAGGCACCCACTCTGGGTATAGAGTAGGTCTCTCTCTCTCTCTCTCTCTCTCTCTCTCTCTCTCTCTCTTTCCCTTTCTTCCTTCTTTCCCTCCCTTCTTCTTTCCCTCCCTCCCTTCCTCCCTCTCTCTTCCCCTCCCTCCCTTTCTCCTCTCCTCTCCCCTCCCTCCCTCCCTTCCATCCTTCCTTCTTTCCTTCCTTCCTCCCTCCTTCCCTCCCTCCCTCCTTCCTCCCTCTCTTCTGCTCCCTTTTTCCTTTCTTTCTTCCCTCCCTCCCTTCTTCCCTCTCTGTTCCCCTCCCTTCTTCCTTCTGTTCTTCCCTCCCTTCCTTTCCTCTCTACCCTCCCTCCTTCCCTCCCTTCCTTCTTCCCTTCCCTTCTCTTCCCTTTCCTCCCTCTCCCTTTCCTCCCTCCCTTCCTCCCTTCATCCTTTCTCCCTCCTTCCCCCCTCCATTCTTCCCTCTCTCTTCCCCTCCCTTCTTCCTTTCTTCCTTTCTTCCTTTCCCTTCTTCCTTCTTCCCTTTCCTCCCTCCTTCCCTCCCTCACCTACCTTCCTTCCTTCCTTCCTTCCTTCCTTCCTTCCTTCCTTCCTTCCTTCCTTCCTTCCTTCCTTCCTTCCTTCCTGATATTCTGATACTGTTGTGAGGTAAATTGGAGTAGTCAACCAATCTCCAAGGAAAACACAATTTTAAACATATAATCAGTAAAACTATAGTTCTTATTGTTTTGCCCTTCTAAATTTCAAGCTGTGAAGTCATCTCATAACACAGGCTGGATATTCCCTTCAAACATAGTGTTTAATGAGTGTGAATTTTCATTCAACCATTAAGATCTCCCAGAATATTTTTATACTAACAGTTCACAAACCTAAGACAATTATAGTCTAAGTAGATTCCAATTCCTGCCTTCACTTATCTTTCTGTCACCATGGCCTCCTTGTCTCTGTAAGATTCTGGAAAGAATTTACCAGCCTTGAAGAACATTCAGCACTTTAAAAGTATCATGGAGCCATAAATAAAGAGCAAGACACCCCCAGGGCTGTCATCTTATCCCCACGCCTGTCTCTTGCTGAACCAGACAGGGACAGGAAGGAAACGCGGACAGAGTTCACAGTGCAGAAAACAAACAAGGCTAGCAATGTGTTGGTTGGGCCTGTTGCTATGCCTGCGGTGAGGGGGCTGCTGCTGGTGGTGGTTGACAGGGTTTGCTGGAAAAAGGGGCTGCCAGCAGGGTAAGATTCAGCAGCAGGTTGGCAGTGGTCTCAGTGTTCCCAGGTTCCAGCAAGCACGGGAATGAAGTAGAGTGGCTGCGGCTGGTAAGAGTGGGTGCTAAGCAGCTCAGGACCGTGTGCAGGATCTGCAGCCATGTTGAGCCCTGCAGTGTTCCCAAATGTTCAATGTGCCTAGTGAAAGGAAAGACAATGAGGGCCCCACACTTTGCCCCATTCCCCCATGATCAGATCTGCAGGGCCATATGTTACATATGAGAAACTTAAGAAATAAGGCATTTACACACCAGGATTTAAGCAGAGAATGATACATTAATGGAAGAAAGACCAAATGGAAGATGGTGCTAGCCACTCCACGAATAGAAATCAGTGTTATCTTAGGAACCCAAGGTGCTACAACCATACTTCTCCAGAGCTTGTTAAAAATAGGACAGACACTCATGTCTCTAGTATGATTCAGTTCAGTTCCCTATTGAATGATGGAATAGACCAACAGACATCACACAATTCTGTTCCTGTAAGCCTCTACTCTGAAGCTTGGAATTTCTTAGAGATTTTTTTTTATAAAAATAGAGATTTTGTCATTACTGTTGTCATTGCTACTGTTTTGCAATAAGAAAATAAGGCACTATGATGCGTCCCTGTAAACTTTAGATTTTTTAAATAAAATTTCTGGTGTTTAGATGGCAGTGATTCATCTATAGCACTGTGAACTGCAGTTGCATCAAAGGAGGAGAGTGGGGAAAACTGAACTTTGGCCTTAAATCCTTCATTCATGTGGCCTGCTTTTCTGGCATCCTTCTGTTGATATCAGTAGCTATCAGAATCAAGGAACTTGACCAGGGGTCATTTTCAGACCCATACTGAGCACAGAAAACTTTGAAAACCCAAAGCATCTTATTATTTTCTTGGAACACTACTACTCCTGTGAGTCATATAAAGTGTTTCTTCCTTCAAGCTTATTCCAAATTCAGTCTCTCCTTAGCCTCTCCTTTCCAGCCCATCCCCACCATAAGCCCAAACAAGCATTACTCCTTTCTGTGTCTCCCAGGCTCTATGCACCATTGCTGGCCCCCTAGCCCATCACCTAACTCAGGCTGTGAGAAGGGGAATTGCTAACGAGGGTGTGAGGGGAGGGCCTAACCTCGTACAGGAACCCAGGATCTGGAGGTCTTTGTGCTCTTCCCCCCAAATCCTCACTCTATTTCTACAATTTTTCCTTGAGAATTTACTGGATCCTTCCTAGGATGGTATTTGCAACCCTAAGCCGAGTAAAACCTTCATATTCTCCATTTTGTTAATTTTCCATCTCTTGCAACTTACCTGAAAAAGTGGTCTGTTCTCATTGTCAGTTTTGGCTTGAGTTCAAAGCAAGAAGTAGCCACAGGTTTCTACTCTGGTCCCCATTCCTGGAGTCTGTGACATCAGCATGGCGGGATTCAGAAGTCCCACAAGGGACCCTAACACAAAACTAGCAAACTACAAGTCACTTGTTGGGATGGTATGGAGACCTGGACATCCCCTGGGTCTTTCTTGTCTGCAGAAGGATCTCCCTCTCATGCCTGGGCCAAGTTCTATAGTAGAAATGGAGAACTGGCTCTTATCAGGCTGCCATCCTCCCAGAGTGCCAGCTGGAATTACTGAAGGTGGCTTACCTGGCATGCAGCCCCCTGAAGAACATGTTTCTGCTTCCACAAGCACCTGAGTATACTATAACCTCACTCTGCCTTGGTGAGATTTTTTTTTCACCATTGGGTTTGAACTCAGGGCCTTGTACTTGCTAGGCAAACTTCAGCCATATCCCAAATCCTGTTGCTTTGGTTATTTTTGAGATGGGGTATCACATTTATGTCCAAGCTGGCATGACTGCTTGTCATGTAGCTGTATGTTTCCTTTGTAGCTGGGATGACAGGCCCATGCAATCATACCTAGCTTTTTATTAGATAAGCTGGGGTGTTACCAACTTTTTGCCTAGGCTTGTCTTAAATCCAGATCTTCCCAATCTCCTCTTCTCAAATACATACGATTACAGTCATAAGCCACCAAACCCAGCTACTTCATTTAATTTTCAGGTAGATCTGAAGTTTTGCCTAGGCTAGTCTCCAACAGACCACCTACCCATGCCTTCTGAGTAGCTAGAATTACAGGTATATGTCACCACAGACAAGTTATTTGTTGAAATAGAATATTGCTAAGTTCTTGCCTGTGCTAGCCTCAAGGTACAATCCTTCTGATCTATCTCTGCCTCTCAAGTAGCTAAGATTGTAGGCATATAACACTGTGCCTGGATTGGGATTTTCTTTTTTCCCTTTGCATGATGGTTTCACACAGTGACATCCATCTAATCGGCTTTTGAATTGAAAATAAAGTATTCCTTCAGACAATACAGACTATTTTGTGCTATCTCCAGTCAAAAGAATAAAATAGCACAAATAAATATCTAGACATAAAAATGAAACAATAAAAACCTTACAAGAAAAAATATTTTTATCATACTAAAGGAAGTCTCCCCAGAAAATATGGAACTTAGAAGCCATAAAGGGAGAAAACAGTCTTTTGATGGCATGAAAATTTATATAGAGAGAAACTCACAGCCAAGTTAAAAATCATTGCAGTGCCTACAACAAAGATTTGTAGATGTAATATGTAAATACTTCTTATAAACACGAGAAATAAATAAAAAACTACAAATAAACTAACATGAATTAATATGAGTAAAAAAGGATAATACAGATTAGCATAGCCATAGTAAAAAAAAAATCTGAAATTTCCAGCAATTCGAGAAATACAAATTAAAACAAGGTACATCTTTTCATATTTTTTACTGTAAAAATGCTGTACAGAGGGGTTACAGTTACATGAACAAGGTAATGAGTACATTTCCTATTGAGCATTGTTGCCTCTTTATTTTCTCCCTACCATCCCTTCCCTCCCCCCTCCACAACTACCTCCCCCCACTGAAGTTGTAAAGTTCGTTTTCAACATAGTGTTTTGTACATCTCATTGTTACAATGGGTCAACCTGTATCCTTATTTAAGGATTTTGTTTTTTCCCCTCCCCTCCCCAAATTAGAGAAGTGTATATACAAGATGCAGGGCACCACTATCAAATACAGTGAAAATAGGGGTTATACCATGGGGAAGGAACATACAAAGCAACAAAAAACATCACATGGTATACTGTAAATACATTAGAAACAATAGCAAGAAAGAAAAAAGATATTTGTGTCCCTATCTTGGGGTTCATTTCGCTTAACATCATCTTATATGGTCATATGTATATGGCTTTTGGCCTTTTCTGCTTGTCCTACACATGTACTAGTTATTGCAAATAAGGGAAACCATGGGACCTATGTTTCTTTGGGCCTGGCTTACTTCACTTTGTGTAATTTTTTCAAAGTCTTTCCATTTCTGAACAAATGGGGCAATGTCATTCTTTCTAATGGAAGCATAGAATTCCATTGTATATCTCTATCTATCTATCTATCTATCTATCTATCTATCTATCTATCTATCTATCTATCTATCACATTTTCTTGATTCATTCATCTACTGAGGGGCATCACTTCTCTGAAGAGGAAGGAAGAAAGGCCAATAGACACATGAATAAATGCTCAACCTCTCTAGCCATAAAAGAAATGCAAATCAAAACAACATTGAGATACCACCTCACCCAATTAGAATGGCTATAATCAAGAACTCTAATAACAACAGATGCTGGAGAGGATGTGGACTCTTGACATGGAATTTTACTTTTAAGGGATCTTTCCTACAGTTACACTGACAAATGTCTGCCAACACAACATACTCATGTTCTTTCATATGTATACTCTTTCACTCTCTGTCTGTCCACACACTTTAAATCACTTAAAAAAATAAAAATCAACAAGCCACCTGAGCTGCCACCAGGTAGAGAATGTATGTTGTTATAGATAGCTGCCACAGAGAACAAGAACAGTTTATATGTATTGTTTAAAGAAGTTTATCATGTTCTAAGAGGAAAAACGAACCATTTATTTGCATAATGGGTCCACTAATTAGGAAGAAGGCCCAGGATGGGGTATACCTCACAAGTAGAGCACTTGCCCATCACACATGAGCCTGAGGTAGAGGAATCAGGGAAGCTGCAGGGCTTGCAAGCAACTGCACACTGTATACGATTTCATCTATAATGCTTGTAGTTCAAGAAGTTTTCGTTTTTTTATAATAACCCTTTCAGATGAAATTTAATGATATAAAAATGCCCACAGAACTATGAAAATACAACTTGATTTGCTTTGCTACACACACTCCTCTACATTGCCCTCCGTATTTAGGAAAGGATGGCCTAGAAAGACATCCAAGTGAAAAGTTGACCCACAAGAGCAGGGCCCTTCCCTGTGCCATGGCTTTCATTCCTCTCCATGTTTGTAAAGCAATGAAGCCTCTTGAGAAAAGGAAACTGGTAAATCTGGGGCACACTTTAACCTGAACAGTAATTTATGAATACTCTGTAAAATAAAAACAAGGATTTGTAAAAGTAGGCATTATCTAGGACTCAGTCTTCATCACTACGCTGACTGCCTGAACAGAATGACCTCCTTGCCTTCCTCAATTTCTTCACTGAGCCACTCACTCCTGGCATCAATCCTCAGGGCTCCCCAGAGATGGCCTTGTCTTCTCCCAGTGAAGGCCTCTGTCTTATCAGCAGTGGTTTACTCACAGAGGGCAGTTTTGGGGCCATGGGTACATGAACCTTCTCTGGATCTGGGTAAACACCTGAGTCATTTTTCTTATTACTGGAACTACTTAACTACCTGCCAGGCACTACCCAGTACTAGGCTATGAACAATAAAATTAAATAATAGCAGGTTCATGATCATGTCTCATGAAGAACAGACTGGAAAGGCACAGTTTAGTTTTATCTGGTATCCAAAAATGATGAAATGGAGCTCCAGATTATTGACTTGGGAGGTATATGACATGGTACCAGGGGCCTGGGTTCTGGAGAGAGCCAAGAGATCTCAGGCCCACAAAGGTCAGGTAAAAGGAAAGGAGACCGGAAGGTAGTGTTTCTGGGTTAGTAATCACCTCCCATTTGTCAAAGTGCTTGATAATTGAGGTCACATTTGAACTTGCTCTCGGACTGTCAGCAGTTTCTGCCATGCCCAGCAGGCCCCCACCAGGAAATTTTAGGGGTATATGAATTTTATGTCTCCCTTTGCCATTTTTCTCTATAGGAAATAGATTCTTAGATAAGCTTCTGGGGGTCAAGGCGCACTAAAGGTCCTGTTGTCAGCCATTAGGTCTTAGGGGACATCCAAAGGAATGGCAGCTCCTAGGGTGTGGAGCCCCATGCCAGATCTTGCTGACTGTCATTTAGAGAGGTCATATTTCCCTTGGGACTTTTTCTGCCATCTAGGGTGAGAAGTTCAGTTTTCTCACCCTTTTGTACCTAGACCTTGGTGCTTTTGAAAAAAAAAAATTTTTTTGAAGATGGTGGAACCTTTGAGAAATAGAGCCTAATAGAAGTTAGGTATGGCCTTAGAGGGAATACTAGAGTACCAGCCTCTCTCTGTCTCTGTCTCTGTCTCTCTCACCCTTCCCTCCTTTTCCCTCTTCGTTTCTCCCTCCCTCCTCCCTCTCTTCCCCCTTCCTCTCTCTCTCTCTCTTTCTTCCTCCTCCTCTCTCTCTCTTCCTGGTACTGGTGTTTGGACTCGGTATTCTGTTTGCTGAGTAGGCTCTCTACCTCTCTAGAGCCACTACGCCCTTTTTGATGTAGTTATTTTTCAGATAGGCTCATGTGCTTTTGCCCAGGTCAGCCTGGACTGAAATACTTCGTATGCTTCTAACATCGCTAGAATTACTCCCTATGCTTCTCCTATAGCTTCTCACATAGTCCTTTGTAAAATCCCCCAGTCTGGGGCTGGGAAGCCCAGTTAGACACCAACCTTGCAACTCAGCTCTTTTCTTCTCTAAAATGGGACCACAGTTTCTATCTCCTTTGTCCTTTGGGGAGCAGATGTGTACAGTAGCCTTGGCTTCCTGGTAGCTTTGATAGTGACAGTGCCCGGAAGTTTGTGCAGAGGAACCAGTGGTTCATGTACTTTCCACTTCCCTTGCAGCGGAGCTGGAATTTGCCCAGATCATCATCATCATCGTGGTGGTCACGGTGATGGTTGTGGTCATCGTCTGCCTTCTGAATCACTACAAGGTCTCCACACGGTCCTTCATCAACCGCCAGAGCCAGGGCAGGAGACAGGAGGACGGACTACAGCCGGTGAGTGTGGGCCACCCTGTGTGCTGTCAGAGAGATGTGTTAAGGGCCAGTAGGCCAGGCAGCCTTTTGCATCAACCCACTGCAGTTCAGAGTTTCTGAGGACTTCTTGCTGATGGTTACCTTACAGAAAAGCAAGTGTTCATCCCAATGAATTCTCACCCACTGAACACAGCCATGTGGCCTGCACCCAGTCAAGAGACATAATAGACAGAAAACCACTCCCACCCGTTCCTTGCTGAGCAGTCTCTCCGTCTGCAAGGGTCTCCACTGCCACTGCCTAGACAATGGCCATCAACTCACGTTAATGTTGTTGGTTGCTGACCCTTCCATGGATGGGTCAGGTGATAGGAGCACTGTCATGCCTGGCTTTGCTTACTGAAAAGTAGGTTGTTAGGTAATAACCTTTTTTAAGACCTGGAGACATGCTGGAGGTAATGACAAGCTAATGGTACATTCCTGTCACCACATGCTGGGGCAGGGCTTGGGGTCAGCTGGAGGGGGCAGTAGGCCGGTGCGGAGAGTCACCTCTTTGGTTTACTGGTTCCATCATTTTTCTCACACAGTCGTGTTGCAGGCTTGTCACCACAGGCATCCTGGTACCCACAGGGCTACCCATCTGGCATTGCTCGTGCTCTAAAGCCCTGAGATCTGTTGATAGTTGCACAAGGATAGCTTGTTGTTTGAAAGACCAAATTCTCCCAAAGTTATGAGAACTCTGAAAGCATCTAGGCTTTTCCACTCAGGGTTTTTTTTTTAAAAATAGGTTTCTTGCCCTAAACTGTCTTCCTTTCCTGGTAAAACAGTGCTGTCCAGCTGCACTGCCCTGGAATCAACCCTAGAGACCAGTGGCTGCGAGAACCCTGCTGTCCTGAGCCCATTTCAGTCTGAGGTTCTGAGGGCTTTCTCTGGGGTTTTGGAATGTGTATTAAGGCAAAGTATGAGTTCTCAGTATCCGTGGTAGGCACAGAAAGCAGTTCTCAGTCCTCAGCACATGCGGTTTGCTGTGCAACAGAACTGTGTTTTATGGAAGGGGAACAGGGCCGCTTGAGGAATCCCTCCCCCCTGACTTAGAGAGACTTTCCTGGGTGTGTGGTGGGGCTGTTGCAGGGACATCTGGAGAGACAGTTGGTCAAGGGCCATTGGAGCCTCTCAGTGCCCGGGGAGCCAGTGGCTTGGCCATCCCCATGGCTGAGCATAAGACATGTTTGTGCATTCAGAGACCACGACAAGGAGAAGGAAAGGTGGATGCCACTCTGCACTTTCTCACTGACAGTGTGGGCTGGATGGGGCAGAGACAGCATTCCCCCCCTACACAATTGCCTTCCTGTATCCTGCACTCTCCTGTCCATCAGTCCATCTGGCCCTGTTTGATTGCTCTCTTCACACTCCAGTGGGGTTCCAGCCGTGTCACCCACAGGCAGTGTCACAGGCAGTCTGTATCCATAAGGACTCCCTACACCCTCACTCCGTGAAAGTTCTCATGGCCTGACACCTGGGTATCATTGCACGCAGAAAGTTCTGGTTTTGACAGAGAGAAGAAAATCTTCCAAAGTTTTTCTGAGTTTAAAGCAAGGACAAGGGGGAAATACGTCACCGCAGCAGGTTCAGAAACATATAAGGATTCGCCATCTCTGCTGATGGCAGAGGGCTGTGTACACTCTCCAGACCTTAAGTTGACATGGTACAACTTTCCCGCACTGCCACCAAAACTGGCTTTTCCACAAGGTACAGGCCATGAATTTACCTGTGTGTCCCATTTCACACTTTCTGTCAGGAGCTTCAAAATGCTGAGGTCCCCGCATGGAGCAATAGACTTTTCTAGTCCCCTTCCTGTTCTTCCTTTCAGCCAGGCAGGGGAAGAGGTGGTGTCTGTCTTCTGCTTTTCAAGATCCAGGTGGCTCGATCCTCATTCATCCATGTACAGCTGGCCCTACTTGCTGTCACTGTCCTTTGTTGTATGTCCTGACGCAGTCACAATCCTGCCAACCGAAGCCCAGCAGGAAGACAAGGTTAAGGGATGAGAGCAAACCTCTTACTCGTTCTCATTTGGAAGGGCTCTTGGATTTTGTTTGATGGTAGAGTCCTGTGATGCCCTGTGTAAGAGCAGGAGGGCCACAGGGCAGGAGTTACTAGAAATCAAGATGATTAAATGGCTTTCGCAGCCTTCAGGGCCACATATTGAGCAGCAAAGGAAGTCAGTCAGTAGCTGGTGAGCTGTGTTCGTGGGGGTCCTTATTGCTGGACTAGACCCTGTCCACAGGTATTTGGAAGTGGTACCCTGGGAGCTGGGTCTGGCATCGAGTTGGGCATGTGGAGAGGCCGCTGCATGCAGCATGGTCTTTCATTCCTGCCTCACAGCTCTTCCAATGCTTCCTAAAAACCCAAGGCACATTTCTACTCTACAGCCGAGGGATGCTTTCAGTTTCATCTGTTCTTCTTAAGACTACTAGCCCAATTTGAAGTTCCCAGAAAGAGAAAGAAAGCTGATAAGGAAGAAATAACCCTTACTTCTCCCTGCCTCTGGTCCCCCGAGGACCCTCACAGAAGTCCTCCTCCCTATATTGTGTTGAAAAATGTCCACTCGCTTAGCCCATATGTGGCATGCAGCTAGTTTCTTTATACCTGAGGTTCTCAACCAGGGGTAATTTTACTTCCCGAGGGCACCTGACAGTGACTGGAGGAGAGGTCACCACTGGGGATGGTGGTGCTGTGGAGACAGTGTAGGCATCCTCCAGTGCACAGGACAGCCCTCACAGCAAAGGAACCCAAATGTGAGTTGTGCCGAGGTGGAAATCCAGGGCACATCACGAATGCAGGAAGATGACTGGGACATGAATACAGCTCATCTGCTGGCTCTGAGGCATCCACAGAAAGAAGAGCACACATCCTGGCAGCACAGGGACTGAGGCTGCTTTAGGTCTCTGACTTATGGACAGTTTCCCAGTGTTTCAATCCAGGATGCCTCTGTGCATCTTGGTATTCACTAGACATCTTCCAGAGCCTAGACAGTGAGGTAAGGAAGAAATAGCTGCCATCTTCTATCCTGCCTGGTGGAGGCAGAGCCCCCCCCCCACTGCCATTCTCTTGATCTTCCTGAAGGGTATGTCTCACAAATACTACCATGTCAGGAAATGGGCTGCAGGAAATATTTGGGGTAGGTAAGAGGACCCACTGTTTCCTCCACCCTCGTGCCCAGCCAGAGCAGTTGTATTTCCAGGTTGTCCACTTTATCATCCCAAGGAGATAGCAGGAGTTGAGTAATTACAGTGTGGTACAGAGGGCTTGTATCCCACTAACCAAGTGTGTCAGGCCCCAGCTTCCCAGCTGCCCCTGGTGGTGGGGGCAGTGTGATGGCTGGTGAGGATATATGTGTACCTTGTGCTGCTGTCATGTGGTTTAATTTCTGACAGAACCCTTATGAACCCCCTGAAGAGCCTCTGTTTAGCCAGCATCTAAATCTCAGGCTAGCCGTCCTCAGGGGCCAGCAGCGAGTAGCTCCCTGCTACTTGGCAGCATGTGGGCTCAATGCAAGTAGCAGGGGAAGGGGGGAAAATGGGTTTGGTCAATCACCACCCTGAGCCTGTGCAATACAGGGAAGGCCTCACCGGTAGGAACCTCGGGTCATTTTGTTGTTCCCTCATGCAAGGCCTCTGCAATCTGTTAGTAGGAGCTATACTTATTTCTCACTGGTTGAGGAAATTCCCCACCCATGTGAGCTGACCCTTCTCATTAATGGCCTTTCTACTTCTGCCATAAAGGAAAGCCAGGCTGAGGGTAATGAAACAGGATCGTAGTAGCGCTGACTGTACCTGGTCCTTAGGGAAAGTCCTCTAAAGCACGGTGATGGGCCAGCAGCTTCCCCCACTCCCTCACGGGTCCTTCCTGTGTGAGCACCCAGCACAGCACAGCACTGGGCTCTGCTACCCTCACAGGTAGAAGCACACCCTCACTCCCTCCACCAGCACCCTTGTATGTCATTGGCTTCTGCTTCCTGGTTCCTCACTCTTCCACACCATGTGTGTTGGAAGAATGTGAAAAGTACTGTGACCTGAGGCCAATTGGCCTCCAGCCTTTCTCCCACCCCATGTCACTGAGATTTGTGTGTTCAAGGGCAGCCTGGGGATGGGGTGATAGTCACCAAGGAGTGCATGGAATCAGCCATTTCTATGTGAAAATGAAAAGGACCAACCCATGCTTACGTTAAGTCACACAAAAGTAGAAGCTTAAATGATGGCCAGCAGTTGTAGATGGATGGGGCTGTGATATGAGCTTGATCTGTCTTTCTTAAGGTAGCCTTAGAGTGCTTCTCAAAGTCTAAATTACATGATTTCAGAGTTATGAGGGGTCTAGATGTCTTTTTGTGATGTAGACTGCTGACTAATAGGGAAATGATCATGGGGCCCCGTGTTCTGAGCTAACTCTGAGAGGTATTTGCCTGAATTGCTGGAGCCTGGCTAGCAGTAACCTAGCCCGCAGCATCCAGCAACCCTGTCTGGACACCCCAGGGTGTGGGCAACTGCCAGCCACTGGGGAATGAAAAATGGGAGAGACGGGCTTTTACCGATTTGGAGCCATATATAGTTGTGGCTATTGAGCTTTATTATTTTTTTTAACCATAAAATAGCAGTTTTGATTAAAAAACAACAACAACAAAAGACGTCACACCAGGGATTTCTTCCTGACTAGCTTCTACAGGGATTAAGTCAAATGTCAAAATCCAGGTGACTGCATGTCTCCATGGAGTTTACTGCAGCTCAAGCCTGACACCAGAAAGGAGGTGGATTGTTTCTTTGTCCCCCAGCTGGTAGAAAAAAATGACCAGGTGCTGCTGATGCAGAACCTTCTGCTCCTTAGACATAACTGGAGTACTGTGGTATGGGGCAGGTCTTCCCCCAAAGACTGCCCGGCACAAATTACAGATATCACCTTGGAACATGGCCCATGCATATGGTTTGTCCCACAGCATTTCTGACAAAATTTGCTTCAACTTTTAAAAACTGGGAGGTGTCACTTAAATTGGGAATTTACATGGCTGAGGGGTTTAGCTCAGTGGTAGAGTACTTGCTTAGCACGTTTGAGGCCAAGAGTTCTATTCTCAGTACTACAAAGAGAAAAGATTTTACATTTTCTGCAGCATATGAAACCACCCTGGTGTTCGTTCTGGCCTCTCTCCTCAGGCTGGGCGGTAATAAAGCAGCCACACTGGACCTGGGCTTGCCGCTAGCTATAGCCTCATCTCTGCGTGTGGACCCTTGCTATTGCGACATGGCATTGCCACTTGCCGTTTTTCATCATGGTAGTTCTTTGACACTCATGCCTTAACTGCAATAGACAAAGAAGGCCTCTGGTTTCCAGAAAGATGACTGAGAATGTCACTGTAGAAACACACACCATCCCTGCTAGTTTAGGAGTGCAGTCGTGTGTCTGAGTCAACAAGGTGCAGCAGGTCTTGCACCCGGCCTGGCAGGGTCACTTGTAGCCCCTGCTGTCTGTCCTCTCCCTAGGTCAGGTCCTGCGGCTAGAATCTGTGGCTGAGATGGAAGGCTGGCCACCTTCAGCTCACCAGGATCCTCTGAAAAGTGCTAGGGCTCAGAACTTACCTGAGGAGGGCCTCCCTGGGGACAGCACATGTGTGTGGGGGGGGGAGGGAGACATACTTTCCTCACCTGAATGGAGACCCTCTCTGGCCCTCTCCAAGCAGCAGCTCCAAGCCCGGCTGTGGGTTGCCAGAAGCCTACAGTAAAGGGCACAGGGAGTGGAGGGTCGCCACACTCGTTTCTGCTGTGGTGAAAGCCTGCCTGCCTTGTCTCACTTCTACCTACTTGAGATTCTGCTGAGAAAAACATGTATCCAATGATGGAAATAAACTACTTTCAGCAAGGTTACAAAATAAGAAGTACGCTGGACATCCATGTTCATTGCTGTACTGTTCGCACATTACCAAGTTATGGAAACAGCCCACGTGCCCTACAATAGATGAGTGGATCCCAAAAAACGTAGTGCCAAAACACAGTAGAATTTTACACAGCCATTAGAATGGGTAATACTATGTTATTTGCAGGGAAATGGAGAGGAACTAGAACAAATCATGTTCAGTGAAAGAAGCCAAGCTCAGAGAGACAAACAGTGCATGTTTTCTCTCACATGTAGAAGCTAGATCTAAAATACACGGATAAATTATACAGGACTCTAAGCATTCACACACAGTGAGACCAAAAGAAGCTATTTAGGAGAGGAACACAAAGGTAGAAGCCTATGTTCCTCTGATCGCATAAAATAATATCAAAATGAAAAATAAAAAATAAAAGCCTAAAGAGCCACTGGTGATGCTGTTGCCAAAGCCTTGTTAAGATTGCCGCAGGCTTTATGTGGCTGGGATAAAAGGTGGAAGTGAGGTAGATCGTGCTGCATCACAAGACCAGTCACATTTGATGTGGATGTGGTTCAGAACCAGTTCTCCACTATTTTATTGGCTACAGAAACTGCTAACAGCCAGGCAGGCCATCACCTAACTGGAACCTTCCAGCACTGGTTTCCTACTTATCCAGCCACAGTTTCTTTCTCTGACAGAGCAGATGAGGGCTTTTACATAATTGAGCTGCCATGTTAATCTTTGAAAAAGCCTTACTCTTTGGAATATCCATTTGAAAGAGTAGAAAGTAGATCACTTAACAGTCTCCCTTCAGGTCTGAGAAATGGGAGGCCAAGTTGCTAGGCAACTTAGTAAGGATGTTGGACCTTCACTTGTACACCAGACTTCCATCTGAAGAAAAGTAGACAGACCTTTTTAGCAGACAAGTTTGTCTTTAAAACAATGCGAGCAGCTCAGTCCTCCTAGTGTACCATTGCTCAGGACGATTACAACTTTTTTTATGTCAAGGAGAACCTTTTTTGGCACTGGAGCTTGTGATATCACTTGGCTTTTTCTACTAATGGCTGTTGTGTGTGCCTACACGTCCAGCTTTTTGCTGGTTAATTGGAAATAAGAGTCTTCAGGGATTTGTCTGCTCAAGTTGGCTCTCGTTGGTTCTCAGAGCTCAACCTCCTGAGTAGCTAGGGGGTAGCATGAGCCACTGGCACCCAGCAAGTGAATCATTTTTTTCTATTTAATTTTGATTTCTCCATGATGGCAAGTCTTTTTCCTGAGGATAAAATTGGAATTTAGAATTAAATTTCGTGAACAGAATAAATGATGAAAGCTAAATGATAGCATGTTGATGCTAAGCCAGGTAAGAGTCAATCAGAAAGACTAATACCTGAGTCATAAGCTGATGTTGTAGAAAGGTCAGAAAGGACCATAGCAAACCTGCTGCCTCTAGAACGAGGTATAGACAAGGAATCCTGGGCTTTGAATTAAAATTTCCATAATGACAATGAATGTGTTCATTTCTCAAACGGAAAAGATTGTCAGGCCTAAGAGAGTGTCTCATTGGTAAGAATGCTTACCTTGTGTGCATATGGCTATAGCTTTGACTCCCAACACAGTAAAAAGAATAAACTAAAAAACCAAAACACATTTCCCATTGCTAGACATGGTAACACATGCTTATAATTCTAGCACTTGTGAGGCAAGGCAGGAGAATTCAAGTTCAATATCAGCCTGAGCTACAAAGTGAGTTCCAGTTCAGCCTGTGTTACATAGCATGACCCTACCTCAAAAACATCTTGTGAGGGCTGGGAAGGTGGCTCAGTGGTAGAGTGCTTGCGTTGCATGCATGAGGCTCTGGGTTTGATTCCTCAGCACCACATAAGCAGAAAAAGCCAGAAGTGGCACTGTGGCTCAAGTGGTAGAGTGCTAGCCTTGAGCTGAAGAGCTGAGGGACAGCGCCCAGGCCCAGAGTTCAGGCCCCACAACTGACAAAAAAAAAAAAAAAGAAAGAAAAAAAAAAATCTTGTTTCCATAAGTGTAATATATGGATGGTGAAGGAAACTTGAGTGATGTTCTGAGCATGTGGGGATCCCAGGAAAACTCATTTGACAATGGTTTATATTGTGACAAAAAGGTGTGTAAGTGATCATTTTAAATATGATTTATGAAAAATATTATAAGCAAATATATAGCAAACGTTTAAATATACAAGGCACTAATAGAGGTTGGAGGCGTGGCTCAGCTGGTAGAGCACCAGCCAGCTAGTGACGTGTCAGGTATGTCAGGCACTGAGTTCAAGTACTATGTCAGATTTCCCCCCACCCCCCCCCACACAAAAACACACATTAAAAATCTAATGGTAAAGTTTGGGTTTTACTTCATTACTGTGGTTTATTCTGAGAAATTTAAAAGTTCTCTAAGTTATAGTAATTCTAGAAATCTGTGTAGCCCTTACTGGGGAAACTCCCTGGGGCTTGAGTCCCTTCCAGCCCTGTGACCTTAGGTGAAGCATTTGCCTCTGTACCTCAGCTTCTGCTGCTCATTCCATTCACTGAGGTGACTGGTTAGGGGCAGGATCCTGTCTACCTAGGCTGATAGTTCTGTTCACATTCCATGTTGTCCTGCTTTCTCATTCCTGGGCTGGCTTTTCTTAAAGCCTAATTGCTCAATCCCCTCCTCTCCCCCTCCCCACCCAAACTCCCCCCCCCCCAAAAAAAAAAACAAGAAAAAAACTAGGAGAGGCACTGGGTAGTATTTTTCTTCTCAAATCTGTTGTATTGTTCTAGAAATAGAAAAGATTCTCTTTTGTTCCTTCCCATTAGACCTTCTTGGATGACTTGTCTTTTCTCTGAAGGGACATGCCCTAGATTGAGAGGAGTGAGAAAGGAAATGTTGGATCTTAAGAAGAAATCCATTGGCGGATTCCCAAGGAAGGATAAAGAATAAAGGAGGAAATGCTGCAGGGAGCACATAGCCATGTAGCGGGATTGGCTTTACATCCAAGCTGTTACTGCCATCTAGAGTGAAAGGACAGTAATAGTATATATATCTAAAAAAAAATGTTTGGATGACGGAAAAGCAGGACCACAAAACGAAAAAAAAAAAAAAAGAGGAAAGGGGAGATAATTTGATTTTTATCAGAAGGGTAAGGTGTTGCTAAATATCTAAAGATGTATAGTTGAAATTCTCACCATCAAACAAGGAGAAAAACAGATTTGCACTTATTTTGAGGTCATTTACTGGGAGGAGCCCTTAAGAGAAGTTGGAATATCCAGGAATGTTTTACCACACATGGGCCTAGAGCAAGTAACATGCCTTGTTTGGGCTTCAATTTCTTCCTGTCTAAAATGAGAATAACTGGCTTAGATCAAAGGCCTTCAAACTGTGATTATGTAGAACAGTAAGAAACCAATTTAGACTACAATGTATAGTCCTCTTATATATAACTAAAGCAGAAATTCCATGAGACAAACTTCCAGACAATATACTCAAGTCATTTCTGTTCTGTGTAATTTGTAAAGCTGGCTGTACCTATCCAATTTGATTTTCCAGCTAAGATGTTGAAAAACAGTTTGAAAAACACCGTAGTAAGTGTTCTTTGGACTCCAAGCCCTGAATCTGAACATTCCTGTGATCCTCTGTGTATGATAGAGAATTTAGTTGAAAGCATAGGCCTAAGGAAGTTGAGGGTATGGGGACCCTTATGCATGCCCACAGGGCTCGTAGATGCAAGACAGTAGGCTCTAGGCCATAGCTACAATGAAATTCCTAGTAAGTTAGAGTTGTAGGCTAATCTCTCTAAATACAAGGCTTTCTATTGTTTGTATAAAAATTATCCAAGAGATACAGAAATGAGAGGACTATGAATAATTCTATACCAGCAAATTAGAATAGACATTCTTAAAAAACACTCTACTAAAAGTGATTCATGAAGAAAGAGAAAATTTGGATAGATTCATAAATAGCAAGTAGATTGAACAAATGAACAAAAGTCTCCTAACAAAGTCAGGCACAGTTTTTACATACCTGGAATTCTAATTACTCAGAAGGCCAAGATCTGGAGGATTGTGATTTGAAGCCAGGTGGGGCAGAAAAGCCTGCAAGACCCCATCTCCAAGATAACCAACAGAAAGCTGGATTAAATGTGTGGCTCAAGTGATGGAGCACCTATAAGAAAACAAGACAAGGGATAGCATGAGGCCTGAATTTAAGCCCTGGTAACATCAAAAGAAAAACATAAAAACCAACCAAAAAACCCATAGACTTGATGGCTTCAAAGCAAATCCTATCAAACATCTAAAGAACCAACACAAATCCATCTAATTGTCTTTGAAAAATTGAAGATGGAGGAGCACTTCATAACTATTCTATAAGGCAGCATTCCCTATACCAAAGCTGGCCTTTTAGATAAAAAAGAAAAAGAAAATCACAATGAGTATCCTTATGAAGTAAGCAAACTCAACAAAATACTGGCAATTAACAAAATGATAGCAATTAACTTTTAGCAAACTGAATTCAGCAAAAGAATTGTATACTGTTACCAAATGGAATTTATGCAAGGATTTGCAAGGATAGTTCAGCATAGGAAAATTTAACAAAGTCACACACCACATTAGCAGAATGAAAGAGGAAAATTATTTGTATGACCATTTCAATTGATACAAAGAAAGCATTTGACAAGCTTCATCATCTTTTCATGATAATAATACTCATCAACAAAAACAAAAAGGATAGGAGGAAGCTATGAAGTCCATCTATGAAAACACACAGTTAACATTATAATAATAGTAGCGTTCTACAAGCTTCTTATCTAAGTTGACAAGTCAAGGGTGCCTGATTTTGCCACTTGTATTTAACATAATATTTGTTAAAGGTTTTAACCAGAGCAATTAGGCAAAAGAAATAAAATGCATTCCAATTGAAAAGAATGAAATGAAATTTTATCTGTTAGCAGATGATATGATCTATATGTAGAAAATTCTGAAGATTCCACTAAAGCAGGAACCTTTTAGAACTAGTAGATGAATTTAGGAAAATAGCAGGATACAAAATCAACATGCAAAAAATCATTGCATCTATTTACATTAACAATGCCCTTAAAAATTCAGAAATAATTCCATTTATAATAGCTTCAAAAAGAATAAAATGCTTAGAAATGAAATTGGTGGAGGAAGTTAAAGATTTAGGCACTGGAAACTATAAAGTGTTACTGAGAAATCAAAGAATACACAAAGATCTCATTGATGAGATCTTAATATTGCCATCTAAATATTAAGATGTTGATCACTACTACCCCCAGACATCTACAACTTAATAATACTTTTTGCAGAAATAGGAAAAGCCATCCTAAAATTCATAAATTAGGGACTCCCAAATATCACAAATAATTTCAAAAAAGAACAACATAGTTGGAAGATCTTATAATTCCTAATTTTAAGACTTATTACAAAGCTAATAGTAATTAAAACAGTAGGTACTGCCATGAAAGGAAGCATACAGATCAATGGAATAGAATGTATAGCTCAGATATCATCCCTCACAGGTATGGTCAAGGGATTTTCAGTGAGAGTACCAAGACGACATTATCTGGAAAGAATAGTCAGAAGGAAAGACAAAAATATCAATGATGAATCTAGCCATGAAAGAATGGTACCAACCCTTATCTCAAAATGGAAAAAAATATAAGTATGAGGTAAAGATGAGAGCTGAAATGATAAAATCCTCTTTTAGTTTGGCTGCTGTAACAAAATACTGTAGACTGATTGACATTAAAAAAATACTTTTCATGTTCTGTAAGCTGGAAATCAGAGCTCCACTCAGTACTGCAGATTGTCAGGCTCTCGTGGAGTGAGAACTTGCTAGCTCTCTGGCCACTTTTATGATGAAGACTCCATCCCCAAATCAACTCCCAAAGGCCCACCTCCAGGGAATAACTTATTAATTGTAGTTACTGGTATAGTAACGATGGCAATTAATTTGTTTTTTTTTATTTTTTTTTATTCCCCTCTGAGCCTTAGCTAGTACCTTGTTCTTTCTAGAAACAATGAATTGTCTGTTTCTGTACATGTGAAGAATTTACTGCTTCATGGCAGAACACTTGCCTAGTATTCATGAGGCCCTGGGTTTGATCCCAAGCTTTGCATATCTGTTTTTCTGATAGATTATGATGCTTTTAAGACAGAATCTGACTCATTTTTTCTACATTAGATGGCAATTAATTTGTATTGGTCAATAAATAAATGGTAGTAGTTGAGGGAAGCATGTAGGCACAGTGTATAAGGATGAGAAAAGAAGGTCGAAATTATGATTACAACTCTGCAGAGTTAGTCTATGCAGCACTGGTCACCAAACACTGGAATAGCATTTGAGAAAACTGTTCTAGCCAGTGTACTAGGGAATACTTCTACTGGCAACATTGGGGAAACTGAGGATCCTGAGTTCCGGGCCAGACTGGACAATATAGCCATAACCTGTATTGAAAAAACAAAAGTAAACTAACAAAAACAACCACCACAACAAAAACTGGTCAAGAATTAGAGTGATTGAATTCTGGGTACATTTCTGCTATTTTAGGATTTTTATTTTGCTGCTCCATTATTCCTGCAAAAATAAAAGCTACAAGTTGAGGGAATTATAAGCTTCAGGCCATCTGTGGGCAAATGTGCAATAACGTCCCAGAGCAGGAGTGGCCTGAATTCCTCTTCCCTCATGATGCCTCCTGCACTTGCTCCAGGGTTTGCTTGCAGGCTTTGTTGACCTCAGTGCACGACACTTATTTTCACTCACGCTAGCAAAATGTATAGCATAGAATGTGGACTTACTTAGTCCAACAGGAACAGATGGGTCCTGGACATTCCATGGGACACACATGTGCCCGGGTCCAGGGCTCAGCTTGGTCATGACAGTACCCTGAGGAGGGCTGCAGGTAGCACATGCCCAGGAGAGGTATCTGTACCTGTTGTGGGAATGCAGGAGCTGTCTATGAGACATGGTGAGAATGACTGCTGGCAGTGCCACAAGAAATGCAGTGCCTGCCAGCCGCCTGTCCTGTCCTGACGGCTGCAGAGCCGCGCGAGCCTGGGAGAAGAGCGACTATCATGGCTCAGCTCTCAGGCCTGCGCTTGTGTAGCTATTGTACCCAAGCAGTGCCATCATATAGCAAGATTCCATACAAAGGAAAGAATTTGGTTACTTATTTAGCAAGTTAAATTTACCCTGGATTACCTTGTATCACCAAGAGTGAGGCCTGGAGCAACCCAAGCACAGTCCACTCCCAACAGGGGACCCAGCCCAGGCCTCCATGTAGTTCACCTCCCCTAGCAGGGCTATTGTGAGTCACCAGGAGCATGCAGGCATGGACTGTTGTCCGTTTTAGGCATACACATAAGGTTGGAGTGAGTCTGATGAACATGCTAGCATGGCATCCAGACAGTCATGGGCTGGAAGATCTGACTTGGGAGTGGTAGGCAGAGGCAGGAGAGAACCAGGTGACCAGGACTCATGGGGAGGGAGAAGGCTCAGGAGCCCATGAAGTGCAGCAGCTGAGGCTCTGGTCTGGAAGTTCTTTGTGCTGAGGCCATGGGGAGGGTGAGCTGGGCTACGGAGGGCTCTGAGGACTCTGCTATGGCACCAGAAGGCAGATCCAGCTCCCACTGAAGCAAGACCCAGGAGATGTGACACCAGGTAGTGATGGTACCAGAATTGACCAGACAGAGCAGGGCTGTGGAAAGCATGAGCAGTTCGAGTGTGCAGAAGGTGGATATGTAGCTTACCTACGCATTTTGACAATGGGGCTAGTCATTGAGCCGGTTGTTGCCATTTTCAGACAATGCAGACTCTTATTTCTGGGTGGCTGTGCTGTTGAGTCATTAGAGCTAGGCTCTGGGGTTTCTGAAGAAGAGTCTGGGAGGAGTCGTGACAGTGGCTGATGGCAGGACTACAAAGGAGCCATAAAAGCCTCCAAGTCCTCAGGTGGGACTTTGTGGAGCTATATTCACATGATTACTGGCCCTTGTTGACGTCTGAGGGGACGGCTGGTCATTTGGATGGAGTTCCAGAAGGAGGAGCTCTGAGGGGCAGCAGCAGCCACTTGGTTAAATCATATCGTTCAACTTTGGTCCTTCACCTGTCACCATGCCTGAGCTGAAATGGTTCATTACATAACTTTATAGGCAGACCCTTAAGCCCACACTTCCTCTGAACACAGCTGGGTCCATTTATATTTTTGCAGCAGATTCCATGATGTCCTGCAAGTATCCTAGAAACGAGTTGCTGTATTGGACAAACACCCTGTTTAGCAGTGAAGTGGTGTGTTTATATTAGAATGTTGGCTACAGAAAAGAACAGGGTGGACTTGCACCTGATGAGCTGGCTGGTTGGCTGGAGATGTCTATACTTAGGGGCATTTTGGGGCCTCTGGTGGCTCAGTGATCCTCAAAGGTCGAATACATATATTCCTGGAAATCCAAAAATATACAAGCTCCTCCCCTCATAAAGCTTACTGTCTTTGTTACAGTAACAACTCTAGCTAAAATAGCTCAGTAGCCTCTTGCAGACAGCCAATGATTTGGCTTAAAAGGGAGAGCATGTGGAAATGATTTATAAACAAGTTGGTGGTATTAGAAATGACTTAACAGTGCCTATTGTTTGCTTGTCACCTCTTCAGTCTGGCTAAATTTTTATTATGAAAGATACTAAACAATGAGATGTCAGGTTATTCATTTAAACATTCAGACCAAAAACAACAAGGACATTAGAAGACTTGCAAAGGGTATTCAGGCTTTGCAAAAAGCCCTATAGGTAAGGGCAGGTCTCAAGGCAGGTCTCTGAGTGGTGACGGAGCCTGTACCAGCCTGCCCAAATCTGATGCCACAACTTCATGTGAGTACCTCTGCCTCAGAGCTCAATTGACTCAGGGACTCCCCAAATCAAAGTAGTGACCGAATACAGTTTGCTGATCATCTTGAAGCATATCTCATACTTACTGAACAATATCTGACATCAAATCTAGAACCTAGCTTCCCAGTGTTCCCTTTGGGTCATTTAAATATGAGGTAGGCAAAGTGACTGGTTCTTTCTTGCTTTTTAGATATGCCAGTCATTGTTAAAAGAAGACAGATCCTTGTTTCAGAAAGTCATGGTTCAAGTTTTTTGGTGCTACTGTTATATGAGATGGATGACTTCTTCTGTTTCTTGTCCCTCCATTCTCTCTCCCCACCTCTAGGAAGGGTGCCTGTGGCCTTCTGACAGCTCCGTGCCGAGGCCTGGGGCCTCAGAGGTAAGGCAGGGTTTGGGAGAGAAGCCACCACCATAGCTAGGTCAGGGATAGACATTGGGATGAAGGCACTGCCTGTAACTTTGGCTCAGATCTTTTAGGGATTGCCGATCAAACCTAAAGTTGCTGACCTTTGTTAGTAACTGCTGAATGTGGCACAATTTATATTTATATCAGAGAGCATGGTCTGTTCCTACATCTCTAGCTTTTGCTTTAACTTAAAAATAGGGTGTGAGAGAAGTGTGTGTGTGTGTGTGTGTGTGTGTGTGTGTGTGTGTAGTAATGCACAAGTACATATGGACACACTCACACATGCCTGTAACATCTCTCTCCCAGGAGAAAACTTTGAACAGTGAAATTAAGAGGATTTTTGTTAGAAGTACACCACCTAGCTTCATCCAGGGATGAAAAGTCTAAAGTCATATTTACTTTGGAATACAACACATTTTTCAGATCAATGACTAGAAAGAATGATAGGAAGCGCTTATCTACACTCTAAATGACTGAGTCTAGTGACCAAAAAGAAATACTGCTTTTCTAAAATGCATTCAAACTCGGAGCCTCCCCCCCTCCATCTGCTGATCACAGGTTGCAGGGGGCAGGAAAATGGGGACTGTCCGTCCTGTTCAGTCCCCTCCTCACCCATCAAGCCGCCAGCACGTGGACTGCACTGTGCTCTTTGCTGGCTCTCAGATTTTCTGCTAGCACCCATTTGAACCCTTGGAAGATGTAGACATAAACCTGTGCAAGTAATCCCATTAACCCCAAACCTGCACCTGCTTATGATTCTCCACGGTTTGGCGGGACCAGATCCCTTGCGGGAGGTGCACACAGTTGAGGGGTGGAAGTCATTAGGTACAAAGAAACTGAATTTCTTTTCTGGAAGTCTGCTCAGTACTGTCTGGGAAAGGGATGGGAGATGGCATGCAGCCTGGTAAGAACAAGACCAAGACCAAGCAGGAGTTACCTGGTCCGGGGCCCTAGTGGGCATGGCTGTGCCCAGAGCCACCTCAGCCTCTCTTCTTCTCCTTTGTAGATCATGTACGCCCCTCGGGCCAGGGACAGGTTCACGGCTCCCCCTTTCATCCAGAGGGATCGGTTCAGCCGCTTCCAGCCCACCTACCCCTACGTGCAGCACGAGATCGACCTGCCTCCCACCATCTCCCTGTCGGACGGAGAGGAGCCGCCTCCTTACCAGGGGCCCTGCACCCTGCAACTCCGGGACCCTGAGCAGCAGATGGAGCTCAACCGGGAGTCCGTGAGGGCCCCGCCCAACCGAACCATATTTGACAGTGACTTGATAGACATTTCTATGTACAACGGAGGCCCGTGCCCGCCGAGCAGCCACTCGGGCATCAGTGCGGCCACCTGCAGCAGCAATGGGAGGATGGAGGGGCCGCCCCCGACCTACAGCGAGGTAATGGGCCACTACCCAGGAGCCGCATTCTTCCACCACCAGCACAGCAACTCGCACAGGGGCAGCAGAGCACAGTTGCAGCAGAACAGTTCAGAGAGCACAATAGTGCCCATCAAGGGCAAAGACAGGAAGCCCGGGAACCTGGTCTGACCCCCTCCAGCGTGCACTTGAATGAGGAGGGAAACCAAGGCAGGAAGAGGCGGTTGCCGGCCCCTCCTGGGCAGTGTTGTCCAGTTTTTCGTGGTACAACTAAAGTAAAACCAAATGTGCAAACATGGTCTTTGTTTCTGAATCCTTTCAGGGGAATTGCATGCAAATGAGACTGAAACAACACAGACTTCCTTCCGTGCAGTCTGCCCAGGAGTAGTGTTGGGGGGGAGGGGAGGGCTTTGTGCAGGAGACACAGACAGAGAGGGATGCTTTGAAGATTGAAATCTGACCCACAGAGGTATTTGATTTATTTAATTCTGAAGGGAGACTTTGTAGACAAATGAGGCCAGAATGGTCTGTTTTATAATTAACTGAACAAAGAAGGAAGCATTATTATATATTATTGTGGGGAAGAATCAGCCAGTTTGCTTTTCCTCCAGGGTGTGGAACTTTTGTTTTAAAAATATGAATCAGAATTCCTATTTTGTGTGCCAACGTATAAAGTGAAGAAGCCGTTAGATGAATGCGAGGAGCTAATTTGTGTCGTGATGGTATGTTTCCAAGTTGCACTATCTGATGAATGTTTAAATATATATGAGGGAACTGCTTTGTGTGAAGTTCTGTATGTTGTCTTGTCACCTGTAGATGGTTATCAGGCCCAAGAAACATCCTAGTGTGTCCCCAGAATCATAAAAGGTGTTTGGGGATGTAGTCTACTATCAACTTACATAAATTAGAAATGTGATTATTACTGCAAGAATCCCATCATACAGCAGGGCATCACAGGCATTAGAAGGCTTAGATGGAAGTCAGGAAACATAAGTGCTAGCCTTCGACTTACTTGACTTGCTAGTCTTAGGCTGTACAAATATTTTATTAACAAGGAACCCAACACGTCCATTTATGTGTCCAGTACCACACAGTGCTGCCCTGATCCCCCCCGCCCCCGCCAAGCCATGCAATTTCTGTAGTTGATTTTTTCACTGTAGCATGAACTATGCCCAGATACATACCTTATTTTATGTAATAGTTTGAAATGCAAGGTGGTTATTTTTTGAGTTCTGCTGAGCAATGCACTCAGTGTATCCCATTGCTTCTCCTTTTCTTGGCAGCTCTTGTCACCCTATTTAGCTGCTTACCTCTCTAGGTGGGCAAGCAATGCCTGCATTGCCTGCGCAGTTTCTTATGCTTAGGATGCTCCTAGATTAACAGAAGGGCAGCATGTATACAGCCATGATAATGCGCCATTGCATTTCACTTTGTGTCATATAGCATCATGTTTTGAGAGGAACATGGGGTCAGCTAGCAAACAGAGGCTGGGGGAACTGTAACAGCACCAGACAAAGCACATCGACATACAGTTAAGATGCAGCTAGAAAATGGACTCAATATTCTAAGTCTTAGTTTATAGTTGTTGATATTTGCAAGCATTCTTACATTGTCTTAAAAAAAAAAAAAGACTCTGGCGCTGGCTGTGTAGCAGCTTAGCAACTCTTGTGCTCGGGAGGCCTTATCTGCTGGAGCCTGGCTGCTTTTGGGAAGTTGGGCCTCCCTGAACTCTGCACATAACAAAAGGAGCTCAAGGGTGATTCAGCAACTCTATCCAGCTTCAATGCCAAGTTAGCTTTTGAGTGTTGCTGTCTGTGTCCTCAGTGGTGGTTTCTGTCAGGTGACAGTGTGCTTATCTGAGAACTAGACTGTTCAGAGCTCCACATCCTGTGTGATCTGTCTGTTCATTTCTGCTCATCTCAGTAGGCAGGGCGTTAGGTTGGTTTTGGTTGAGGACTGGAGTCTCCATTGGATTCATCCAGGTCACACAGTAGTACCCACAGAAGTGGTCAAAGGAGAGAGAAAGGATGGGCAGCAGTTGCCAGCTCCTGCTTACAACCCTGCTTGGAAGGGTGTGAACTTGAGGGCCCAGTGAAAATCTGGGGCTGGCTTCAAGTCTTATGCAGTGTCAGAGACCTTTGTCAGAAAAACCAAAGCTCTCAGAGCAGAGGTTGACTTGAGGCTAAACATGATCTTTCTCACTACCCTGGAAGCCTTCTGAACATTGCTGACTCCTGGTGTGTGTTTGAATGAGGCCAGGCCCAGGACACCAAGGCAAAGGTGAGAAGTACTGATGCCTCTGGTGGGGCTTTCCCGGTAGATGAGTGAGCAAGAATCTTCTCCCACATGCAGGCAAGGAGATCCGTGGATGATTTCACCATTCCAAATCTTGCCTGCAGTTTTGGTAGAGCAAGTGACCCACCCCCTTTGATCCAGCTCAAAATGACTTCACAGTCCTTGCTTTTTTACCTGCTATGAGAAAGAATAAGGCCACTAACTTTGCAAGTATAGAAACGTTTTGTAGATGCCAATAGTATTGACAAAACAATTATTTAGTTCAAGTAACTTTAATCATCCTTCCAAAGACAAGTTCTCCTCATTCAGGTGCCCTGGAGAATTGCCTTGCCAGTTAATCAGTGACTTAGCAAATTGAAAAGTCTTTGACCCTGGGCCTTTATAAGGAGTTAGTTTAAAAGCCAAAGCCATAAATTGGATTGATAGTCAATTTCTCTTCCTCACAGGGAGGAGGTAGATTTAATCAGTAGACAGTTTCTTATAGCTTGTGGCTGTCCAGTTCCTGTGCCTCAATGATGTTGAATGGTAGGCACTGTGAAGACACAGCTCACATCGTGGGACTTGTCTCTCAAGAAGCCTGCTCTTAGAACCAGAGGGCCAGTGTAAAAGCAGTGATCGAGGCTGTCACTGCTAGTCTTAGCACCATAGTCATTCCCATACAGCATTGCAACACAGGGTGGCACTCTGGAAGCAGCAGTCTGGGCAGACCACTGTTTGACTTCTGTCTTTTTGTCTAGGGACTCTTAGGATTGTGAGATCTAAGGCATGTGGGTCCCATCTACAGGAGCTCAGTCTTCTGGCTTACATTGTCTTCTCAGAAACTCTAGTCTCCTTTAAGCACTGAAGCAATATGCAATACTCGTATGAAACTACTCATCTCCACCATCAGCCCAGTCTTTGTTTTTATTAGTTACCAATTAAGCAGCTTGAATTGTGTGACTTGTGTCCTCCCTACTGCAGAGACACACCAGTCCCATAGGGCACAGGTAGCAAGAGAATGGTTAAAAACGGACACATGTCAGGGGACCGCACCTCTGCGGTTGCAAACTCATAAGAGGAAAGGGGAGCCAACAGGAAACTGTGAGGCCTTCTTACACCAACAAGTGATTCTCTGGCTTCTCCAACTTCTAAGCTCCAAGTGATCTTCACCTTTATTTTAATTTTCCTAAGAATGACAAAGGTCCAAGGGGAAGCAGGCTTCTCTGATCTGGAAGAATCCATTCAGATCCCTGCCTTCCTTTCAGAACCAGTGGTTCCTCCAGCTCCCAACTGTTCTCTTTAGGGAAAACTCTGGGATAAATTCTGAAAATGTGCCCTCAGGCTGTGTGCTTGCACTTGGCCAGGCTCTTAGACAGGAGCCTGGAGGGTAGTGTCTCTAGCAGGCTTGGCTGACCCACTGCTGGAGAGCATGACCTACTGTCCTGTGCTGGTGCTCAACTCAGTTTTGTTACTAAGAATGGCAATATCCATGCTATCTGTAAACCATTCCAAGGTTCAGGGGAAGGATGCTTGCTGTTACAATTTTTTTTTCCACACCATCATCCATTAAGAAACTTGCTTGCACACAACCCAAGCCACACTTCTTAGCCGCTTTGTGGCTCACCCAGCTCTAGCACCCCAGCAAGGCCTTTTGAGTCCACAATGGCATCCCTGGCCTTCCACATCCCATATTTTAAGAACACAGGCATTTACTGCCTAGAGCATGGTGGCTCTTGCTAGTTTAGGTTTGTGTTTGCGCCAGGGTTAGAGGATCACTTGCTGCTGTTGCTGCCTTCCAAGTTGGATGCGGCAGGTTGGTTGCTAGGCATTGGATGCCTTGCTGGGAAGGTGATCTATCTTGTTTCTCCTCTTTGCCCTTAGGTGCATGCTTCTGTGTAATTTGGCCAGGTTAGTGCCAGAGGGGACCCTCCCTGCACCTCACACGCAGACACCCGCGTGGTCCCCAGTGCATTTCTAAGCAGCTAAGGTGCCTGATGCTCTGATTTGGAATTCAGCCCCGTCTCACGCTCGATGCCCACCTTTGTTGTGCCTCACTAAAAAAATGGTGCTTCTTTGTTCGTCTTCTCTCATGTTTTTATTTGTAAGGTGCTGTATATAAGTTGAATATATTATGCACATATCCTACCCAATGGGTAGAACAAAAAATTGTTGATACTGTAATATAATGTATAGATAACAATTTTAACAGAAATGGCATAGAATTTGTGAATGCCTATGTGCTTCATCCTCTTTTGTAAGGAAATTTGCAAATGGATGCATACAGATAAAGTCTACGTAGTTTATTTTCCTACGAAATACCAATATTGTAACATAAGGGAAAGACGTCTGAGTGAACAAGCAGCAGTTTAAGACCAGCGTACACAGCAATTGAGAATTATATCTTTGCTGTGAAAATACTTTAATTAAAAAAAAATCCAACTAGGTGTTTTTAATTTTAATCACTTAAAAAATACTCCAGTGGACAGGTGGTAGCTATATTTTATTCAGAAAGATCACCTTGCTCAATGGGCAGAAATTACCTCCTGCTGTGTAACAAAGGTGTCAGGTCTCAGTGAGAAGTGCAACTGTTTTTTGCTAAGAAAGCAAACATCATGGAGCTGGCAGACTGGCGAGGGGACTCTGTTCAGCTTCAGGGGCATTTGTGACCATTTGGGTCCCAAGTCTCCCTGTGCCTTTTCCTCTTAACTGAAGCTGTGGAGCCAATGAACTGTAGGAATCTGTAGGGAGACAGAGCCTCAGGGAAAAACAAAAACAAACCATATTGGAAGACCCTGCTGGTAGAAGACATGTTTGGCTGTGTTGTTCTTAAGAGAACTGGCTGTTGATCAGCTAATTGAAAGTCTTAAATTTACTCTTGCTGGTACCCAATAGAGTAGCCCTGACCCCAAAGCCAACTAGGTTTCCCACCTAGAAAGGATGCGCTTTTCTGGGGAGAAAGGAGGTGTGCTGGGGATTGAACCCAGACCTTGTGCATGCTAAGCGAGTGCTGTCCTTGACAACATCCCCAGCCCAGAGATTGCATTTTAAATCGCATGTTAAGACACACCTTCCAGGTCAGTTTTTTAGCATCCAGTTATGACCTCTACATTTGTCTTTAAACATTCTTTTTGCTTTTAAGGAAAAAGCAGGCTTATACCAGTCCACTAAAACCACTGTGAGTACAAAATGCTGATAAAAGGCAGTCTATGGAATTCTGCCCATCTGATCCATACTTCAAGGTTAGCAGTTCACAGTATTAGATCATAGTCTGTTTTGTGGCACATGTTCTGACTTTGAAAAATCACAACAGAATCATCTCCTACACCCTGCAAAAAATAAGTTACCAATTATCCTGAATTAAAAAATGCCTCTAACTGCATCTGAAGGGCAATGTCAGCCCTCCCTTTCATACCTCTCTGAAAGGGCTGTGGAAAGATGGTATATCCTGGATCCCAGTCAGTGCCACTGTACACTGCAGGGTGCATCCTGAGGCCACCATCAACTCCTCTCTGAAACAAGTTCCCTCCCAGGCTCAAACACTCTTGGGAGAACTAGTGAGTGTAAGAATATACTGGACTCAGAGACAGTAAGACATATGGCCAATCATTGCGCCCTCCTGCAGACACAGCCGAAGCAAACCTTCCTGTCCCTGATCATGGTTCTGTTTAACATGCTTATGAGTATCTTGTTAATTTTTATTTCACAACCTTCAAAACTCACAACTTGTATACTTGTTTAAAACATGTACAATACTATAGTACTGTACAATATTGTATACTGCTTTAGAATATGTACAATACTGTTCAGCTTTTAGTTCTTTTATTATAAAGCAACTTACTAAAATACAACCATATTTGAACATTTCAATCTTTGTGAGCTATGATAATTACGTCACTAAGTCTTTTATTTTTTGTTTTTTTAACCACTGATGCTTATTTTTCAACATAATTTCCTGTAACATACAGAACAAGATTTCCAAATGTCATATATCTGCCTCTTTCACCTAAGCAACAATATGTAGATTGTAGATCTCAGGTCTGTCACTGCAATGCTTTTGAAGGAAGATGTACAAGTACTGTTGTTTGTTGGCTATGAATTCAGGTATTTTCTGCTTGTTCTTAATGCCATGGTCAAATCATAGCACAAAATCATTAAAAATAATCTGTGACATGTTTATTCTTATCTTTGCTTATCTTTTAGGCACCACACACAGGATGACATGGAATAACTGATGTGTGACCTGTCTCAGACAAACACTATTTTATTTTTTGTGGTGGAACCCCAAGTCATACACATGCTACGCACCTTAGCCAGACAGCACTGCTGGTTCCTTGCCAGTTTTGCATCATTCCAACTTTTCAGAAAGACTTCCCAGTCTTCTATAAACAACATTGGTCTGATCACATCATAGAATTCTGTCATGAGGGAGAAGCCTCCAAGACAACAGTGGACCTCACAGGGGACTTTGGGTGACTGTCACACGGCACACCAAATACACTATATGAAGGTTCTTGACAACAGCTCTTCAACAATGAGACAGGCTCCCTTGACATTTGTTCCAAGCCTTAGGCACTGAGGTTTTCAAACTATATTTCCTATATTGAGAGATTTAGATTACACTTAGGCTACAAATAAGTGTATGGATTCCAGAGGACTTGTGCCCCCACCCCTACCAGACTCTGAGTTAGTCAGATGCACTTCTGTATATCTGTATAATGAATAAATGAAAATTGAGCATGTTAAGGTTCCAATGGAGCAGGTGTACGGGTCTACCATTCTATTCCTAACACTCATTTTAGCCTAAATTTAAAATTATTAGAACTCTAAGATGGTACAGAGCAATAAGGAAAGGATTTCTTCCCTCCAACGATGGCATAATACACTCCACTTTGGCTGATTCTGTAATCTCTAAATTCAGCTGCTAAATTCAACCTGTACACTTGGACCTCACACTGTTAACAATGACATGTTTCTCCTAAACAAAGTTCCATGTTGGAAGTCTACCTGGTCATCACCTGGGTGCTAGCGGGGTGTGGTTCCTCTCCAAGCAAAGGCCCAGTCAAGAATCTTGGAGTCTCAGAGGAAGCAGGACAGGGTGAGATGGCACAGTGGAGAGGCGTTGCTCTGTGGAGGCAGTGGGCTTACCTGTGCTCTGAGCCCCTGGAAGGTCAGTCTCGGAGACTGAGACTAGTTCTGCAATAGGGGATGGGCCTGCAGGACTGTCCCCTGCCCACCACACTGACTGAAGACTTTTTTTCTATTTTTTTTGGGGGGGGGAGGTCCAGTCGTGGGGCCTGAACTCTGAGCCTAAGGCACTGTCCCTCAGCTCTTCAGCTTAAGGCTAGCGCTCTACCACTTGCACCACAGCGCCACTTCCGGCTTTTTTCTTTTTGCTTATGTGGTGCTGAGGAATCAAACCCAGGCCCTCATGCATGCAAGGCAAGCGCTCTAGCACTGACCCACCTTCCCAGCCCCTATGATGCAGTTTCTGATACTACTCACACTTAACAGTGTATAAGGAGTTTGTACTTCTAACATTGTAATTCAATTTCCTTCATTACACTGTTTTAATGTTTGGCTTGACATGGATTCTAATTAAAATGTACATCTCAAGACAGCAGTCCAAAAGTAAAACTCTCTGCCTCTGTAAATTCAGTTTTAAGCTATATTTTTTTATCGAGTAGCTTTTGTCCTACAAAAGAAAACTCTATTCAGCCTACTTTATACCCACTTTCAAAGGAAAAAATCAGAACTGCAAAAGGTGCAATTTTAATCATGTGAACACAACCCAATGGTGACTAAAACCACAGTGCCAAAGACCTTACTAGGAAGTATATACTTACACACAGAGATGACCTTATCCCTAGTCTACCTAGCCTTGTCTGCCCCTAGATGAAGATAACCCAAGGCTACCCCTAGGTAAATGGAACTCCATTTGAAGTTTTGGGGTTTTGAGGTCATTTGGCTTCCTGGATATCTCCTATGTACACCTGAAGGGCAACACAGACCTTGGGCCCGGTGGTTCAAACAGCTTCATTTCAAATGATCAATGTCCTTGCTGGGTGGTGGCTTCAAATTTCCTCTGTAAAGCAAGGATCATTGTGAAGGTAGAGAGAAGTGGCATGCTTGCCAACCAGTTCCTTAGGAATAACTGCTGTTACTTCCAGAACTTTTCACTTCCAGACTTAAGGACACATTTGACCCAACTAGGGTAGACTGGAAATCATTTTGCAGTGCATGCCTCCTCACTGCCCATGGTGCTTGCAGTCCAGTGGCAGCACATGGACTAGTGAGGAGGAATGAGAAGTCAAGCGCCTGTATTAGGCCAACACTTCCTTCTTACAGGTTCCACGACATGGTTGCCCTTCCCTCATTTTAGATGGACAGCATAGGTTTTTTGTTTTGTTTTTTCTATGAAGACATTGGGATCCAGTGGGTAGAGTCTGACAGTCTTAGAAATAAAAGGGAAAACCCCAAAAGGGATTATTTAGGAGGAACAAAAGGCTCAATATAATTTTCCCTCATGCTGCCTTATATCATCTGTCTTTTTATAAAGGGAGTGGAGGAAGTGGCGCTGTGGCTCAAGTGGTAGAGCGCTAGTCTTGAGCTGAAGAGCTCAGGGACGGTGCCTAGGCCCAGAGTTCAAGACCCACGACCAAAGGAACCCCCTCCCCCCCTGCCAAAAACAAAACAAAACAAAACCTGGAAAAGGGAGTGGAGGCAATGGGTGGTGTTGGCTTGGGCTTTGTTACTAAATTTTCTGTGGACATGCCCAGGATAGGCCTGAAGTAGCCCCAGGGGCCTCTCTGGTTGATGGTGCCCAGCCTTGTCCCTGCTGTGGTTCAAGGTGGACCCTGCTGACAGTCTGTGGTCTGCATCCCCTTCCACAGTGGCTTTCTGGACAATGCATAGGCACCTGGCCTCTTGCTTCCTGATGATGCCACTCCAAAGTGCAGATGGACATTCATTTCCTCACCATCTGCTCATCTCCCTCAGCAAATGTTTTGGCCAAAAGACACGGCAAGAGACTAAAGCCCACAAGCATCCTCAGCGTTTACATGGAGTGGCTGCGGGCGCAACCAGGTCCCACCATGACTCTGGACACATTAGCCACACACCAGGGATAGACACAGAGGCCACCTAGTGCTCTCTCTCTGTAGGTCTGTGGATGCTGTCCCCTGGACACACAGCATGTCTTTTGGGCAGTGAAGGGCACTGCTGCATGTGTTATATGGCCGAGCTGCTGACATATGGGAAAAGTGCCAGGTATTTATCTTCACATTAATGTAGTGAGAATACTGAAATGAGTTCTGATCTCCTAGACATGAAAAAGTTCAACTCAGCCTAGGTTTTGGCTTAGGGTTTTTATGGGATTTAAAGTGCAACCTCTAGATTCTTGTGAAGCCTAGTAATTCTTAGCCAAGGATACCATGAACTCTGCACTAAAACTTTCCACAAATGCTAGCTTCTGATGACTTCAGATATTTCAGACTGGCAGAAACGAAATGGAAAACTCCAATCTGAGCTGACTCCAAATATGCCAGAGACATAGGCTCAGATACCATGACTGCTGTTTTGCCTACAGATGGGCAAGCAGGAAACAGCAAACTCACCCTGAACTAGGGGGAATTT
Source organism: Dipodomys spectabilis (assembly GCF_019054845.1). Taxonomy (NCBI): domain Eukaryota; kingdom Metazoa; phylum Chordata; class Mammalia; order Rodentia; family Heteromyidae; genus Dipodomys; species Dipodomys spectabilis. The sequence goes on from NW_024870760.1 coordinate 4,216,714, forward strand.
CCTGAGGTCAAACACCTTTCTTGGATGTGTGAAATATCTCGCCTTCTCTAGTTGTACAGACGGCAGATTTAATTACTGAAGTTAGTTATGTGAAAACAGCTACCCAACTGCCAAGTTCACCCAGATTGTGATAAAGGACAGCACTGGACTGGCCCTTTCACCTCTCCTGACCCACGATTCATCCAAGACTCACAGGAACATGAGATGGTATGTGAGGCCTAAGAAACATTTCCTTCCCAGAGTCAGAAGCTATGGTCACAGAACAGGGACTGTCTCCTGATCACTAAATCTAGGAAAGCAGCATCTAAAAGAATGAAATTATAAAGTTAAAAGCTGAAGAATGAAAGGTACCAGAAGGCAGGTAGAGATTATTAATAAGTTGATGAAATGGCTCTTTTTCCAAAAGCCCAAGGAATTCCGGATGGACCAGAGTGTGGCCTGGCACATCTGATCTTATACCTTCTCTTACTGTTGGATAGAGGACAAGTACCAAACTGGATGTGGAAAAAATTCAGCTTCCTGCGGCTAAACACATGGCCTCAATATTCCAACATGCCCACTCAATGTCTCAATTCTATAGTTCTTTAAGCCTGGGGTTTGAGTTGCGACTAGAAAAAAAAAAAAAGAAAGAAACCTAAAATACTTCTAAAACAATGCAGCATGGACACTCTGGATTTCTCAACAAAGTTGTATTTAGTTTTGTAGATATTTGGGAATATTTTTAACTTTTAGGGGAAACACAGATGTGTCTCTTACATCCTGCCTGTTTTTCCAAGGGCATAAACAGCACATGTTGACAGAGCTCCAGGGCAACAAAGCCCTGTAACCCTACCCAGACAACTGAAACCAGGCAGAGAGGGCACCTGGCATCCCATGCTTGGTAAAGCAATCGTGACATCAAAGTCACGGTCATAAGTGTCCAAAGAAAGCATGGACAAATTCAGTAAGACAAAGTAGTAAATGCATGCTACAATCACAGAATCTCAAATCCAGTACTCAGAGGCAAGGACAAGGTAAAAGCTGACAGATGTGCACACATAAATTGCTGTTTTCTTCTAAAAGACCCAATTCAGTTTTAAGCCCATGCCTGGGCCTCATGTCACAGTGCCTCAGGTACACCAAGCAGACACTGGACACATACCCTGCACACTTGCCGTGTTCTGCTGTCACTTCTATGATGGTTTTCCAATATTGAAATTGGCTACACTCCGGAAAGGAAAATGCCAAACACAGGAAGGGAAAAAAAGACAAGGAACAATTCAATTTAATCCTTGCTTTCTCAAAGAGCAAGGAGCCATTTGGAGCAGGTGGGATATTTAACTGCCCTCCTTCGATTCTGTTCTCAAGCACCCTGTTGTTCACTGGGGTGGAGGCCTGCTCTAAGCATGACACCCAGTTGCCTCTGCACTTCCCCTTGAGGACATCCAACAAGTCCTCAGAATAAAGAATGCACTTTACTGTCACACTCTGCCCTCAAGGGCTCTAAAACTGGGGACACATGCTTTCCATTGAGAAAATTGTTCTTACCAAAATAGCCAAATAATTGTTACAGGATAATTAAGCTCTGTAATAATTGTTGATGACTGTCAGTTATGCATAGGGAAGTTTGATTTTTCAAAGCCTAACCCAGGAGAAACAAGATGTTCATAAAATTGCTTTAAGTAGTTAGAATGAACAAACTTGAAGCAGAAGCCTCAAAGGAAGAATCTCAGAGGGAAACTATGTTCCATTAGCCTGAATCAGTATATCTTAACAAGCTCAGAGTGCAGGAGCAAGTTCTGTCAAGAGGGCTACACCATGAGGGTGGTAGGAGGCCTTAAGCAATCCTTCAGGTATGACATCTTTTGAAATCCACTTGATAAGCAAGTAGGCACATAATATGACAACAAGCCAACAGAAACCTGAGCACATTATTACCATAGGCAGAGTGAACAAAGAACCATTTCTGGTTCTGTAGAACTCCAGTCATAGAGGTATACATGTCCCTCTGTGCACTCAGGTGCTGACCAGGCACCTCTGGCCATCACTGACCCTTTCTCAGACAGGTACTGCTGTGGTACTGCTCAAGTCAGCCTAGCAGCAAGCTCTTAATACCAACCTGTAGCTTGCAATGAGGGCATGCAAATAGTTATGGAAGCTTCCTTTTGAGACTCTGAAGTAAAGAGTGGGGCCTCCTGTCAGAAAATAATCCACAGCAAACAGAACTGCATTCCTAGCCCCATGGCAAGTACCTTCCAGAAGGGCTGCTTAAATAAATTGGAAAAAATGATTCCACAAAAACAAATTTCAAAAAAATGATTGCAATTTCAGAAAAATCAGGAGAAGTTACTCACTTTTCCTGCCTCCCTTGCTCAAACACCTTCTCTACCTTTTTGTCCATTTTATGATCATTATCTCTTATGGTGGTTTGGTTTATGTGTTAAACTCTGAACATGTGAACCTAGTAGAAAGAACATGAAAAGCAGCTTACTATGTTTAATACAGCTTCCTTCTTTTCTTCAAATACCTCTCTGCCCAAACTATGAAGAAGTTTAAAAATCCTAGGATTTGTTTCTAAGGTCACAGAAACAAGACAGCCATAGCTCCATTTCACTCCAAGCATAAAGGATACATAAAGGATACAGTCCTTCATTTATAAGTAAGAGTAGAGGTATATTCTATGACCAAAAATAAATACAAGATAATGCCTTAAGTCATAATCTTATTATTTCTTCTCCTGGGAAGAAATAAGTCTCAATATAAGCATTTTTCTTTTGTTGACATCCAAATACAATTGTCTTAAGGTACTTCAAAAGGTTGCTTTTGGGGAAAAGTTGACTGGAATGTATATACTGTAAACATAGGAAAACTTAATAAATTCCCCTCTGTATAACTAATGTAAGCTAATAAGTAAATAAATAAAAGGTTAGTTTTGCTCTTGTTCTTCAAAACACTAAATCTCTTCAGCTAATCTTGTCTCTGCCATCCCCTTCTCCTGCTGCACTGCAGAGACACACTTCACATGTGCTGCTCAGCCTCCCACCCTCTTGGCTCACAGAGGCATAAGGCCTGCAAATGAAACAAGGTTCGTTATATAGAGCAAACAATAAACATTATAGACTTCCAATGCTCTTTAACTTGTCCCCCTGCTATCACTAATACTCTAAAGTCAACCAATTACCCATCTCTCTTTAAGCTGATTGTAACTTACCTTCAGGACCAGGTTAGTAACACATTGGCAAGAGCATTGTCACATATTTCCCAGGGCCAAATAATGACAACACAAGCTCCCAAATCTTCATATGATTTTTTTTTTTTTTTTTTTACTGTTTTTGAGGTACACACAAGCAGCATTTTATTTTCTGTAACTGGGTAAACACAACCCAATTATAAAACTGGTGACAAAATTCACATGGACTGAACAAAAGAGAAGAAAAAGCAAATCTTAGTCTCAGAAGTATTAGTAACTTCAAAGAGCTCCCAATTCATCTGATAGACAATATGTCCTATGCAATGGTAAAGGAAAGTAATTGGTTTAGGAAAAAGAATCCTGATTTAAGAAAGAATTCAGATTTAAACACAGACTATCTCAACTAGTTAAAAAAAAGTTATTTGTTAATACTTCAGGGCTTAGTATCTGAATAAGCATGCTAAAATGTGTTACCTGTGTTTAGATTTGAAATGTGCCTTCAATGTGAAGCAGTGCATGGGACTCTACATTGAGATAAATCATGCCCCAACGAAGACCAGACACACAGATTCTTCCATCACAACCACCCCAGAGATAAAGATTCCAGTCATATTCACTTAAAAAGTGTCTGACTACAGTGACTATTCAATGTAAAAACACTGTTTTCCCTTGGAACTATTCTCTGAATATGGCCAAACTAAGCTGTTGATAGAAAGGCCTGCCAAGGAACAGGAAGCAGGCAGAGCATCTGTGTAGCAAGGCCTCTGCCATTCTCTTGTAGCAGCCAAATCAACACAATAACCACTAAAGAGAGGTAACCACCTCCTCCCATGTCAACCCAAAGGTTAGAAAGAGAGGAAGGGCTGCTAAAGAAACACCCATGATGTCCTCCATGATCATAGTCACTTGCCAATCTCACAACAACTGATTCATTCCTAGCAGATAATTATCAAGTAGAACATTCAGCAAGATTTCCTTTCAATATAATATAAAAAGCAGCAGCCATAATTGTAAGATGTACTCCATACTGACATCAAAATTATCAGTGAGACAAAGACTCTGGGAAGTGGCCTGGCATGCCAAGGAGGTCCATACTCCTCAGGGACAGCACTGGCGCCATCCATACACTTCAAAACCTCTACTGGCTTCAGTCACTGTTAAAAATACTTGATTTCTCATTTCAACCATAATCAACTTTATAAAAACCTTCACATTTCACCTAAGAGATTAGCTAAAGAGAACACAAATGAGTTACAAGAGTATGTGGTGTTCTTGTACTCACCACCACAAGCTTAAAAGGTACCAATGGCTGCATATTTTCTGTGGAAATTGTGATTCTGACAAGCTTTAGATAAAAATTATTTTTGAGTGTTCAATTTCATTTATATATAACCAGTACATATTATTTACATATATATGGTTGAATTTTTATCCAACTTTCTTCATTAAGGTCTCTATTTGAACTGATAGGTTACTGTTAGATACTTTGTCAATGAAAGAACTAAACACTTGGATGGTCGGTCCAAGTCTGATTCCACCCAGAGAACTGAATATAGTTACAATCTTCATTAATAGCTTAGAGATTGAGATCTGGTATTAGCATCCTGTCTTGTCTTCAGGACACAATTATTCCAAGAGCTGACTTAGTCTGCATATGCTACAGCCAGAATACAGAAAACAAATTTGATTTTGAAGACCTGGGGGAAAAACCCTGACATTGAAGATATTAGCCACTGCTTATTGTTACCACTAATGTCAAATTCTTACACTGGGCTTTCTTCTTAAAAAACAAAAACCACAATTTTTCTAGTGATTTAACTTTAAAAAGGTTATCTTAAATTTCTTTAACCCCTAGAGAACTGATATATGAGTCAACTATCCAAAAAAAAAAAATAATGAGAATATGTCTTTGTCCAAAGACTCTAGAGGGTTAAAGTGCAGGAATTTTCTATAGCTTGCTAAATAGGGCACACTGTTATGCCTTTTTTTTAAAAGAAACTTTTTCTTTGGTTTCTTGTAATTTCTCAGTGAGTCTATCCTTTGTCTCTTCCATTTTCTCCGTGATGAGTTCCTTAGTCTCTTCCATCCTGTCCTGCAAATACTCCTTGACAGGTGGTGGAGTCGACATATAGCCACGGCTGCGCAAATACTTCACAGTAAAGGACGTTCCTCCCAAGGTCACGGTGTAACGGGCAGGTGTTGCAATCTTAATAAGCAAGCAGGCAGATGAACAAGGAAAACTGAGTTGAAATTTAAATTCTTGTTTCACATCAGTACATATTACTTTACTGTTTGACAAGGCTACTGCGGTAACACTACTTTTACTTCCTCTTCAAAGTCATGTGTCATGAGGTTCTGTTCTCAAACAATGTGACCCAAAATCTCAGAATTTTCATGGCTGACACCACTGAGGTCCTTAGCTACCTGCTAGCTAGTGAGCCTGCTATTTGGACATCAGAAAGAGGATAAAGTACCATTAATATTAATACAGATGCACTTGTTTCTATGTCTGGAAAACTATCTGGGGCTAAGCGCTAGTAGAGCTAAAGTTTTTCAAATCTAACAAGAGCCAAATATTTCTTTGCATGACTCAAGTTTGCTCTACTACTGAACTATTTTCCTTTGAATCTTCCAAACTATGTCCTTCCTTCTTGTCACAACCTATCTGGGGTCTAGGACCTCAGTCAGCAGCATCTGTAAGGCCACAGTGTAAAAAACAATGCACTCGACAGGTAGGTCCGTGGTAGCCTGGCCAGAGATAAAAGTACTAAAATCCAACAAGAGATGAAGTGGTCAAAAGAAATTGTGAAAGGAGAGAGTTGCTGTTTGTAGACTGCTATAGGCATGCTGTGTACCCTCAAAGTGAAGGAGCTTCTATGTGTACCCACCTAATATTCTATCTTCCTCTTAACACACCTCATTTTGGGGGTACCTTGAGGAAAAAAAGTATCTGTTTGCTGTTCTACTTGAGGAACTGCCTAATTCCTAACCCAAAGAGGGCTGTGAGCGGGTAGAAATGCTGCTCATCCATTAACTTCAGCACAGCTTCCCAAAGGTACACTGAACCCTGTCTCACCTACATCACACCATAGCAGGCTGACTGAAAGTACCAAGAGAAAGAAGATAGAATCCTGAATTCCTGGGAGCCTAGTATCAAAGTGATTAATTAAACCTTAGTATCATACTTGCTGAGAAAAGATAGGAACTATTATAAACTGTTAAATAATGCTAAATTTCATTAACAAGTAAGGCATTATGGAGATCTGATTAAGAGAAAAATATAAGTGAAGGATCAATCAAGTAAAATGTCAAAAATATGACTACAACCTTAGAAATACACAAATCTATATACAAGTCTAACAGTGTTTCTGACCAATTATGATCTATTTCAAAGGCACTTCTTAAAAAAATCATCATTTGAACTTCAAAATTTTATAACCTTATTTTAGTCATTGGACATATAAAAGATGAACTATAATGGTTTACATATAAAAAACTACCAAGAGCTAACAAGGATGTCTGGGGGTTATAAGTAATTGGTTAAGTATGAGGGAAGGTATCTAGCAGTGGCACCCACCTTAAACATGGCATATGCTGTCAGGGCATTTCCACTCTGGGAGTTTTTCAGAATGTTTACTACACTGTCAGGTAACCCAATGAGTTCCAGGAAAGGGATGACATTCACACCTCTGTGAAAGAAACACAAAGTCACATATAAACACATTTTTAAGGGTATTTTCAATAGTATATCTGAAAACACTCAGATCAAAAATTTTCACTTGTAAATTGTTATTCGCTCAGTAGGGTCAGGAAAAAAATGAGGCTAGCTTGTGCTACAAAGTAAGGCCCTGTCTCAGAAAATAAGCAAAAAAGAAAATACACAAAAATGCGTTGATACTGAGTCATCAAGTACTTGAATTTAATTAGCACTTTCCTAGAAGGACAATACACAATTGGTGTCACTGTCACACTCCACCTCACCATCTGCATGTGAGCATCCTACTTCATGTATTTAGAAAGCAGAAGCATTCACCAGGCAAACTAAGAGATTTGGGTAATCTAAGAGAGAAGGCTCAGAATTACTTACCTGCTCTTTGTTTGTTCATCCAAACTACTTTAAGATGATCCAATTCACATTTCAGGAACTACAACTTTTACTTTTAAACTGCATATTATTAAGCTATGCCATTGCATAAACAATGTATTTTTTAATTTTAGCTTTTACATCAACTTTATTCTCAGAGCCAACAACCTATGTGAGTTAATGAACACCCACATTGTCAACTTTTGTAGGAATCATATTCATTCTTACATTTACCAAAATCTCATACTCAACAATGAATTCTGTGTTGCAAAAGAGGGATTTACTGTTTGCACCTGTCTGTAAGGCTTTGTTACAAATTAAACAAAGACACACACACACACACAAGCACTAAAACAAGGCATATTTTATCATTAATACTGGCTATTAGGCAAAGGATAAGTGAATTTGTTAGTTTGACAAAATTTTTAAAAGGACATTTCAATTCTCTAATCAGACTTAAAAGACAATTAAAGAACAAATACTAGAAACTGCAACAGATTCTTGAAGGAAGGGAGGGAAGGCAGTGAGTTTCCAAGCTGAATGGGAAACCTGGGACTTTGGTATTTTTAGATTCTGTATTATCAACACTTTACCACACATGCCCTTGGCTCTCCCACTTGTTCATTGTGTGGGTTTTGCAATACTACAATCCTGTACTCCTAAATCAAAACCAGAACATTCACTTACATAACTATTTAACATGTATAATAGTATGGTGTATGTAATACAAACTTTGTATTAAATGTTCCTAAACTGCCCTAATACCTTTCTTACTGCTTTGTTTATCTCTCACTAGTCTCCTCCCTGGAAGTGCTTCCTGTACCTCTTGTTAGAAGTAAAGCAGTATGTCTTTCTTCACAAGGTTATTTTGAGGGATCTAGGACAGTTTTTTGATGACCACAGTGCTGGTTGCTAGAGTAATGCAGTTTGATGTCAAATGTTCATCCTTCCAGCTACAAACAATGTCTCCCTCTTTCTTTTAATGATAAATAGGCAACTAGTAAGTAAAAGAAAATTTTTCTCAGTTAAGACAAAAATACAAAATGTTATAACTAGTATCATGTGAGCTAGAAAGAAAACTGTTGTCCAATTCAATCAACTCTTTCTGCCTGGCTGAAGAAGCTAAGCATCCAATGACTTCTGTTCTTTTGCAAGATATTGGTTCTCTTTCACCAATGAGCTCTCTTTTCTAAGTATTTCTTGTGATTAAACCATTAAGGAAGACAGTTCTGGAAGCAGCACATTCGGCATCACATAAACCAGCTGTGTGAAGCTGTGACTGCCCACAAAGTCAAGGCTGACAACCTAAAAGCAGAAGAACAGAACAGCATCAACAGCACAAGGTAAAGAAAGCTCAGTCTCTCAGAACTGGTGCGAGTGGCTCACTTCTTTAAATCTAGCTTCTCAAGAGGGTGAGATATGAAGATGGAGGTTCAAAGACAGCCCAGGAGGAAAGACTCTTCTCCCCAATTAACTTCTAAAAAGCTAGAATTGGAGCTGTGACTCAAATAGTAGACACTACCCTTGGGCAAAAAAAATCTCAGGAACAAGCACTCAGGCCCTGAGGTTCAAGCCCAAGTACTGTCAGAGACAGACAGACAGAAAGAAAAAGAACAAAAGAAAGTAAGAAAGAGAAAGAAAGAACGGAAGAAAAGAAAGAAAGAAAGAAGAAAAGGACAGAAGGAAGGAAGGAAAGAAAGAAAAAGAGAAAGAGAAAGAAAGGAAGGGTTACAAAGGGAGAGAGGAGGGGGAAAGAGAGAGAGGGAGATCGAGAGGAAGAGAAAAAGAGAAGGGGGGAGGGAGGGAAGGAGAGAAAACATCTTTGGGGATACATTTCATTTCGTCAAGGAGTGAGCTCCATGTACTGTATTTTATGGATGGCTTTCAAACTATTGAATATAGTCAACACTAAGAAGTCAATGGACTCTGGAAAGTATGTAATTCTGCTCTCACTAGATGGAGGCAGTAAAATCATCCACATTGGCTATACAATGCCCAAACCACTCCCCAGGCCAAATAGCAAAGCCCTGCTAGGCAAAACTGCTAGTAAGTACTTCTGCTCTCTAAGGTTGACCAATATAACTTACCTTAAAAAAGCCAAGCTAAATTTAACAAGAAAGATGCATTGAGAAATATTACATTCTACAATACTAGGAGGCTAGGCCTCTAGACCCATGTTTATCACCACTTCTGATCACAACGAAAGACCTTACCATGACATTTATTGGAGTGAGAACCACAAAGCTTCTGTCTTCAACTAGTTCACTTTTGCATTTATGAAAGATAGCACCTAGACTTTGGCAAAATGTAGCTTGTAAATTCCCACCCAAATCAAATATCTGATAAAATAGGCAGCATTTACACTTAAAAACATTCTAACACATAAGTACCAGACACATGGTACTGGCAAGTTTCTGAAGCCTGGTACCTTCTTTCCAGGCTGCCCTGAATGTGCACATGCTGCCAGCAGTGAAGAGGGCCTCAGAAGGCCTCTGCTCTGAGACCAGGCTCATCTACCCAGGTGCATGCAGACGTACCTCCTACCAGCTGAGGTGATTTCAATTCCCCCTGCCTAAGCTATTTCCTCATGAATAATGGGAAAAACTGGATTACTTCATTTAGTCACTGTGAGGGTTAAATGAGATGACAGCTTAAAAGCTGAGCAAAATATATAAACACAGTAAGCAAATGTTAGCTGTTTTATTAAAATGTAAAAAAAAAACTATGGAAAATGGTTATTCTTTACCAATATACTAAAGCAATAGAAAACAACTAAGCCTATTATTAGTATAACTTAAAAGATTAACAATGTCATAAAACACAGAAAGGAGTCAACCAAGCAAAAACTTACTTTATGGCTGCATAGTAAAATGTTCCAAACCAAATACCAGAAGTTACTAGATGAACAGGAATCAAAACTTTCCCATATTGTCTAAATGTTTTCTTAAATCGCTGATAAAGGCTAATAGATTTGTCTTGTAAAGGATCAGTCTCTTCCTTTTTTTCAGAAGGAGCTCCTTGGGATGTGGCACTAGATGATAAAACCCTCTTTGATGAAGCATCCTGCCCCCATCCTTTGTGGTGAAGGATCCGTGGCCGGGGAGGCTGAGCATCCAATGGCTTCTGTTCCTTTGCAAGGCACTGGGCAGTAGGTAGGTGCAGCCGCTGCTTTTGAGAGCAATGTACCCAAAAAACTTTGGATTCAGCACTATACAAAAGCAATGGTCCCTTTATATTCTGGTAGTGTCCAAAGAGACCAGCTTTCTGTGGTTCCCAATATGTTCTGTGGGTCAGCCGAGACATAGTCCGTGGTATGTTCCATTGCATTTTGAAAGATGGTGATGGATTTCAGCTTCTACAGAGACTGCGTTTAAAAAAAATTGGTAGATTATATAGAGATTTCCATTTTACACCAATCCACTTAAAAATTATCATTGAGGGAAGGGGTGATATTGTCCAAAAAGAAATGTACTGACATGTAACTGTAACCACTCTGTACATCACCTTTTTTTTGGGGGGGGGGGGGTTCCAGTCGTGGGGCCTGAACTCGGGGCCTGGGTGCTGTCCCTCAGCTTTTCAGTTCAAGGCAAGCGCTCTACCACTGAGCCACCTTCCCAGCTGTACAACACCTTTATAACAATAAAAATAAATAAGCTAGGCGCTGGTGGCTCACACCTGTAATCCTAACTACTCAGGAGGCTGAGATCTGAGGATCACTGTTCAAAGCCAGCCCAGGCAGGAAAGTTTGTGAAATTCTCATCACCAATAAACTACTCACAAAAGGCCAGAGGTGGAACTGTGGTTCAAGTAATAGAGAACTAGCCTTGAGCAGAAGAAACTTAGGAGCAGCTCCCAGGCCCTGAGGACCAAAAAAAGCCCCAGGACCAAAGAAACAAACAAACAAACAAAAAACTCCCCAAAACCCACAATAAAATAGTATCATTAACCATTAGGAAGTAAAAAAAAAGAAAAAAAAAGAAAAAAACCAAGATACTGCTACCCAATTTAGAGGAATTAATATTAAAGTACACAGTTTTAAGGGCACTGTGATTATAAAATTCCACTATAACTAAAAAAAGGGATATAAATTAGCCCGTTATTGTACAAAGAAGCAGTGCATCAGAAATCTTGGTCAAGATGCCTTGGGGGTGTTCTATGCAATTTCCTTTCAGACTTCAAACCCAAGTCCAATAGTAAAATGAGGATTATTTCACAGGATTGGTACAGAATCACATCAAACTTCTGATATCAAAGTGCTCTATAAACTAGTGACCATAACCCAAGTCAGTTTATTTATCATAGCTGTGAAGGATGAGCATACATCAGTACCATCTATTGTCTATAGCCTGAAGACTACATTATATCAAGCTATAAATCACATATGTAACTGAAGAGCAACAAGAGTTAGCCTGGTATTTTATCTTGACTTTTTCCATAAATCAAGACAGGAGAAGGAAACCATGTTCAATGATGTCTGAGCATCAGTGTAGAATTAAGAAAGACAAGATATTTGGGAGCCAGAGGCAGAAAAATTGCAAGTTGGAAACCAGTCTGGATTATATAGAGGGACCCTGTCCCAAAAATCAAAGCAAACAAACAAAAAATACCCCAAGAATAATAAGATAGAGACTTTTCCAATATAAAAACTTTTTCACAAAGGCAATAAAATGTAACTTCAAAAGAACATGAAGTATCACTAATACATGTTAATAAAAGGAAAACTCAAAACCTATGAACTTTAAAGACAGACTGAAATAAGACATTATTTTGAGCAAGTTATTTAGCTTCTTTGACTCTCATTTTTCAGTGGTAAATGGAACAAAGGAGCATTATTAGTATTATTATACATTAAGTTATTCCCTGTCCCCTACTTCCACCCCAATCTGTACAACTATCTTACCTAACATGTTGAAAATAATTCTATTATTATTATTATATTTTTTGTCAGTTATGGGACTTGAACTTATGGCCTAGGCACTGTCCCGATGTTTTTCCGCTCAAGGTTAGCACTCTACCACTTTGAGCAACAGCTCCACTTTAAGTTTTTTGGTGGTTAATTGTGGATAAGAGTCTCACAGACTTTCCTGCTCTGGCTGGCTTTAAACCATATCCTCAGATCTCAGCCTTCTAAGCAGTTAGGATTATAGGTGTGAGTCACCTGTGCTTGGCAGATTCTTATCTTTATTTTTAAATCTTATTTTATTGTAAGGATGCTGTACAGAGGGGTTACAGTTATATAAGCAAGGCAATAAGTACATTTCTTGTCCAGCACTGTTACCCCCTTCCTTGTTCTCCCACTATCCCTTCCCTCCCCCACCTCTCTCATTCCTCACCCCCACCATACTGAAGTTGTAAAGTTCATTTCCAATATACTGTCTTGTGTGTATCATTGTTGCAATGGGTCATCCTGTGTCCTTGTTTTAGCGTTTTGTTATTTCCCTTCCCCTCCCCAAATTAGACAAATGTATATACAAGACACAGGGTACCAAAATCAAGCACAGTGACAACAGGGGATATACCATAGGAGGAAGAACATACAAAGGAAACAAACAAACAAAAATCACATACTACATTTAAAACAACAACAAAGACCTCTTGTGTCCATATCTTGGGGTTCATTTACTTGAGCTTGGTTTCCTTCTTATTTTTATATGTTTCTTTATACTGGGATTTGAACTAGGGGTTTCATGTTTGCTAGGCAGGTGCTCTACTGCTTGAGCCATGCTTCCAACCTTTTCTACTCAGCTTGGTTGGAATTATTACCTAATTGAAATAGGATGTTATTTTTTTGGTTTCAAATTATAGTTCTCTGATAATCTTCCTCTTCAAGATTAGGATTATAGGTATGAGCTACCAGCATGCACCTCCCTCCCTCCTTCCCTTTCTTTCCAGTCCTGGACATTGAACTCAGGGCCTGGGCACTGTCCTTGAGCTCTACCTCTTGAGCCACAGTGCCATTCTGGCCTTTTCTGTTTATGCAGCATTGAGGAATTGAACCCAGGGCTTCATGCATGCTAAGTAAGCACTCTACTGCTAAGCCACATTCTCAGCCCAAAATTCAACTTTGTTGTTGTTGGTCATGGGGCTTGAACTCTGGGCCTGGGAGCTATCCCTCAGCTCTTCAGCTAAGGCTAATGCTCTACCACTTGAGCCCCAACACCACTTTATTTCTTTAATTGTATATTAAAAAGAGTTGTCATCTGGTTCTAGTGGCTCACGCCTATAATCCTAGCTACTCATTCAAAGCCAGCCTTGACAGGAAAGACAGTGAGACTCTTATCTCCAACTAACTATCAAAAAGCCAGAAGTAGACCTGTGGCTTAAGTGCTAGAGCGCTAGTCCAACAAAAAAGCTGAGGAACAGCATCTGGGCCCTGAAGTCAAGCCTCCGCTTGAGGGGGGGTGGTGGTGGGCAGGTGGGGAGAAGGATCATGTAAAAAGATGGCTGCCATGGGTTGGAAGGCTGGAAAGCATTATGAGTAGGTGGTACTTAGGCATTAGTATATCTATGCTATATATTAAAGATAGATACCTGTTATATGTCTGAGTGTTTATTAAACTTAAAACTTCTCTTAAACATTAAGAGTATATTTTGTCAAATATACTGACATTAGTAAAACCTTAGACTGTGGCACAGGACAAAAAAGTAAACAGAATTCATTAGGCTGAAGTAGAACAAAAGGTCCAAGAATTCTTTCTCCCAGGTATACAAGCTCTCTCAACATCATGAAATAGGCAACCAAAATTTTCTTCTTTCATGAGATTAAGACTATCCCAATATCTATTCAAGTTCTTTCATCACATTGTGACTTCCATTTTAAGATAAATTTCTGTTTGCTGATGAGAGAAAGCAAAGGTGTGCCATTTGTTAATAGCAATTTCTGGACCCCTAGCCACCTTGTTCCTCAATGACTGTGATAGCTTCAATTTAACTTTTATCAACACAATCCATTTCCTTAAGCCTATTTTGTTTCTGCTTTTGAGGCTAATACCAGCAGTGGATCAGATAAATAAGCCCTGTCAAGTATCAAGTCACTGTTAAAAACCCTTATTCCTAAAAAAAATTAAAGGTCAGATCATGCCCCCTAGTGAAATTCTATGAAATTTCAGTAAATTCAGTAATTTTCAGAACCATGCTAAAAGTGGACCATTTCTTAAAAAATAGATCACCAACCTAGGCAGGAAAGCCTGTAAGACTCTTATCTCTGATTAACTACCAAAAAAAGCTGAAAATAGAGCTGTAGCCTTGAGCAAAAAAGCTCAGGGACAGCACCTAGGCCTGGAGCTCAAGCCCAGGACTGGCATAAAAAATGAAAATAAAAAAATACATCAATGATGTCTTCCAAAATGACTAATATATTCCTTTACACAGAATATTTACTATTTAAATCTCTTTTCATAGGATCAAAATTCCTACAACAGTCTGTGATGATAACCTAAGGCCAGAATCTACTCAGCAGCACCACTGCCACTTGCTTCCTTTCACTTGACAAAAAAACAGGATTTACCCTCAGATTTAACAGGTACTTAACAGACCCTTTCTGAACTTTTTTCTTCATCCCTAAAATAAGGTTATGATACTTTCTTAATATGGTATTTACATTAATCAAAGAAAAAAAAGCATATTAAGCAGCTAGCGCCTTAGTTTATCATCTTAGTTTCCCTTCTTCACCTTCCTATTTACTAACTTAGTCAAAACAGGCCCCAATTCTTTAGCTAGTTTTTGCCATCAATATACCTGACACAAAAGATGCGAGATGGGGAATATAGGCACGTGGTAGTACTTTGCCTAGCATATACAAAAAATATGTACAGCAAAAAAAAAATCCAAACAACAACAACAAAAAAAGCCCCATGAGCCCCTCCCTATATGCCTTCTTTGGAGTCCAAATGGCCCAAGATGAAACACTTACAGAAAAGTTAGTTATCTGTAAATCTTCCTATTCCTCCAGTTCCCAAATACTGTATGCAATCTCTTTGAATTAGTATTGTAGAGAGGCAACTCAAAGAAATGGTAAGGTGATAATGACAAAAAAACAAAAAAAAGGACACAGATCCAAGAAATACGAGCCAGGGTGCTAAAACTGAGGTTAGAAAAATGAAAATTAAATAAATGCTACCGGCTGAGATTAAGACAAAAAAAATTCTTACAAGCTACATTTTGAAGACAGGAATGCTGTAACACAGAGACCCAGGCTGAGGGCACAGAGAATGGAGTAAAGCCACAACCAGGTTCCTTGGCCAGACTCCACATGGAAATCTGTAGTGGGCTTCATCACTAAGGACACAGCAATCAAGAAATGGGAAGTTGTATAGAAATCATAGGCTTGGGGCCCGGTTAGGAGAATTGCCTAGAAGCTGTGTCTTTGCTTCAGAGAAGAAACTTATGTTTTCCCCACAATGAAAAGAGCCAGAACTATTGCAGTATGGTGACACACTGGGAGCACAACCATGCTTCTGGCCTTTCATGGACCCTGAGGGTTCAAGTTGCACATGGCATATCCCCTGGATGCCTTGGGCTCTGCAGCAACTAGTATCACCAAGGATGGGTTACCTGGCTTACAGTCAGCCTGATGCACAGGGGTGCGTGTTCCGTTCTCTATCCTAGTCCTTGCTAATAATAAACAGTCACTATGATCCACTTTTAAGTGTCAGCACTACCAGTGCTGGAGTGGCCATATGTTGATTTATATTCTCACTGCTATATGAACAACAACCGTCTGACTTGTACCACCGCATTCTGTCTCTAAGAACCAGCAATAAAACTCAGGTATGTGGCTGAAAAGAGAGAGACAAATTAGTAAAGTAGAAAAGGGCATCAGTAAGTCTAAGCAGACAGATGTCAGTGGCTCACACCTAGAGACTAAGACCTAGAGGATTATAGTCAAAACCAGCACTGGCAGAGAAGTTCCCAAGACTCCATTTCTAATTAACCAGCAATATGCAAAGGAGGTGTGCCTCAATCGTAGAGCAGCAGCTGTGAGCAAGAAAGCCAAAAAAGAGTAAAGGATCAAGTTTAAGCTCTGATATCACACGCAAAACACCCACACACAAATACAGTCAGACAGTGGCTAGAGGAAAACAAAACAACAACAACAGACTTTGTATGGATAAACAAAACAGATAATGAAGCTGCTCTCAGCTGTGTCTCCAGCCATTCCAAGAGAGGGAGATTGGCACATTTCCCACAACTGCCAGGTCCCTATGAATACAGTATACATAAACACAGATGCCCATGAGGGATTTCTGGCATAACCAGCTGACCAAAGGCAGAGGAGGACTTGCTCTACTCATCTCATCAACTATCACTGAAATAGAGACTTAACTAACTATAGAAGACCAAACCCAGGTGCTAGGATCTAGGACCTATAGTGGTTAAGTGAGTAAACACAATAGGAAAACTGCAGACAGCTCAGGAGCAGAACCTTAAAAGGAAAGCCCCTACTGCACTGGGACAGGCTAGCATGTCATGTACAGCATGGGAGACAGGGAACCAGGCTCACCCTTCCTCTTATCTTCAGATTTCTAAGAATGTTGGGCATCCCAGTGGGTAAAAGAAAACAGTTTCCTACCATACTTTTATCAGAACTAACTGACCAAGGACCAAGACACTTGAGATAAATCCAGGGTTAGAAAAACAAACACCCATTGGTCGTGTCTCGGAGACAGTTACTTTTCTCTCTGACAGTTAATCATTAAGAACACACCTACCCCTGTGGGTACAAGCAAATATAGTAGCATCTAAAGGAATTTCCTAAGACTGAACTGACCACATGCCCAGACACCTGGAACCACACTGGGGGTGGGAAAAGCCACCAGCCTCTATGATTCTGATACAGCGCAGGAAAACGAGCTGGACACACTTCTTAAAACTAGGCTCCTGTGAAAAACATGCATCCTAGTAGATACAAGGAAATACAACAGCTGATGGGGTGTACTATTCTGTGTGTCTATGTCTACACATGTGCATTCATGTATGTTATGGTTATTACTGATATGATCTCATGGCCTCATGCTCCCAACTTTCTTGATCACATTGGTGTTTACCATTTGAGCCATACTTACAGTCCAGCATTTTTTGCTGGTTAATTGAAGACAGAGCCTCGTGGGCTTTTCTGCCTGGGCTGGTTTTAAAACCTCAGACTCCAAAGTGAGAGTCACTGGTGCCAAGTTCATGAGAGACTTTTGACACTCACTCTATCAGATATAACTGAAATAGAGCTTTAACTACAGAAGTCTATACCTAGGCAATACACATAAACCATAGTAGTTACATGAGTATACACAACAGAAAAACTTCAGATAGATAGTTGAGGAGCAGAATTTTGAGAAAAGCACCCAATGCACTGACAGACCCAACAAGTATACATTTTTTTTTTGCAAGGGCACATACATTTTTTATTGTTATTGTAGAGGTGATGTACAGAGGGTTACAGTTACATAAGTCAGGTAATGAATACATTTCTTTTTGAACAGTGTCACCCCTTTCCTCATTTTCTCCTATCCTATTACCCACAGTTATATAGTTCATTTTCAACATAGTGTCTAGTAAAGTGTCACTACTTTATTTGTTTACTCTGTCTTACCATTTCTTTGCTCCCCCACTTACCCTTCCCAAAAAGATAAACTTACAAGCAAAAGGTACAGAAAACAAAAACAGCAACAAAGAGGGGAGAAAAACTTTTATTTACATTTCTTGGAGTTCATTCTTTTCCTCAATAATAAAAACTTATTCCAAAAATTCTTTCTTACAATATTTTTCTATAGCTGGTTTATTCTACTCCCTGTTTATTGTTTTGAATTCCTTTATGCTATTGGATTCTTTGATCCTTCTCCAAATCCCTGTACATCATTATTTTGTTTACTTCCAGCCCATACACTTTACCCTCTTCCTCATCTTCCACTTTCCTTTTTCTCTCACCAAACTATTTTTACTAACTTTAAACTACTATTCAAATACTCTTTTGTTCCCCCTAATCTTCCTAGGTACTGCATAAGAATGATATTTCCTTTCATATACAACACAATTGATGATATACATGATTTTCTAATTAGTGAACTGTTATTGCTGACTTAATATCTAGGTCAGTGCTGAGAAATGGTAGATCAATTTGATTACTACCCAGTATTTCTAGAACATACAGAAGAACTTCAACTAAAGCTTATGTAACTAAAATTGCCAACAAATAAACGGATTTCAGATGAGCAAATATCAACATTCAAACACATGAAATAGAAAAAAGGTACTAAGATACCTCAAAAAGTCAACATACATACATCAAAGCATCTAAATAATAGTGAAGGTGAACAACTGCAAATCTTGAGCTCAAAAGAATGATAAGAATAATTAGTAAGCTGAAAGAAAACAAACATAAACACATAAATCAATGAGAATAAAAATACACAGCTCAATGAACCCAGTAGGGACACAAATAGCAAAATAAGGAAGATAATGCAAGACATAAAAGGCAAATTCAAAAAAGATGTGAAAATCCAAAAAACCAAGTTGAACTCCTGAAAAGGAAAAGTCCTTAAGCCTAATTAAAAAATTCAGTTGTGAGCCGGGTGCTGGTGGCTCCTGTCTGTAATCCTAGCTACTCAGGAGGCTGGGATCTAGTTCAAAGCCAGCCTGGACAGGAAAGTCTGTGAGACTGTTAGCTTCACTAAACCACCAGAAAACCAGAAATGGTGCTGTGGCTCAAAGTGTTAGACTGCTAGCCTTGAGTGAAGTACTACCCAGGCCTTGAGTTCAAGTCCCATGACTGACCAAAAAAAAAAAAAATCAGTTGAATTGAGTGCACAACTGAACCAAATGAAGCAGAGTATCTGAGTAACTCTTCACAAATAAAGGAGAAATAAAGACTCTCCAAAACAAGCAGAAACTGAGAGTTGATTACCACAAGGTTAGCCTTACAAAAATACTTAACATAGTCCAACAACCAAAACAAACAAAAGTAAACTACCAGTTCACAAAAAAAAACATGAAAGTGTAAAACCTACTAGAAAAACGGATACACAAAAGAGATATAAAAAAAAAACCTCACCAAATCATTAAACCACAAAGATGAACAAAGGAGTAAAAGAATACACAAAACAAAATACAATTAGAATAATAATGTCTTTCTTTAATTATAATTTTAGATGTAAATGTACTCATTACTACAATTAAAATATTGATTGGATAGTTTAAAAAAAAACACAAGATTCACTTCACCAATAAAGACACACAGAGTCTGAAAGTTGGAAGATGGAAAAACAGTATTAAATGCAAATAGAAGTCAAAGTAAAGCAGAATAATTACACTTATTTCAGAAACAAGAGACACAAACTATGGTGACTAAAAACAGTAAATATATGTGCACTTAATTCCATAGGAACCATTTTATACAACAAACAAACTATCCCTTTATTAGCTTTAGAAAGGAAAGATAGGATCCTATACAATAACACTAAGGGGACTAAAACATTAGTCCATTAGTTTGTTTTATTATTTTGGTGCTTGTACTGAGGCTTGAATTCAGAGTCTGGGCTATGTCTCTGAAGTTCTTTCAAAGCTAGTGCTCTACCATTAGCTACAACTCTACTTCCAGAGTTTTGGCCATTAATTGGAAGTAAGAGACTTATGGGCTTTCCTGCCAAGGTTACTAGTTTCAAACAATGATCTTCAGCTATCACTGGTGCTCAGCTAACACTCCAAAGAAACATCAGTGTGCTCTGTGGGGAAAAAGACAACCTGCCAGTTACTTTCATTCTGCTGGAAGCTGGAGGGGCCAGACCCTGTGTAGTATAGTGCATAAATTTTAGCTTTTATCCTTTCTCTGTACATTGAGCTCACAAATTATACTCTGCCTCTATGAGAATATAAAAAGAACAAAAAAGAAAAAAAACCTTAAAAGATGTGATGATAGGTCAGCAAAGATGGGTTTGAGATGTTTGGGTGGGTTAAGTGAGCATTTTAACAATAGGGCTTTTCCTTTGGCATGTTTAATTATGATGTTTGGCAGACATCCTTGCAGTTTAAGATGATACTTTCAAAATAAAATTCTCTTCTAATAATGTCTTGAGTTTTACTACTCTACAGGGAAATCAGTAGATTCTATATATAGGATCTTATTCAAAATTGACATTTTATACTGTAATTTTGCTCAGTTGTAAAGGTTAAAAGAGTACAAGTTGTTTTGTTACAATAAAACTAAATGTGCACGCACACACACACACGAAACATCAAAGTTCAACATCCTGTAAAACAAGACACCTAATAAACACAAAAATTCCCACCCAGCAGCTTCAAAACACATATTCTTTTTCATTAGCACATGAAACATTTTCAGGAACAGAAGACAAAACAAATCCAAAAAAGTTAAAATCATATCATGGAGTAGTCACAAAAGAAATACAAAGACATGGAGACTGAACAACACACTCCTTAATAAATGATGCAGGAATAAAATGAGAAAATGTAGAATTCATTTTTGTAAAATTTATTGATACAAATGAAAATAGATAACATACCAAAACCTATGAGACCAAGAAAAGGAAGTACTAAGAGGGTCATTTATACAAATGAGTTTGTATTTTAAAAAATAATTGAAATAGGGGCTGGAAAAGTGGCTCAGTGGTAGAGTGCTTGCCTTGCATACATGAGGCCCTGGATTTGAGTCCTCAGCACCACATATACAGAAAAAGCCAGAAGTGGGGCTGTGGCTCAAGTGGTAGGGCATTTGCCTTGAGCTGAAGAGCTAAGGGACAACGCCTAGGCCCAGAGTTCAGGCCCCACAACCGACAAAAAAAAGAAAAAAGAAATAAATAACCTAATAATTCATCTTAATCTAAAAAAGACCAAATCAATACAAATCAGTATAAGAAAAGAAATAACAAAGATCAGAGCAGAAATGAATTAGACACTAAAAAACTAACAGAAAAGGTCAGTGAAATGTTAAAAAATAAGTTGACAAACTTGCAGTCAGACTAATCAAGCAACAAAGGGAAAAGATCCAGATAAATAAAATCAGAGATAATGACAGAGAATCAACAGTACGGATTAGTACACAATTATATGCTAACGAATTTTTAAAAAAATAAATGGGTAAACTTCTGGCCACAGAGAACCTACCAAAATGAAACCATGCAAATATGAAAATCTTCAACAGGCCCCAAATGAGTGTGTGAATCATCAATAAAAAGTCTCCCAACAAAGAGAGGCTTACAACAGATGGATTCACTGCTGAATCCTACCTAACTTTTAACTAAGAATGAATCCAAATTGTTCTCAAACCATTAAACACACACACACACACACACAACAAAAAAAGAGAATTTTTCTAAACTTATTCTGCAAGCCCAGCTAGCATTACTATAAAGCTAGATAGGAGCATGTCTCTTATAATAAGAATACCTGTCCATCAAGCGAAAGGCCAAGTTTACCTTGCTTATGAGTTAACTAGATACGCTGGTGTTTATTGTGCAAAGTATATTTTAGAAAATGTGATTTGATCATTAAGTACCAGAAGCCTGTTGTACAATGAGCTCAATGTATTTTTGGATTCAACTTTAAAACATGTCTCTTAAAGATTTGTATTTAGAATTGACATTTGTCTGCTATGCTTTATAAGGTATGTCACACAGTGTATGTTATTTTCCTAACAAAATATCAGGCAGCCTTTTGGAAAACACAAAATCACAAGCCATTAACTACCTAATCTCTCTCTCTTTTTTTGTTTTTTTTTACTAATGACTCAATCACCATGCAATAATCTACTTAGAAGCTCAATCTACTGTGATAATTTCAGCATTTCAAGGTATAAAGAGCTACTAGTTAAAATTCAAGGATATTAAATAATGTATTTTATCCAATTTATCTGGTCCAAAGAAGTTACAAAGGCAATGTAGAAATACAAACGAGGCTTGCAGATTTATAAGACTAACTCAAAACTTTACTTGTAAAGTGAAACTGTATTGATTGAAGTCACTTTATCACTGGTACCTGTAAGTTCTGAACTAGCCACTTTCCACTTCTCTTTCAGGAGTGTTCCTACTTTGTGATACCTGTTCTTCACCTCTATTCTTTAGCTGCTACTTCACATTTTTAAGACTGTTTTGTTACTCTTTCACCTACATACTGCTAATTCCCAGAGGAAATAAAGTGGAGCCCTGAAAGTATGCAAAAGGCCTTCTAGACTATCAAATTTCTATGATGATGTACATGAATTATTTTTACTCAAGAAACACATGGCCAGCAAGTTTTGAAGACATGCCATTACCTTGGGCTCTTGACTACTGAAATGTACTAATTATTTTCTAGTTAGGTTACATGGTAACGTGGCCCATGTTTTTACCAAGTTTCGAATTTCTACTAAGCCAGTAGCAAGCCAAAAGCTGCCTCTCAAAAGGAGAGCTTTCAGGCCTGGAGGTGGTAGAGCACTTGCCTAGCAATCACAAGTCCTGAGTTCAAATCACAGTTTAAAAGAGAGGAAAACAGAGAGGATGGGAGGTAGGTTGAAAGGAAGAAGGAGGGAAGACTAATGGGAGGGAGAGAGGGAAGGAGAGAAAAAGGGACCCAGACAGAGAGAACCAATCATTCATAGAGGACAAAAGAACTATTCTAAAACCCTAAGGATTACTAAAATTACCCAGTGACTTCCTAAAGGGGCCTATCAAAGGCTCCAAACATCATTTTAATCTGCTACTGATGTGCTTAGCATCATGATATCTGCTGGAGCATATGGTCCAAGTGGCAAAGCAGCTTACATAGCAATCGAGACCTTTTGTGGAACTCTCTCTTATTCTGGGCCTATCCAAAACTAGCAGCTTTTGTAGCAGTTCCCAGCATAAGCTAGAATAGCACAATCAAATGAGGAATTCATTACATTCAAGATCAAAAAGCTCCACTAGACTTTGCTTCACTTTCTGTTGTACACCTGTAGATTCCTAGAAAATTGAGGTGGAAGCTCCCAAAGTTTTGTTGAATTTATTTCACTTTATGATGTGCTAATATTTTACTAGTAAGCCTGAAATAGTTGTCACTTCTCACCTGCTAGGTCCAATCAGCCTAATGACATTACTGTAATTAATGGACCAGCGAAATGTCTTTTGGAAGGGAAAGGTAACCAAGGTCTGTTAGTTTAATGAGGTTGCTGTAACAGAGTGCCACAAACAAACTTGTCATAGGCAACTCAAGTTTATTGTCACTATTACTGAAGGGTATAAGTCCAAGTTACGTCGCTGGTAAAGTTGCTAATGCAGCCTTAGTAATCTACCATTATTTCCAAAACTTAATCTGTTTTGTGCTTTTGAGGGCTGTGAAGAAGAATCCATCCTATGTCTCTTCTGATGGGTTGCTGGAGGTCTTTAGAATGCCATAGCCTGTGGAAGCCACATCCCAATTTCACTTTCACGTGACATTCTCTGTGTGCATGTCTGTGTCCAAACTTTTCCTTTTCATTAGGATCTGTTACATTGGATGAGGATCTATCTTACTCCACTATTGCCCATTTTAACTAATTTATATCTACACCAATCTTTTCTTCATGTAAGGTTATATTCTGAGACATGGAGAGCTAGAATTTCAATGTATAATGTTATGGGGCTTTGAACTCTGGCCTGGGTGCTGTCCCTCAGCATTTCAGCTCAAGGCTAGCACTCTACCACTTGAGCCACAGTGCCACTTCTGGCTTTTTCTGTTTATGTGGTGCTGAGGAATTGAACGTAGGGCCTCATGCATGCTAGGCAAGCACTCTACCTTCCTAGCCACTCAATGTATAAATTTAAAGGGGGCAAAAATCAAACCAATAAAAGGTTCTTATGGCTTAAATTAGGTCATAGAGCTGAACAGTTGGTAAAACCTTGAAGTAGGACAGTGAAAGTGTATTACTGATTATGCCAGATGAAAGCAAATTGCTTTACATGATGGTCTTTAATAGTAACTATTAAGAAAAAATATTTGGTTATTCAGACTACTAGGGAATACATAAATTTGCTCAAGCAATGAAATGACATTTGGAATAGCAGTCCAAATTAGTTATCATTAAGCTTATGATAATCCACTATTATTTCCTAAACTTAATTTGTTTTGTGCATAGGTCAAAAAATATGTACCCTGAAAGTACATCAATTTCTACTATCTAGAACTATGGAAATGCTTTTAGCTTACTATTTTCCTAAAAAGAGGCAATTTTAGTGGCTTCTCCTTGGACTTTCCCATCACAACAGACTTCACTCCACAGATCAGGAAGCCAGTATGGGGCTTCTAACAATCCTTGAATATACCTACATTATGCATCAAAGATTTAGAGTAATAACCATGGAATGGATACAAGGACCCAATAGCTCACACAAGGTGGACCCAAGCTAAAACTCTGAATGGTTGATCACAGTGACATTTCAAGTGCCTGCAATTATTGTTGCCTCAGAGTTGGTATTCAGTAATCCCTGCAAAGTCTGCACAGTCTATGGTAAAAATAATAGGTCCCACTAGGAAAGGCTGGGAGAAAAATAGTACAAATTTGAGGCAGTGGAGTTCTTCAACATTCTGAATATTAAAATTACATTTGGGAATGGACTAAAGAAACATGACTATTTTTTTTTTGAAATTGAAATTAGACTTCTGTTTACCTGACTTAGGATGTGTTTGCTAAATCAATTGATTCAGAATTCAATATATATCTGTCTTTTTATCTTCTAGGGAACCCATGGTCAACCAGGCACCATTACAGGAGTCTTTGTTCTTCTGTACACTCAGTTAGGGTATGCACGTTTGTTGATCAAATGGTATCACAAGACCCTTGCCACCAAGGATCTGATTGTCTCCACTGCATTTAAGGATTCCCAATTTGATAATAGCAGCTCCCAGTGTAATTTCTGACCTACACAGAAGCAACCTCGAAACCCTTTAAGGATGCCAGGACTGCCCTAACAAATTTGATTCTCATAGTCATGATGAAAAGTATGTTCCTGCTGGGCGTCTCACACCTGTAATCCTAGCTACTCTGGAGGCTGATATCTGAGGATCATGGTTCAAAGCCAGCTGGGCAGGAATGTCTGTGAGACTCTTATCTCCAATAAACCACCAGAAAACTGGAAGTGGCACTGTGGCTCAAGTGGTAGAGCGCTCACCTTGAGCTGAGAGCTCAGGGACAGCACCCAGGCCTAGAGTTCAAGTCAAATGATGGACCAAAAAAAAAGAAAGTATGTTCTTTGGCCTCTCCCACCATAGACAAGCAGATCTTACAAGACAAAGTTACTTCAACACTCCAGTTTTCCTAAGCCTCTGCATACCTTCCTGTACAGTATACTAAGGCAAGCCTGGCATTTGAACTTCATGTACAGTAGTTTGTACCTTATGGTATAAATTTCAGCCAATTAATAATTAGTCCTTTCTAACACCTCTAATTACAACAATGACTCCAGAAGCTCTGCTTAGTGGGTCCATATCAATAAATTCAGGCTGATCTAACATTAAGTTCCTTCAACTATGATCCCATGTCTTCCCCTCCACCTCATTCTCCAGTGCTGAGGATGTTAGGCAAGCAGTCTACTACTGAGCTACACATCCATCCTGTCCCATCTGCCTCATACCCATTTCCACACATATTTCCCTGATTTTCTCTCTGCAAAAATAGAATCTATTATGCAATGCTTTTAGGAACACAGTATACCTTCTCAGGGATCTTACTTTACAGCCTACTTTTTAGGGATACTCTTATTCTAGTTATAGGTCTAAAAGCAAAGGAGTGGGGGACAAGCCATGAGGAAAACCAGCAAGGTGTTGCAAAGCAACTACCACAGAGGAAGGTCTTCAGGCCAAACAGGGTTAATCTTGTCAAATAGAGATTGCAGAACTGCCCCTATGGGCAAACAATATTGGGCAAAACTTGGGAGTTCCTGACCTTAAGGATCTCTACAACCACTCAGCACAAAATTTGGGGCAGTAAGGATTCCCTAGCAAGAGACAAACTAGAAAGAAGTATAGATATACAGTACTATAGCCTACTAAGTTGACACGTAACTTTATCACCATACATAGTAAACTTACAGATTTATAAACCAAATGTTACAATAGGAAAAGTCTCTTAATAAGAATATTTTACCTGCTTCAAAAAGATGTGCATTTCCAGTACAGACACTATGTTAACAAGAGAAACAGTTTTTCTTCCAAGACTACATGGAGGAAAAATTCCATAAACATTTAAACGTTGTTATGAAACACTAACACTGTTTCCACATTTCAAAAACAAATTTATGTTTATAAAAACTTAAGTGTAACTTTCAACCTTCAACTTTACAACAGAAATCACTTTTGAAATTGCACCCGTAAGCATTCTTACTTTCTTAAAAGTGATTTTAAATAAACCCTCTGTATCACTTAAAAATATCAGACATTTAGAGGCTGGGAAGGCGGCTCAGTGGTAGAGTGCTAGCCTTGCATGCATGAGGACATGGGTTCGATTCTTCGGCACCACATAAGCAGAAAAAGCCAGAAGTGGCACTATGGTTCAAGTGGTAGAGTGCTAGCCTTGAGAAGCTGAGGGACAGTGCCCAAGTCCCACAACTGACAAAAAATAAAGAAATAAAAATCAGACATTTAAAACAACTTTGTCAAGGCACCTGAGTTAATCACTGAACAAAATATGAATTGTGTCCTGAAAGAACTCATATTCTGGCAAGATAACATCCTTATCCAGCTATTAACTCTCTTTACATAAACCAAGGATTAAGTACCAAAACATTTCTTGGGAAAAAAATCTATGTGCTGGACAAGTTCCAGTTCTGAGTATGGACTCCCAGCAGACACTGTTTCATTATTGACATAAACTGTGTCTCTGCAGCCTGGGTCCAAAACTTAGCCTTAGCCAAGATAGTTAATCCTCATCTGTAAACAACAACAACAACAACAACAACAAAGAAACAAACAGGGGCTGGGAAGGTGGCTCAGTGGTAGAGCGCTTGCCTTGCATGCCTGAGGCCCTGGGTTCGATTCCCCAGCACCACATAAGCAAAAACAAAAAAGTCGGAAGTGGCACTATGGCTCAAGTGGTAAAGAATTAGCCTTGAGCTGAAGAGCTGAGGGACAGCACCCAGGCCCAGAGTTCAGGCCCCACCACTGGACCAAAAAAAAAAACAAAACAAAAAAACCAGAATTGTAACTACCATACTAGATTACATAGTAACTTAATGCAAATATGCAAAGCACATAGCTTGGAGCATAGAAGGTATTGAGCTAATAATATTAGCTATTATTAATTCAATTTCTAGAAAAAAAAGACAACAATGGAGAAAATAATACCAAATACTTGTGAAGCATTTCTATCTGATCCATTTACTTCTTGCATTACTAATTCCTAGAGTCTTTCCTATACCTTCAACTGATTTTATGACTTCTAGTTAGATTTTACAAAAGCTACAACTTGAAATCTCTATATATCTCATGCATAACATGTATTAATCATGAGTTTGTATAAATATGTAGTTACTAAGACTTTAATGAGAAAAAATTCTAAATCAAGAAGAGCAGTGCATCCCTGAAATCCCAGGTTAGGAAGCAAAGGCAGAAGGATCACAGGAGCTGGAGGTGAGGTTGGCCTATATAGGTGAGCCGCAGTCAAAAATATTTTCTTTTCAAAGTCAAAATTAGACTAATTTTCCCTAATTACAACACCAGTTATACCAAGAAATTGGAACAAGTAAATATGGGTCATGTAATTGCTTGGTTAGAACCATCTGAAAATATACACATTCAGTTTTTAAGACTTATACCTTTGTAGCCAACAATACTTATGAAGTAAACTAATTGCATTTAGAAAAAAAGAAATAGAAAGGAAAGAAGGAAGGAAGGAAGGAAGGAAGGAGAGAGAAAGAAAGAAAGAAAGAAAGAAAGAAAGAAAGTAAGAAAGAAAGAAAGAAAGAAAGAAAGAAAGAAAGAAAGAAAGAAAGAAAGAAAGAAAGAAAGAAAGAAAGAAGGAACGGGAAGGAAGGAAGGAAGGAAGGAAGGAAGGAAGGAAGGAAGGAAGGAGATTGCTGGTCCTTATTTGTTATGAGTAAAACTCTTGGTTCCAGGTTTACAGAGGGTAATAACCTCTGAAAGACTGATGTTCACAATTTGTAAGTGACCAGATTGGGAGGTGCTTGCCTTTCCCAAAGTCAAGTCCATTAATTAATGTAACTGTACTTACTACATGTAAGAAGGCAGACTGGTGAAAGGTATTTTGAAGGGACCCATTTTAGTAAAGAACTCATTAAAGTGGAGAGGTCCTAGGACACAACATTAATATGTAGTGCATTAACAAACCACCTTAATCCACAGGTAGTTTTAATTCCAATCTCGAGGTAAGGGCCAAGAAAGTCTTATTTCCTCCTTTCCTCTCATACCAAAGTCCAGCCAAAGGAGTGCTGAGAGCCCAGATGTTTCTCAAGTCTACCTAGGTCGCCCTTTCCCCCATTCTGACAAGAGAAGGGACTCCAAGTCGGGCGATAGGAAATTGGCCTGCTAGTCCCTACGTGAAGCTATTGCTCCTTTTTAGTAACACTATACCGGCGGGTGTTTCTAGGCCCCCCAACTGGCTTCCGAGGCAAGAGAGGGCAGGCAGAGGGGAGAATTCCAACCCAGGAGGGAAAACAGTCGCAAAGGCAGGCACTATCAGCCAGGGCTCTAGCACGACCGACGAGGGCGGGTGACCTCTTTCGGCCGCAGGGGGTGGTGAGGCCGGGACCGTGGGTGACCCCCGCCAAAATGACCGACGCCTCCAAGGCTCGAGAGCGGCACGCGCCGGGCAGTTGCGGGCTCTGCTCCCCGAAATTGAAGGTGCCCTCAGGACCCTTCCTGCGGCCCCACGCACGGACTGGGCCCAAACTACCTCTGAGGACGTCGGGGCAGCCGCTGCGCCCGGGCGTACAGTCCGGACCACAGCTCCTCAGACGCCACCGCAGTATTTCCTCCAGCAGACAGGCCTAGCCGAGCGAGCGTCAGAGCGCCGAACCCGCAGGACTTCGGTGGGCGCTCGCTCTCGGATGCCCCAGGTCCTGCTAGCCGCGCCCACAAGCAGGGTACTCGTGCCGCCCGTGCCTGCTCCGCGCCTTCACGCCGCACGCCCCCGCGCGTGGAACTGTGGGAGTTGTAGTTGTAGTTCTGGCGCTAGAGGAAGCGCCAGAGCGTCGTGTCACGTGAGGCCGCGCTTCCGGAAGTGAGGCAACAAGACGCGCCTGGCGTGGAGCCGCAGTTTCCGCAAACAGAATCGTGGTGCGCTGTGTTGGTGAGTGTGGGCTTCGGCCGGTCCTTGTGTCTTTGTCTGTCTCGCTCGGGTAAAGGAGTTAATAAGAGGAACACGGACTGTCGAGGTGGCTCTTCCTCTTATCCCTTTGCCCCACTGCTAGCTGCGTGAAGGGCTTTTCTGCGATCCTAGCGGATAGTCCCCGTGGGTACTGAAGTGGATGGAGGACGCCATTGCTTCTCCGGGCCGGGGGAGCCCGGGGAGACGCCAGAAGCTGCCTGTTCCCACCTAGTGCCGAGCTAAGGGGAGGCCTGGGCGCAGTGTGGGACCTGAAGAAGGGGTGGCTGCGTCTTGAGCGACGCCTTGAGAGTGTGAGACGTCGAGCTCATTGACTGACCTAGGAGGATGGATTTGGCGGAGCTCTTTCCCCACTCCGTTGCGTGATCTTGAACCCGCAGCATTGTGCAGCCAAGCCGATGAGTGAGAGCGTAGTCGTACTTAGCTTGAGCTGAGGGTAGGCAGGAGAGATTGAAATGGCCTGGAGACGTGGCTGGCTTCACAGGTGTGAACTCAAAACCAACTCGAAAAAGGTCCCCGGTGATCGAACTCGACCGTCTGAATTCTAAAGTTTTTTTTTCAGGGGATCTGACAGGGAGCTCGCTTCTGTTGGGTATACTTTCATTGGGCCACTTTCTGTTTTTACTGTTTTTGAGAAGCTGGGATCGAACCCAGCTCCTAAAGCCTGCGAGGCAAACAAGCACTCTACCAACGGGGCTATTTGATATTCAGTTCTAAACACCCAATTCTAAAGTAATCTGATACGCTGTTTTCTTGATGTTACAGTTGTTGAAATAATGTATGTAAATGAAGTTCACACTTCAACCGCAATAATAATTTTAGGTGATAGGATATATTGCTTTATTTGAATGTAAAAATTGACTTCTTTGCTTTTAGGAAGTAAATGGCAAAGGAAGAGAAATGGGGATCTCATAACTATTTATACTTTTCAAATAATCATTTTAAGTAGTTATTTGGCAAGTTGTCAGGCTACTTAATTTTTTAGGGTATTGTGAAGGTCTGAACGGGTGAACCCTGGATCTCCACCTCCAAAGTCGTTGGTATTACATGCATGCACTCACATGCCAGGTTTGTTTTTAAAATAGTGTTCTTCTGACTTTTGCCTAGGCTTTTTTCTAGCCATTGTTCTCCTTTCTCTGCCATTGCATATGACACCTGGCCCCCTGGTTGATTTGTTTGTTCACTGATTCAGTTCTATTTGACACTCTTTAGAAATCACATGGTTACTAATGAAAGCTGACATCACTTGAAATTCTTCCTGGCTCATTCTCTTAAGCAAACCTGTTCTTTTACTTTATGCAAAAACTTTTTTTTTTTTTTTTAAGAATAGGTTCTGTCTTCATGACATATTCTGAATCTGAATCTTACAGATTTTTTTCTTTTTTCTTTTGTTAGTTGTGGGGCCTTAACTCTGGGTCTGGCGCTGTCCCTCAACTCTTCAGCTCAAGGCTCGCGTACTACCACTTGAGCCACAGCGCCACTTCCAGCTTTTTCTGCTTATGTGGTGCTGAGGAATCGAACCCAGGGCCTTATGCATGAAAGGCAAGCACTCTACCACTGAGCCACCTTCCCAGCCCCTAGCCTGACATTTTAATAATAGTACATTGTTGTATCTTCTTGAAGACATAATTCACCTTGAGCTTCTATAGTTAAGAGGTCAGTGTGTTTATTGAATAACTTAATAAGTAGATTAACAATTCCTGTCCCATCGATAACTCAGTTACTTCCCTCTCCCTCCATTTTACAGGCCTAAGATTTAAGTGTCATTGAAACTTAAAGCTAAGTATTGAACCTTGACTAAAACCATTTCTACTCTTTCATCCATTTTGAAATAAGGATTTAAGAAGTTCTTGTTTTAGATTCCTGGGTTAGTTGTGCATATTTTGTGATCAGAATACTTTCGAGAATAATTTAATAGGAATAAAGATTTACTTTGGCTGTTGTTGTAGAGATTTCTGTCCATAGTCATTGACTCTGTTGATTCTAGCACTGTGGTGAGGCAGAACATCATGGCAGTAGGAATGTGTAGAAGCCAAGGCTATTCACCTCATGTCGGGCAGAAAGTAGAGAAGGGGAGGCAGTTTCTGGAACCAGATACAATCTTTAAAGGCATATCATCAGTGAACTACTTCCTCCAATGAGTGCCTAGCTCCTAAAGTTTCCAGAACCTCCCAAAATGGTACTGCTTGATGGGGAACCAAGCCATTGATGCATGAACTTGTGGACAGCTTTCATATTAAAACCATAATTTTGAAACCTTTCTCTTGATTTGCTTCATCCCTTAGATCAAAAGTTTACTTTTATTAGCTTAGTCCAAAGAATTTAGTATGTCATAACAGTTTTATGCCTATACCAAAAATTAATACATAAATTTGGAAAAGTAATATTTGTATTTAATTCTTTTTTTAATTTTTTTATTGTAAAGATACTGTACAGAGAAGTTACAGTTATATGAGTAAGCCAATGAGTACATTTCCTATTCAGCATTGTTACCCCCTTCTTTGTTTTTCACATACCATCCTTTCTCTCCCCAATACTTCCCTTCCCTTCCCTCCCCCCTGAAAGTTGTAAAGTTTTTTTTTCAACTTAGTGACTTGTACATCTCATTGTTACAATGGGTCAGCCTGTATCCTTGTTGCAGCATTTTGTTATTTCCTTTCCCTCCCTATTTGTATTTAATTCTTGATTGGCCATTGTTACGTACTAATCAAATATTTGCAACTGTTAGGTACTCCAAACATTTTGGATTTGAGGATGAGAGATAACTCATTTGTATTTCTACATCCCAAGTTCATCAGTTTTAATGCCCACAAAAACTTTATGAATAAAATCATAGATTTTTAGAAAAATTATGATTAGTACTACTTCATAGTCACAAGTTGATGCACAGTACATATATATTAACATTTTTCAACATTCTATGTACATTAAAACTTTTAATTGGATGCTGAAATAGCTAGCTCCTACTTTAAAATTGTTTTAAAGACAGCATTTGTAATATAAATTTTTTTTGTAATATCAGATTTTTGCCTTTTCAGATGTTCATGAGGTTTTATCATCAGTTCAAGTAATTAGACATGGAAAGTACTACAAAAGCTGTGAAATGTGAAAAGATGTCTCTTGACCAGGCAAAAGCATCAGTAGGTTCTGAAGCAGAATATTCGTTCAGTATTAATGACAATGCAACTGTACCTGAGACTGGGCTTTCTGAAAAGACTCCTATCTGTGATCAGATAAACATACCGAAAAAGAGAAAGGCATTTGAAGATGGTCTTGTAGAGGAAGGTTCCAGCAATGAGGAGGACTCTCCATCCAAGAAAAGCATACCTGATGTTGACGTTGTCCCAGAGGAAAAGGGTTCTGGTGATGAAGGTGTTTCAAAGAAAAGAAAACTGGAAACTGATGATGTTTCAAAAGATGAACCTTCCACTGGAGATGGCACTCAGAAAAAGAGAAAAAGAGAACTGGAGGACATTCCTGAGAAAAATAAAGTATGTTTCTTGTATTTTATTTGTACTACAGTACACTAGCTGTAAATGTGCAACTGTGGAATTATACTGTTTTTTACATAAAGTTAATAGCTTGAGAATGTCTGTGTGTGTGTGTATGTGTGCACACACATGTGCACACACATGTGTGCCCTTGTGCAGGTATACCAGTACCAGGGCTTAAACTCAGGCCCTTGTACTCGTATTGGCTTTCTTCCCCATGTCTGAGGCCCTGCTTCTTGAGCCATGCTTCCAGTTTTGCATTTTGCTGGTTAATTGGAAATGGAGTCTCTTCGACTTTTCTTCCAAGGCTGGCATTGAACCTAGATCTTTCAACTTTCAGTCTACTGAGTAGCTAGGATATAGGAGTAAGCCATTACTGCCTAGCAAATGTAACTACTTTAAATACATAGGAAGAGATAGGACACAAGTTAAACTATTGTTGGGCTGGTGATATAGTTTGAACTCAAGGCCTCACATTCTTGCCTAATTTTTTCACTAAAGGCTAGCACTCTGCTACTTGATCCTATACCTCCATTTCTGGCCTTTTGCTCATTAACTGGAGGCAAGAGTCTCACAGACTTTTTTGCCTGGACTGGCTTTGAACCCTGATCCTCAGATCTCAGCCTCCTGAGTAGCTTGGATTATAGGCATGAGCAACCAGCGCCCAGCCCATCAACCTTAATGTTGTGAAAACTGAGTCAAATTTTGCCATCATCCATGAAGGGGAAAGTATTGGATAAGCCATTGATGTTCTTGTTTCCAAAGGAACTGGTATTTTAAGCATAGTTTTTCAAACTTTTACTGGCAGATGTTTTTCAAGTGAGATCTTAACCATTACAGCAACTATGTAAAATAAAAGATTTGTTTGAAAATCATTTGTTGAAAACTCCTCCTCCTCATGTGGAATTTTTATGCAGGATGCATTTTTTTTTTTATGCAGGTTACATTAGATAATTATTTGAGTAAGTAGAAGTCACTGACACTGAGTGTAGTCTATTAAATTATAATCTTATGTATATTGTTTAATCCACCAATTTTACAATAATAATATCGCAAATATAATGTCTTCTGTTTTGTTCCTATAATTGCCATCTATTGATTAATTTATTGAATGGACTAAATTAGTGCTTTGGATCTGGTTTTATTAATAAATTAACAAATTTTAAGGACAAGGTGAAAATTTTAAACTTTTTTTATGGAATAGAGGAAAACTAGTCTTAGGTCTGGTGATAATTAGTGTCATTTCTATGGATAATAATGTTGCCGAGTGAGGTTCACTTTAGTAGTATTTTATCCTTTCATAGGTCAGATGTTCTGATAGGCTTAGTTTTTTGTTGTTTTTTTTGGTGGGGGGGGGGTCCAGTCATGGGGCCTGAACTCTGGGCCAGGGTGCTGTCCCTCAGCTCTTCAGCTCAAGGCTAGCGCTCTACCGCTTGAGCCACAGTGCCACTTCTGGCTTTTTTCTTTTTGCTTATGTGGTGCTGAGGAATCGAACCCAGGGCATCCTGCATGCAAGGCAAGCGCTTACCACTGAGCCACCTTCCCAGCCCTTTTCACTATGTTCTAATCTTTAATCTTTTTTGTTGTTCTTTCAGAGCCTGGATGAAGGACACAGCTCAGCAGTGGCTGCCCACTACAATGAACTTCAGGAAGTTGGTTTGGAGAAGCGTAGTCAAAGTCGTATTTTTTACCTAAGAAACTTCAATAATTGGATTAAAAGCGTTCTTATTGGTATGATTGGTCTTTGCCTTTTCATTTGCAGTTTTTTAAATATAAGTTATTATTAATAACTACTGTTTTTGGTACTAGGGGTTGAAACGAGGGTCTTTCAAGAGTCAGAGATGCTCTAGCACTAAGCTACATCTCCAGTCTAGCTTGCTCACTTGTTCTCTCTTTTTTTTCTTCCCAAATATTAACTATATATCAGACCATGGAGTCTATTGAGTCTATTACTTTTTTGTCAGTCATAGGGACTGAACTCTAGGCCTGGGCTCTGTCCTTCAGCTCTTCAGCTCAAGGCTAGTGCTCTACCACTTGAGCCATAGCACCATTTCCGGCTTTTTCTGCATATGTGGTGCTGAGGAATTGAACCCAGGGCCTCATGCATGAAAGGCAAGCACTACCACTGAGCCATCTTCCCAGCCCAGGTCTATTACTTTTTATACATTTATAAAGCTGGATCTTTATAAAGCTGGATCCAAAACTAGGCCCTTGAGGTAAATACTTGTAATATTTACTTTATGGTAGACAGAATAGGGTATTAACAGGTATTCAAGTGATGTAAGTTAGTAGGCATTTAGAAGGCGGTAGGATTAAAATGGCATTCATACTATTAATGCCTTCCTCTTAGTTTTGGATCAATGGCATGTTTCTGGATTAAACATTCAGGTTTCATTAAGTCAACAAGAAAGTCATGATTTTTTGGCATCTTTAGTCCAATAAACTTGCCATTCTTGTATGAAAGAAATAATCTTTATTTTTTAAGATTGATAAAGATGTTCATTTGTGGGGGAACCAGCGTTTTATCAGTAGATATTCATCTTTGAAATTAAAGTGGAAATGGACTAAAGTGTGATTATAGATTTATTGCTTTGTAAATCTAATGCATAAAGAAATATGTCTTTTATACTTGTTTAGAGGGTTTTTTAAAATTGTTTGCTTTGAAGATTTTGATAATGAAAGGATGTTCGTTTTTTTTTGAGCCAGTCTAAGCAAAATTGAGAATGTATTTTTTTGTACTGGGTACTTATCTCTGGGCTTTTTTTGCTCAAGGATAGTTCTCTACCAATTGAGCCACAACTTCACTTCTAGCTTGTTGGTGGTTAACTGGAGATAAGAGTCTCATGACTTTGCTACCTGGGCTGGCTTCCACCTGAGATGCTCAGATCTCAACCTCCTGAGTAGCTAGGATTACAGGTGTGAGCCACCAGCACCTAGTGAGAATGCCTTTTTAAAAAAAAAAAAAATACTATAAAGAATGAAATGCTAAACATAAATACTTTTTTAAACTAGTTATAATGTTAACCTAGTAATTTTCCAAAAGGTATTTGTAACAAAATATAAGTCAGATATGGGACATTTTTTCTCATCCTTTCAGTATTAGTTTCTTTTTCAGTTGTTGTAACTCTCTGTGAGTGATTTGCTGTGCATCTGTCTTTCTGGTCCTACTTTAATCATTATGATCTGTGCTAAACTTTCACTGTCTTGTTCCTTTCTCTCCTCAGCACATTCTTATTTATTTTTCCTTTTATCTTGGTGCTTACAGTTTAGTAATAGATGAGTACAATTCTTGAATGTGATAAAGACTTCCTTGAAAAGAATATAATTATTACTAATAGTCATTATTAATATAATAATAGTCACATTAGAAATAAAAGATTTATAATTGCATTTGTACTGTTTCGATTTGTTATGCTATTGTTCATAACATGACATGACCTTAAATGTGGAATAGTTGTGCTTCTGTTGAAAGTTATTGTCAGATCCTATAGAAGTATTTGTGTAGAATTAGTCATCTATACAGTGTACACATGAACTACATATTGTTAGACTTTAACAGGGAAAGTAGATACAGGATTCATTGTATCAAGTTCTAGAATTACTGAATACTGAATAATGTCTTTAGGACATTAATAAGCCTTTAGCCAGGCATGGTGATTCCCACTTGTAATCCCAATACTTAGAAAGCTAAGGGAGAAGGCACACTTTCAAGGTTAGCCTGAGCTTCATGGCAAAACTCCCCAAAAGAAAAAAATCCCATATATGTATGTGTGAATATATATGTATGTATACATATGCATATATGTATATATAAATGAGCTTTTGGGTGCTGTTTAAACTTTTTGGTTATTGATATGTGGTGATTTTTGTTAATTAGTTCAATATGGTAAATTGGGTATTTAGGAATTCTGGTAGTAAAAAAAAAGAAATTCTGATAGTAAAACTAAAAAGGAGTAGTGTTTTTTTTGATGGTCCTTATATATCTGTTGGTAAATGTGACTAGATTTTTGATAATCAAGCATTCTGTGGCTACTTTAGTTTACTTAAGTGTGTAGGAAGTTAAACACCTAGCTATGAAAAGAGCAAGCTACCAAAGAAGTCTTTCTCCTACAAATGCTACTTAATGTTTTCTACAACTTAATGTTGACTCAAATTCTGCAAATGGCTTTCAAAATGCTATCCTTGTAAAACTTAATGATAGAGAATCAAGTTAACTGACTCTGGGTTGTATTTTGCAATATTGTTACAAACTACATAAATGGATATATATTAGTCTATATTACATGTTACCAATAGTAACAATTTATATTTTAGTAAAAATAAAGAGAAAACATTATGACAGATTTTTTTTTTTTTTAGGGGAATTTCTAGAAAAGGTACGGCAGAAAAAAACCCGGAATATCACTGTTTTGGACCTGGGATGTGGTAAAGGTGGAGATTTGCTCAAGTGGAGAAAGGGAAGAATCAACAAGCTAATTTGTGCTGGTAAGATAAATATTGGCATAGAAAAGAATTATTTGTGATCAGTCAGATGAGAGGGAAATTATCCTGTTGCTAAAGTATCTTGTTTTCTGCTGGGTCTGTGCGTTAAATGGGTATTTTTAAAAAATTAGCTCTAAGACTTTCCAGATGGTTTGGCCTTCACACAAGGAAGGAGGTTATCAAAGATGACACAAATCATGTCTAAAGGACAGACTTCAAACTACTAGGCCAGGTAGGAAATTCGTACATCAAAATGAATAGTGATTAGATGCCTCAAACAAAGGAAAAACTTCATTGTTCACTATTGGAGGTGTGAGTGATCTGAAACTTTTAGGTTGAGAGGAGACAGTGTAACATTTGTCTTAGCTCCATCATGAACAATATTTCAGGGTAAAGAAATAGATACTGAAGCATAAGTGAAAAATTAAGGGAACTTTGTGACCGAATAAATCAAGCACCGAATGCAGTGATCAGTCTTTAGAGTGGGAGCAGCTGACATAGTTTCTTTCTGATGTTTAGAGGGAGTACAACAGCTTTACCTCCAAAGCACTACTACATTAGTCAACAGTTCTCAATTGTTTTTGTTTAATAAGCCCTGTAAGTGTTAAAGACACTAGAATACATTTGATGCTAACCCTAATTAAAGCTGAGAATTTAGAAGATGTTTTAATTATGTGGATGATGATATTTTCCTTTATATTTTTGCTAGCACTTCATAAAGTCTAGAACAATAGGAACAGGAATATTCTCAGCTATATTGATATTTAATATGTAGTTGCTAAATTAATGTCTTCAGTTAATTTTGAGTATTGATCTTTGATTTCACATCAAAAATTGACAAGTGGTAGTTTCTTCAAGGTTGTTTATAATAGAGAATTTAAAGACTTGGTGACAAACTTTCTTAATTTGTTTCATTAAAATCCATTAGTTCATTTTGTACTTTTCAAATGTTTTTGTAATATTTGGAATATACTATTTGTATGATATGTACTGTATAATTTATATTTTGTTATATTTATATTATATATACTGTATAAATATACTGTTTATATACTATATACTATTATACTATTTTCTATATGTTTTAATAACAGAAAAGTCTTAAGAAACATCCATCCGGTGGTTAGTAGAAGTTTTTCCAATTGTAATTTTTCACTCAAAAGTCAAATGATATCTTTGACAACAAAATTATCCATTGTTTTCCTTGAAGTGATACTATTGATTTTCAAGAAAATTTGTTTCAGATACTCAGGTGTGAATAACCATAGTTGTCAGTCATTCTGTTAAATCAGCTCAAAGCTTAGAATACAATACAATAGTCACACTTGGCTATGGAGTAGAAGTATTATAGGATATATTCATGAACCAAGAGTTAATAAAATTATCTTTTACTTCTGTGTCAAGGACATTTTCAAAGGAAACTGGCCTTTTTTCTGTACTTTATAGTGGTAGAGAATATTTTAATGTGTCTCCCATACCCTTTGATGCTGCTTTGTTCTATTCATGATCAGTTGCCTACTTTTGTACTACTTACGCAAGTCTCCAAACAGAAGGAAGGCAAAAAACTTTATTTTGAAAGAAGAAACTTGAACTTTTCAAAAGTGGACTTATATATCTATATCTATTTCTGTCTATTTATCTATATATCTATATATGTAGTGTTGGATTCAAATTGGAATCAACCCTTTCTGCTTTTAACTTGGAATAAGCACTTAAGAATTATACTGAAACTTTAAGGTGTCAGTACCTATTTAGAAAGCTTCTCTATTTAGAAAAAGAGAAAGTTAATTCCTTTAGAAATTTAATAAAGCAATTGCACTGCAATAAAGGAAAAACACTTTAGTTTTAAAGTAAGTGTAACTTTTTGCTCACACTAAATTTTAATGCCAATCTTTTGGTTGAGATCACTGTCTTGGTTTTTGCCATCTGTGTTGATTGTTACTAACACCCTTCATCTCTTCCAGATATTGCAGACATTTCTGTCAAGCAATGTCAGCAGCGGTATGAGGACATGAAATGTCGTCGAGATAATGAATACATTTTTAATGCAGAATTTATAACTGCTGACTGTTCAAAGGTAACTGGTTCTTTTAGTTTTATGGTTTGTTTTGTTTTTGTGGTGCAAGGGATCCAACATTGGACTGAGTAGGCAAGTATTCCTCCATCAAGCTATACCCCATTTTTTATTTTAACTCAGCTTATTTATTAAAATATGCTTTGGAGCTGGGCACCCATAGCTTATAATTGTAATCCTAGTTGCTCAGGCGGCTAAGATCTGAGGATTGATGTTTTCAGCCATCCTGGCCAGGAAAATCCCTGAGACCCTTATCTCCAATTAACCACCAAAAAAAAAGCTGGAAATTGTCAGCTGCTGGTGGCTTACGCCTATAATCCTAGCTACTCAGGAGGCTGAGATCTGAGGGTCCCAGTTCAAAGCCAGCCCATTAGAAAGTCCCTGAGACTATCTCCAATTAACCACCAGAAAACTAGAAGTAGAGCTGTGGCTCAGAGTGGTAGAGCACACTAGCCTTGAGCAAAAGAGCTCAAGGATAATGCCCAAGCTCTTGAGTTCAAGCCCTATAACTGACCAAAAAAAAAAAAAAAGCTGGAAATAGACCTGTGGCTCAAAGTGGTAGAGCACTAGCCATGAGCAAAAGAGCTCAGGGACAGTACCCAGGCCCTGAGTTGCAGCCCCCCAGAATATACTCTCACTCTTTCTGCCTTTGTCTCTCTGTCTCTGTCTCTCTTCTCTCTCTCTGTCTCTCTTTCACACACACAATGTGCTTTGAAACAATAAAAATCTTAGGATAGGCCAAATTTGTTAGCTCACACATTTTATACAGAAGGTAGAAAAATGGGAGGATTGTAGTTAAAAAGTTTGTGTAGTTAAAAAGCAGATGTAGTAATACATGCCTATAAGTTTAACTGTGTGGGAGGCAGAAGTAGGAGAATGGCAGTTCTAGTCTAGTCCCAGGCCAAAGCATGAGACCCTACCTGAAAAAAATTGAGGGGATAGCTCAAATGGGGCCCTCAGTTTAAAGCCCAGGAACACAAAGAAAACAAAAGTCTTAGTAAACACATTTTCCATTTAAAGTAGATACTATCATAAATTAATATCTTACCTTTTCCCCCCCTTTTTCATTAATGAGGCTTGAACTCAGGGCTTCTTGCTCATTTAGCAGATTCACTTGAGCCACACTTTTAAACTGTTTGCCCTGGTTATTTTTGAGATAGAGTTTTGATTTTGCTGAGCCAACCTGAGCCATTATCCTTTGATTTATACTTCCTCTATAGGTTGGTGATAGGTATGAACCA
The DNA here is from genome assembly GCF_019054845.1 of Dipodomys spectabilis. Taxonomy (NCBI): domain Eukaryota; kingdom Metazoa; phylum Chordata; class Mammalia; order Rodentia; family Heteromyidae; genus Dipodomys; species Dipodomys spectabilis. The sequence goes on from NW_024870760.1 coordinate 4,257,534, forward strand.
TTATACCTTTCATCATCCAACCCCACCCGATGCCACTATGCCTTTCTGTTTCTGTTGAGATAAGTTCTCTTGAACTTTATATATATATATTTTTTTCTTTTATTTATTTATTTTTGTCGGTCATAGGGGCTGAACTCTGAGCCTGGGTGCTGTCCCTCAGCTCAAGGCTACTACTTGAGCCACAGTGCCACTTCAGCTTTTTTTCTGCTTATGTGGTGCTAAGGAATCGAACCCAGGGCCTCATGCATACGAGGCAAGCACTCTATCACTCAGCCAACTTCCCAGCCCGTCCTCTTGAATTCTTTTGCCTAGACTGGCCTAGAATTGCAGTCCTCCCAAATCTTAGCTCCTCTTGTATCTTAAGATGAAAGGGGCATGTCACTATACCCTGCTATTTGGTTGAGATGGGCTCTTTCTAACTTTTTGCCTAGGCTATCTAGCCTTCAGTGATGATTCCCTCATCTCTGCCTTCTAAAAGGCTAGGATTACAGTCATTAGCTATTGCTGCCTGGCTGAGAATTTTTTACTTCTCAGAGTTTTTCAGATCACTCTGTTGCCTTTTGGTTTGAACAGGATTTATTTCCCCATGTAGTTAATTCACAGTTTGCAGGGAAATTGGTTCCAGGAAACCCCCATATGGATAGCATGTATAAACCTCTAGATGGCTGATAATACCAACTACAATGAAAGTGCTATATAAATCAGAGTTTTCCTATAATGTTTAGGGAATAATGACAAGAAAAATGTCTATACAGCAGCATTATCTTTTTAAAATTTTTATTTTCATTTTATAGTTAGTTGAATCTACTGATATAGAACCTTAAGATCTGAAGGGCTGATTTCATTTTGAAATAAAACTGAGCTTACCAGCGTGCTTTCCTCACTGTGTGTTAGTTTCACACCATTACATATCCTTTGCTTTTTTTCCACTTTCCAACTAATAAATTTCTTAACTACTGTGAATTGAAGTCACTATACCTGAAGTGAACATTTTTAACTTGTTATAGATACTTTTAATCACTTGTTGGCAGTTTTGAAAGTCAGAAGAAATGTGGTAGTATCTTGCTAAAAAGTTGGAAACACTTTAAACTTTATCAATACTTGCATTTCTTAAAGATACTAAAGGCCAGGGTTTTTTGTTGTTTTTGCTTTTGTTTCTATATACAAGTTATTGTCAAATGACACTTTAGCTTTGAAGTAAAGCCCAAGGAAAAGATCAACTGGAAATGTCATATTGATTGATATATTTAAAAAAGATTACTTTAGAGCCTAGGTTTTTAAATTACTATGAAAATGGGAATCAAATTATTTGAAATCACAATAGTCTTTTAAACTTTATATTGAGAGAAAAGAGGAAGACTGTTGAAAACAGTTGGTTGACAGCAGAGGAAGCTGACTCTTACTTTAAGAACCCTAAATTATAGTAAAACATCTCAAAATATTATTCAATTCATGTTTGTTGCAGGAACTTTTGGCTGACAAATTTCGTGATCCAGAAACATCCTTTGACATCTGCAGTTGTCAGTTTGCTTGTCATTACTCCTTTGAGTCCTCTGACCAGGCGGACACGATGCTCAGAAATGCTTGTGAGAGGCTTAGCCCTGGAGGCTATTTCATTGGCACCACTCCCAATAGCCTTGAACTGATGTAAGTACTTTTAAATGTTTTATAGTTTGCAAAACACTGAGTATTAAGCAAACCAGTGAGTAAGCCATTGAGTGAAGTAGTCAATGTCTGTCACAAATTGAGTTTATAAATAGGATATTTAGTCTCACAAATGCTGAGCACTTTAGTTGTATATTTGAGTAAATACTCCAGGATGAACTAATTCACAGATAAGCTCATAAAAACAAAATCTTTCTATGTATAAGTTGGAGGCTAAATTTAACTAAACTAGAGGCTATCATGATAAGCAAACTGCCAATCCAAAAATGAAGGCTGCAGTAAGTGGTACCTTCAAGCCTGATTTACATATGAGAGACAGTCATGGTCTTTCAGTGCATGACTACTAATTTATTTATGTGCTGGTCCTGGGGACTGGGTATTGTTCTTCAGAGCTTTTTCGCTCAAGGTTAGCATTCTACTACTTATTTACAATTTTACTTATGGTTTTTTGCTTGTTAATTGGAAATAAGACTCTCACAAGACTTATTGCCCAGGCTGGCTTCATACTTAATCTTCAGATCTCAACTTCTTGAGTAAAGTAGCTTGAGAGCAATTAAAAAGCTAACCACTATCTTTTAAAATGGTACCATGTAGTTTTTCACATGTTTAATATGACTGAAAAAGGTATGCTAATCTTTATATTTGGTTGTGGGATAACCCTGGTAGAAGACGCCTTGAAGCTTCAGAAACAGAATCATTTGGAAATGAAATATATACTGTGAAGTTTCAGAAGAAAGGAGATTATCCTTTATTTGGATGCAAATATGACTTCAACTTGGAAGGTGTAGTGGATGTTCCTGAATTCTTGGTCTATTTTCCACTACTAACTGAGTAAGAATGTTTTACTTTATTACTATCCTTTTATTAATAGCACTACTCATCACATTTTAGTGGGAACCAAGAAAAAGTGTGACTTGTTAAGTGGTAATCTTATATCCAGGTTTGGGACAGTACAACTCTTACAGCCTAAGTTTTGTAGTTTTGGGGTTTTTTTTGTCCATTCCTAGAATACATTATCCTGTGGGTAAGAAAAGAAGCCGGTCACCTTCAGTCATGGCAGAAGTTACCTGACCTTATGTATAGCAAAAACTTGATGTAAATGCTAGTGATTTGGGTAATATATAAAAGGAGTTTTCATTAGCTAAAGGTTCTCCTTTTCATAGAGATAATTGTTTACATTTCAGTATGACTTTGAAATTGCTTGTGTTTCATAGAGCAGTTAAAATCCTGATTCAGGGATGTACATCTCCTGGGCACCTTAGTTCCTAAGTATTATGGCAAACTGTAGCCCTGGAGAAAATTGAAGGCAATGATCAGGCTTATTCTTCCTGCTAGAGAGAAGAGTACAAAGTCAACTCAAATAGAGGCCATTACTCTGATGGTTGTTGGTCTCAGTGGTGGCAAATGAAGGAGGAAAGGTGGACCTATTTGAAGTTATAAAGTACAGAGAACTTAGTGGTACATTGACCACATTAGGTATAGGGAAAAGAGAAGATTTTATTGTAGGAATAATGATTGTCAGAAAAATAATCTTGTGAGGTTCAGTCTTATATTTGAGAAATTAAGAGAATGTCTATGACATCTCCAAGGGGTAGGATTTCTATGAGCAGTGGAGTTGATGTCCCAAGAGCCATGTTCTAGATAGCTTTAGGCACCCGTGGAGCCAGTTCTTCAAAACCTTTAACATCTAGAAGTTTGGTTAAAAAAAAAGAATTCTAAAACTACAAAGAAGTAGTTTGAGATGTATAGTAAAAATTAATAGTATATATCTTTGCTAGAGGATGGAATCCAGGAAGTAGAATAAACTTTTTTACAAAGTGTTGGGCTAGACATTGTACTCCTATAGTCCCAGCTACCTGGTGATGAGACAGGAGGATCAACAAAGTTCAAGTCTTCCCCAGGCAAAGACACCAAATCCCTATCTTAAAAAAAAACAACACAAACGAAGAAGGGCTTGGAGACACAGGACAAATAGCTCAAGCAAGCACTTGCATAGCACGCATGAGTCCTTGAAGTCAGACCCCAGTAGTATTAACAAGTAAAAGAAAGCAGCTGTTTTTAATGCAGCTAGGTTTGGAGGGAGCGGGTCAAATAAGTAAAATAGCATGGGCAAAAAAAATATTCCCTAAAACTCTCCATCCTTCAGCCCCTGAGGCTATCACATTTCTCCGCTATCTACAGGCATTTAGAAGCTTATTTTATGTGGGCACAGTTACTAAGTTCCTCCTTTAAGTTAGTATTACACTGTTGTGAACTTAGGGAGAGAGTACTAGCTTTCTTTTTTGTTTTTTTAATTTAATTTTGTTGTAAAGGTGATATACAGAGGGATTACAGTAATGAGTACATTTCTTGTCGAATATTGTTACCCCTTCCCTCATTTGCTCCCGTTCTCCCTCCCCCCAACCCACCCTCCCCCGCAAGTTGTAAAGTTTATTTCCAACAAAGTGTCTTGTGAATATTATTGTTGCATTGGTTGACCCTTTGCCCTTTGTCTCACTACTTCGTTCCCCTTTCCTTCCCCTATATACAAGACACAGGGTACCAGATTAAAAATAGTGACAATAGGATAAACCAAAGGGGAGGAGAAGAAAAAGAAATAACTTCATGCAGTACATTAAAAAAAAAAAAAACCCTCCTATTTCCAGATCGTGGAGTTCATTTTGATTAGCATCATTTTATATTGTCATATATACATAGCTATTGAGCTATTTATTGTAAGCCGCTGCTAAGACTATGATGGACATATACTAACTTTATTTATTTATTTATTTTTGTTGGTTGTGGGTCTTGAACTCTGGGCCTGGGCACTGTCCCTGAGCTCTTCAGCTCAAGGTGAGCGCTCTACCACTTGAGCCACAGTGCCACTTCCAACATATACTAATTATTACAAATGAGGGAAACCCAGCAGCCTATGTTTCTTTGGGTCTGGCTTACTTCACTTAATCTGTCTTTTTCCAAGTTTTCTTATGACTATGTCATTGTGGTAGTACAAAAAGAAGCTGTTGAGGAATTACAAATATTTGGAATCCTTTTCATTAATCTGTTTTGGACAGAATGGCAAAGAAATACAACATGAAACTAGTCTACAAGAAAACATTTCTGGAGTTCTATGAAGAAAAAATTAAGAACAATGAAAATAAAATGCTATTGAAGCGAATGCAGGCCCTAGAGGTAAGAATCCAGAAAGGCTATAAAAATTCCAAGTTGTGTTGAACTTGTTTTTAAGATCTTTTCAAGGCTATATAGGCATAGGGAATTACAACTGTTCAGGACTTAGCTCCCAGACAAATTAATACAGAAGTTTTCTATGGTGGGTGTTCAGTATTTGGCGAATGAATGAGTGATGCTCTTATCAAATTCAAACAGTTTCTCCTTCAGCACTGTTGACATGGTGGACTGGAAAGATGTTATTGTGTGCCCTGTAGAGTTTACTGTAGCATTCCTGGCCTTTACCATCTAGATATTTGCCAGCAGTGTCCCAGTTGTGACAGACATGAGTAAATGTCCCCCAGAAGGAAAAAATACCTTTAGATATGAACTGCTTCTTTATAAGAGTGTCCTGTGATTATTTCAGTAGTCCAAGGCAGCTCCTCCCATGCACGATTGTGTTCTTTGATGACTGTCTAGCAAGACTTTATCTTTTAGAATGTGGTAAAACTAAGATTCACTTTACTGCCTGGACCCAGGCACGTTTTCTCATACAACAGTTCAAGGAGTCTGTGCAACTTTGAACCTACAGCCATCAGTTGCTTTCCTTTTTATCTCTATTAAACAGGTATAAAATATTCAGTGAACATGTTTGCTATTGATAAGAATCACATGTCAGCAGAACGTAGTCACCAAATGGACATTAAACTTTAGATAATTCAGTTTAATATATTTATTCTCTTAAGTACTTTAGGCTTACTGTCTTATCCTCATAATTAACCTCATGAAGAAAGTAAAGTTTTCACAGTTTTTAACTGGGAAGTCTTAGGCTCAGAGAGGATTAAGTGAAGGGTTTAAGGTTACATAGCTGTTAATTTAGATTTTCTTCTATTTTTGTATTGGCAGTCCAGAAGGTTACTATATACCCACTCCCTCATGAGTAGGAAGATCAAGTCCTAACTTGTCTTTTGACACCCATAATCATTGTATTTTCTATTACTTAGGATTGTTTACATTTGCTTTGTATTAAGAATAGGAGCTTATTTTGCTTGTTTTTAGGGAGAGAAAACTAGAAAATGTGTGTTTATTAGTTTCCTAGGCTGGCACACCTTTAGCACATGCCTTTCTTCGTGGGGCTTTGCTTCCACAATGAGCACTCATTTATATTTTCCTTAGCATATAGGCAGTGAATTCATTTGTCATTTATCTTAAAATGTACTCCAGATAATGAGATAGGAGAGAAGAAAGATCTTCAAAAGATAAAGAGACATTGAGAACAGCAGCAGTGGTAAAGAAAAAGCAAGGTGTAATAATACACAAAAGGGCAGGAGAGAGTGGGAATGTTTGAGGAGCTGATAGTAATTTGTATTTCTTTAGCGCACTGCTTTTCTACCCAGTCCCCATTCTCCACCCTGCTGTTAGGGACATGAACCTATGACTAGGTCTGTTTTAGACACAGCAATAACAGCAATAGTTCAGAAAGACTAAAAACAAAATTTTCCCCTACTTCATGACAAAGTCACTTCCTGAAGGATGTGTGGAGCAGGAGAGGACATGATGCCACTTGAGTAGCATTAGGGAGGATGATTTGGAGGGACATTGAGACCAGAAATTAGAGCAGTCAAGATGCTGCACTATAGTTCAGAGGTTCAAGTGGATCTACCTGATATTTACCATTAAAAAGTCATTTCCTGAAGCATCAGCCTTCAGCTGGCCCAGACTTGCAGCTTTCCTAGAGTGCGCAGTAGCGGAAGAAAGAATGGAAAGACGTGGTCTGCCAAGGAACTGTACACACCACAGCCTGACACCCACTTGCTGTTTTTACCAATGAATTTACTCTGGGAAAAGTTCTGGAAAAGTAGCTCCTTTGAGAGGAGATCCTAGCATATATTCATTTTAGTAAGCTTTTTTGGGAGGAGGGGGTCACTTTTGTAACTTTAATATGGTCTTTCAAAATGATTAGTAGGGGAGAAGGCGTACACTGACTGGAAGGCACATGATCTGGTGGAACTGTACAGTGAGAAGTTGGAGAACAAAATAGATTTATGACAGAATGTTCTGTAAACCATTCAGAATAAAGTTCTGAAGCTTTATGACATAGTGATAGTATTGTAAGATAGATAGAATTTTTTAAAAATAGTGTTATATTATGCCTTGCATTAAGATGTGCTAAAAAGTAAAATAATGCATATAAAATGAAATTCCCAAATAGCTCAGTACTTTGTGTGGGGCTTTTGGGGGTTTGATTTTTAATTCACAGTCTTGCTATGTAGCCCTAGAACTCATGATCCTGTTTGATTCCACCTCCCCAATGCTTGGATTACAGACACCTGGTGCTATACCCAGCCTGACCCGTACTCTTAAATAGCAAATGAATGGCTTAAATTTTTTTTTTTTAAATTGTAGGGTGAACTGAGAGCCTGGGCTCTGTTCCTGAGCCTCTTTGTACTCAAGACTAGCTCTCTACTACTTGAGCCACAGAACTGCTTCCAGTTTTTGACTGGTTTGTTGGATATAAGAGTCTCACAGGGACTTCTCTGCCCGGGCTGGCTTTGAACTATAATCCTCAGATCTCAGCCTCTTGAATAGCTAAGATTACTGGCATGAGCCACTGGCACCCAGCAATAATAACTTAATTTTTAATGCCTGGACTTCCTTTAAATTGTTTTTAAAGAGAAAGGAAAAAGAAGAAAGCACACTAGGTGTTTATGGATCATTTTCTTAAAAGTCCCTTCTAGAGACCTAGGTTTTATTAATTCCTTTCTATCTGGTTTGTGGTTATATGACAAAAGTTATACAAAATATATAACCTTTATAGGTACAGTATTTATCTAGACATGCCTATAATTGTACCTACTCAGTGAGCTAAGCTCTGAAAGAATTAAGTTCCAGGCCAGCCTAGGCTGGGGGTGTGGCTCAAGGAGTAGAATACCAACCTACCAAGCACACGTCCCTAAGTTAAAATTCTTGAACTGTCTGAGGGAGGGAATACACACACACACATACACACACACACACACACAATTACGCTTTGAGTTGCATGTATTAAAAAAAGATAGATTATTTCATAGTATAAAGCAATATTATTTCAAATTGGTTAAATACCAGTTGAGGTAATTAGAAACTTTTTTGTCTGTTCTGGGGTTTGGACATAAGAGTGTCAGGGACTTTGCTATATAGGCTGGCTTTGAACCCACAGTCATCAGATCTCAACCTCCTGAGTACTAGGATTATAGGCATGAGCCACCTGTGCTTGGCTTGACTTAACATTTTCATTTTTATTATTTCTAGTTGATAATGTTGATAAATTGCCATTGTGTTAATATTTAACTCTTGATAATATCTTCTATATAGCTGAAGAAGCTCTTGACCAGCAGTCAGAAAGATGCAGAGGTTTGCTACTAATGGTCCTTGGTTGTGATAAACTATGGAGTTTATTTCAGCTTTAAATTTTCCAAGAATATGCTTTAAGAGAAAATTCCCTCTTATTCTTTTTTATTCATACTTTTAAATAATATATAGTCTGTAGTCCTAAACTAATATTCCAGGATTATTCTTAGTATTTTATTTTAGTGCTTTACTGTGTCAAATTCTGATTTACAAATTTCAATGTAATAACTAAAGATTTCATTTGTTTCCCCCAGCCATATCCTGCAAATGAGAATTCTAAACTTACCTCTGAAAAGGCGGATGACTATAAACATGCTGCAGAGTACATGAAGAACAGTCAAGTAAGATTACCTTTGGTAAGTTTAACAGAATTTTACAGAGAATGAGCGGGGAATCATACATTATGTGGAGGTTTCACTGACCAATTCATGTGTTCACAATACTGAATTACAAATCAAATATATGGTAGTCTGTTCCTCCTAAGTTACGGTAGCTTTTGAATGGGACATGGGATAAACTTACTTCAGTGAGTTCAGAATGTGTCATACCTGAGGCAGTAGAGTAGGGAAGGCTTGCGTTACAAGATTCTTTTTTTTTAAATTTTTTTTTATTGTGAAAATACCGTACAGAGGGGTTACAATTACATGAGCAAGGTAATGAGTATATTTCTTATCAAGCATTGTTGCCTCCTCCTTCCCCTTACCATCCCTGCCCCCTGCCCCACCCCGGGCCAAAGTTGTAAAGTTCGTTTTTCAACATAATGTCTTGTACATCTCATTGTTGCAATGGGTCCACCTGTATCCCTATTTAAACATTTTGTTTTTTCCTTTCCTCTCCCCAAATTATACCAACATCAAATACAGTGAAAACGGGTTATGCCGGGGGGGGGGGGGGGGGGGGGGAAGGGACATACAAAACAACAACAAAAAAAATCATCTTATAAATATGTTAGAAACAATAGCAAGAAAGAAAAACCATTTGAGTCCTTATCTTGGGGTTCATTTTGCCTAACATCAACTTATCTGACAGTTTCTGCTTGTCTCAGACATACATAGTTATTGTAAATAAGGGAGGTATATATACACAATAGAATTTTATGCCTCCATCAGAAAGAATGACATTGCCCTATTTGTTAGGAAATGGAAAGACTTAGAAAAAATTAAGTAAAGTAAGTCAGGCCAAAGAAACATAGGTCCCATGGTTTCCCTTATTTACAAGATTCTTTGTTCTCAGAAATGCCACTGACTCTATGTTCCAGACACAGAACTCAGACTACCATGAGGTTAAATGCAGAAGTGGGTGCAAAGTGAATGTACAAAGTGTGAAAACTGCCACACTTTTTAAAAATTAGGAGTGTGATAATACCACAGTGATTATGAGCTCTAGCTGAGCTTCATCATCAGTAGAACAACAGTTCCATATCAAATTTCTAAGATATCTTTGAATACTGTTCATATTCATCCCTTCCAAATGACACCTAGAACTGATGCTGCTGAGTCTCAGTGGCATGTGCAAAGCACATACTGTGTTGAAATGTTTCATTTATGTTAATTCATTTCTTTTATGATATATACTTTGTTTTGTGGTTTCTTTGGAAAACAAAAATAATACTCCCTCCTCCAGTGCTATTTACTGTTGTAAAAGTTTCAGATAGATGCATTTTATAGTTACGTACATACATACCATCTCTCCCCTTCCTCTCTTCTCTCATTTCCTCTCCATCTCTCCCTATCTCCTTCATTCTCTCTCTCTCACTCTAATACTTTCACTATACACATTCAACCTTTTTGGCAGGAGGGAAAAAATGGTAAGATATCACTAAAAAGAAATCTCATTGATTTATGTGTATAACACACAAAACACATACATACATACATACATACAGTGAAATAAGGAGATTTTAGCTACCTCCAGCCACTATTGAAAAATAAGCGTATGTTTACTTCCATTTTGAATCTAAAATTCTCTTTTTAATTTTAGGGAACCTTAAGTAAGTCAGAATGGGAAGCTACAAGTAAGTATGTCATCTGTTTAAGTGAGCATTTCAGAGATTCAGTTTCAAAGTATCATTAATGCTTGAAAGCTTTAGAGTTTTTCTGGCACATTTTAGGTTGTATTTGTATACACAAATCTGTATTCCTGTATATATGTAATCTTTCTTGCTATGTGATGATGAGGGGAAATCTATTTAGACTCTTGCTCAACATAAACTTTGATGAGCATCTGTAGATGTTTCTTATTACTAAACAGCTGTCTCTGATTTCTTTACCTCAGAATTCTGTTTGATCTCAGGCTTCACTCATTCTAGGCAGGCACTGTTATTTTTGAGCCATGCCTCCAGCCCTTTTTGTTCTGACTGTATTTGAGATACAGTCTTTGTTTTTGCCTGGGCTAGTCTACACTGCAGTCCTATTCATGCTTCCTTCCGTAGGTGAGATGACAGATACACACCATCGAACTCAGCCTTTGCTGTTGAGTTGAAGTCTCACAAATATTTTGCCTAGGTTGACTTTAATCTTTGGTCTTTGATCTTTGAACTTATCCACTCTTATCCTCCTGGGTGACAGGTGTTCACTACCATGCCAGCTGCTGGTTGAGATGTCGTCTAATGACCATTTTGCCTACGTTACCTGGACCTCCAGTCCTCCATATCTCAGTCTTCTGAGTAGCTAGGATTACAAGCATGAATCACTAACATCCAATATTTTTTGTTTTTGGTTGGTTGGTTGGTTTGGTTTGATTTGTTTGGACAGGGTCTTGCTATGTGGCCCAAGCTGGTCTTGAATTCACTGTATAACATAGATTTGCCTGGAGTTCAGTTCTCCTCCCTCTCCCTGGACTATATCACAGGCAAATGATGACTCAACTTCCTTAGTAAGCCCTATAGTGCCACACTTGGGTAATTGGATGGATTTTAACATGTCATATTATGTGTGTCTCTTCTATTTCTACTTCATAGTTCTCTGTTACATGTACCCCTCATATTCTTATTAGTTTTTAAGTTTTTGTAAATAGAAATTTTAGATTGCTACAGCTAGTAGTACTTATTGTAAATGTAATTATTCTTCTACCTACTAACTTGCTCCAGGTAAAAACATTTGAGTGCTTAAGATGCTTTTAGTTTAGTTTTTGTTGCTTTTATACTTTGTTTTTATTATGTTAAACAGTTTTAAGGGATTTATTAGACCTGATAAATTCACTTTCCCATGGCCTGTGATTTCTCTATTATGGGCAGTATTCATTTTGACATAAACATTTAACAATCTCTTACTGCCTAAATATGAAGCAAATAATACAGAACTTTTGAAATTGTTGGTTTTTCTTCCTCAAAAGCTACTTGAGAAGTGGGCATCAGTGGCTTACGACTATAATCCTAACTACTCAGGAGGCAGAGATCTGAGGATCACAGTTCTAAGCCAGCCCCGGCAGGAAAGGCCATGAGACTCTTATCTCCTGAGCAAACCAGAAGTGGCACTGTGGCCCAAGAGGTAGAGCACTAGCCTTGAGCTGAAGAGCTGAGGGACAGTGCCCAGGCCCAGAGTTCAAGCCCTATGACTGACCAAAAAAAAAAAAAAAACTACTTGAGAACCTAAGAGCTCTCACCAAGCTATAAACCAGATTGCAGTTGTTTTGTTTATCTTCAAGAGATGAGAAACTAAACACAACTTTTATTTCTTCCTTAGGTATTTACTTGGTTTTTGCCTTTGAGAAGCAGCAATGAGCACTTAAACAACTGTGCCAACTACCACTCCGTCCTTCACAGATTGGAACAATCCATCTCAGATAGATTTGATAGCTGTATGTTTAATATAAAACTGACCGTAAATGCCGCAGAAACTCCATTGTATAAATTGAATATTTGTCTGTGACAGACTAACTTGGCGTGTATATAGAAGAATGATTTGAGACCTTCGTCTTTAAAAATCTATTTTTGAGTAGTGTTCTAAGAATTCCCATTCGTCTCTATAGTCTTAGCGCATAAAAATGATACTTGTTAAAGCAGCTGATCTCTGCAGTACTGATCGTTGAGTGTGTGTTTACAGAGCTGACTTATGACAGCTGTAGAATTAGCGAGAGCAGATTGGCTTGCCAGTGTGCACTCATGTTCAGTTTTGTTGCAGTGTTTTTCAAGATAAGTAGATTACAATCTGTACGTTTGAATGTACAGTATATATTGCTAAAGTTAAGTTTAAAACTTGATTTTAGATGGTCATAAAAGTTATCTAGCTAGAATTTTACCAATTTATTGCATTTTTATAAAATAGCTGCCGAATATGCTGCAATTCTAGAGTTATTTAGAACATTTTAGATGGCAGCATGGAATTATTTTGGAATTTTTTGGCTTTGAAGAATTTCCTACCATAGCAGTTACTGTATTGCTATTTAAGGTTGTAATTAGACATGTTGATTTTCTTCACTGAACAATGATGCTGTGCTTAATTTAGTGGTTTTGTGAAAATCTTCTTTGATTTTTTTCAGATGTACACATGGCGCTGTAAGGAAGCGGTAGACAGACTTCAGGTTGATTGTCACTAGTGTTAGGCAGGTTACTGATGAGGAGCCCTTCAGTCCAGGGTCAGCAATGCCTGTTGCTCTCTCTGTTGCATAGTCAGTACTTTCATTGTCTAATTGCCATTCAAAAGTCTGTTTGCCATTTCAGCACCACTATAATTATCATTAAAATTGTCACAGTTATGTAATTAACTTCCAGAACCAAAACTTGTATGGTTTGTGTCATTCTTACATTATTCCCTATCCCCCATTTTGGGGGAAACTTGCTAGCTATATCATTTAGGAAACATAACAATTCTGACATATTCCGAGAAATTTAAGAGCAAAGCAGAGCAATTACAGTATTTTTTTTTTTTAAAGATTATGTGTTTGCAACATGGTTTAAAAAGACATGCGTTCTATAAATATTCATAATACTTGATTTAAAACATTCTTAGGGCCAGGTGCCAGTGGTTCATACCTGTAATCCTAGCTACTCAGGTGGCTGAAACAAAGTTCCAAACCAGCCCAGACAAGAAAGTCCATGAGACTCTTATCTCCAATTAACCACAAAAAGCTGGAATTGAAGGGTGTAGCTCAAGTGGCAGAGCTCTAGCCTAGTAAAAAAAAAGCTAAGAGACAGTACCCAGGCCCTAAGTTCAAGCCCCAGTATCTGCTTACAAACATATACACATAAAATAAAACATTGTTGTAATTTTCATTGATTGTTCGTGATGTTAGCTTAGCTAACCTTTTAGCAAGAGAACATGGGTTTCTACATTTCTGTTTCTTCTGCAATCTGTCATTTTAGCAGAAATTCTTTTTTGCTTTCAAGATGGTTTGCCTGAGTCACTTGGAAAATTAACAATAGTACATTGGATTGGGTCTTCCCTGTCGTTGGCCAGGGAAGATCAGGCTATGGCACTGAGGAGGGAAGGGGAAGCTTGGTCATAAATTCCCATCACTGTTATCTTATTGTCTGAGTTAACACATAATATCTGTATTCTTAGTCTCAGAAGAGAAGAATCCACCACAGAATGGAATTAGTGGTAATACAAAGGAAGAAGCAAAATAAGGAGTTCCAGGGCCTTCACTGAAGTTAAGGGAGCAGAAACAGCTGGATTAGGTCTGGGTAGGGACGCTGGGCTATTACAGGAACTGGAAAGCTCACATAAGGCCTTGCCTCCGGGGTGCCCTTACCTCCTTACCTACTCTTCCTCACTTCCATACTTTTCCTTGCTACAGGTAAGCAACTCAATAGCAACTAAAGATGAACTGTTAGGACAAGGGCTGGAAAAGGCAGTCCCCACCTTTCCTATTACCATTCCCTATCACCAAGATGCAGGCTTCCAGGGCTCTTCTGCACACACTATAGTCTAAATGTTTGTTTGGGTCCAGCTTTATGGTAGCTGGAAGGGAGTCATGGCTTGCCGCTATTGGCCAGGAGAGGACCTGTGTATGGGTTTGGAGACGCAGGCAGTTCATGGGAAATTACACAAGGGACACTCCCAGACCTACATTCGCTCTGTAGTGTGAGTGGGAAAGAAAGAAAATCAAATAGGCCATTTGTGGGAACAGCGCATTCTGTACTTGGGATAATGAGACATGGCTGCATTGAAGTGTGACACTCAATTCTTTGGGCCTAGAATTTTTATCCCAGTAGTGACAGCATTCAGGGGAAAAGCTAATGAGTCCTGGTAGTCAAATCTCTAGCCACACCTGTGGTATTTTAACCTACAGAGTACAGTGAACATGGTAGAGCAACATTGGACTGAGCCTTGCTGTGCCTTTGGTGTACTCAGTGCTCTGGTGACTGAGCCTGGTATGACTCCTGAAAGAGACCTTCAATGAGAAGAGAAAAAGGTGTTGAGTAAGGATAGCCAGTGTCAGATGTTAATGAGCCCATGTGGTGACTGCTTGACAGGTTATCAGTACAGTGGATTCTCTGGCCCATGTGCCTCCACTCTTGGAAGCTAAGGAAACTAGATTGCTGTCTGACTTAATGTGTTGAGGGAAGATCAGAGCAGAGGGTACAAGATCAGTCAGACTTTGGGCAGGATTGATCCACAGTGAATAGCAGAAAAGCCTGTCAGCCAGGAAGTGTCTCAATTCCCAGGCCTACTGGCTTTTTTGAGCATATATCTTTCAGCCTGTCTAAATTTGTTGCCATTTTGTTTTCTTTCTAATGGAAGTTTCGTTTTTCATGCAGGTAAGCCTACAGGGTGAACATGGCATGTGGTGAATTGTCTAGCTATTGGAATTTTCATTATGTAAATCCATTTTTTCTCTTGTCTACCTCAGGCTTTGTATGTACTAGGAGTATCAAGTCAGTGATCACCAGGGTCTCTAGGTCTGCCAAGTAGAGGCCAGATCTAGGAGCCAGGGTTCCATGCAAGTTACACGAATGTGGCTGTGGTGTTTACTACTGGCCAGTGGTCAGATGGGAACGTAGGTATAAGGGCACAACCTCCAGCTATTGTGTCACACACTACAGCTTTTTCATTCCCATTCTCTGAAAGCAACATTCCTAATTCTGTGAAGATCTGGTGGCAGTGGCCATTATACTGAGGGATAGATACACATGGGCCTGGGCTAGGACAGTATCAGTCCTTCCCCTTATGTGTTTAGAAATTGGTTTGTGTTCTGTGTGTAGGCCTGAGGCACGTATGCTTGCTCACAGGTGTATTATTGAGGAGGTAGAAGACACCCAGGAATGCCCGACAATTTGGCAGGGGAGGGTTTTCAGGTGACCCAAAGCGTCTGCTGCTAAGACCTACTAGTCTGACCGGGGCTACTTTGGGAACAGCATTTCTGGGTGAAACTGAATTGAAAACTCAAAAATTTATGAAGATAGTTGCTTTTCTGAGGGTTTTACCTATAACTCGTTTGTCTTTACAACAACTCTGAAGTCCGTGCTATTGTCATTTTTAATGACAAGAAAACTGAGGCACAGGGAGAATATAAATTTACCCAAGACAAAGGCAACTTTTAACATGCCCACCCCAAAGCAGGCTACAGCCCTTCAGCATGTCATACACCTGCAAGGATGTTAACCAGGTGTGTGCTCACCCACCCATACCTGCAGCCTGAGGGGAACCCCATCATTTTGGTTTCAAAACATACATATTTACATGTTCTGGAGAGAAGTGCTCATTCCTGAATAAGAGGAATACAGTCAGCCAGTGAGTGGACTGGAGAGAACAGAGATTGACCAGGCCTTCCAGTGTGGAGACCTCAACAGCCACCCCCGGATGGTCTGTATACAAGGTGGGGCGGGGGGGGGGGGGTAGTAGTCAGGAGGAGGAGAAATGTTTCAGACAGCAGAGAAGGCGAGTTTTGTTTGTTTCAAATGCTATACTGAGGTACAGCATTATACAGACAGGGCAGCAGTCTCACAAGCCGACGTGGATGTACTTAAGTCTTAGGAGCCCCTGTTAGGCTCCTTGTCAGCCACTGTACTTCCTCAGCTATCACTACTACTTCCAACAGCAGAAACTGGTTTTGTCCAGCTAGGGATGTTATATAAGGGGAATTCAAGATTATACATTCTTTGTATCTGGCGTCTTTCACTCAACTGTGTATGAGATTTTTATTGTATGTGGTTGTACATGGTTCATTCTCATGAATCTACAGTATTCTATTGTGTGAATAAACTATTTATCAGATGGATGCTTGGTTCATTTCCAGCTTGGGAACATTAAACCACCTGGTTGCTCAACTTCACCTGAGTTGAAACCCCAGTACCATGGAATGTTTTTATTCTGGATACAAGTTTTGTTGAATGTATTTATATTTTGAGAGTATATTTGACAAAAAGTTCTTAATATTATTTGTAGAAATAGGTCAGTGATCTTTATTACACAAGTTTTACATAAGAAATGTTCGTATACTCCAGAGTCATGCAGATGGTTTCCTGTTTTCTTCCAGAATCATTATTTTAAATCTAAAATTATTTATGTGGTTAGTTATTTTGGGTGATTCTTGACTTCCATTCGTTATGATTTGTTTGGATAGTTTCACTATATTGCAGTAAAGTAAGAGAGAGATCCTGAGAAGGTACAGGAGAAAGAGGATAAATAAGGACAAATTTGGTTGACATGGTTTATTTGCATGTGTGAGAGTGGTATAAATTGTTTCATACCAATTTGATGGCATTAATATGCAGGATTAATAGAAATTTCCCCAAACATACAAACAAGAAAAGAACTGATCACCAAAGCCCACACATTGCAGCTGTACTAGGAGATGTGAATAGCATCATGAAGCAGTTGCTGGTAGGAAAGTAGCTGCAGAGCCCCTATCAGCAAAATTTCAGGAGACAGCACAGAAAGTACAGCAATGAAGTAATCAGAAATTGGGAGCCACTCTGAGTAGCTGTGGACAAGTTAATAGAAGCAATACAGTGAGAAAATTGAGGTCTGGATGGAAGCTCAGCATCAACACTATATTATCAAACTTTCAACCATGGAAACAGCTACCAGGCAGTCAGTACACAGACTAGAATACAAAGTAGTTCCAGTGAAATTTTAAGAAGTAATTAATGCTACAAAGAAAGTCAGAATGATGCAATAAAAACAAGTACAGATGTACATACAGTATCAAGTAGGTTAGATTGTTAAGGTGAGAAGCCACATTTGGAAGGATCAAATCTTGGAGTCTATTAAAAGGTGGGCAACTGCATAGTGGACTCTCAAAGATCAGCAGCCAGCACATACACTTAACACAGCTAGGAAATTGAGCCATGAAGGTCAGAGAGGAAAGAACAAAAACAATACCAACAAGTTCAGCTTCACTGGAGAGCTGAAGTGGGACACCATGGTGACCAGAGAAGAGCCAGGAAACGAGACAGGACAAGAACATGGAGACATGTGGCATGGTGTAATGGTGCCTGAGCTGGTCCAGGCCTAAATCGGGTCAGTGCAGGGGGCCGGGTCACAGGAACTCCCAGTCCCATGCACTGGACTGATAGGTTTAGTAACGTATCAGTCAAGTGCCCACTCCTGCCTCCAGGGATTTAGGCACACCCATCACCTGGGTGGTGGGGGCTTCACCTTCCCCTACCATGAAGACAAGATGCCAGACCCTACCATCCACCATGTGGCCAAGATGGTGCTGGTCAGATCCTACTTCATTATTGTCAAAACCATCCAAGAAATGACATTACAACTCAAATTAGAATGTCCCAAAACAAAAGGAAATCGAAGTAAATCTGCAATAACTGAAGATGTGTAGCTTGTTCAGCAGTGATGAAGTATGCCTAACGATAGGCAAGGAGTGGTTGATGTAAGGCTCCTGATGGTGAAAGGAATCTGGGTATTATCTAAAGAAGGGGTTGAGGATGTTGAATGGGTAGAGTGCATTAGCTTAGCACCTACAAGGCCCTTGCACAAACACAAAAATGAAAGTGGAAAGTCATGAGCAGCATAACTATAACGTGTTTCTTTTTTCTTTTCTTGTTTTTTGCCAGTCCTAGGGCTTGAACTCAGGGCCTGGGCACTGTCCCTAAGCTTCTTTTCCTCAAGGCTAGCACTCTACTACTTGAGCCACAGCGCCACTTCCAGCTTTTTCTGTTAATGTGGTACTGAGGAATCGAACCCAGGGCTTCATGTATGCCCCTGTAACTTGGGTTTCTATGTTTTTGAAGCACCTTAAATAGCAACTAAATCATTCCAATGACATCTATAAAATCCTTTACACAGCAACAGTAAGGTAGACTTCTTTTAGGGATACATTGAAACAGTCCCCAGAATAGATGACATGATAAACCATAAGAAAACATTAACAAGTTTAAGAAGGCACAGTGGGTCATAGCTGTAGTTCCAGCCATGTGGGAGGTGTAGATGGGATGATCTCTGTTCAAGGTAGCGTAGGAACAACAAAAGATCCTATTTGAAAAATAAGCAGAAAGAGTTGCAGGCATGCATGATGAAGGGTGAAGTGGAAGAACACTTGCCTAGTAAATACAAGATCCTGAGTTCAAAGTTCACCACCATAAAAAATTAATTAATGGATTAAAGTTTTTCTTGCTACAATAGAATTAAACAAGCAATTAACATCATAGAAATTCAAGAAATCCACAAATTTTGGCAATTTAAAAGTAATTTTTTTAATAAACTTTGAGTCAAGACATCACAAATGGATCCAAAATAGTAGAACCAAATGAAAAGGAAGACATACTATATGCACTGAAGCTAAAGTAGTACTTAGAAGGGAATTTATAGCTATTATACATGTAGTACTTCCCATTTTCCATCATCTCACTTCTTGTGGTTTAAGTTATTCACAGTCAACTTCACTCTGGAAATATTATATTACATGGAAAAATTAATAAAGCAAAGTTTCAAGTTGCATGTCATTCTAATGAGCCTGATGAAATTACTCTGACCCATACTATCATATCCTGGGTGTGAGTCATCCCCTTTTCTAGCAAATCTGTGCTGAATACACTATTTGTTCAATAGTTACACAGTAGTCAACTCAAAGTTATCAGACTGATAAAATATCACAGTTCTTGTGTTACAATAAGTTTCTATTAACCTAATAACGACCCAACACAAGAGTAATAATGCCAGAGACCCAAATATGCCAAAAACTTAAAGTGGAAAGATGTTTTGAAGGAGACCACATTCATAAAATTTTTATTACAGTAAATAATTGCTGTATTTTACATCTAGTTATTGTTAATCTCTTACTGGGCCTATTAAACATTATGAAAGGTTTGTATGTATGGGACAAAAACAGTATTGAGAAATTGTTTACTATCTGTGGTTTAAGTCATGCACCAGGGGTCTTGGAATATACCTGGATAAGAAAAGACTTCTGTATTCAAAAAGAAGACTGCAGTGCAATAACCCAAGCATGCATCCATGTGATTGAGAAAACTAAACGCAAAGCAATAAGGAAAAAGATAATAATAAAGATTAGACTAAAAATTAATGAAATAGGAAATAGCAACAGGAGAAAAAATTAGTCAAATAAAAAGTAAGTTTTGTTTTTTGGGGTGTGTGTGTGTGTGTGTGTGTGTGTGTGTGTGTGTGTGTGTGTGTGTTCCTGTCCCTGGGCTTGGGACCTTGATACTGTTCCTAAGCTGTTTTTTCTTTAAAGTAACTGCAAGTGTTTATTTTTTCAACTTTGTCTTTTGACAGTGATCTAAATTAGTAGAGCGTTACATTCGCTATATACATTTTAAACACATCCCTGTGGTTTATATAAAAGTACATTTTATTTGCCTGTCAAAGACTGAATCATGTTAAGGCCGAGTACAAACTTGCACTGACTTTGGGTTATCGAGCAGAAAAATCAATCTTGTAACAATTTTGCCTTTTTTGTGAAAGAATAGAACTTTTAATAAACAGACTTCTGAAAGCAAAAGAAACAGGAGAGGCAAAGGGATGAGATGCTGTATAGTACATATCTTACAAAAATTGTCATTTTAGAAAGGGCTTCAGGAAACATGAGAGCCAGGCTGCAACAAATGAACAGTGTATAGGGCATGAAAGGGACAACAGTATACCGCCTGCCCCTCAGAGGAAACCCTTTTTGGGGGCCTTGATTTCTTCCAAGTGCATGGGCAGCAATTAGAGGCCACCATTTACCATTTTCTATCCACCAAATTAGTTTGACCACTTTTACTTCCCTTTTCCCATGTTATTCTGTTGTTTTATTTTTTTAAAAAAGCTTTAGGTAGTTGTACAAAGGAGTTGCAATTTAATAAAATAGTTTATGAATATAATACATCTTGACCTATGTGTTACCCCTTTCAACATTCTCACCCATCCCTTCCTTAATCACACCTTCCCTCATTCTTAATTACTTAAACTATACATTGGATTCTTGTTTGCATTTCCCCCTCTTCTTTCATTTGTCTATTCCTTTCCTATAACCCACCCCCACCCCTTTCGAGTCCATGCTTTCTGGTGTTTTATTTCTCTGAACTTTGATTTTGGCTTCCTCGGGAATTATACTATTTGATATCTCCCTTGAGTTTACTATATTTCAATGGATACATTTGTATACACTTACATACCACTCAACTTATTAGGAATTTGTAAGCTAAGTCCAGCTTCCACATAGAAGGGGGAAACACGCATTTTTTGTCTCTCGGCCTGACTTACTTCACTTAACATGATTTTTTCCAACTCTTTCCATTTTTGCTCAAGGCTGGCACTCAACCAGTTGAACTATAGCTCCACTTGTGGCTTTTTGGTAATAAATTGGAGATAAGAATCTCACAGACTTTTCTGGCTTGGCTGGTTTTGAACCACAGTCATCAGATCTCAGCTAGGAAACCAAGAGAAAAGCAGAAGACAAATTACTAAAAGGAGAAAGGAAAGATGAACTCACTATCAATTTTACAATGTTTAAAGGAATTATAAAGGATTTATATGAACATAGTCTTTTTTTTAGGTCCAAGACAGAAACTCGAATCTGTACCTGACACTTGGCTCATTGGCTAGCACCCCACCAACTGAGACATGCCAACCCCAGAACATACTCTTAATAAAACTAGACAAGCTAGATAGGATGACTAATTCCTGCAACAAAGGAGCAAGTTTCTGAAACTAACAAGAAATAGAAAATCTGCATAGTACAGGGATGAAATTAGAAGTGTAAAGTCTCACAAAATGCCCAGATGGCTTTACTCATGATTTCTGTTAAAGAGCTAACGAAACAGGGAAGTGGAGCTGTGGCTCAAAGTGGTAGGCCATTAACCTTGAGCAAAAAAAATCTCAGAAACAGCACCCCGGCCCTGAGTTCAAGCCCCACAATTGACAATAAATAAATAAAATATAAAAAATATAAAATATAATCTGTTAAATAAAAAAAAGATTTAAGGAAACAATACTTACCAAGCATTCACAAGTTATCCCTGAAAATTGAAGCAAGTATATCCCAACTCATTCTTTTTTCCTTTTTATTATCTTTCCATAATTGTACAACAGAGTTTCAATTCAACCTACCAATTTATGATCACAATACTTTTTTTTTTTTTTTTTTTGGTGGGTCATGGGGCTTGAACTCTGGGCTTGGGTGCTGTCCCTGCGCTCTTCAGCTCAAGGCTCAAGGCGAGTACTCTACCGCTTAAGCCACAGTGCCAGTTCTGGTTTCCTGGTGGTTTATTGGAGATAAGAGTCTCACAGACTTTCCTGCCCTGGCTGGCTTTGAACCGTGATCCTTAGATCTCAGCTTAACAAATGTTGGGAGAATGTTAAACTTTACTTCACACCATATGAGAAAAGTAATTCAAATGGCTTCACAATCTAATTTAAGAAACAGAACTGCATGACATTAGATTAGTCACATTTCCTGGCTTAATATCAAAGCAATTATTAAAAATACTGATAAGTTGGACCTTATCAAAAGTACAACTTATGTATTAAATGACACCATTAAAAAAGACAATCTATAGAAGGGCAAAAACATGTATAAATCTTATTTTGATAAAAAGCTTGTATCTAGAATAAACAAGAAATACTTGCAGCTCAATAATAAAGAAAAAAGTCTAGATTACCAATGTGTCAACTATTTGAATAGACATATCATAAAAGAACATATATAGACATAAAGACATATGAATGTTTAAAAAGCACAGAAACAGTCTTATTCAGAATACTCAGATGAAAGCCACATATAACATCACCTTTTACCCACTGGACTGGCATAATCAGGTAGATATATAATAACAAACATTAGGGATAATGTGAAGAAAAGGGACCATCCTACTACAGGTAGGAATATAAAACAGTTCTGAGATTTTTCTTAATAATCCAACAATTCTACGTAAAAACATAGAAACATAAAAACAATTCACAGTTTATCAAATGATCAGTAGATAAGCAATATATAACATATCTTTAAAATGGAATATTACTCAGTAAAGATAAAAATTAGGGCTAGGAGCATAGCTCAAGTGTCTGATTCACAAGCATAGGGCCCTTAGTTCAAACCCCAGTATTCCTGCCCCTGCAAAAAAAGAGCAAGCATTTTACCCATTCTACAATGCACCTTAAAAATGTGCTTAAATGGTAAGTGTCAGATTTAAAAGATTACAGGTTGTATGATTTCATGTACATGAAAGCTTCAAAAAAGGCAAATCTATAGAAAGATCTGCACGCATTTTCTTTACAGGGCAACATGGTAAATCCTTTAGGTTCTGTTGTTCATAAAACAAAGCTCTCTTTGAACCCCACATTTATTGAGAGAAAGCAGTCATAAGTTACAAATACATTAAAGGGTTTGACTGTGTTCCTATCATTTGTTGTAATCAAAATGTACCTATAAGTCTACAACACACCGGATGGTAAAAACAAAAAATATACGTGGCATGATAAATTATACAGGACTCTAGACATTCACACAATTGAGACCAAAGGAGGATACTCTTAGGAGGGGATCACAAAGCCTCAATAGCTATGTGCGTATGATCGATCATATAAAATTATGTTTATAAACTCTGAGAAATGGAAACAAGTTTTTTTTGTTATTTTTTTTTGTTTGGGTTATCTCCTTTCTTGCTGGTTTTGTTTTCTGTACCTTTTGTCTTTTATGTAAGTTTATCTGTTTTGAGGGGACCTAGGGGGAATTACAGAAATGGAGGGATAAAGGGTGAACAAATGAAACTCACTAGATACTATGTTGAGTTTCACAGCAGTGAAACTCGCTAGATACTATACTGAAAATGAACTATACAACTTGGGGAGGGGTTGGGAGGGAAAATCTGTACATCACCTTTACAATAATAATTTTTTTAAAGCCTGTTTACAAAAACAGCTACAGGCTAGAGTTGGCCCTGGTGGCAGTTTGCAAATCCTGCTATATAGGTAAAATATAAATTGTTGGTTGTCTGGATTCAACAGATGGAAACCATAAGAGAGCCAGGGGAGACCTCTTGGTGAATGAGAAAGTTTCACAAACTATTGTTTAAAAAAAGGAGAAAGAGAGGGGGACCAAGATGGCAACGGGGCAGTAGGGAAATGCCACAGCTCTCTCCAACCAAAAAGAGAGTTCGAGTTCCAACGTTTAATCTCCCCAAGAGACCGACAACAACAAAAAGACGAACACTCAGAGAAAAACCAGAGGTGGAAAATAACAAAAAAAGAAAGAGAGGAAAAGAAGAATTTCAGAACAGAGAAGAGCAAAGACCCCTCCCCCAACCTTTACTGGCCGCGCGGCAGTGCGCCAAGCCGCCGGCCAGCCGCCCGGCGGGGGCTGCCGGAGCCACAGAGACACAGGGGGCTGCTTGCAGATCACCAGGTACCGGATTGCAGAACAGCGGATCGCCAGGAACAGAGAAACCTACCAGCCGGGAGTCTCCACGAGGATCCCACCCCCACCCATCACTCTCCACCGGAGCGGAGAGGCTCCATCCCGCCAAAGCCGCCCGGCACCAGCAGCGCGACAAAGGGACCTGTCGGCAGACCACCCGCCCGATCGCGATCACAACTACCCGGCGGGGGGCCGCCCAACCCAGCCCGCAACCACCCCAACTGAACTCGGATTGCAACAACAACTGACGACCTACAGGGTGAGTACCCAACAGGGGACAGGGAATCCCTCAAGGGAGACCAGAGCTGGAGGGAATCCCCAGACCCTGACCTAGACTCCCTACCCCAACACCCGGACCACAGGACCCACTAAAACTGGGAACTGTTCGAGAGCTCCACCAGCCGGTGGAGCACACTCTGCTGGCCAGGCCAGAGCAAGAGCGCCCCTGGAAGGGAGCTTAAATGCCCAAGCCAGGAACAGCACCCCTGGGTCAAGACTACCAACAGTAGAAGAAATTTGAACTGTGTCCTCCAGGCTGCATAACCTAGGTGGTATATACATTAGCACAGGCCTAACGAGCGCGTTCCAGGCTGGGGCCGGAACCAGGCCCGGGGACCGGTGCCTGAACAAAGCAAAAAGGGTCAGAAGTGGGGCTGTGGCTCAAATGGTAGGGTGCCAGCCTTGAGCTGAAGAGCTGAGGGACAGCACCCAAACCTAGAGTTCAAGCCCACAACCAGCCCAAAACAAACAAACAAAAACACATCAGGAGCCCATAGCAGACTCCAGTATTTGGGAGAGTGCATCCAGAGCATCTGATCTTCCCAAGAGCACCCGCAGGAGCAAACACAAGCAGTCTAGGCTGCTCAACCCTTCCAAAGGCGGGAATTGCTACAGCAGAGAGCTGAGAATCCTAAGTAAGTCAGAATAGCAGCTGGAAATAGGCTCCCAACAGAATCCAGATCAGGCACAGACTCTCTCTACCAATACAGAATCAGCAACCAAGCAAAGACAGACACACCAAAACAAGATTGAAGAGCAGTCTCCTGAACCCCCATGCGAAAATCACAGAGAAAAATCACAAGGTTTACCACTACCCAGGACAGCAAGCTCACCTCAAAAGCCAGCAGCCACGCAGGGGAGAGCCCCAGTGGGAGCAAAGCAGGAATGGAAGACAAAAACTACATCCAAGGGTTGCTGGAGGCAATGACTCAAGAAATAAAGCGAGAAATGGATCAGAAATTGAAAGAGCACAAGGATGAACTATCAAAAGATATACAGGACATCAAACAAAAGTTGGATGCAAAAATAGAAGCTGCACAAACCTCAGTAAGAAGTGAGATAAATGCCAAATTAGAGGTAATGCATACTGATCTCACCTCATTGAGAGGTGAGATCAGTACTCTGAGAACCAACATTGAATCCATAAAGGGATCCATTTCCACCATGCAAACCACAATAGAAGCCACAGTCAACAGAGTGAATGAAATGGAAGGTAGAGTGTCAGATACAGAAGACAGAATACACCAACTGGACCAAAAAGTGACAGATATGGAAAAATCACTCAAATTAAACCAAAGGGAAATTCAAGAGCAAGCAGATAATGCTAAAAAATTTAACCTTCGCATAATCGGAGTGGACGAAGGTGAGGAATTCCAGAGCAAGGGAATGCAACACCTATTTAACAAGATAGTCAATGAAAATTTTCCCCACCTCAAAAACGACCATCGTAACTATATCACAAAAGCTTATCGAACACCCAACAAGCAAGATCCCAGGAGAAACACTTCTAGGCACATTATAGTAACAATGATGGATCTGAATAATAAGGAAACAATCCTGCATGCAGCAAAAATGAAGAAGGAGCTATACTACAACGGGAAAAAAATTAGAATCACTGCAGATCTCTCTACACAAACAATGAATGCAAGAAAAGCCTGGGAAAGCACCATACGAGCCCTGAGAGCCAATAACTGCCAACCCAGACTGATATACCCGGCAAAGCTAGCATTCACATTCGATGGAGAACTGAAAACTTTTAATAGCAAAGAAAAATTAAATGAATACATAAACATTAAGCCAGCATTACAAAGAATTCTAAGAGGGGGGACACAACCTGAAGAAAGCAACCAGGAACTCGGACCTGCCCCAAACAGGCATTACTCAAAGTCTAACTGAGCAAGCACAGGAGGAAAGGAAAGAAGAAAAACTTAGGAAAACGGAATGGCAGGGACAACAATGCATCTCTCTATACTTTCTCTTAATATAAATGGGCTGATTTCGCCAATTAAAAGAAAACGAACTGAGGACTGGATCAGAAAACAAGACCCATCCATCTGTTGCCTTCAGGAGACCCACCTCTCAGCCAAACATACAAACAAACTCAGAGTGAAGGGGTGGAAAAGGATCTACCAATCAAATTCCCCCAATAAGAAAGCAGGTGTAGCTATCCTGATATCTGACAAAATAAACTTTTCATTAAAATCAGTACAGAAAGACAAGGATGGACACTACATATTCATAAAGGGAACAATCCAAGAGGAGGATATAACCATCATCAACTTATATGCCCCAAATATCGGTGCACCCAGATATGTTAAACAAATGCTCTCAAACTTACAGAATAAAATAGATCCCAATACGATAATACTAGGAGACTTTAACACGCCACTCTCACCAAAGGACAGGTCTACCAACCAGAGGATTGGCAAAGAAGCTACCGAATTAAGTGAGGCCATACTTCAAGTGGAATTAACTGACATCTACCGAGTATTTCACCCTAAAACAACACAGTACACATTCTTCTCAGCAGCTCATGGAACTTTCTCCAAAATAGACCATATCATAGTTCATGCAAGGAACTTAAGCAAATACAAAGGGATCGACATAATCCCCTGTATCCTATCTGACCACAGTGGAATCAAGCTAGCTCTCAATAACAAAGCATACCGCAGAAATTTCTCTAATACATGGAAATTGAACAGCACACTCCTTAACAAGACCTGGGTAACAGAAGAGATCAGAGAAGAAATAAAGCATTTCCTACAACTCAATGAAAATGAAAACACCTCACAAAGAAACTTGTGGGACACAGCAAAAGCAGTCCTGAGGGGCAAATTTATTGCCCTCAGTGCCCACATCAAGAGAATGGAGACAGACCAAGTAAATAATCTCATGTTGCAACTAAAACAGCTAGAAAAACAAGAAAAAATGGGACCTAAAGCTACTAGATGAAGCCAGATAACCAAATTGAGAGCAGAGATTAACCAATTAGAAAATCAGAAAACCATAACCAAAATAAACCAAACAAAAAGCTGGTTCTTTGAAAAAATAAACAAAATTGATGGCCCGTTGGCAAGATTAATTAAAAAAAGAAGAGAGGAAACCCATATTAATAGGATTAGGGATGCCACCGGAAACATCACAACACATACCCAAGATATCCAAACAATTCTAACAGACTACTTTCAAAAGCTATACTCTCTAAAGGAAGAAAATCTGGCGGAAATGAATGCATTTTTAGAGAAATACAAGTTACCCAAACTGAGCAAAGAAGAAGTTATCCAATTAAATAATCCAATATCCCATAATGAGATACAGGAAGCTATCAAAAGTCTTCCAACAAAAAAAAGCCCAGGACCAGATGGATTCACGGCAGAATTCTATAAGACCTTTAAAGAAGAACTAATACCCATACTCCTCAAGCTCTTCAGAGAAACAGAGAAGGAGGGAGCTATCCCAAACTCATTCTACGAAGCCAATATCACGCTCATCCCGAAACCAGGCAAAGACCCAACCAAAAAGGAGAATTACAGGCCAATCTCCTTGATGAACACAGATGCAAAGATCCTTAACAAGATTCTAGCTAACAGAATCCAGAAACACATTAAAAAAATAATACACTATGATCAGGTAGGCTTCATCCCAGAGACACAGGGATGGTTTAACATACGTAAGTCAATAAATGTAATCCAGCATATCAACAGAGCCAAGGTCAAGAATCACATGATTATCGCCACAGATGCAGAAAAGGCCTTTGATAAAATTCAACATTCATTCATGCTAAAAGCTCTGGAGAAAATAGGAATAGAAGGAACATTTCTAAAAACAATAAAAGCCATTTATGACAGACCAATAGCCAATATTATACTTAATGGGGAAAAGCTACAATCAATCCTCCTAAAAACAGGAACAAGGCAAGGATGTCCACTGTCTCCACTCCTCTTCAACATAGTCCTAGAACCCTTAGCCAGGGCAATAAGGCAAGAAAAAGACATTAAAGGGATCCGCATAGGGAAAGAAGAAGTTAAACTATCCCTTTTTGCAGACGACATGATACTATACCTCCACGATCCCAAAAACTCCATCCCCAAACTTTTAGAAATCATAAGTCACTTCGGCAAAATAGCAGGATACAAAATAAACCCACAAAAATCAGTTGCCTTCCTATACACTGATAACGCACAGGAAGAGAGGGAAATAAAGGGAGCAACCCCATTCACAATAACCTCCCAAAAGATAAAATATTTAGGAATTAACCTAACCAAAGATGTAAAAGAACTATTTAATGAGAACTATAAAAAGTTAAAGAAAGAAATTGCAGAAGACACTAGGAAATGGAAAGACCTCCCATGCTCCTGGATAGGCCGACTTAATATAGTAAAGATGGTGATACTTCCAAAACTAATATACAAATTCAATGCAATTTCTATTAAAATCCCAATGACGTACATCACTGAAATACAGAAAACAGTCCAAAAATTCATATGGAACAACAAAAGAATAGCCAAAACAATTCTAGGGGATAAAGACAATATGGGAGGGCTATCCATGCCGAACTTCAAACTCTACTACAGAGCTATAATCACAAAGACAGCATGGTACTGGCACAAAAACAGACCCGAAGACCAATGGAACAGAATAGAAGATCCAGATATAAATCCACAGGCCTACAGCCAGCTGATATTCGACAAAGGAGCCAAAGACATACAATGGAAGAAACACAGCCTCTTCAACCGCTGGTGCTGGGAAAACTGGGCAGCCACATGCAGAAAACTAAAAGTGGACCCCAGCCTATCACCATGCACCAACATCAACTCAAAATGGATTAAAGACCTTAACATTAAACCTGAATCTCTGAAACTACTACAGGACAGAGTAGGAGAGACACTTGAACTAATAGGCACAGGAAGGAACTTCCTGAACAGAGTCCCAGGGTCACAACAAGTTGGAGAGAGACTCGACAAATGGGACTACCTTAAAATAAAAAGCTTCTGCACAGCTAAATCTATCGCAACTAAGCTAGAAAGACAACCAACTAATTGGGAAAAAATATTTACCAGCAATATATCAGACAAGGGGTTAACATCCTGTATATACAGGGAACTCAAGAAACTAATCCCTCCCAAACCTAACAAACCAATTACTAAATGGGCAAGGGAACTAAAGAGGGACTTCTCAAATGAAGAAATAAAAATGGCAAAGAAACACATGAGGAAATGTTCATCATCCCTGGTGGTGAAGGAAATGCAAATAAAGACAACCCTGAGATACTACCTTACCCCAGTCAGAATGTCCCACATCCACAAATCAGCCAACGACAAATGCTGGAGGGGATGTGGAGAAAGAGGAACCCTATTACACTGCTGGTGGGAATGTACACTTATACAACCACTTTGGAAAGCAGTCTGGAGGGTCCTTAGAAAGCTAAAGATTGACCTCCCTTAGGACCCAGTCATACCACTTCTAGGCATCTACCCTGAACAACAGGAACCAATATACAAGGACACGTGCACCTCCATGTTTATTGCAGCACTGTTCGCAATAGCTAGGATATGGAAACAACCTACGTGCCCCACCACAGATGAATGGATCCAAAAATTGTGGTATCTATACACAATGGAATATTATGCAGCCATTAGAAATGACAAAATAATGGCATTTGCAGGGAAATGGATGGAGCTAGAAGGAATCATGTTGAGCGAGGTAAGCCAAGAACGAAGAGACAAACGGTACATGGTCTCCCTGATAAGTGGATGCTAAATCCAAAAGGTTAGGTGATACGACAAAACTAACAGGACTTAAGAAACAAAGAACTCCCACTCATCTGGTTGAACCACTACTAAATATCCCCATGCTGCTGATCACAAATATGGTATATAACATGTGAACACTGTTATATATTACAGACTGTGGTAGACAATTTGCTCCAGGGAAGTTAGAATGAACTTGTGACTTTGAAATTATGTAATCTTTTAATCATAATCAAAAAAAAAAAAAAAGAACCTCGGGGAAGGGAGGGAGGGAGGGGATGGTAGGGGGAAAACAATGGAGGGGGTAACAATGCTCAAGAGGAAGTGTACTCATAACCTCACTCATGTAACTGTAACCCTCTGTATAGTAGCTTTACAATAAAAAAAAAAAAAAAGAAACAAAAAAAAAAAAAAGGAGAAAGAGGTCTGGGAAGGTGGCTCAATGGTAGAGCGCTCACCTTGCATGTATGAGGCTCTGGGTTTGATTCCTCAGCACCACATAAGCAGAAAAAGCCAAAAGTGGTACTGTGGCTCAAGTGGTAGAGTGCTAGCTTTGAGCTGAAGAGCTGAGGAATAGCCCCCAGGCCCAGAGTTCAGACCCTACGACTGACCAAAAAAAACAAAAACAAAAAAAAAAAATGAGAAGGAAAAAAGCCACAGAAGAGTCTGTAACAAAGATTTGGGAAGATGATGATAGGATTGGAGGCACCAGTAATCTATCTGGTTAGTTGGACAAAAATTATGCTGGCAAAACCACTGGGAAACTCTGGAGTATATGATTCCTGGGGGAAACTGGTAAATTGTGGTTATTTCTAGTCAGTTTCTGCTCTTGGCACAGTTCATAGAACATGCTGTGTTCCTGAAGCAGCTTGCAGGAACCATGCATGCAAAAGGCCCCTGGCTCCCCAGTACTAGGGAGCTGCAGGTTGACAATGATAGCTACTTTTGAACACAAAAGTGTTTTGTTCCTACAACTCTTCCTTAGCTGAAGTGATTTACAGGAGTCTGAAAAGGCCACCGCTCCCTCCATTATTCTTTTTTTTTCCATTTTCAAAACTAGATAACAGCAACCAAGGCATTTGAAACCAACCATATCTATAAGGAAAATAGTTCAGGAAAGACCTGAGAAGGTAAGTTCACACCTCAGATTGATCTGCCTAAAAACAAATCAGACAATAGACCTTGGGAAAAAAAGAATTTTATTTCCAGAGTTGTCAAATTATTAGATTCAACTGCCAAGTTTTCAATTAAAAATACATATGTAAATTTACATGTATATACAGATATACACATATATACATAAATACACATATATGTATATACAATGTATATATACATATATGTATATAATCCATATACATGTGTTAGTATATATACATATATGTGTGTATATATATAAAATGCAAAGATAGTTTCTCATCTAAAAGGAAATAATAAACCAACAAATATTGTGCTTGAAAAATAACCTGTTGGTGGGTCTACTAAACAAAGACTTTAAAATATCTGATAGGGATTAAGGGGACCTGCCTCTCCCTGAGGAAGAAATTAAACAATGTTAAGAATAACGTTTAAGCTGGGTATCAGTGGTGCATACCTGTAATCCTAACTAGTCAATAGGCTAAGAGTTGGGGATCCTGGTTCAAAGTTACCTGAGCAGGAAAGTTCATGTGACTCTTATCTCCATTTAACCACCAAAAATAAACAAAAAAAGCCAGAACTGAAGCTCTGTTTAAAATGGTAGAGTCCTAGCCTTGAGCAAAAGAGCTCAAGGACAGCACTCAGGCCCTGAGTTTAAGCCATCGGACCAGAGCGTGCCTCAGTGTGTATGCATGTGTGTGTGTGTGTGCGCGCGTGCGCGCGTGCACAGACACAGACACAGACACAGACACAGCTTTAAATCACTGTTAGTGATGCCTTTATTATATACATCCCTAGGAGTGATAGGACTGTAGCTTTCAGCCAGCAGTGGCTTCTTTGAAAACTTCAAGATGCCTTGATGACACTATCTGGCAGCCATGGCTGTCTTCTGCCAAAACACAACTCTGACTCCTGCAGGCAATGACATGATACCACAATGGTGACAAAACAGCTTGTGCTGGGCTTTTTGCCATACCAAGCCTCAATGAACTTTATCTTGGTGACCCTACAACTATTTGAACTAATGGCCCAAAAGAAGGCCTGTGATTAGTACACACATGAGGTATTGTTGTGATTGGTGCAAGTATGATCTCTCATTTGCATAAGGAACTGTGCCAGGATTGATACAAACATGGATTAGCCGGATTGGCTCAAACACCCTTGCAAATTCCTCTTTGGGTTCACTTTGTAGGCAGCCAAGAGACATGGCCCTATGCTGCTTATGGTGTTGCAACATTTGGCTGGATCAACGGCTTCTCCTTAGTGGACTTTTCTTGCTTACTTTTGATCTTTTTTATTTATAGAGTGGGCTGGACTGGTACCATGAAGAGACAGTGGTAGAGGCAGCAATTGCTGTTGCAGCTGCCCCAACAGTAACAGTGGCAGTAGTAATGGGGTAGTAATGGGAGGGCAGCTAAAGAGTTCCACAGAGTAGCCAGGGAAAAAGCAAAGGGATCCAGAGGCAATGGAGACAAGAAGGGCTGCGAAGAGCAGAAGATGAGAATCCCTAGGCCCTGGTAATTGAAGACTTCCAGGAGCTGTCAAGCTTTAAGGATAACTGAAACACTTGGAGCTAAGAGCTGTAACACTTATTGCTATCAAGCGGAGAACTCAAACACTAGAAATCACCACTCACGGTTGCTTGCTACTGTCTTCTGCTGCCTCCCGCTGTTGGTGTCAGGTTCTGGGACTACTGTAGGTTAAGGCCTAGAGCAATAAACCTCCAATCAAAGCTGGAGTAATGTGATTGCAATTGAGTTGGGAGCTATAAAATTCTAGGTCCACTAACCTAGCCCCATAGCCTTAGGCACTTATGAACTCAAAATCACCAGCACTGGAAGAATTCTTCCTTGATAATTATTATTTTGGCAGAGCAAAAGGACCCTAGTCAGCTTACTGGTAACACACATCTCTTAAGAAGATTCTCAAAGAACTAGACGAAGTTGTAGGGAAAGCCAAGGAAACATTTATATGAACAATGTTGGAGATATAAAAAGAAAACCTAGAGAGATGCAACAATAACAACAAAAAAGAAATTCTGGATCCAGAAAGTATAAATACTGCAATAAAAATTTCACTAGAAAGATAAAAAGGTAAATTTGAGCAAAGAGAAGAACCAATGGACTTGAAAATAAGACAATGGAAATGATCAAGTCCGAAGGACATAAAAAAGTGTCCCTAGCCTAATGAACCTGCAGAACACAGGGACACTTTTGGAGTCCCAGAAGGAGAATCAGAAAATACAGAGGCAGTATTTGAAGACATCAGAAGAAAACTTTCTAATTCAATGAAAGGTAGAAATGTGAACATTTAAGAAACTTAAAAAAAGTCTAACTTAAATAGACTAAAAGGGATCTATAGCTAGAACACTGTTAATCACTGTTAATCAATAAGATTAACAGATTTCTCACCAAAAAGGTTGGAATTTAAAAGATAGTGGGCCAATATATTGAAAGTACTAAAAGATAAAAACTCAATCGAGAATCCCATATCTGGCAAAAAAAAAAAAAGCTTCAAAAATAGGGGAGAAATTAAGAGATAGAAAATAAGAAAGATGGTAAGGGATTTTGTTAGCACTAGACATGCCCTGTAACAAGTTCAAGGAAGACCCTCAGTCCATGAAATAAAGGACACTAAACAGTCATTTAAAGCCAGATGAAGAAAAAATTAATAAAGGTCAAGTGCATTGATTAAAAACTGACAATGATTCATAACTACAATTTTTTCTGCATGACTAAAAAGACTAAGACAGATTTTAAAGGCCAGGTGTTGGTAGCTCACAGCTGTAATCCTAGCTACTCAGGAGGATGAACTCTGAGGTGTGTTATTTGAAGCCAGCCTGGGCAAGAAAGTCCATGAAACTCTTATCTCCAATTAACTACCTAGTGGAACTGTGGCTCAAATATTAGAGCACTAGCTTGGAGCACAAAAGCTCTGAGACATGGGCTGGGAAGGTGGCTCAGTGGTAGAGTGCTTGCCTTGCATGCATGAGGCCCTGGGTTCGATTCCTCAGCACCACATAAGCAGAAAAGGCTGGAAGTGGTGCTGTGGCTCAAAGTGGTAGAGCGCTAGCTTTGAGCTGAAGAGCTGAGGGACAGCTCCCAGGCCCAGAGTTCAGGCCCCACGACTGGCAAAAAAACCCACAAAAGCTCTGAGACAGTGCCCAGGCCATGAGAGATTTAAAAAAAATTAATAATTTGTGTTTTGCGGTATAGAATATGCAAATATATTATTTTGTGTCTTCAACAGCAGAGGGATAGAGACAGCTATTTTTGGCATGTTATCTAAGTTAAAATGGATTAATTCAAGTGTTACAACTTGAGAATGTTAAATCTAATTCCCATTGTAACACCAAGGAAAATAGATATAAAAAAGAAAACAAGAAATCAAGCACAAATGAGGACAGTCAAGTAGGACATGGATAAAGAAAAGCTACCAGGCATGTAGAGAAGAAATAGCAAAGTCACAAAAGTGAAACCCCTTCTTGTAAGTGATTATTTTAATGTAAGTAGGCTAACATTCCGAAGGCAGTTACTGAGGAAGGAATGGAAAACACATTATAAATTATATAATGTCCACGAGAGTCTTACTTTAGATTCAAAGATAGGAAGAGATAGAAAGCGGAAGTGCCATAAGGAAATATTCCATGCAACTAGAAACCAAAAGAGCAGAGATAGCCATACTAATGTCTGACAAAGCAGATGTTAAATTTATGACAGTTCAGAAGATAAAAAGTACATTATGTATTAATAAAAATGTCTAGATAGTAACTATATGGATACCCACTAAGAGACCATCAAAATAAAAGAAGTAAAAGTTACAGAACAATAAGGGAGCTATAGAAGATTCTACAATAATAGAGAATCTCAATCCTGGTTGAAACATTAGGGCAGAAGACACAAACATAGATAATTAAACAACAGGCAAATCAGCTAGATCTAACAGGCATATACATAGCTGTCTACCCCCAAACAACCGCATTTACAAAAAAAAAAAAAAAAAAAAGGAAATAACTAACTCTTGGGGTTGGAGCCATGGCTCGCAAGCAAAACCCACGTCAGGTATCAAGTTCCAGTCCCTATCTCAGATAAAACAAATCAAAACAGCATTCATAATATTCTCATGTGCTCCTGAGACGTGTTTCAAGGGAGATCACGTGTCAGGCTACAAAGCGATGTTCAGTATATCCTCAAAAAATGTTGCAGAAAGTATGTCCACCACTCCAATTGGTTAAATTAAAAAAATTAGTAACCAAAGATAAAGTAGAAAATTCACAAATTTGGGGTTTTGAAGAGCTAATTCAGCAAGACAGAAATTCAAGGAAAAATAGAAAATGCTTATAGACTCATGGAAACTAAACAGAAAATTTATGAGATGCAGCAAAAGCCATGTGAAATGGGAAATTTATAGCTATAAATGCTAAAAAAGTAAGAATAATCTCAAATCCACAACCTAACTTTTAAAAAAAGAAAAAAATAAAACCTAAAGTTAGCATAAATAAAAGAAAATAAATATCAGAGTCCAAATAAAATACAGAAAACCAATGAAACAAAAAGAGTGTTTCTTTGAAAAGACCAACAGGATTGGCAAACGTTTAGCTACATGAACTAAAAAAGAAGTAGAAAAATCCAATCACACTTTGAGAAGTACTTCGGTATTCAGAATCATAGAGACAGAAAATAGAATGCTGAGGCACAGAGAGGGAGATTATGGATGTTGTTTAATGAGCACAGTCTCAGTTTTGCAGGATGAAGAGTTCTGGGTATAGCTGGGTGATTGCACAGCATGATGGATGTATTTAGTGCTGAAAATGGTTGCAGTGGTGAATTCACTATTTTATGAGCCAAAGTTCTCCAGCTCCAGAGACAGAAGCAATAGGTTACATGGATACAGGAGAGGGGATTTATTATAGAACTTGACACATGCAGTCACAGAAGCTGAGAGATCCTGTGACATGCCATCTGCGATCTGGAGACCTAGGGAAGCTGGTGGGCAGAGCTAAATTGGAAGCCAAAGGCTAAAAAGGGCAACTGTGGTGTAACTCTCAACCTAGGGTGGAGTACTTGTGTGAGGCCAAGGTGTGGAAAACATGGAATTCTAATGGTGGAAGGATTGATAAATGAGTCCTCAAGCTCCAAGAGGGATAGCAAATTTGCCTCTCCTTCACTTTTTTGTTCTCTCCAGTTGACTGGTCAACTGTAGTGGTGAGGGTGAGTTCACCTTACCCAACCCACCATTTCATGAGTCAATCTCCTCTACAAACACACTCAAAGACCCACCTGGAAGCCAAGTTTTACTAGCTAGTTGGATGTCCCTTACAATAGCCAAGGTAACACCTAAATTTAGCTATCACAGTATATTTAAACCACAATAAAAGAAAACATGTTTAAAAATGCTTAAGATGCTAAATGTTACGTTAAATGTACTTTACCACAATAATAAATAGGAAAAATGCATCACTGTTAGAGTTTATTAGACTTTGCCAGAAAACCACAGACATCCAAGCACAAAGAACAAAGAAAAGGTTTATAGCCAGTAAAGGGACCAGCAAGACCCCTTCTCACAAGAGAGAAGTGCTGGATGTTGTCTGAGGTGACCTATACAACCTACAAGGTTTAGGAGGTGGAGCCCCCGGGGTGGATGTGAGGACCAGGGGCTTCATCATTGCGGGCTGGGATTTATGGCTGCTGCCCAAGTAGTAGATAAGCGGTCTTGCAGCTGCCCAGACCTGAAGGTCTGGGGATCTTGCTGCCTTGTATGGTTGTAGCTGCCCCAAAGGAACGCCATCTCAAGGTAAAGGGTGGGGGTGGATGCTGATTATTTACTACCTTTACTAATGGGCCAAGTGTTGCTTAGGAAAGGAACATGCTAAACTATGAGAGAGGAAGCTCCTGGGCCAACAATCATAATATGAGCCACAGAGTCAAAATATTTACTACAATGCTGGGTTTGGTGGTGTACATCTATAATATCAGCACTTGGGAGGTAGAGACAGGGAGATGATAAATTTCACGCCAGCCTGGACTAGATAGTGAGTTCTAGATCAGCTAGGTTCCATAGCAAGAGCTTTGTCTCAAAAAACAAACACAAAAACAAAACAAAAATGTTGAGACTTGACAATGGAGACTAATTGGTTCTGCAAAGAAATTATTCAGGAGGTAAAGTCCCAGTTTCTCTTAAGGCATCACTAGAATTATGAATATTCGCTAGAAAAATGTGGAAGCATGCATTATAACCACAAAGCAGTGGAGTAGGTAAGGAAGACATGCCATCCTAGAGTTACCTGGTACTCTGATGGGATAAAGCCTACAAGTTGATTTTAAGATAATTTTGGTAAAGTTCTTCATAGGTTCTGCTAGAATACAGATCATGTGTACCTTTATGAGTCAGGCTAGATTAGGGAAATTAAGGGAACCAAGAACTAGGTGCTAAGAACAAACTGTATGTATTTATAGGTAACCTGAAGTCTTTCACTGTCCATTATACTACACCAGCTAACCATGCTCTTAGCCTTGTACTAATGATCTGCCTGGACCTCTAAATAGCACATCTGACTAAATAGCCCAAGGAAAATATCTGGTAAAACTCATTCTTGGACTAAAAAGGCATATTGTTAGGGGAACAGAAGTATCTTTTAAGGATAGGCTTTTCTTTCCTAAATAAATGTCTCCTGAAAGAAAGAGCTTGATGCATTCTCAACATTAGTTATCTAGGTCAATTGTGGAGACTTGGCCTCTGGAAACCCCAAACTTATCAGTTGTGGTAAGATGCAACTAAAAGAATGTTGTTACAGCAAATGACTAACATGTCAAGTGGTCTAACGGAGAGGCATTTCCATTAATGTATTTTTCAAAGGAAAAAACGTACTAGTGCCAGAAGCTAGGTATATTTTTCTGCTACAACTATGAAGAAGGCTAATTCACTAGGAAAAACAATTGACACATGAAAAAGATATTCTCTGATTTAAGAACATATAAAGGCAGATGATTATTGAGTTGCTGGATCTTTCTTTAAAAAGTATGTTGCAGACTCACGAGGTGAAAGGTGATTTCCTTCTGGAGAGGGGGTGGGAAGGGAAAAAGGAAAGGAGTGCAGAAATACATAGTAAAGGAAAAAAAATTAGTTCCTGAGTATCAGCAAAAGGAGCTGAAGGCTTGGGACAGAAAACAAGGCTAATAGATATATGGGAGAAGAGTCCAATAAACAAGAGAGGAGACAGGGGTCATGCCCAGAGACTTGGAATTCAGAAGTATTTGTCAATCTCTAGCTCCTTTTTCAACCCGTTTTATCTTTACCTTGGAAAGGGGGAAGACCTGAACTTTCTAAGGGTCCCAAGACTGGGAGATGGAGACTCTCTATCTTCTAGATTTAATGTTTTCCCTTCCTGTTGACACTTCCCCAGATGAGCTTATTCCATGGTCTCATGTACTGGAAAACTGGGGATATATCTCAATATACGTATATAGTAAGCAATGTAAATTTTCATTCATTCCATTTCTTCATCTACTCAATCGGTAAACACTACAAATACACTATGGTAAGCTTGACTGCAATATTTAAGAATCTTTCTTTTTAGCTAAGTGGACTAACTAAGGCATTATATGGCTATGTGCGCACTTAGAATTTTTGCTTATAGTGTAGCTCCCCCACTTTCCATAGCTAAATGATGTTTGTGATTTTGCCTGTATCTTCTGAACATATGATTTACAGTTATAACAACTGTTTTAATCTCTGGCTACTGATTCTATTATTTATGTCATTCTTGTATCATTTTGTATAGAGTTTCCACTTTTTTTTTTACATGCCTGATATTCCTTTAGTTCAATGCCACATATGGTGAAATTTACCTTGTCAGATGCTATATGTTTTTGTATTCTTGTATATAGTTCATGTATTTTGAAATTTGTGCTTGGGAATAGCTCAATAGCTATGCACATATGACCATATAAGATGATGCTAAGTGAAATGAACTCCAAGACATGGATACAGAGGTTTTTCTTTGTTCTTGTTTTTAATGTACTATGTGATTTCCAGTTTCTTTCGTATGCTCTTCTCCCAATGGTATATCTCGTGTTGTCACTGTATTTGATTTTGGTACCATAGTATTGTATATATGTTTATGTGCATTAGGGAAGGGAAGGGGAACAACAGAATGGTGAGAGAAAGGACAAGGGGAAACCAATGCAACAGCAATATTCACAAGACAATATTTGGAAATGATCTGTACAATTTTGGGGGTTGGGGGAAGAGAAAGTTGGAAAAATGAGGGAAGGGGTAACAAGTTTGATAAGAAATGTACTTAATACCTTATTTATGTAGCAGTAACCCCTCTGAACATCACCTTGGTAATAAAAAAAAGAAAAAAAGAAAAAAAGAAATTTGTGTTTGGATCTTTATTTGGAAAATATTTGCTCTTTTGAGTTTTTTTTTAGAGTTTGTTATCTAGATTTGAATCCTTTCCTTTCCTACAGCTACCAACATCAGAAACAGATTGTGTGTGTGTGTGTGTGTGTGTGTGTGTGTGTGTGTGTGTGTGTGTGTGTGTGTGTGTGTGTGTCTGGAACTTAGAGCCTGGGTGCTATCTTTGAACGTTTTTGCTCAAGGCTAGCTCTCTATCACTTGAGCTACTGCTCCATTTCCAACTTTTTGCTGGTTAAATAGAGATAAGCATCTCAGAGACTTCTTCTACACAGGCTGGCTTCAAACCTTGATTCTCAGATCTCAGCCTCCTGAGTAGTTAGGACCATAGGCACAAACCATCAGAGTCCAGGGGGACACAGACTTGAGACTTGAGATAAAAACTTGACTCAGGTGAACATAAATCCAGAAGTTTTCATCAAAAACCTCAGTGACCTTTGGCAAACTACTTAATAATGGCAATTCCTTAATTCTATTTTCCAGTTTTTTCTTATTGTCAACCGATAACAATATTGTATCCACTTCACGCGATTCTATAAAAACAAAAATGTAACGAAAAATATGAGAGCTTTGAAAATTAGAAGGAGCTGAGTGCTGGTGGTTCCTGCCTAGTTACTCAAGAGACTGATATCTGAGGGCTGCAGTTTGTTACTATTATAATAGTGATGTACAGAGGAGTTACTGTTACATACTTTATTATTAGTGTAAAGTTGATGTATAGAGGAGTTAAAGTTATATAAGACAAGCAATGAGTACATTTCTTTCTGAACCATATTACTCCTTCCCTTGCTTTCTCCTAGTTTCCCCCTCCTATAGCCACCTACAAGTTGTTTAGTTCATTTTCTACATAATGTATAGTAAGCCACTGCTGTATATGTTCACCCTGTGTCTCACCTTTTCTGTGCTCCCCCTTACTCTCCCAAAGACAGATAAACTGACAAACAAGACAAAAGGAAAAGAACAAAAAACAGCAACGAAACAACAAAAATCTCTTGTTTCCTTTCTTGGAGCTCACTTCATTAAATTGTGATCAGATGCCATAGCTTTTGTGCCTAACCACGACAGAGCCCGAGTGGAGCTGTGGCTCAAGTAGAGCATTATTAGCCTTTTGCAAAAAAGCTCATAGACAATTGCCAGATTGACTACAAGCCCCAGTACTGACACAACAAACAGATAAACAAATCTAGGAAGCACATATCCACTTAAATATTTTGAAATTATTAGTTTGCAAAATAAGATGACCTCTACTATCATTGATTCATATGCCATGATTCTAACAGTCAAGAGTGTGACAAATACTGGAAATGGATTATCCTTGGGTGACCCACACGAAGTCCATGTTTCCCTCTGCTCTGTTCAGAATTTTGCTTAGCAAACTGGGGTTAGGAAACATCTTTGGAAGCCATATGATATGGGGGAGAGGGTAGCATAAACCTCAAAACAAATCCGATCAAGAGAAGAAATTTAGTAACATGGCCAGTATAAAAATACACAGTAGAGAAAAAACGTGTATTAGAATCTGAGACCTGGTTAGGAATTCTGTTGTCACGTTTTAAAAAGTGAGTGACCTTATGCAAATTTACTTCTTTGAGATGTAATTGTTTTCTTAGAGATGAGACTTATAATGCTTACTTAACAGGATTGGTATAAGGCATAAATGATTCTATGTATCTATGTATCTATCTATCTATCTTCATCATCACCATCATCATCAATATCATCATTTCCATCCATTGAAAATATTTCCATATTTTGAAAATACTTCCATATTTTTATGACAGATTTCCTGTAGATATTTCAGATAGCCTAAGATTCATTTTTTTCAAATTTATAGTACAGTGGTTTTTAGTATATCCACAGACTTGTGTAATTATAAACACTAATTTTAGAACATCATTGTCACTCCCCTAACAAAACCTTGTACCCATAAGCAATAACTCCTCTTTGCCTCCTTCTGCAAGTACCTATCAGTAGTTTACTTTCTAACTCCAGGAGCTAGATGGTTCTTGATATTTCATATAATTTGATTCATATACTGCATGACCTTTTAGGATGCTGGGATTTTGTGCTGAGTCTGTAGGTAAGTATGGAGAGAGTTGCCATTTTGAGAGGGCCATGTAATCTCAGACATTCCCATGGATGTAATTTCATTTATTTATGTCTTTAATTTTCTTCAACAACATTTTGTGGGTGTCAGTATACTCCTTGCACTTTTGATAAATTCTATTCATATAAATTCATTTTGTTTCATAATACTATAAGTGGAATTGTTTCCTCAATTCAATTTTCAATTACTGCTACTGTATAGCACTTGGTCTTTTGTATGTTTGGTATTCTGCAAGATTTTTGGATGTATTTTAAAAAAATTCTATGGCATTTTAGTTGATTCCTTCCTTCCTTCCTTCCTTTTTGCTTTTCCTTCTTTCTTTTCTTACTTTTGTGCCAGTACTGGGGCTTGAACCCAGGACCTCTAGCTCTCACTTGATTTTTTTCATTCGAGGCTGGTACTGGTACTCTATCAACGGAGCCAGAC
Organism: Dipodomys spectabilis; assembly: GCF_019054845.1. Lineage (NCBI taxonomy): Eukaryota > Metazoa > Chordata > Mammalia > Rodentia > Heteromyidae > Dipodomys > Dipodomys spectabilis. The sequence continues at coordinate 4,299,609 of NW_024870760.1, forward strand.
CTTAATTTCTGGATTTTTGCTGGTTAATTAGACATTGGAGTCTCTTGGATTTGCACGCTGGGTCTAACTTCTAACTGCAATCCTTAGATCTCATCCTGCTGAGTAGCTAGGAGTATAAATATGAATCACCAGTGTGTCTGGCTTAGGGTTTCACTATACACAATTTCTAAAACTGTGTTATTTATAAACAGTGTTGTTTCTTCCTTTCCAATGCAGATGTTTTAAAATTTACCTAATCACCCTGGTTATAACCTCCAGTGTAGTTTCTAACAAAAACAGTGAGATTGGAAACGCCTGTGTTGTCTTTGGAGGATACCATCGAGTCCTTCTTCTGTGTGTTTCACAGATGTCCTTAATGCCTTAACGAGGCTGAGAGTGTGCCACTCTACCTAGCTGTTGCAGTTGTATGTGTGCGTGTTGGTGCTGGTCTTATGGCTTGAACTCAAGGCTTGAGTGCTATCCCTGAGTTTTTATGCTCTACTACTTGAGGCACAACTCCACTTACAGTTTTTTTTGTGTGTGATAATGGGAGATGAGTCTCACTGACTTTCCTGCCTGGGCTGGCTTTATATCCCAATCCTAAAATCTCAGCCTCCTGAGTAGTTAGGATTACAGGCGTGAGCCACCGGCACCTGGCTTTTCAGATTTTTTTTTTGATTTTCAGCTTTTTTTAAATAATTGAGGGCTCTGTTGTTGTCACATATCTTATCCTTATCTATGCTATCCTGACAGAGTGATGCTTTGTTATTGTAAATTGTTCCTTTTTGCCTTGTAACAAATTTTACCTGAAAATGTATTTTGTCTGATGTTAGTAGCGCTGATGTTAGTACAGCTGATATTGTCTGATATTAGAAACAGTTTTACTGAGATAAAATTTACATACAATGCCCTCACATAAGGTATAACAGTCTACATTTCTTTGTTTAGTATTGCATTTCTGGATTGCATACTTGTATTATCTTCATCATAATTGGTTTTGATGTTCCAAAACTGGAGAATAGTTTAGAGTCTCATGACTCCAAAAAGAAACCCATGCCTATTGGCTGTCACTTCCCACTTCCCCTTGACTGAGTCCATGTGACCATTTGTGCATTTCCTGTCTCTACTTTCTCACTTTAGAAATTAAACAAATACAATAAAAATGTAGTCTTTCTTTCAGTCTTTATAAATACTTTTATTATTTTTATGATAATAAAATTTAGTTTCATTATTATAAATAAAATTCTCATGATTGTCAATGTATAGCATGATAGTGTAAACTATATCTGCTCTGTATAACAGATCTGTAGAACATTATTCATTTTGTAAAATAAAAACTCTATACTTTTTGAGCAATAATTCCCTTCTTTCCCTTCCTCAGCTCCTAGCACCAAATATTCTATTTTCTTTCTTAATTTTTTATTGAGATTAGGTGATTATATAAATTTCACATATTTAACAGTATTGTGGAATAGTGATACTTAGTCACAAATCAGTTTAACCTCATAAGGCAAATTGTCATTATCATGGTCTATAAAGTTTGTGAATTCTATGAGCTTTGATACAACTATTTCTTCCACATCAGGTGCTATTTACATTTCTTTCTTTTTGCTTAGTGTAAGCTGTTCCCTCTTTCCCTCTCATTCCCTCCCTCCCATCGCTGTCTTTGGGTTGCTTAGTTCATTTTCATCTGTGTAGCTGATGGGCCCCGCAGTTGTATGTTTTCCTGTTTCCCTCTGATTCTGTGTCCTCCTCTGAGCTTCCCTCAGATGTGCGCATTTATATATACCATATGTGGTCAAGAACATGGAGTCATTTAGCAATAATATGACAAAATGAGTGGAAGCCTTTTGTTTCTTGAGTCTTGTCTACTTGGTCATATCTCCTTGCCTCTTGGCTTTAGCATCCACATATCAGGGAGACCATGTGCCATTTGTCTCTTTGCTCTTGGCTTACCATTTCCTTGCAATTGCCATTATTTTGTCCTTTCTAATGGCTGTATAATAGTCCATTGTATATAGGTACCACAGTTTTTGGATCCACTCATCAGTAGTGGAGCATCTGGGTTGTTTTCGTATCTTGTGAACAGTGCTGAATGAACATGGAGGTGCACGTGTCCTTGTATCCTAGTTTCTGTTGCTCAGGATAGATGCCTAGGCGTGGTATGGCTAGGTCATAGGGGAGGTCTATATTTAGCTTTCTGAGGGTACCTCCAAACTGCTTTCCAAAGTGGTTGTATTAGTGTACATTCCCACCAGCCATGCAATAGGGTTCCTCTTTCTCTGCATCCCCTCAAGCAATTGTCATTGGCTGAATTTAGGATGTGGACCATTCTAACTGGGGTGAGATGGTATCTCAATGTTGTTTTTATTTGCATTTCCTTTTCAGCCAAGGATGATGAACATTTCTTCATGTGTTTCTTTGCCATTTTTATCTCTTATTCTGAGAAGTCTCTCTTTAGCTCCCTTGCCTATTTAATGATTGGTTTGTTTGGGTAGGGGTTAGTGTCTTGAGTTCCCTGTATATAATGGATATTAGGCCCTTGTCTGATATATTGCTGGTAAATATTTTTTTCCCAATTAGTTGGCTGTCTTTCTAATTTGGTTGCTATTTACTTTAGCTTTGTAGAAACTTTTTATCTTAAGGTAGTCCCATCTATCTAGTCTCTCTCCAATTTGTTGTGACCCTGGGACTCTGTTCAGGAAGTTCCTGCCTGTGCCTATAAGTTCAAGTGTCTCTTCTATTCTGTCCTGCAGTAGTTTCAGAGTTTCAGATTTGATGTTAAGGTCTTTAATCCATTTTTAGTTGACGTTAGTGCAAGGTGACAGGCTAGGATCCACTTTTAGTTTTCTGCATGTGGCCGCCCAGTTTTCCCAGCACCAGTAGTTGAAGAAGCTAAGCTTCTTCCACTGTATGTCTTTGGCTCCTTTGTCAAATATCAACTGGCTGTATTTATGTAGTTTTATTTCTGGGTCTTCTAGTCTGTTCCACTGGTCTTCAGGTATCTTTTTGGGCCAGTACCAAGCTGTCTTTGTTATTATGGCTCTATAGTAGAGCTTGAAATCTGGTATTGTGATCCTTCCTGCATTGTCTTTTGTCTAGAATTGCTTTGGCTATTCTAGGTCTTTTGTTGTTCCATATGAATTTTTGGACTGTTTTCTCTATTTCAGTAAAGTAGCTAAGATTACAGGCGTGAGCCACTGCTTCCTGGCCCAAGGGAATAGAATTCTGACACATGCTACTACATGGACGAACTTTAAAGACACTGTATTGAGTGAAATAAGCAAGTCACAAACACACAAATATTATATGATTCCACTTATATGAAGTACTTGGAGTAGTCAAGCTTATAGAAAAAAATATATAAAATAAGAAAATAGTTGTTAGGGATCTCTGAGGGAGCAGAATGAAGAGTTAGTAGTAAGTAGGTGCAGAGTTTTGGTATTGAAAAATACAGAGAGGTGGGAATGGATGGTAGTGATGGTGGTATAGCATATAAGTGGTAAATACGTAAAATGATGGATTCAGTATTGTACATATTTTACGATAATTTTCTTACTTTTTTTGTGTACTGGTATTGGGGCTAAGGACCTTGTACTTTTGCTTGGCTTTTTTGCTCAAGGCTGGTGCTCTACCACTTGAGCCACATCTCCATTTCCCATAATTAAAAACAAAATTGAAAAGGAAGTTGTTATAGTGTTAAATCTTTACTATAATTTCTACAGTGTCTGGCATAGAGTAGCTGTTCAATGAATATTAGTGAGGAAAAAAAGATACAAGGAGAGTGGATTTGTTCTATCCTGCCTTACTTTCTGCATTGTGAGGACACAGACAAAAAGCCCTACCAGGTGCCAGGTCTTTGATCTTGGGCTTGAAAGCCTTTCCAGAAATAAAAGGCAATAAATTTTGTTCTTTATAAATTACTGAGTTTCAGGCATGTGATTTAGTACCATGATCTCTAAGCTCAGTATGAACCCATCATTGGTAAGAAGAGGTGGCACTATTGTGGTTCTCTAAGGGAGATCCTCCTTACTCTCACTCTCAGAATCCTGAGAAAATATGGAGCTGTTTTTTCCATATTCTCCCTTCATGGCTGGTCTCTCACTTCACTTCCTTGGGGAAGACCTTGTCAGAGGTCACTTGATTCTCCCAAACTTGCCTATGTTGAGACTTGAGTGTAGTGCCTAATTTATTGAACTATTAAAAAAAATCTTGCTTATTAGCTCATGGAGGATTAAAACCCAGTACAGTATTTGCTTTGCAAAAATTATTTGCACCCCTGTTGACAGCCTGAATAACCAGATACCTGGAGATGTTTTCTTTCTGAGCCCCGTTACCCTCTTGTAAGCACTGATGGGCTATATGAATTAGGGAATCCTTCTGCACCAGAAAGTTCCACTGATTGCTGAGAGCAGCCTACACATGGTCACCAGATTGGCAAAAACCACTGGTTCTAAAAGGAATGGATCAGCTAGATATTGGTAGCCCAGGCCTATAATCCTAGCTACTCAGGAGGCTGAGATGAGGATCATAATTTGAAGCCAGCCAGGGAAAAGTCCATGAGACTCTTATATCCAATTAACCACCAAAAATCCAGAAGTTGGTGCTGTGGCTCAAAGTGGCAGAGCATAAGCCTTGAGCAAAAAAAAGCTCAGAAACAGTGTCTAGGCCCTGAATTTAAGCCCCAGGACTGGCATACAAAAGGTGGAGAGGGGTAGATCTGATAAATACCTGCTGCCTCTTGGCCAATCTCAAATTTTACTTTATCATTTAAATCAAGCATATTTAAGTTTACCTTGCCTTGGGGGCACAACTGGCTTTTAGGGAGGCAAATACTTACAACTGACTGTAATGCAGGACTGACAGTTCAGTATCAACTGTGCTACAAAATGTGCACATGGGGATTTAATGCTTTTGTTTGTGAACTTGTTTTGATTTTTAAAATTGTTTTCTGTTGTTGGAGGATTCACATTTATTCACTAACTTTTGGGACACAAGCTGGAATTTCTGAATTCCAAATAAAATTCACTTTTTAAATGTTTGATCTGTTACTTTTTAACACAAACTACTGACAGTGAGTTGACACCTCTCCCCCACTGGTCCCACAATGTGCAAGTCCTTTGCTGCTTCTGTCATTCTCCCAGGAGAGTTTCTACTGCCCTTCTTCCTGCACAAGGTGAGGAAACTGATTGGTAATGGCAAAAGTAGTGTCAATGAAAGGATCCACACAGCTAGGAGACATTTTCAGTGTGAGACTCAAGGCAATTCCCTGGTCTTTGCACACATTTATTCCATGTGAGGCACCTGTGCCATGAACTGTGCATTCTGCTGTTTGGTGCCACCCAATGCCACAGTTCTGCATTGTCTGCCTCACCCAGCTCTGCCATTGTCAGGACCTTCAAACCAGGAAGTAACTTAAAATTATTTTTGACCATCCTTGGTCAAAACCATGTGTCATGAATCTGTTCATTCCCAGAAGCCATTCAGCAGATCCCCTATATTTTTGAGGACACTATATTATTGACTAAAATTGGCAAAAAAAAGCCAATTGGGCCTCCTCTTGGAATTGAGTGTGGTAGGGAGTTAGCCTCCTGTGGTGTCCTGTGGACATTGGGAAGGAAAAGGATCCCCATACACCACTCAGAATCTGTAAGAAGGGAACAATCCATGAGGCCCTGGTAAAGGCAAACTAAGATGTTGCTGTAGAAGTCTCCTGTCCTGCGGCTAATGGGAGGAGAGGATTTCATTTGTCTTGTTCTCAGCCTCATTGTACTACACTAAAAAGACTATGAAGACTAAAGATCCAAACTCCCCATGAATAGATTCTGTTTTTCATCTCTTAACGTCTGCAAAAGACTTTCAAGTTTGGAGTTAGCACAGGGACAATTAGATCTGAATTCATCTATATTGGGGGAGGCATGCACACATTCTTTTGTTCTGCTGAGCTTTATTAGCAAAACTACTGTTTCAGTGATCCCAGCAATTATAGGAAGTGTTAGCCTTTAGTTTCTGAGGTATAGGACAAAGTATCTCTCACTGGGATGCTTTCTTGTGTTGTTAGAAATGGTTAAACTTCATTAAGCCGAACAGCTTATTTGAGAGCATAACAGTAGCTTTAGGTTTTAGACAAGTTCTTGACATGACCTGTCAAAATCCCCAAATGGGCAAGTAAAGACAAATACTTAGGTATTTTGTTCCAGTGGTGAAATTCAACATTAAGGAAAATTATAAACCATTATCAGCTGCATCTTCAATTACCCCAAATTACATTTGGGATGATTATATTATATTCAATTATATTAAATTTAAACGATGTAAGCAGGAGTAATAGGGTTTTTTTTAATGGGTAACTAGACCCACAAAATTTCCAGGAATATTGTTTTGGGTTTGGTTTCTTGTATTTAAAGATATAATAGAGTTTCTAAAGTCACATATGGATTTTAGATCTGCCCTCATCAGTTACCAGAGCCTAATGTTTTAAGATTTTGTCCTGAATATTGGGAGTTAATAATTTCACTGGTGACCTGAAGTAGTACCATGTATGACCAGGCGAGGGCAGCAAAGAGTACCATGAGTCAGGCTGGATGTGACAGTCCACTCAGGAATCAATTAAGGAACAAGAATCCAGACAGAAACACGTTAAAGCAGTGGCAACAAAATTGGTTAGTAGTTAATAGTTAATAATAGTAGACTATTTCCAAAGAGAATCAGGAATGAAAAATAAAAGCTAACACAAGAGTTAGAGAGGGTCAACAGTTACAGCAGTAACTGATGGATTGCTGAGCGATGCAGTTTTTTAATTTTACAAATAAAAATTATAGTCTATGACCATGAAGATACAACAGATTCTTGTAGAAGATCTGAAAACTAAAGAATAATGTACAGAAGAATATAAATTTCATGTGTCATTGTGTTTTGCTGTATATTCTAATGGTCAAACCTATCAGTCATCTATGTACAGAAAATCAGGGTGATATACTTACTACGAATATTTTTCCCCACCTTTATCTACTTTTCCAAATTACTAAAAAAAATCCTGTCTTAATGATGCTCGATCATGTGTACACTCCATCCAGCCTCCAAAGCTCAGTGTACAATCTTCAAGGAGCCAGGGTCATCACAGAACTTTTTTTGTGTACTTGTGCCAGTACTGGGATTTGAACTCAGGGTCTGGGTGCTGTACCTTAGGTTTATCACTCAAGGCTAGAGATACCTTTGAGCCATAGCTCCACTTTCAGCTTTTGGGTGGTTAATTGGAGAGAAGAGTCTGTCTTAAGGACTTTCCTGCTTAGGCTGGCTTTGGACTGGGATCCTGAGATCTCAGCCTCTTGAGTAGCTAAGATTACAGGTGTGAGCCACTGGCACCTGGCAAAGGGTCCACCTTCCATGCCTCCTTGGCCACAGGACCAGAACTTGAACTTTGTGTCTGACATTTTCCCTCAAAGGCTGGTGCTCTAACTATAGCCCCTCATTACAGAATTTTGTTCTGAATTCTGTCAGATTTCATGATGCTCCAGGTTATAAACTTGATTAAATTCAAAGTTTAACAAAATACAGGCAAACAAATAATTTCTGAGCCCTAAATAATCTATTTCCATTTCCATTTTATATCCTCGTAGCAACTGTCCAAATGCATTATATGACATAACATTCTGACATGATTATAATCATAATTATAATCATAATGGACACTTGAATATTATAAAATAATCATCTTAAAACTAATTAGTGATTTAGCAGAGCACCAGTGGGCTCATGGGTGTAATTGTAGCTACTCAGGAGGCTGAAATCTGAGGATTGCAATTTGAAGCCAGCCTGGGCAGAAAAGTCCATGAGATTTTCATCTCTACCAGGAAACTTGGAAGTGGCACTTTGGCTCAAAGTGTCAGAGTGCTCGCCTTGAGTGGAAGAGCTCAGGAACAGTACATAGGCTCTGAGTTCAAGCTCCCACAAATGACCAAAAAAGCCCCCCACCCCAACTCCAAATTTAATTAGTGATTTAAAAATCATTTGGCAGTATTTTCAATTCAGGGCCTTGTAGGTAGGTAGGCCCTCTATCACCTGAGCCACATTTTCAGTCCATTGTTGCTTTGGCTATTCTTTTTGGATAGCATCTTGCAGTTTTTGCCCATGGCTGGTCTTGGACTGTGATCCTCCCATCAATGTCTGCTGTGTAATCAGAGTAACAGGTGCGCCCTACCATGTGCAGCTTGTTGAGAGGGGGATTTCAATAACGTCGTGTCCAGGCTGGCATTAGACTGTGATCCTTCTGATCTTTGCGTCCCATTGAATTTCTTTTTAACTTTTAATAATTTGGTAATATTCCTCTTTGTGAACCTATAATGATTTAGTAAGACAATACCCTAGTATTATTTTTGCTATTCTAAATAATTCTGCAACAAGCTTCCTTATGATTCTACCTTTATTCTTCATTTGTACTGTTTCCTTAAAGAAAGTCTCACAATGGGGTACTAGGGCCTGCTTAAACTCTAGTAGTAAAGTAAATATCAGTTGCTCTTCTTACTTTTTGAGTGGATTTACAGTGTTTATGTAACTGTTTTAGTTGAATGTTATTCTTATTAAGAGAAAATAATGTTGAATTGGATATATTTTAGAGGAGCAACAGCTTCATTTTGCGTAAGTTCTCCTTTTCTCCCACATTTCATCCATATACAGCTATAAAAATGTAAGAGGAGCCAGCACAGGTGCTCACACACATAATCCTAACTATTCAAAAGGCTGACAACTGAAGATCACCGTTCAAAGCCAGCTAGGGCAGACAAATCTACCAGACTTTGATCTCCAATTTGACAGAAAAAAAAGCTAGAAACTGGAGGAAGGGATGGCTCAAGTGGTATATCGTCAGAGGTGAGAAAAACAGCGCAAAGCCTTGAGTTTGAGTCCTAATATCAGCACACACAAAAGAACTAAGAAGCATTCATAAGAATCTAATTACCAATGTATAATGCCTCTTCACATGCATCCTATTCACAGCTATGTAAGTGTTTGAAGACAAATGCCTATGCCATGTTGTCTTTTAGATTATGTAGGGTAATAGGGAAATGATGAGTTAATGGTTGATGATTTGCAGGTTTATAATGTTCAAGTATAAGTGGAAGGACTGTGAAAATTCATCCTTAGTTTTATATACCGCTTCTTAAACAAAGTGAGATTCAGGACAGTGTGTAGTAATGGTGGTGGTCAACAGGGCTAAGTTCCTACGAGACTTTTTTTGTGGTAAGGTTTAAAATGAAGCAGCATGGCCTAGGAATGTTCTAGGTTTATTGACATCAGTCACATTCTATTACAGGAGCAATTGTGAAAGAGTTCATGGCTATAACTTTTCAAGTTAACATAGAACTTCTGGAAATATAAGTTAAATAGCCAGAGATAAGGCTAGTATCAATGGCTACTTGCTCTGGAAAGTGAAGAAATATATTCTACATCACTGGACGAGTCACATATTACTTTTCTTTCTTCTTTTTTCTTTTCTGTTTTTGTGCCAGGACTGAGGCTTGAACTCTTTGCATTCTCACTTGACTTGTTTGCCCAAGACTGGCTTGAGCCATGCTACTTGTAGCTTTTTGCTATTTAATCGAAGAGTCTCACAGGCTTTCTACTGAGGCTGGTGTGAATTGCAAGCCTCAGATCTCATTCTTATGAATAGTTAGGATTATAGGCATGAGCCACTGGCACCTGGCCAAATATTATTTTTATTGACAATATTACACTTGAGAATTAGAGATAGTGAATAATTTTTTGTTGTCAGTTTACTGAACTTGATTAACCTTGCTCAACATGTTAATCTCCTCTTTCATCTATTTTCCAGTTAATGACATAATTTAATTTTTTATGATTGATTGATACTTCATTACACATACATGTCACTAGTTAGATAACTACGTTGATTTTTGAGTATTTTAAGCAGTGCTTCAATAATCATGCATATACAGATGTCTCGCTTGTATGCTGATCCATGTTCTTCCTACCAGTGTTATAGAGGGTCATGGAGTAGGTCTTTTTTTCTTAAGTCTGAATTTAACCCACAATCCTCAGATCTCTGAGGATCATGCCTTCTGAGCCACTGGTGTCATTTTTCCAGAATGTCTATATCTTTTTTAATTCATCGCATTCTATATTGTTTTCCTTATTTCAGTCTACGTTTTCTTTGAATGCACTCAGGTCTCATGTCATCTTTAATTTGATTACTCTTGTCATCATTTGTTTGAGATCATTGTTTGAAATTTCATTTCCTTCACCTTTTCCAAATCCTACTTATAGATTTCTTACTGGGTTTTGGCAAAGGTCTGTTGCTTTTTAAAAAATTTTTCATATTACTTGTATTTCTAGGTTGGAATTTATGCATCTGAAGCCAAATTTTTGGTTGAAAGTTTTGTTGTTGTTGTTGTTTTTGGTGCTGGGTCTTGAACTCAGGGCCTGAGCACTTGTCCCTGAGCTTGTTTGTGTACAAAAATCCACTTCTGGATTTTTTTTTTTTTGGCCAGTTGTGGGGCCTGAACTCTGGGCCTGGCCACTGTCCCTCAGCTCTTCAGCTCAAGGCTAGTGCTTTACCACTTGAACCACAGCGCCACTTCTGGCCTTTTCTGCTTATGTGGTGCTGAGGAATCAAACCCAGGGCCTCTTGCATGCAAGGCGTGCAGCACTCTACCACTGAGCCACCTTCCCAGCCCCTGGATTTTTTTTTTGGTAGTTTGTTGGAGATAAGAGTCTCACAGACTTTCTTGCCCCGGCTGGCTTCAAACCTCGATTCCCAAATCTCAGCCTTTTGAGTAGCTAGTTTTACAGGTGTGAGCTACTGGAGCCTTGTGGGTTGGAGGTTTTAATCTCCTGTGTCCGTTTGGTTGACGATTCTATGGTATTTAGGCAAGACTAAGCAACCAGCTTCATTGTGGTATATTTTCTTGTCATGTGGCTCAGTAGTCAAACATTTGCACACAGTTGTTAGGGATCTGGGTCTAACCCCCTATTTTATCCCAAGAGAGAAGAAATCACAATGGATAGACTCACCCACTCTGAGAGCATGGGATTTGCTAAAGACTGACAGAGTCACTACTCTGGTATCATTAGAGAAATATAGGAGTAAAGGTAATTCTTCACTACATAGGAAGATACTAGTTGATAACGGTAGTAACGAGAAGAAGTTGGGAGGGATAATTCCAGTGGATAGCACGTGAAGTGTCACCACACATAAGAATGGGAGAGGAGGCGGCTGAGGTTGGTAGAGGGGGTCATGAGAAAGAAGATGGCTATAGAAAAGGTCCAGATGTACAAGACGTTATATCGAAAAATAAACTTTACAATTTTGGCAGGGAGCAGGGGATGGGGTCGGGGAGGGGGGCCCCGTGGGAGATGGGAGGGCAGGTAAGGGGAAACAAAGGAGGAGACAACAATGCTTGATAAGAAATGTACTCATTACTTTGCTCATGTAACTGTAACCCCTCTGTATGGCATTTTCACAATAAAAAAGAAAAGAAAAGAAAAAAAGGTCCAGCTAAAGGTATAGTGGGAAAAAAGGAGAAAGAGGATAAAATAAAAACCCAAACATCAACTCAGCTATCTAACAACCTGCTGCAAAGTAGAATTATGGACAGGGGAATGAGAGAGAGAAGAAAAATAAGATAACCATTCTAAGTGTGGAAATGAAAGAAGGTGGTGGGAGGGAGAAAAGGATGGGTTTAAAGGTTGAATATTGATTTGTTTTGTCCCTTCCCCTCCACAAATTAGGCCAACATCAAATACAGTGAAAACAGGGGTTATACTGTGGGGGAGGGACATACAAAGCAACAAAGAAATCATCTTATAAATATGTTAGAAACAATTGCATGAAAGGAAAAAAAACCCAAAAAAACCACATTTGACTACTTATCTTGGAGTTCATTCCCCTAACATCAACTTATCTTTTAACTAGGGATACAGGTGGACCCATTGCAACAATGAGATGTACTAGTCGTTATGTCGAAAAACGAACTTTACAACTTTGGGGGGAGTGGGGGGAGGGCCGTGTGGGGGATGGGGGGGGAGGATGGGAGGGGATGGGAAGGGGAAGCAACAAGGAGGCAACAATGCTTGATAAGAAATGTACTCAATACCTTGCCCATGAAATTGTAACCCCTCTATACGGTATTCTCACAATTGAAAAGTAGGTGTTGTGACAGAGAGAGAGAAAGAGAGAGAGAGAGAGAGAGAGAGAGAGAGAGAGAGAGAGAGAGAGAGAGAGAGAGAGAGGAGAGGGGAGAGAAAAAGGAACAAAATTATGAGAAATAGAGAACAAACATGTCCACAGTGAGAAAACAAATCCCCAAGACAAAAGCAGTTGATGTTTTCTTTTATTCTTTTTTCTTTTGTCGGTCGTGGGGCTTGAACTCTGGGCTTGGGTGCTTCAGCTCAAGGTGAGCACTCTACCTCGTGAGTCACAGTGCCACTTCTGGTTTTCTAAGTGGTTTATTGGAGATCAGAGTCTCACAGACTTTTCTGCCTGGGCTGGCTTTGAACTGTGATCCTCAGATCTCAGCCTCCTGAGTAGCTAGGATTACAGGCGTGAGCCACTGGCACCTGGCTCGATGTTTTCTTTCTCTTCATCTGAATCAATTTAGGTCAGAAGGAGCTGTCTGGTTTGGACCTGTAGCTCAGTTACAGAAAAGCTCCTCAGGGTCTTAAGTTGGGAGCCCTGCACAGAAAAGCAGACTTTGAGTTCTTATTGCAAGTTTTGTGCTGTTTTTCACGGGCCTGGCTTCTAAATAGCCCAGACACGAGACAGTCCGAACTTGACCTGTAGCATCTTCCTTATCTTCAGGACCCTTCCGATTCAGGCCATTCTCTAGACAGGCATAGTTCCATTCCTAGATCTGAGACTGCAATGTTGGTCTTTAGGTTGACTGACTTTTCTCTGTGGTCATGTTGAGATTTCCAAGATGCAGCTGTGGTGAATGGGAGGATTTATGTTGGTCCTCAGGATTCTGCCTTTTGACTCACAGGGGCTTCTGGGAGTGACTATTGTATTTAGGTTGAAGGTCCTGTCCACAGAGCTGGCCAGGAGGGCCCAGACATCCCATAGGGTCTCCTGGGGCTGATTTTTGTTGCTGTTGGTAGTAGTACCAGGATTGGAACTCAGAGCGCAAGGTTTGCAGATAGGTGTTCTACGACTTGAGCTGTTCCCCTCATTCTATTCACTTATTTTTCAAGAAGAGCCTTATGTTTTTGTCCAGTTTTTTCCTCAGTCCACAGTATTCCTATGTATGGCTTTGCAAGTAGCTGAAATCATGGACACGCACTACCTCACCAGTCCTACCTTATTAATTGAGATGAGGTGGTTAGCTTTTTGCCTAAGCTGGATTCAAACCACAATTTCCCCAATCTCTACTTCCCCCAAAGCCGGGATTACATTGTGAGCCACCAAGGCTAGACATAGGAACTAATAATTAAGTGATCCGTAAAGAGATAACTGGTTTTTAGTAAAAACAAAAAAATATATCAGATTTTTCCCAGTGTCTTCTGACATTCTGTTTTGCAGAATAGAAATTTGTATTTTCACAATACAAACTGTACTAGATAGAATTTTGTATATAAAGGTGGGTCAATGTCTTGAGTAAATTGTTGATGAATTTAAGAATTAACTATGTTATGAATCAAAACTAGCCCTGGATAATATATTCATAATAAATTCAAATTTGCATTCTTACTCTGCAGTCACAACACAAATAAAAATCAAGTAAAAGCTACTTAGTGTGAAAACATATAATGCTGTCATGTTCAAGGAATATTGTAAAAATGTGAAAGTCCAGCATGGCGATGCATCCTACCGTCCTCGGCCTTGGAAGGCTGAGTTGAGAGGATGACATGTTTGAGACCAACTTGGGCTACAGAGTGAGCTCCTGTTTCAAAAGGAACACAATAAAACAACAAACCAACCACAGTGTGTCCCTGACTATAACTATGAAAAGTGTGGATTTCTACAAAAACCGAAAAAAACCTGTTGGCTTATTTGAGAGTACATAAATAAGCTCAATGAATCCCAACATCATCTTGATGTAAGATAAAAGTTTTTGACCCTTATTCATAAAAAACAGATTGTGTCCTTCTACTGGAGGACCACTTCAGTGTATGTATACTAACTGTAACCTCTCTGTACAGTATTTTCACAATAAAAAAAACTTATTAACAAAAAAGCATCAAAATAATAAATCCATGTGTGGCTGTGATATGGGGCTGGATAAAACTGGACAATCAAGAGAAAGGGCAGTATGCAGTAAAACCCAGAAATTCTAGAGATTTTTGTTTCTTTTTTTGCTGCTTTTGTTTTCTTTTTGTTCTGTTTGTTTTCTTTTATGTCTTTAGGAATGTAAGGGGAGGCACAAAAATGGACAAAAGGTCAACAAATGCAGCAATGATACTCACTGGACATGTTGAAATTGAACTGTACTCCTTGTGAGTGGAGATGGAAGGGAAAAACTGGGAGAGAGTGAGGGAAGGAGTGAAATTGTCCAAAAAGAAATGTACTCTTTATCTGACATATGTAATATAACTCCTCTATACATCACCTTTATAATAACACTAAAAGTTCTTTTTTAAAGGAATCAGTTTAGACTGGTCCAGACAAAAAGCAAGATCCTATCTCAACGATAATCAGAATAAAAATGGCTGAAGATGTGAAAAAAAAAGATACTATAGTTAAGGTTGCAAGTGTAAGAAAATCATGTATCAAGTTCATTTAATTGATACAATGAATATATTAACTAAAGCAACTGAAAGATCCAGAAAATGTCAGGTGTGGAGAAAGACTGGACTCTGTGGGTCAGTACTCTACCAGTTCCTGTCCTTGGAGCATAGTCTTTCACAAGGTTGCTTGGTACAACCTAACCTGGTGGCCTCAAGAGGGAAAACTTGGTGGCTGGCAGCAGTGATGGCCACATTAGGCTTTTAGTTATGCTAAGTGGGAGAGTTAGTGCAGCAAAGTAGGAGCTTCTACCAAAGAAAGATCTGATCACTTCCCAGAGATTCCTAAAAATGTCTGCTTTCATGTCTTTTGTTTGAATGAGACATGTGGCCATCTTTGAAGTAATCCTAGGGCTAAAGGACTGTGAGGGTCACACTGCACCCCTCTGTGTGGGAGTGCTGGTGGTCACTGGGAGACTTAGGGGTTCACTTGGCCCAGCAGTAGCTCATGGGCTATGGAGGGAGAATTTCTTACAGACAGAATCTGGGTTGGCTGAGCAGAAGGGTTCTCATGACAGGTTGAAGGGATGATGATTCCAGAATTAGGTGAGGACCTGGAATCTAGAGAATGAGTAGAAATTTAATGGACGAAGACAAAGGAGAAAATGGAGGAATTTTGGGGGTAGAAAGGACATCATGTGGACTAGTGGTGTAGCACATGCCCTCCAGCCCTGCACAGGTACTGCTTCATCCCAACCTCCAGCACCACAAACAAAAATAGAGTGACTTCATGTTTTTGTGGGATTTTTTAGTTATCCTGAGATGAGCTCAGGGTCTGGACACTGTCCCTGAGCTTTTTAGCTCATGGCTAGCACTCTACCACTTAAGCCATAGTTATACTTCCATCTTTTTGCTGGTTAGTTGGAAATAAGAGTTTCACAAACTTTCCTCCAGGCCTGGCCTTTTTTTTTCTAATAAGATTTTATTGTGAAAATCCTGTGCAGAAGGGTTACAGTTACATGAACAAGGTAATAGGTACATTTCTTATCAAGCATCGTTACTTCCTCCTTTGTTTTTCCCCTACCATCCTCTCCCTCCTACCTCTACAACTACACTCCCCCCACCCTTGGCCTAAATCATAAAGTTCGTTTTTCAATACAGTGTCTTTAACATCTCATTGTTACAATGGGTCAACCTGTATCCCTATTTAAACATTTTGTTTTTTCTCTTCTCCTCCCCAAATTATACCAACATCAAATACAGTGAAAACAGAGGTTATACCATGGGGGGAGGAACATACAAAACAAAAAAAAAATTATATAGTACCTTATAAATACATTAGGGGCAATAGCAAGGAAGAAAAAACTACTCGTGTCCCTATATTGGGGTTCCCTTTGCTTAACATCATCTTTTCTGGTCATATGTACATAGCTTTTGACCTTTTCTACTTGTCCCAGACATATACTAGTTATTGAAAATAAGGAAACCATGGGACCTATGTTTCCTTGGGCCTGGCTTACTTCATTTAATACAATTTAAAGCTAGATTCTTATATATCACCCTGCACCAGAATCAACTACAAATGGATCAAAAAACTTGGAGTCAAACAGATACCCTGAAAACATTACAGGACAGAATAGGAGAACCCTTAGGTCTCCTTGGCACAGGCCGAAATTTTCTTAATAGAGACCCAGAAACACAACAAATCAAAGAAAGGTTGGACAAATGGGATTGCATAAAGCTGCAGAGCTTCTGCACAGCAAAGGACATAGCTAGCAAGATCAATAGAAAGCCCACGGATTGGGAGAAGATCTTCACTAACCATACAACAGACCAAGGTCTCATATCTAAAATATACTTGGAACTCAAAAAACTAAATCCCCCAGCAACAAATCCTCTAAGAAACAACTGCCCAATAAATAAGTGGGCTAAAGACTTACAGAGAAACTTCTCTGAAGAGGAAATAAGAATGGCCAATAGACACTTGAAGAAATGCTCAACCTCTCTAGTCATAAAAGAAATGCAAATCAAAACAACATTGAAATTCCACCTCACCTCAGTTAGAATGGCTATAATCAAGAACTCTAGTAACAGCAGATGCTGGAGGGGATGTGCCAGAAGTGAACCCTACTGCATTGTTGTTGGGAGTGTAAACTTGTTCAACCACTTTGGAAAGCAGTATGGAGGTTCCTCAAAAGACTCCACATAGAGCTCCCCTATGACCCAGCAATCCAACCTTTGGGCATTTACTCAAATGATCACAAACAAAGCCATACTAAAGCTACCAGTACAACGATGTTTATTGCAGCATTATTTACCATAGCTAAGATATGGAAGCAGCCCAGATGCCCTTCAGTAGATGAATGGATCAAGAAAATGTGGTATATATACACAATGGAATTCTATGCCTCCATCAGAAAGAATGACATTGCCCCATTTGTTAGGAAATGGAAAGACCAGACCTGGCCTTTGAACCACTATCCTCAAATCTCAGCCCTCTAAGTAGCTAGGATTACAGGCATGAGTCATGGTGCCCAGCAACTTCATGTTATTTTAAAAAAACCAAACGAACAGTTTTATTGGGAAGCTTAATGTAACAACTAGTATAGAAGAACCTTCTTAAATAAAAGTTTGGTTAAGTTTGCAGGTTAACCACCACCATGGATTCCTCCTCCTTGTCCTCCTCCTCTTCTTTCTGAGTCTTGTACCTGGATATTGTTGCTGAGCTTTTTTGCTCAAGACTATCATTCTAACACTTGAGCCGCAGCTTCATTTATGGCCTTTTGGTGATTAATTGGATGAAAGAGTGTCATAGACTTTCCTGTCTGGACTGGCTTTGAACTGTGACCCTCAAATCTAGCCTCCTGAGTAGCTAGGATTATAAGCATAGCAACTGTCCTGATGGCTAATTTTCTAAAATTTAACTGAACCTTGAGCTAAGAAATCTGCATTTCTCCAGGGAATGATGCAATACTCTTCCAAAGGAACATGTTATGTGCTTCTAGAAGGAATGGACTCTGTATTCAGTTTTCTCTAACAATTCTTGGCTTTATACCAAGCACAAATATTCTAACTGAATTTCTGTTTGAAGATGAGAGGTGCAAAGGAATTAAGAAACAATCCTGCCCAAGGAAGAATTAACACATGTAGCTGGATATGCCATGACATTACAGAGATCACATCTTTCTGATGGTCAAAACAAAATAGGAAACAAACAAGAAGAACAATTTGAAAAGGACCTCAAAGCTCACACCAAATCTTCAACCTTTCAGTCCTCTCTCTTTCTTATTGAAGGGAGGAATCCATACATTAGTGTTGGCATTCTAACAGTCTTACTGCCCAGATGTGCGGGGAACCCTACCTGGCTGACCTATCCAGTCTTGGTTCTCTGATGTGTGTATTGGGGGAGGGAGACTTTGTAATTTTGCTGCTGTTATAAAGGGTCTGGTGGAAGCATGAATTGGACTGTCCCCTGGTCTGGTACAATTCCATTGTGTGTGTGTGTGTGTGTGTCACATTTTCTTGATCCATTCATCTACTGAAGGGCATCTGGGCTGCTTCCATATCTTAGCTATGGTAAATAATGATGCAATAAACATCGTTGTACTGGTAGCTTTAGTATGGCTTTGTTTGTGATCATTTGAGTAAATGCCCAAAGGTTGGATTGCTGGGTCATAGGGGAGCTCTATGTGGAGTCTTTTGAGGAACCTCCATACTGCTTTCCAAAGTGGTTGAACAAGTTTACACTCCCAACAACAATGCAGTAGGGTTCACTTCTGGCACATCCCCTCCAGCATCTGCTGTTATTAGAGTTCTTGATTATAGCCATTCTAACTGAGGTGAGGTGGAATTTCAATGTTGTTTTGATTTGCATTTCTTTTATGACTAGAGAGGTTGAGCATTTCTTCAAGTGTCTATTGGCCATTCTTATTTCCTCTTCAGAGAAGTTTCTCTGTAAGTCTTTAGCCCACTTATTTATTGGGCAGTTGTTTCTTAGAGGATTTGTTGCTGGGGGATTTAGTTTTTTGAGTTCCAAGTATATTTTAGATATGAGACCCTGGTCTGTTGTATGGTTAGTGAAGATCTTCTCCCAATCCGTGGGCTTTCTATTGATCTTGCTAGCTATGTCCTTTGCTGTGCAGAAGCTCTGCAGCTTTGTGCAATCCCATTTGTCCAACCTTTCTTTGATTTG
Organism: Dipodomys spectabilis; assembly: GCF_019054845.1. NCBI lineage: Eukaryota > Metazoa > Chordata > Mammalia > Rodentia > Heteromyidae > Dipodomys > Dipodomys spectabilis. The sequence goes on from NW_024870760.1 coordinate 4,318,453, forward strand.
TTGTGTTTCTGGGACTCTATTAAGAAAATTTCGGCCTGTGCCAAGGAGACCTAAGGGTTCTCCTATTCTGTCCTGTAATGTTTTCAGGGTGTCTGCTTTGACTCCAAGTTTTTTGATCCATTTGTAGTTGATTCTGGTGCAGGGTGATATATAAGGATCTTGATTTAGTTTTCTACAGGTGTTTAACCATTTTTTGCCGGCACCATTTACTGAAGAGGCTGTCTTTCTTCCATTCTATTTTTTTTAGCTCCCTTATTGAAGATTAGTTGGCTATAGGTCTGTGGGTTCATTTCTGTGTTTTCAATTCTATTCCATTGGTCCTGAGGTCTGTTCTTGTGCCAGTACCAGGCTGTTTTGATTACTATGGCTTTGTAGTAGAAAGAGAAATTTGGTATTGATATTCCTCCAGCACTGTTCTTTCTGTTAAGGATCGTTTTTGCTTTTCGGGGTCTTTTATTGTTCCATATGAATTTTTGGACTGCCTCTTCTATTTCCTTGAAGAATGAGGTTGGAATATTGATAGGTATCACATTGAATTTGTAGATAGCCTTGGGAAGTATTGCCACTTTCTTGACATTGATCCTTCTGATCCAGGAGCATGGGAGGTTTTTCCACTTTCTAAGTTCTGCTTTGATTTCCTTTTTCAGGTTTTTATAGTTTTCATCATAGAGGTTCTTCACTTCTTTGGTTAAGTGAATTCCTAGTATTTTATTTTTTGTGGGGCTATCTCAGTATTTTGCATCTGTAGTATGACTTAGTCCCCTTGGCCAGCAATGACACCTCCTAATATTGCTGATGTTGTGAATGATGGCCATGGAGACATGTTACCCACACCCCCGTCAAGGGTGCCTTGCTGCAGCTTGAATGTCGGCTGCAGCCTTCTTGAGCTATTGATTCACTCAGGATCAGCCTTGGCCGCATCTTTCCAGAGCTCATCCTTTCCCAGAGGTGCTTATTGCAGGTGATGGAGCCAGGTGTAAAGTCTGCCTAATAGCTCTGCTTCTTTCTCTTCTGGTTCATGGCACTTCCACCTGAGGTACTGAGTCCAGGCCCCCCCCCCCCCCCACCTCAGCAGTCAGCACACAATGAATGCTCACAGTCTGCTTTGCACTGGTGCTGGTCTGGGGCCTGTTAGATATCACCTGTGGAAGCCCCCATCAATATATCTCCATGGGTTCCTGCATTTGAGCTGAGGGTCATCCCCATGGTCATTGATTAGGGTAGAAACCCAAATCAAGTGCTAGGTTTGTTGCATGGTTGCTGTGGCCTTTCACCAAGAAAGGAGTTTCTCATGTGGAATTTGATGGTGCATAGAACACCATGCTATTAGGTGTATTACATACCATCATTAGGACCCTATTTAGGAGGCAGAAAGTTCCCAATGAACGGGACAGTTAAAGAGCTTGATCTCCATGTAGAAGTTGATATGTCGAAAAATGAACTTTACAACTTTGGTGGAGGGCAGGGGGAGGACTGGGTGGGGGGCGGGGGGAGTATGGGAAGGGATGGAAAGGGGAAACAAAGAGGAGGCAACAATGCTTGATAAGAAATGTACTCATTATCTTGCCCATGTAATTTAACTCCTCGGTATGGTATTCTCACAATAAATAAATTTTAAAAAAAAGAGCTTGATCTCCGTCTTCTTAGCTCTGTTGACCTCCATCCAGCTACTTTCCTGCAAGACAGAAAATTCCTACTGTACTTAAACTGTTTAAAGTAGAAAAATAATTGAGCTCTCTGCCTAGTCTACTTAACAAAGTCAGGGTAACCTGAACACAAATTCTGATATAGAATGAAGACAAGAAAGTTGCAGCTTACACCCCAGGAGTGTTTTGAAGGAGTAATGCCCATGGCCGCCTGGCCTCATTCCAGAGGTGAGGTCATGAGGGGTAGTGTCCCTGGCTAGGCTGCCAGGCTTTGGCAGCCTAAAGCTGTGCCTTCCAGAGCTGGGAACTTGGGTTTGCTATGTGACCTCTCAAGTGTTGATTTCCTAAACAATGATAATTGTCAGTGTTATTGTAAAACGAAACAAAACAAAATGAAGGAAAACTATTCACACACCGCACTGTAGACAGTGAGTGCAGGTTGGGGTTACAAATGAGCTGCCATCCTGCCCAATATGGGAGGCAGGGGCCACGGAATCCAGACAGCTAGCTATTGCTGGACTCTCTGCTCGGGACCCTTTATTGGGAAGCCAGGGTTTTGGGCAGAGCACTGTCTGGTCTTGAAGATGGGAAATTCAGCCGGGTGCTGGTAGCTCACACTTGTAATCCTAACTAGTCAGGAGGCTGAGATCTGAGGATCATGGTTCAAAGCCAACCTGAGCAGGAAAGTTAGGTGAGGCTCCTATCCTTCAGTAAACTACTCAGAAAAAGCTGGAAGTGGCGCTGTGGTTTAAGTGGTAGGGCGCTAGCCTTGAGCAAGAGGCTGAGGGTCAGTTCAAGCCCAAGAACCCGCACCCCCCACACCCCTCACACCCAGACCCACACCCACACCCCCACACACGGCTTTTTGTCTACCATCCATACCCTCCACGTAAGAAATCTCTTTACAGGTTCCCAGCCTGTGGCTCTCAACATGGCCAGAGGACCCAGTCAGTGTCTCCTTTGGGGACAAATTCCAGGGATGTGTGGGGCAGAGACAGCGTCTGGGCGACACAGCAGCAGAGCGATCTTAATCAGTGCGCTAGAAGAAGACCAAGCCAACACCAAGAGAGAAGTATTGGCAAAAGGGAGAATGAGCTGGAAAACCGACGTAGATGCCCTTTGCAGGGAAGGGCTGACCGTACACTGGCCGCAGGAGGTTCCTTCCCCGCCGTGGCTCAAAAGGCTGGTACAGCGGCTGGCAGCGCAGGGAGGCCGGGGCTGCGCTGCAGCTCGGGGCCGCTAGGTGGAACCGAAAACCCCCAAAACTGGCCGGCCCACGTCCCGCTGGAGAGAGCGCAGAGTGTGGGAGAGGACGGCGCGGGCCGAGGGGCGGCGACGCGGGGCCGGGGCGGCGCGGGGCCGGGGCGGCGCGGTGGCGCAGGCTGCTCCAGCCCCAGAGCTGCGCCGCGCTCCGTGGAGGTCAGGCCAGGCGATGGCCCCGCGCTCCCGGCCGTCGTCCCAGCCCGCGGACCCCGGGCGCCCTGGCTGAGCGCAGCGTTCTGGGAGGGCGTGGGGGCCGCGGTGCAGGACCAGAGCTCCGGTAAATAGCCCCCAACTTTCTATCGCCTAGACCCTAAACCGCCCGGAATCAGTGCAAAAGCACGCCGATCTACGCGCGCGCGTGGGGAGAGCAGGGGTGGGGTGGGGGAAGAGGTGTCAGCTAGCCCATGCAGGGAATCCCTAAAACGGCTGGTTGTAATGTTTGATCCAACGGTAGCATTGATCAGTGCCTCTGAAATAAGGGATAAGCAAATAATAAATGTTGGCAGGTCGACAAGGTTATCAGTAGTCTGGTTCTCGTGGCTTCATGGTTATCAGTATGAACCATGAGAGTGGTAACAAAAATTCTAACTCCTCACAGGTGATCTCCCTTTGGAGGGCAAAGGTTTTTTGTTTTTTTTTTTTGTAATCGAATGACAAGGAGTGTCCTCTTGTAGTAGTTCACAAATGCCAATCATTTGCTCATCCTCTGGTTGCGTGGATTGCACGAAACTGTGAATCAATTTCTGTGGAATTTCAAGTAAGGCAGAATTCAGGGAAAATATTTGTTTTGGAGAAAAGACCAGTGTTTCCCTCAACTTTGACATGCAGTATAAACAAGGCATGCGCAGGTATGAATTGAAACAGTAACTTCAATGCAACTGTGCTCAAGGTAGAGGACCTTGTTAGGTCTGGGTGGTGACTCCACCTTGATGGGTTTGAGCTACCAGGGTGGTGGTGGTGGGAGCAAGTGTCGTAATGCAGACACTTGTTCTTAAGAGAATATGGGTCTGTAGTAAGAAATCTGAGTTCACTTGAGGAAAGTGAGCAGTAGCTTTAGGAATGTGAACATCCGGAGAGCTTCTGGCGTTTTATGGGATTTTTTTTTTTTTTTGTAGGTGACGAGACACTTTTGAGAGTAAATGGGGGTGCCAGGACAACAGGCATGCAAAGCAGAACTGTCCTTTTGCACGGAGACTCCACTAAGGTGCACACTGACAGGGAAGAGAAGAAAAGAGGTTAGTGAAATTAGGTCTTTAGATCAGAGGGCCAGCATTTCAGGGATCAGGAATTGAAGTGAGCCAGGCTTCTATGTTTCTGATACCTGGGCTTTTTTCCTTTCCTTCCTTAGTGTGTGTTTGCTTTTGGCATGCTGTGTTTTGTTTGTTTGTTGTACACACTTAACCTCTTGGGATCATGAAAAAAACCTGTTTTACAGTAACTTTGCTGCTAAGAAGAGGAGACACTTTTCACCCCTCCAGCAATGAATTCTTCATTTCACTTGCATTTCTTGAATCTCAGTCTGAATGCCACCGACGGTAACTTTTCTGAAGTAAGCATCAAGAACACGTCTTCGCTCTGTGAAAACATGGGTATTGCTGTGGAGATGTTTCTCACTCTGGGTCTTGTCAGCCTCTTGGAGAACATCTTGGTCATTGGTGCCATCGTGAAGAACAAGAACTTACATTCTCCCATGTACTTCTTTGTGTGCAGCTTAGCTGTGGCGGACATGCTGGTGAGCATGTCCAATGCTTGGGAGACGATCACCATTTATTTGCTAAACAATAAGCACCTGGTAATCGCGGACACTTTTGTGCGTCACATTGACAATGTATTTGACTCTATGATCTGCATTTCTGTAGTGGCCTCTATGTGTAGTTTGCTGGCCATTGCAGTGGATAGGTATATCACCATCTTCTATGCTCTGCGCTATCACCACATCATGACAGCCCGGCGCTCAGGGATGATTATTGCATGCATCTGGACCTTTTGTACAGGCTGTGGCATCATTTTCATCATTTACTATGAATCCACCTATGTTATCGTTTGTCTCATCTCCATGTTCTTTACTATGCTGTTCCTCATGGTGTCCCTGTATATACACATGTTCCTCCTGGCACGGAACCATGTGAGGCGGATAGCAGCTGCTCCCAGGTACACTTCTGTGCGCCAAAGGACCAGCATGAAGGGAGCCATCACCCTTACCATGCTGCTGGGGGTTTTCATCGTGTGCTGGGCTCCCTTCTTCCTCCATCTCATCTTAATGATTTCATGCCCACAGAACATCTATTGCTCTTGCTATATGTCTCACTTCAACATGTACCTCATACTCATCATGTGTAATTCTGTGATTGATCCTTTGATATATGCCTTCCGTAGCCAAGAGATGCGGAAGACCTTTAAAGAGATTATTTGTTGCCATGGCTTCAGAATGATCTGTAGGCTCCCTAGCCAGTATTAAACACAGCATTCTGTGGTTCTCAGTTTTTCCTGAGACAAAGTCAATAAGGTACGGCTAGGAGGGTAAGTTAAGATCACTAGGCACACAAATTGCATTCATGTCTTGTGTTTCTGGTTCAAACCTGTGCTTAATGATCGCCACATACTTGGTGGTCTTTGTGTCAAATATGCAATATCTGACAATTTCTAATTGTGCTCTTTTATGCTATGATTCTTCTGTTTACCCTCCCATTTCTGGGGGTCCCAACCATCCTCCACCCTAATAAATGTGTCCCCAGGAAATATGTAACATCTTGAGAGTGAGTCTAAGCATAAAGAACAGGTTGTTATTGAAAGATAGCGACCTACACCAAGTATGATTGGATTTTGTGACAGAAGCTGGTCTATACTTTGCCTAGGAGTTCTGTATGCTCTTTAAGGAAGAATAGATTGCCGGAGTCTTTCCATTGGAAACTTCTTGTTTATTTGTTATGGGTGTCTCTCTAGTTCTCTTTTCCTAAACTTTTGATCTTGTGGCTTGTATTTGTGATTGCCTGAGGATGTACTTTCCTTAATTACACTGCTGTCAAATCAGAGTTTTATACTTACCCAGACATAAAACTTTATATTACAAACTTCACTTTGTGTGTTGTGAGATGTCTGTGATTCTTTCTCATTGTCTGATTCAGAATCCATCCAGGGTTACCAACTGAGAAGTTTGGAGCACACCTGGGACTCAGGGTACCTTCCCCTCCTCGATGCAGCACATGCCTATACCCAAGCTATTTTCCCCTTCTTCCACTGGGTCCATTTTGGTGTCTGACACCCTGCCACTTACATACTTTGCAGTACCTCAATCTGTCCAATAGCTATCGAAGGTCAGGAAACCAGTGTTACCCACACAGCCCGATTTCTTCAATCTGGAATGATGGGGGAAAACTCACATTGGATCCTAACACTGCCATTCTTCGGCTGCATGGCCATAACCATGCCATTTCAGCTCCACATCTGTGCCGATCTCCCAGAAAGACCATAAGAACTACTTGAGATAATGTGAGAGCTGCTTGTGAATTTGTAAAGGAACCCAAGGATTTTAGTTTCACTTAAAAGAAATGAGCCAGATGTGACAAAACTTAAGGGAGACACAGGGGTGGCTAGAACAGTGATCTGGACACCGGCAGGCCTGCTTCAGCAGAGTAACTGGGTAGCTTCTGGGTACCTAGGCAGTGGTAGAGCCCTCATCTGAAGTTCATGGTCCATTATTTTAGCAGCTTTCTGGTGTTTGTATTTTCTCTTTGGTTTGCACAGCCTCATCTAGACTACTCCCAATGAGGGAAAAAATGTCAATAATGCAGTGGCTTTTCAGGATTATCCAACAATGAGCTATTGGTATAAGAGGGCCCCTTTCTGCTGGAGCCTTTTGGGGCAGAGGAACTTCCTGGGTAGAGTCACATAAATAGCTCTTGGCAAGATTCCTTTTACCTTTGGCAACACAAAATATAGAAACAATGCACAGGAAAGTGCATAGATGCCAAAATTTCCAGGGGGGGAAAATGACAAATTAGCAGCAGGTTGTTCGCTGCTAAGATTTGAAAGGGAAGCTAGTTGTTTCCCATTCCTTGATGGAAGTTCACATGAATATCCATAAAGGAGATGTAAATACTCTGAGTGTAATTATTACAGGAAATGACAGCCCAGTGTTCCCATGGGTGTCTCACAGAAATCCAGGCTCTAAAAACATCTCACCTGGTAAACAGTGGGCACTTATTTAATGTTGGTTATTGTTGCTGAACACACATGCTGAATAGCCCTGAATACTAAGGGAGATGGCTAGAGTGACTATCCTATGGGTAGAACAAAGCTTTACCTTTGTGCTTTACATTGCTTCCCTCTGGGAGTTCAAGTCTAATTCTCTTAGCTCAAGGCTAATTCTCTTCTCTGGGTGCTTCATGACTTGCTACAAGTTCTGACCTTTATAGTAACGTCTTTAAGGAAATACCCAAATGTCTTTTAACCTCTATATTAATGGTACAGAGAGAATCCAGGCTTTTCCCTTTGGAATGAGTACATATCCACCGTGTCTCAGTAAATACCTCTAAATGAACCAGCCCTTGGTACCAAAAGCAAAGTCTCCGAAACAAAACAAACATCTACATGTCAAATACTGTGTTTGTTAACTTTCTGCCCTGTAGGAAATGCTTGGTGAGATAATGTATGTTTAAAGACATGGTTAATAAAATAGAATGATGCATCAATTAAAATATGCTAATATACATGTATTTATATATAACATATATATGTAATACATGAGTGAAAGGACTGGATGCTCCATTTGAACAGGTTATTAGGATGTGTGATACTCAGAAGTGGGTTTGCCTTTTCTTCAGCAGCTATATTGCTGCCCATGAGATGGTCATTTCTCAGTTCAAAGTATTACTTATGTAAACAAAATAAAAATTTCACTTGCCTTTATATGTTGTCCAAAAGTCTGTGTCTTAGTAAATATGTATGTATCTGGAGGGCAATTTCTTATCATGTGCTTGGCACAAGCTAGAAGTGGTGGTTATCATAGAAACTTTGTTATCTAAGACCTTATGTGACATGGGTTATTTCTAGCATGTTACAACATAGGTGAAAACATTATCCACAATTCAAGACACTTCTTATAATTAAATGTTAGCTGGTGATCCACAGTCTATATAGTCTATAAAATGAAAGCTAGTAAGGGATATGATATATATATATATATGTATATATATATATATATATATATATCATATATATGATGATGATGATGTTGATGACAGCCCTGGGGCTTGAACTTAGGATCTGGGCACTAATCCCTGAACAATTTGTTCAAGGTTAGCATTCTACTACTTAAGCCACAGCTCCATTTCTGGCCTTTTTGTAGTTAATTCAAGCTAGACTTGAATGGACTTTTCTGCCCAGGCTGGTTTTGAACCACAATCCTCAGTTCTCAGCCTTCTGAGTAGCTAGGATTACCAGCATGAGCCATGGGTGCTTGGTTCTCCCAAGCCTTTAATGGCAATTTTCACTGGCAGATTCAGGGATGAGTATCTGAGATTTGGGGTAAAGAGAAAATTTGAAAACTATAGTAAGTAGTCTCTCTACTCATAAAAGGACATAAAAGTCTTCTAAAGAAGGGAAATTTACCTGGCCTCTTTCTCCACTGAGTGAATTTTGGAGGAACAGGGGATTATGGAGGCACTTCCTTTCAAGAAAGGGAAGATGAGGATGGACAGCACTGCTTGCAAGTGCTCAGAGCATCACATTGCCAGCAACAATCATGTTGAACTACACAGATATATACCTTTCCTTAGACTTGTTGGAAATCTTTCCTATTGTCCCTGGGACTTTTCCTGTTTCTTACCTTGATTGGGTATAGAGCAATACTGTCTTTAAAAAAATTAGATCATATAAATGTCCACTTTTTTTTAAAATGTCCACTTTTTAATTGTGTATGTAGTTAATCTATTTGAAGGGGGAACATGTCTTTATTTTCTCTCAGCATTTGTCAATAGAACGGATCAATGGACCTTGAAATTTACTCCTATTGATTAAGACACTTCAGTCAATTCCAGGGAATTTTATAAATGACAGTAGCTTTTCTCATTGAAGTGAGATGATATCTCACTTGGTTTTGATTTGCATTTCCCTGATAGCTAGCAATACTGAACATTTTTCATCTATGTGTTAGACTTGCATTCTTTTAATTCCAGAAAAGCTTTCCCAAATTTCAAGGCTTAATTATTTGTTTTCAGTGCCAATACTGGGGCTCAAACTCAGGGCCTGGGCACTGTTCCTGAGTTGTTGTTGTTGTTGTTGTTTTGCTTAAGGCTAGTGCCCTATTACTTGAGCCACAGCTCTATTTCCCACTCTTTGGTGGTTGAATATATGAGTCTCACAGACTTTCCTGCTCAGGCTGGCTTCAAATGGTGATGTTCAGATCTCAGCCTCCCGAGTAGCTAGAATTACAGTTATGAGACACTGTGCCTGGCTAAGACTTAATTCTTTCTTAAACTTCTGGCTGGTGTTTTAGGGAAATGTACACTAACCATCTCAAACTCAGCCATGCAGAACTGCTCTTTCTGCCTCATCTGTGTTGGCCAAATCTTCTCCAGCATCGCTAACTACAGAGACTTTGGAAGCATCTTGGTCTCTTTCCTTCCCATGAGAATCTCTAGAAAGCTATCTGGGAAATCCTATAGGATCCACTTCTGAGATGACTCATGCCCCTAATCCCCTTAGTAACAAAATGGCTTCAGTTTTGTAACCTTTAAGTTTGTTTTTAGTGTTAATATGCAGACTACCTCAGCTTACCCCCATTCTTCAGAGCTGGCTGAGTAGGGTCATTCCTTCTAGTTAGAAGCCTTCGTTAGTGCTTGTCTATTAAGTACCCAAACCTTACTTCAAGCAGCTCCAAAATGATAGCTAATCATCCTTCATGTTAGACTACTCTGAATTTGCAGAGTAGTCTTTTGCAGGAAATAAGTCTACAGATTCATCTAAACTTTTACAAACAATGCAAAATGCCTATTGTTCCATGAGTACATTTGATATCTATAGTTAACACCTTTTTTCAAGTAGTCCAGAGAGTAGAGCATTTATGACCTCTACAAGAGCATAAGAAACTTTGTGGAAATGACTTCTATCAATTAGGACAATGCTGTCCTACAGAGCTTTTGATATGGCAGAAATAGTCTGCACCTGTTCTGTCCACTACCAAAGCCACTAGCCACATGTAAAAAATGAAGTTAGCTATATGGCCAGCTGACTGAGAACTGGTTTAGTTTATAGTTCAATAACCATATGTGGCTAATGACTGCCATATTGTACTACAGAGAGTTAGAATTTGGTTCAATACAGCCAAAAATCCTCAAAGGCAATGACCAGCCCAAGAGGAAAGTATAGTTTCATTTATAGAAAAGAAGTCTGGAGGTAACATTTGAAGGTTAGGGTTCCATAAAGAATATGAGCCATTATCATTCTTTTTTGGGGGGAGGGGTCCAGTTGTGGGCCTGAACTCTGGGCCTGGGCACTGTCCCTCAGCTCTTCAGCTCAAGGCTAGTGCTCTACAACTTGAGCCACAGCACCACTTCTGGATTTTTTTTTTTCTTTTTGCTTATGTGGTGCTGAGGAATCGAACCCAGGACCTCATGCATGCAAGGCAAGCACTCTACCACTGAGCCATCTTCCCAGCCCCTTATCATTCTTATAGATAATCTGTTGCCCAAACCCTGTGCCGTAGAGCTGAGCGATACATTGAAATGGGAGTGCTCTGGAATGTCCATCATAAATACTCAACTCTGGGAAATTATCTCCTATTGTTTCTTTGGTTTGTATGTTCTTTTTCTCTGCCTCTCTGTTGCTTTCTTTCTATCTCTGTCTCTGTTCTTTCTCTCTGTGATGGATTGAACTCAAGACCTCCTACTTGCCTCTTTTTGCATTGTGTATTTTCAAGGTATAGTCAGTTTTGCTTAGTCTGTGATCTTCTTACTTGTGCTTCCCAGTATTGCTAAGGATGACAGGCATGTGCCATTGTACCCAGCATTGTGCTTTTCTCCATAGCTTTGATGGCAGGTGCATGTCATCATGCCTAGCCATTGGTTGAGATAGGATCTCATTCACTTATTTTTGCCTGAGTTGGTCTGGAAACATGATCCCTTGTTCTCCATCTAACTGATACAGGTTTGTTTTTATTTGAGTCTTTATGTGGGTTGATCCTGTGTTTCAAGTTTCTTTTTATATTTTCTTCTTGTTCTCTTTTTGTTATGCATTTTGAAAGAGTTTTTTCAATTTTGTTTCCTTCAATCTCCTCTATTGGATTTGTCTCTATATGTAGTCCAAGCTAGCCTCCAACTCAATATGTAGCTCCAGCTAGTCTTGGACATATGGTCCTCCTGCCTCAGTCTCTTGAGTGCTGAAATTACAGGTCTGAGCCACTACTATTCTATTAAATTTTTGCCTGGGGTATTACATGTTTAATTTGTTAACAGACAAGGGAGCTTTATTTCCTATGTTAGTGCCATAAGAAACATTTTAACTATGTTCCCTGCATAACATGCCTGTACTTAATTAGTGTAAATTGCCAAATTAGTTAACAAGAGTGACATAAAAATGGTGTAATTTTTATATAGAAATTTTCTTTCTTGAAAATTTTCAATGAATATTGCCTCTGTCATGAAGTCAGATGGATTTGAACACTAATGGGGTACTGAGGATTATTCAGATTTAGGGGAAAAATGGTGCACTGTTAAAATAGCTAATTTTAGTTAATAAAATGCAGTACTTTTCTAAGCAATAACTTTGATCTTGTGTTTTGCTATTAACTAATAATAGAAAAGGCTTTTGTATTTTCTTATTGAAGAGCTACAGATAGCTTGATCCTTAATTATTTAGAAGCCCTAAGAGCAGCCTCACCCAATGTTAAGATAAAAATAAAGTATCTAATGCTAGGCACTAGATATGGAGAAACAAATCACACTTTTATTTCATTTATGTGTTGCAAAAGTGTGTGGGAAGTGATCTCAAGAAAGGCTATTGTAATTAGAACCTTGCTGCAGGGTGATTTCCCTGAAGCAACAAATCAGACTTTAATGTATCACATCCCATTGAACTAAGGTTTGAAAGGGAAAATGCTGTTGAAGACTTCATTTTCCCCCTAGATCTGTCTGTGAGGGATTTCTTAGACAAAGCTCCACATAGCAATCAATGTAAGGCATAAATGTACAGCACATGCCTCCAGAATCCAAAGCAAAGAACCTTTCCAATTGTTGCTATTAGCCTTCAGCACAAGAAAGTTAATTTGTGAAATTATTAACCCAGAAAATGATGCTTCTTCTATCAAACTTCTGAGGCAGAGCGTGGAAGTACTTGACTACCTTAAGATCTGGGTTCTTTGTGGCCATAATATATAGATATAATAGATAGGAATGGAAAGCTAGAGAAATAGAATTTTAGTTACCTATAGTTACTGGACAGCTATGTGGTTTGGGTCACTATTTTTCAAATGGAAATAAAATGAGAGCCAAAGTGGCAATCAACACATGCCCTTTTATGTTTTCGGATGCATGTGTTTAAAATGTAACTATGATAAATAAAATTAATTTAAATACTATATTCTATGTAACTTAGTATTACCAAAGTATTATTATTCAAACATGTACTTGGTATAGAAATTATTAGTACACTAATGTAATTTCCGTAAATTCTTTGAACTTTACAGTACATCTTCATTCAGACTTGCCCACATTTCAAAAAGCTCAATAGCTTATCAAGTGGGAATTGCCTACCACATTAGATAGTACAGCGATGGACAAAGGGGGTTACTTTACATGCTGAAGAAGGCAGAGTTTTGCTTTCCCATTTAAAGTGACTGTCTGAACAGGGACTGAGGAAGTGCGATACTTTTGCATGTGGATCATTAATTTAAATCATACAGATAGTCTCAATGTGTCACTTAACATAGAACAATAGAATAATAGTGAAATTATAAACATTTTGTACAACTAGCTAGTAATAATAAGAAAAGAATAACAGAATCACAGGGCAATGATCTTCATTATGTTTGGTGAAAAACTTCGGCTTTGATAGAACCATACCATTTTGCTATGGTTACTATTTGCAACTGAGTCTTTTTCACTCACTTTACTTTTAAATAATTAGTCTTAAAAGTGTATGTGTTTGGGCTGGGAAGGTGGCTCAGTGGTAGAGCGCTTGCCTTGCATGCCTGAGGTCCTGGGTTCGATTCCTTAGCACCACATAAGCAGAAAAAAAAAGCTGGAAGTGGCGCTGTGGCTCAAGTGGTAGAACACTAGCCTTGAGCTGAAGAGCTGAGGGACAGCACTCGGGCTCAGAGTTCAGGCCCCACGACCAGACCCCTTGCCCCCCAAAATGTGTATGTGTTTGTGGGAGATGATAATGTGATCATCATTTTGTTATAAGTTTATACTGTATTGTGACGACAATCAGCTTTTTAATCTTGATGATTAAAAATTTGTGGACAGTGTTATTTAAACAAGTAAAGCAATAATAGTATGTATTAACAGTATGTGCTATCAGCAAGCACTAATAAGAGGTAAAATATGTGCTATTGATATTTATGTGTCATTGATATTGTCAGAATCCTCTAAACTCCTTTTCTTGTTATTCATAAAGTACCTAATAGGTAATTGTGAGCTAATTTACCAGAAACAGTCATTGTTCTGCAAAACTCTACAACTTTATATCCCTTGGCATCCTTGCTCTACCACTCTAGCCTCTGGTAATCACAGTTCTTTCAGATTTACTGTTACTGTTATTATTATTATTCATTGTTACCTTCAATAATTGTGCAAGGGGCTTTCAATTTAACATTTCCACTTACATATTCAGTGCATTTAGAATAGAGTGACTCTCTCCATCATTCTTCTCTCCTCTCACCTATACTTACCCCTACAAATTTCGTCAAGTCTCTTAGCTCCATTTCTACATATGCATGTCACATTTTAGGATGATACTCACCATACCTCTTTTCATTCATCTGGTCTCCTCCTATTAGCCCCCACTTCCAAGCAGTCAATATTTGTTTCAGTTTTGTAATACTCATTTTGCTAAACTGCATGTTAACTGTTTGATGGAGTTACACTAAGGATTCTCATTCCTATGTATTGTATATGTTAGTTTGACTATGTACTTTATATGTTTAATTTTTATGACTTCTTATTTATCCGTTGTCTTCTTTTTATAGTAAGCTACTTTACAAAGCATAGACCCATATCTTGTCCAGTTTTCCCCTAGTTAAAAGAAACAAAACCAACTTTGGTCCATTTACCTGGATCATTTGCTCTTCCCACAGTCAATTGCTCTATTCAATGCACTCCTTCCTGTTTGTATGGCTTACTTCCCTAAAAATATAGGTGATCCTAGGTTTATACCTATACTAATAAAGTTAAGGAGTGGTTTGATTGATTCTGTACTGCATGGGTTTCCTTGAAGTTCTCTGGAATGAAAAAAAAGGTTGAGTAGGTATTTTTTTGTGAGTAAATGAGCCTATGAGTCATCGTACTTTACTGAAAGGGTGTTTGGGCTAGCACACTCTAGCTCTCGGGTTAACACAACAGGGAATATTTGCTTTATGGCTCTGTTCTTCCCTCTGGGAACTCAGGTTCTTTCCCTTCTAGGTGTCTTGGAGTCACTGAGCAGACTGTCTGCGGTCCACAGTGGAGTAGGCTGCGCCTTGTCTGGTAGAGAGGTCTTCATTTTGTAGATAACTTCTTTTTTCTCTCTCTTTCTTCCAATCTTGCTAGTCCTGCTTGACAGACTTCCTTTCAAGTATTTCTCTGTGTGTCTGGAGCCAACTTTAATTTACTAGTCCATCTCTCCCATTTTCCAGCTTCTGAAGTTCATTTTGGTTTTGTTTATATTTTTTTTGTTGGTTGTGGGGCTTGAACTCTGGGCCTGGTGCTATCCTTCAGCTCTTTAAGGTGAGTGCTCTACCACTTGGAGCCACAGCACCACATCTGGTTTTCTAATGGTTTATTGGAGGATAAAGCGTCTCAAAGACTTTCCTGCCTGGCTGTCTTTGAACTGCCATCCTCAGATCTCAGCCTCCTGAGTAGCGAGGATTACAGGTGTGAGCCACCGGTGCCCGGCTTCTGAAGTTCATTTTAAATTGTAGTCTTTTGTTTCTCCTATCTTGTCTCTGCACTTTTATGACTCATTCTTTTTTATATTGTTAAGCTGTCATTTCTGTGAATATCAGGAAGAAGTAGAGATAGCTACTTGTATAAAATGCAGCTGTGAATACATTGTTAGAAGATGGCATGGAGTTAGCAGGATCTGTCTTCTGAGGAAAGCCCAGGCAGGAAGCTGCCCAGAGCCCAGGCCTCACTGTCATCTAGATTCGTCTTACAAACCTGTGGCCACACATAGGATTGGAGCCTCTATTGATGCCAAGTAGGTAGAGGTGTCTTGTTACATTCTGGCACCTGGCTCAGTCTTTCTTCTTGCCTTGGCTCCTAATTTCTTCACAAAGCAAGGCAATCAATTAATCCAAACAAAGAGCAGAACCCAGACCCCAGAGGAAGAATCTTATTGACATATCTCAGGGTGCCTGTCCAGAGGTATCTGAGCATCTGTTCTGGATAGTAGTCCTTTTAAAGTTAATGGTCAAACTCTCCTATGCCAGCAGATGGCAGTGAATCTAAGACTTTTGTTTTTGTCTTCCATACAAGCCTCTGAGTAGACAGTGAGTTAAAGTAGCCCAGGTGAGCCTTCTTCTCAAGTCCTCATTGCTCCAGAGCTTCTCTGTGCTTTGCAATGCCCTATTTGGAAAGGATTAGTCACTTAACTCTCTACTCATCTTAAGAAGCTGGTAAATATTACTATTCTCTATTTACCCTAAGGAGACTGAAACTTAGATTAAGTAACTTGTCTAAAGTTATACTGGAAATATGTAGTTGCTACATATTTTCATTGCTTCAAATTCCTTGGATGTCTTTGCTTGCTTTGGCTTCGTGTGGCTCTGCATGAGTCCCGTTTGAGTCCACACTTCCTCTACCAGGCGGGACTCTTGACTATCTCTTGACTGTTGTGTGTGTGTGTGTGTGTGTGTGTGTGTGTGTGAGTGATTGTACACAATGGGGCAAAGATGAGCAAAGGAAGTGGCAGGTACCTAAGATTCCAGGTAAGAGTGAGTGGTAAGAATAGGTACTAGGTGTTGCTTTAAGAAGCCTAGTGTAATTCATGTGCTGGTTGCTCACGCCTGTAATCCTAGCTACTCAGGAGGCTGAGATCTGAGGATCATGGTTCCAAGCCAGCCCAGGCAAGACAAGTCTGTGAGACTCTTATCTCCAATTAACCACCAGAAAACTGGAAGTGGTGCTGTGACTCAAGTGGTAGAGTACTCGCCTTGAACTGAAGAGCTGAGGGATAATGTCCAGGCCCAGAGTTCAAGCCCCACAACAGCCAATGGAAAAAAAAATAGAGTAGTCCCAGGTTTTCCAGAAGCTTTGATGGCTATAACTCATCTAATATAACTCAGGGATATATTAGAAGGCCTAGTGGCTAACTGTTTAGGGTCACTGTGAGTGTGACAGCCCTGCAGGCAGCAGCTTTTCCTTGCAGGATTTACTCTAGCCTCTCTGCTGGGGTGCATCAGCTCAGACTTGTCAGCCCCCTCCCAGCAAACATGAATGAGGGGAGGATGGGTGTGGATGATGAGAGGAGGGACCGCAGAAATCCTACAGTGGTAGCAGCTGTGGCAGGAGGTGCTGTGGCTCAGGAAGGGTGACTCCAGATTCTTCCTGGGCTTGGATGCATTACTCCTTACTGAGTACTGGGATATCACCAAGGATCCTCCTAGGGCTTTTTGAGTTTCTCCATTAATGGCCTTCTTTGTGGCTAAAGCATGGTTTTCCAAGGCCCCATGTTTGTTTATTTTTATTTTTTTGTCAGTGTGGCACTTAAACTCAGCTTGGGTGCTGTCCCTGAGTTTCTTTTGCTCAAGGCTAGTGCTCTAGCCCTTCAAGCCACAGCTCCACTTCCAGTTTTTGTGTGGTTAAGTCTCACGAACTCTCCCTGCCCTAGCTGGCTTTGAACTGCAATCCTCAGATCTCAGCTTCCTGAGTAGCTAGGATGACAGGTGGGAGCCACCAACATCCAGAACATTCTTCTGTTTATGAAGCAGGAAACTGAATGCTGATACTGAGGACACGTGGTGAATAAGAGGTAGCTTCTTCTCTGAAGGGTCCCTGGCTGTGTTGAACTGAAACAAAGATTGGAGTTGCAAGAGTTGAAGGAGGAGGACCCAGGCCATGGTCATATTCATCATCATCGGAGGGGATTCATGGAGCCCAATAGGGCCTAGCAGATTGGGACTGTGGAGAGCTTTCCCTTTGGAGAATGGGACAAAAGGGAGACAGAAGAGCTGTGGTCACCGGGGACATGTTGTACTCCTGTGCATGGGGCATTTACATTCCTATCTTCTAATTCTTTCTCTCTCTTAAGGTCAGAGTCTCAATAGATGTGTGTGTGTGTGTGTGTGTGTGTGTGCGTGTGTGTGTGTAAGTATGTGGTAGGGACTGTGCAGGACCTGTCTGCTCTTATAGCGGGTCACATCCATGCTGCTGCAGCCGACTCAACCTGAGCTTGCTGTACTCATTCTCTTCTCAGACTTGACTTTGCCCTCCAGTCTCTAAACTTTTCACTGTACCTAAGAACCACAGAGAGCAGGAGAGAAGACTGGAGACATTGCAGGGTACAATGCAGGAGGGAAGAGTGTCCAAAGGTCTTAAGATTTTTATGAAGTCATATGACAGTCTGACATACCTTTTGCAGCCCCTCCCCTCTCTCTCTGGCGGTCTTGGGGCTTGAACTCTGGGCCTGGGCGCTGTCCCTACGCTCTTCAGCTCAAGGCGAGCGCTCTACCACTTGAGCCACAGTGCCACTTCCAGTTTTCTGGTGGTTTATTGGAGATAAAAGTCTCACAGACTTTCCTGCCCAGGCTGGCTTTGAGCCGTGATCCTCAGATCTCAGTCTCCTGAGTAGCTAGGATTACAGGCATGAGCCACCGGTGCCTGGTTACTCGTAAATCTTCACTGCATGTGGATGGCATCGAGAGATGCTCACTCCTTGTAGCCACCAACACATCTCACAGCACATTCTAGAAACTTTTCCACTGCCAAATCCAACAATCATTAAATTCTCTAACTGGCGGATGATGTTGCTGATGGTCTGGATTTGGCTTTCTGCACCTGCTTGGGCCACAGAGGGCTGCTTTTACTTCTCAATGGAACCAGAAATGTTTTCTCAGTCTTTTGCCTTCAGATAAAAGAAGGTCTTGTGCTGTCCTTCCCTTGTCCTTTTAGCTGATTCCTGCACCACATCAAAAGCACTATCTGATCCTTTAGTCCTGCTGTCCCTTCTCTGGGTTCTTTTTATTTTATTTTATTGTGAAAATACTGTACAGAGGGATTACAATTACATGGGCAAGATAATGAGTACATTTCTTATCAAGCATTGTAGCCTCCTCCTTTGTTTCCCCTTCTCATCCCTTCCCATCCTCCGCCCCCACCCCCCAATCCTCCCCGCCCCCTCCCCCAAAGTTGTAAAGTTCGTTTTCGATATAACAACTTGTACTTCTCATTGTTGCAATGGGTCCACCTGTATCCTTATTTAAACGAATTGTTTTTCCCCTTCCCCTCCACAAATTATACCGACATCAAATACAGTGATAGCAGGGGTTGTACTGTGGGGGAGGGACATACAAAGCAACAAAGAAATAATCTTATAAATGCATTAGAAACAATCGCATGAAAGAAAAAAATATTTGAATACATATCTTAGGATTCATTTCCCTAACATCACCTTATCTGACCTTTTCTGCTTGACTCATACATATACTAGATATTTCAAATAAGGGAAACCATGGGACCTATGTTTCTTTGGGCTTGGCTTACTTCACTTCATATAATTTTTTCCAAGTCTTTCCATTTCCTAACAAATGGGGCAATGTCATTCTTTCTGATGGAGGCATAGAATTCCATTGTGTATATATACCACATTTTCTTGATCCATTCATCTACTGAGGGGCATCTGGGTTGGTTCCATATCTTAGCTATAGTGAATAATGCTGCAGTAAACATAGTTGTGCTGGTAGCTTTAGTGTGGTCTTGTTTGTAAACATTTTGTATACCACATTTTCTTGATCCATTCATCTACTGAGGGGCATCTGGGTTGGTTCCATATCTTAGCTATGGTAAATAATGTTGCAATAAACATAGTTGTGCTGGTAGCTTTAGTGTGGTCTTGTTTACAAACATTTGGGTAAATTTCCCAAAGTGGGATTGCTGGGTCATAGGGGAGCTCTATGTGGAGTCTTTTGAGGAACCTCCATACTACTTTCCAAAGTGGTTGAACAAGTTTACACTCCCACCAACAATGCAGTAAGGTTCCCTTCTGTCCACATCCCCTCCAGCACCTGTTGTTATTAGAGTTCTTGATTATAGCCATTCTAACTGGAGTGAGGTAGAATCTCAATGTTGTTTTGAGTTGCATTTCTTTTATGGCTAGGGAGGTTGGGCATTTCTTCATGTGTCTATTGGCCATCTTTCCTCTTCAGAGAAGTTTCTCTTTAAGTCTTTAGCCACTTATTCATTGGGCAGTTGTTTCTTTGAGGATTTGTTGTTGGGGGATTCTGGGTTCTTTTAGCGCCTGTACTTCCTTTACCTAAGTGCTTACCACTTAATAGGCATTGCTCATCTGATGGTCTTCCCTGAACAGAGATTGTAAGCTGCATGTGAGGCAGGAGAGGTATCTTTATGTGTCTTTTCAACAGATATTGGAGAACCACTATGTGTCAGATGTGGTATAGTAGGTGCTGAGTGTATAGCCATGAACTTGCCTATGTCCTCTAAAGATCGGTCATAATTTCTTGGCTCTTGTTTGGAATTGAATACATTCGTTTGATATGTGTTCATTGAAAAAACAGATTTTCCCAATCAAACCTACCCAGATCTACCAATGATTTAATATTGAAGAATGTTTCAAATGTATGGTTTAATCCATGAATCACAAACAATAACCAAGATATGACAAATCTTTGCCAAGTCACAGTACATAGTAAACTACTCAACAGTATACCTCACTAATGCCAATAAACTGACTACAGGAAGCTCTGAGTGGAGTTTCCTGCAGGTCAGATGGAATCTTCAGGAATGCACAGTAACCCTACTTTGGGTTGGGACCCAGGGCTAATACTGTGTACGTTTCTCACTCAAACTCTTTCTCTCCTGCCCTGAATAGCTATCAATGAAATTCATAAAGGGGATAAGAGACTGAAGGGTTGTCCAAAGGCCTTTGGGGACTCAGTGGAAAAAGGAGCAGAAGCTGGCCTAGATTCTAGTCTGTGTTGATGCCACGTCCCTCAGTTTCAAGGATTTCCCTTTCTCTCCCTCTTCTCATCAGCTCTCTCAAGTTTTTCTGGTTTCACAGTGACTAGAACCTTTGCTATAATCTCTGGACAATTGACTCTAATCATAGAGTTTATAGTTTTAGATCATTTGTGGTTATTGATACCCATAGGTTGGTGACTTAGCATAACATGAACCTCTCCAAGTGGACAACCAACAATTACATAGCAAATTTCTAGACAGTGCCAATGAGCAACATTTAGCACTTTGTATTATAGTGCTACCTAAAAATCATCCCATGACAGTGAGGGAGAGAAAAGTAGGCAACATGTTGTGACAGAGTGGCTTACGGTGTTTTATTCAGTTGCAGTCTGCTATCCTTCCAATGGAAGTGGAAGAGTTCTATCAAGCCAAATGCCCATAGCTGTGGAGGTCCTGGAATATACAAAGATAACAACATTATCACACTCTAAAATAAAACTTAGGAAGGTCTGATGGCATTTCACTAGTCTAGAACCTTATGAAATCACTGTTAAGAACAACAACAAAAAGCCCCAAGTTGCAATATTGTGAATAAATGATCTGTACTTTTAGTGCAGAACTCTGCTGAGAAGCCTGAGGCTTCTTAGGGAAACAAGACAGGTATGAACCATCAGCTACTGAATTACTCATAAAAGAAGCTCAGAGGATAAGACAGACCAGGTACAATGGAAGAGGGAGTCAGCAAACAAGCAGAGACTTGGTCTGCCCTGGGGAATTTCTGGCCACGAGCATCTCTACTAGGGAGGAAGAACAATGGTCAACACCTGAGCTCCTCCCTAATCTGTGTACATGCAACTATTTCTTCTTCATTTGTAATTCCTCTTGCCTCTTCCTCTGTTTTGTAAAGAAAGGTTTATAGGTGACAGGCTGCACAGAAGCTCATTTGGTTGTCCTAACCACCTATGGCACATGGGCCAGGATTGCCACTGGTGTGAAGATGCTGCTGAGCATATGGGGGAAGAGAGAAGTCAGCACGTATTTAGGTCACTTAACTGATGTGTTAGCTCTGGAGATTGGACATAGGGAGTCTGTACTTTTAAGTACTCTGATTGTCAAAACTCTGAACAGTCCATGTTATTTTGGAGGCCTAATTTCTTCTAACCTAATCTTGTTGGCTTAATAAAATCCTCAGTCAGAAAACCCATTACTTCTCTGGTTTAGTGGACCCAACAAGCAATTACAGTTTTTTTTTTTTAAAAAAATCACTGGTGAAACAGTCTGTTTGGAAGGAAAGCTGTTAGATGAGAGGGTGCCAGGGCTGCAGTTAGCACTCAAGCCCACTGTAAGAGTACAGTGGAACTTTACCAACTAAAACAGACCAGCTAAAATTTTCTTTTCTAATTAGGTGACCCAAGCTAGTCTGGAATTCACTTATGTAGCCTAAGCTGATCTTGAACTTGAGATCCGTCAAACTCTGTCTCCTGACTGTTGAGATTATAGGCATGTGCCAGTTAATGCCTCACTGTTAGCTGTTAATTAAAGGGTTTACCAATCCGAAAACACCAAAAGACTTCTAACAAGAGACTTTCCATTTCAACAAATAAGTTTTTCTTCCTTGCTTGCTCTCTTGCTTGCTGCCTTCTTCCTTCCTTCCCTCCTTCCTTCCTTTTTCTTTCTCTCGGCAGCTCTGGGACTTGAACTCAGGCTTCCTGCTTGCTAGTTAGTCATTCTAACCACTTGAGCTACATCCTTCAATCTTTTTTTATACCTATTTTTCAGGTAAGGTCTTGTGTTTTTGTATCTCTCTGGACTGTGATTTTCCTACTTATGGCCTTCCATGTATTGGAATAACAGAGATGTGACACAATTTCTAACTTATCTGCTGAGATATGGTTTACCGTTTTGCCTGGGCTGACCTTGAACCTCAATATTTTCATTCTCAACTTCCCAAGTAGCTGATATTTCAAGCATGAACCACTATGCCTAGCCCCACATAAATTTCCTTTGTCTTGCTTCTATGAATATTATCTCTCCCCAAGCCCCATAGTGGAGTGCTGAATCACTTATAATCAGTCACTGCCCAGTTCATGGATTATTGTCTGCTCAAGTAAGCGTTTAAGTTTTAAGTTTTTAAAGTTTTACTATGTCTAAGTCTATCTTTGAACAGTTTTTGTGTCAGAATTTAGGATCCCTAGGAGATTTTCGGTCATCCTGGGACTTCACCATGTATGGCTTGTATTTTTGAGCTCTTTGAGTTTATTTGTATGTGTTTTGGAGGAGGGTGCTGGGGATTGAACCCAGGACCTCGTGAATATTGAGTAAGTGCTTTACCTTGGATTATATTCTCAGCTCTCTTTGAGTTTAATGGAACATTTTAAAATCCAGACTAGGTCAGAAGTCAGACTGAGTTTGATGTTGAGTTGGGTGTAGCAACAACCAGACTGAGTCCAGTGAGAAGCCTCAGGTACAAAGGATAAACAGGGACTCATGGGGTTCATTGAGAGCCAGTTAAAGAAGTGGTGCTGTGGCTCAAGCGGTAAAGTGCTCATCTTGAGCTGAAGAGTGCAGGGACAGTGCCCAAGCCCAGAGTTCAAGCCCCACGACTGACCAAAAAAAAAAAAAAAAGACTCCAGTTAATTGTTTATAAAAAGTATTGATGCAGGGGCTGGGAAGGTGGCTCAGTGGTAGAGCGCTTGCCTTGCATGCCTGAGGCCCTGGGTTTGATTCCTCAGCACCACATAAACAAAAAGAAAAAAGCTGGAAGTGGCTCTGTGGCTCAAGTGGTAGAGTGCCAGGCCCAGAGTTCAGGCCCTACTACTGACCCCCCCCCCCAAAAAAAAAAAAGTATTGATGCAGATCCTGTGTTTTTCTTAACAAAGTGGTGAAATTTACCAATGATGATTTAGACACAGTGGACACAAAGGAGAAGTTTATCTATGGGGTGCAATGGGAAAAATGGGGGTCCAAAGCCCTCTAAGATGATAGGAAGTATCGTTGGATTGCCTCTGAAAGACCTCTTATGAAAGACAAATGAAACAAGTGAAAAGCTTATATAGCTAATTAATGAAAAAAGTTGCTCTTTGACTGACTTTACACTGACTTCTCTTTGTTATATTCTACCTAATTATTATGAATCTATTCATCATCTTACCAATTTCCTCTCCAACGATCAATTTAAAAAGTTAGACCTCCTTCCAATGAACCAGACTACTTTCTTCAGTCTTATTTTTGCTCTGGTTAAAATCTGAGCTCAGAGCCACAGTGAAAGAATTCTCTGACTCACAGGGAAATGCCATGAAACTTTCTAAATAAGTTGGAATCCTTACTGTGTAGGCGTATGTGATCCCGATTCCCTGATCTAAAGCAATTTTCTCCTATGATATTAAGAGCTGGTGAAGGAATGGTTGCAGCTGAAAAGAGACTGCATGAAGACAAAACGAAGGAGGCTGTGTCTCAGCTATCTGTAAGGAACCAACTAGAATAAGCTGGAAAAAGCAGAGAAATTTTGAAACTATCCTTAAGGTATTCTCACAAAGCAAAGCAAAACAAAACAAAACTTGTCTATTATACAATATTGTAAAAACAATAAAGGTCTAACCAGTCTCTAACTACAAATCTATATTGGCATTATTGCTCACCAACACACTGAACTTTTTTAATGAGACATTTAGCTGTGGAAATATGCTTTCATGATGGATGGCTTCATCAGTTAATGGGCTTCACTCTGAACTCAGTAATCTAATTAAAAAACATAAGCTGTGTTGGAAATATCCTGATAATAACTTAACTGATCAGTTTGAAGGGGATTTAGAACAAAAGAAAAATCATAAGGCAAGCAAGCTTATGTTCTCACGGTTACACAGGTACCTGGACCTCATAACTTCCTCACACATTTTTTAAACTAACATCGACAGGCTCAGCCCAAAAAATCCTGAGCCCCTAGATGCCTGCCTTCACCAACAGGTCCCTGGAGAGGAAATTATCCAGATGTACAGGAGCTCTTCCTTTGCCCTGACCGTGTCTGCACAAGAACTACTGTGATGATCACCAGCATTCAAAGGACTCTGAATAAGATTGATAGAAAGTCTCAAGCAGTATTAGCCATCTTATCTGCTTACACCTGACCCCCATATAACAGCAAAAAGGATATTTATAACCAAGAGAGGAAGTGTGGGAGAGCACAGTCATCATATTCAATGTACATATATGAAAATATAACTAGGTAACTTGAGGGGATGGGTGAGATTGGTCAAGATGGGGAAGTGAGATGGATCAAGATGCATAGTACTTATAAATTGACACACTGAATTAAACCCCATTTAGACAACTACTTAAAGATAATAATTTTAAAACAAGGATATTTATGTGTTGGTAGCTATAAAACAAGTACAAAGAGAGTCCTGCATCTAACCTTCCCAGTTGACACTCAGACCACTGTTAGAAAAATTGGCCTTCTTACTAGGTGGTACTGTCCCAAACAAAGAGACTGAGACTTACTTGGGCTTGAAGACATCAAGTAAATTCTCTTCAAAAGGAGAGATGAACAGATTTCTCCAATTCTCTCAAACCTGATCCACTCTGTCCCCTACAGGTAGGACCATATGGTAAATAAGATTGTAATGCCAAAGTTTCTCATAATGCCACATCTAACACCATACTTTTTAATGTACAAAATGGTTCACAGTAAAGGAATTCTGCACAGCTTTTGTTACCATTCCAGTTGATTAAGAGTGTCCATTCTTGGTAAAAGTAATGACACTGTAAACTTACAATTCCTTAGGAATACTGCTGTTATTCAATATGCAGATAAGTGACTTCTATGTTCTCCTAGGGAAGGCCCAGAAACATATTTGACTTCTGTCTTTGTGATAACTAGCTTGCAAAGCTGTAGGACCTTCATGGAAAAATGTCCAGTTTTCCAGGGGGAAAAAAGTCCATTATTTAGAAAATGATCTCACTGCAGGAGGAAATGATGTTTTGGCTAAAATAATATAAACCATTCAAACTTCCTGCAAAGCCACAACTGAAAGACTTTCAGGATCTTATAGGTTTTGCAATGTTCCCTTGCTGCATATCCCTCTAATCACTTTATGAAAGTTTCTGTCCCATAGCCTTTACTCTGGAAAGATAATTACAATCAGGCCTTCAGCCAACTAAAACTGGCTCTACAATAAAGCACAGGCATATGACTTCCAAATTACACCAACCTTTCACCTTGTTTATTTGTGAATTATGATAATCAGGCTTTGTGAGTTCTTACTCAAGAACTCTTCAATGTAGGAGCCATTATTGATTTTAGTTTTTAGCTATTTTTATTTTTATTGTTATTGTAGAGTTGATATACAGAGTGTAGTTGTAGTTACATAAATCAGGTAATGAGTATAATTCTTTTTGAACCATGTCTCTCCTTCCTTCACTCTCTTCCAGTTTTTCCCTCCTGTCCCCATCACAAGATGTACAGTTCATTTTCCACATAGGGTCTAGTGAGTACTATTTCTATATTTGTTTACCCTTTGTTCCACCTTTTCTGTACTCCTCCTTACCCAGCCAAATACAAACAAATAAGACAAAAATAAAAGACACAAAACCAGCAACAACATCAACTGAAAAAATATGTTTCCTTTTCTTGGAGTTTACTTCATAAAATATAAATGATCATATGCACATAGCTATCGCGCCTTTGTGATCTGCTCCTATGCATATCCTCCTTTGGCTTCAGTGTGTGAATGTCTAGAGTCCTATAACACACACACACACACACACACACACACTGGGACGTGATAAATTATATAGGACTCCATTACTCATTTTAGTCTGTAATTGAATCCAGTGACTAGCACATATTCAAGTTATCTAAAATAGTACTGGCAGACAAATTATTAGAAATCTCATCTATACTAGTGTTAGGAAGTGAGCAGAGTACCAGAGTCCATAGACTGTGGAAAGTTTGCTAAATTCTGATCGGTTCCAACATCTCAGTGAAAAGACTGTCTTATGATACCCTTCTTTTTTTATTTAAAAATACTGTACAGAGGGGTTACAATTATATGGGCAAGATAATGAGTACATTTCTTATAAATATGGAAGGTTTCATGAATTTGCGTGTCATCCTTGAGCAAGGGCCATGCTAATCTACTCTGTATCTTTCCAATTTTAGTATATGTGCTGCTGAAGTGAGCTTATGATATCCTTCTATCTCATCCTAATCTCTGTCTCAGATATTGTAACCTCATAACGCTGCTATCTTGTCACCCTTGCCTGACAGTGATGAGGACCAACTGTGTGAATATGTGTTCAGTCTGAGGGCTTCAGGGCGTGAAAATATTCCCTAAGTGTCACAGAGGCCTTAACAAGGAAGCAATGGTTTA
The DNA here is from genome assembly GCF_019054845.1 of Dipodomys spectabilis. Lineage (NCBI taxonomy): Eukaryota > Metazoa > Chordata > Mammalia > Rodentia > Heteromyidae > Dipodomys > Dipodomys spectabilis. The sequence goes on from NW_024870760.1 coordinate 4,345,060, forward strand.
CCCACTTTCCAAGAGAGGAAAGGGCTCAGACATCATAGGCCGCATGGGCACCATCAAGTTTTAAAAGCTTCTTAAAGGTGGAGGTTGTAGGAAGCTGAGTAGTGGGTTGAATAGGTGGGTCCCGCTAACAGATGGTGGGTAGGTGTTTCCTGATTAGGCCTGATTGGAGTATGGTTTGCCTGAAGACATGTCAATGTTTCTGGGTACTATTTTTTCTTAGAAAAAAATCAGATGGGTTTGAAATGGTAAGCAAGATTAGAAGGGAATCTATACAAAAGGGCATTCAGGCACAAAATGAAGTTACTTGTGCCTGGCTTTATATTTCTTCACTCAGAGAGGGAAGAGAGAATTGTTCAGAAGATTGGGAGCAGGGGTGACCCACCACAGCTTAGTGCTGAGAAGGGTTCATAGACTTGTTCTTCAGGAGGTAAAGGGCCGTTTTGTGGGAGGAATTGAAATAAAATAGCCCAGGTGGGCATTTGATCCTGGGATTGGGTAAGTTTTTAATCAATGAAATAATTTGGTACTGATGTAGAGATAGTAGGAAACAGAGAACAAACAGGCCCCAAACAAGCAAAGACGATAGAGAGTCAAGAAAAGGGTAAGCCATTTAGAATTTGGCTTGATAATAAGCTTCCAGGAAAACTAATCTGCAGTTCAATTTTTGTACTTTTTGGTTTTCTTGAGTGGTCTTCGATAAGGGAGTTAATTACCTAGTTAACACTAGCAAGAACTATTTCACACACACACACACACACACACACACACACACACACACACTCCTTCCAGCATGCACAGCTCCTTCCCTGGCTGGCAAGTCTAGTGCCCTACACTTTTACAAACCATTCTCTCTTGAAAGTAAACTAACTGATGTTGTACAATCTGCATAGAGTTGGCTAGTTCAATGACCAGTTGGTTTGGGGATAGAGACAATTCACTGTCTGAAGGAAATGAACTCTAGATAATTGCTCCATGACCATTCCCATGGCTTTTGGAGGATTTGGTGCTCTGAGATGGATTTTTCTCTGTGGTGTCAGAAGTGAGGAATGGTTAACAAAAGAACTGGGAGATTAGAATGGGAATAAAGTCATTTGAGATGTATAAGTCTGAAACTAGTTAGACTAGAGTATTAAGGCCTTTCTAGATAGGGGAAAACACAAGTAGTGCTGGTACGATAGAGAATGTATATTTCAGTGGTAGGTTCCAGGCATGGGAAGTTATCAAGGCAGCTGATTTCATTCTGAATTGTTGAGTCAGTTAGGGAATCTCCCAGCAGCAAAGGGGTTAGAGATGGGTGTGTGTGTGTGGAGGGGGGTTAGGATGATTAACTTGATAAGGAGATTTTCTTGATACTGAGATGGCAAGTGAAATCTTATCTCTATTCTGATTGGTTTGGATCCTTACAGGGCATTTAGTTTTGTTGATCTGTTTTTCAATGGCGAAAGAAACTGGAATCTTCATAGGGGAAATCAGATGAGGATGGGTTGGGCAACGGCACTTCAGAGTAGGCGAAGGTAGTTGAGTCCAACCATATTTCAGGTCAGAGAAGTGGATTATTTTAGAGTTTAGGGGAGATGGAAGAGTCTTGGGCTGGTGAGTCCATGAGAGACAGAAGTAGAGAACAGTGGAAAGAGTTTCTGAAAATAGTACTGGGGTTGCAACAGGAAGCCTATATAGATAGGAACTGGCTGAGTATAGTCTATCCTCGAGAGAGTGGGTCCAGTCATGAAGAATGACTTGTCAAATAAGATTATCTGAGTTTTACTCTCAATATTGACAGTGCATTTTGCTGCAGTATGCTAAAGATGGAAGATGGCATTGTCTATAGGTCAATGTGACAAATTAGTCAAGTTTGAATCTTCAGTCTGGAATTTCCATGACCAATCCAGTGGACTCTAAATGTTAATTCTTAGGAGTTGAGAACCTGAATAGCAGCTTGAGTAGTAGAGAACTAGAGAGATGCAAGGAGATCTGATGAGAGAGACATTAGTCTGAGAGATGTTGGGTTTGGTTTAAGGCAATAAAGGGAGTAAAGAGGGAGAACTTAAGATGTTAGTGTTGGGCAGAGTATGCCAGGTAGCACCCATAGGCCTGAGCCATGACGTGGTAGATAAATCCCACTGGTAATAATAATGCTCAGGCATTAAAGCAGGCCATCAGATGACAAGAAGGTCTTTGCAGTGGGACATAAAGGACTGTAAAAAAAAAGAGGAATCTCTGGGTATAAGAGCTGGAAATTTTCATCCTCTAGAAAGTCACAGAATTCTCCCTGGAGAAAAAGATTTAATATCAACTCTTGAACTGGAGACTCTGTGAATGCTTTAGTAGGAGAGTGAATTAGTCCCCGAAGAGTAATGGAATATTTCTTGACTAATGGCAAGCAAATTGGTTTATAAAGTTACAGACCGGTGTTGGGGTCAACTTAGTAGTGTTTGAGGATGAAGCTCTCTTGCAGGTTCACAGAGGTACTTGAATGTTCCACCAGACGGTGAAGTTTTGGTGGCAGTAGATTTGTATAGACTGGTGGGTGGGTGGGTGGATGGACAGCAAGCTTAAGCATAAATAAATTAACCCAAGAATTTGTTAGGATAAATTCCTTACACCTTATGTGGTTAAGGCTTATATGAACTTTGTGCTAGCTGCCTTTGTGGCTGTTGGGTTTGTTTAGTTTTTTATTGTGAAAATACTGTATAGAAGTGGTACTGTTACATGAGCAAGGTAATGAGTACATTTCTTTTTTTTTCTTTTTTGGGTCTGGTCGTGGGGCCTGAACTCTGAGCCTGGGCGATGTCCCTCAGCTCTTCAGCTCAAGGCTAGCACTCTACCACTTGAGCCACAGCACCACTTCCAGCTTTTTTTCTTTTTGCTTATATGGTGCTGGGGAATTGAATCCAGGGCCTCATGCATGCAAGGCAAGCACTCTACCACTGAGCCACCTTCCCAGCCCATGAGTACATTTCTTATCAAGCATTGTTGCCTCCTCCTTTGTTTTTTCCCTACCATCCCTTCCCTCCCACCTCCACAACTACACTCCCCCCCCCCCCCGCCTAAATTGTAAAGTTCGTTTTTCAACATAGTGTCTTGTACATCTCACTGTTACAATGGGTTCACCTGTATCCCTATTTAAACATTTTGTTTTTTTTCCCTTCCCCTCCCCAAATTATACCGACATCAAATACAATGAAAACAGGGGTTATACCATAGGGGAGGGACATACAAAGCAACAAAAAAATCACATTGTGCACTCCGTGTGAGCGTGATAGGGAGTGAGAGGAGGCTCACCGAAGATTAATACAGGAATTGCGTGAGCGAGAGGAAGCTAATCAAAGACTAATACAGGAATTGCGTGAGCAGGATGAGAATAAAGATCAATAGAGGCTGTTGGTTTTTGAGACAAGAATCTATACTGGCTCTCCAATAAAGATTCCTAATTCTGCCTCTTAAGTGGTGGCTTCTCTGTTTCTCGAAACTGAGTTCCCTTACAACACTGAGCTACAAAGGATCAGGTTATTTACATAATGGATTAGGTGGATGTTGGGGATGATGAATGAAGATATATCCTTAGCAAGAGCTTTTCCCAGAAGGTGAGGCTATCACGAAGGGTCTAGGTGAGCTATTGGAATTTATGCAATCTAGGATCTAGTCACATTAATGCACAACAGCCTTTGCGATTTGTGAACTAAGGAAATAGTGAAGAAGGCATCTTTTTAAGATCTAAGGCAGTGGGAATCATTGAGAAAAAATAATACTCAGAAGAGTATAGGAGTTTGGTATCACTGGGTTGAGGGGAACTGAAGCCTCCTTGATTAGTTTAAGGTCTTGAGCCAGACTGTAGGATCCATCCCATTTTTGGACAGTTAGGATCAGGATATGACAAGGAGAGTTAGCAAAAAAGTAATAGATTTGCTCTAAAAAGTATAAAAAGTTTGTATTAAAAGTTTGAGTCTCTTAAGAACTACTAGTTGAATGAAGTATTGGTTCTTATGAAAGAAGTAGGACTAGTCCTTCAAGCTAATAGATAAAGGTGTGACATGAGTAGCCTAGCCTGGAGATTCTGTATCCCATACTTCATACTTTTGGGGTACTTGCTGAACAAGACAGATGGCAGAAAAGAGGAAGTCTGGTATGGAGGGGGCCAGGAAGGCAAGGAAGCTGACAGGAGATACACAATTGCCTAGTTTTGTCATAATATCTCTATCCAGGAGAGAGGTTGTGAAATTGAGGATAAGAAGAAAGGAATGAGTACAAGTTTAATCTCCCAGGGCATATGTTAACAGTGGGTCTGGAGAACCTTGAGAGGAAGCTTCTATAATGGTGGGGGATGAGGAAAGAGAGCAGAAAGTGCAGAATAAGCCCCTCCCCCTCAGAATCCACCAAGAGGCCAGTGAGTTTACCCACACTAGACAGAGTTGCCCTTGGCTTGGCAATATTGCTGGTAAAGTCTGGAGCCTGGTCCAGCATTGAAGCCCTTAATCCTTACTGAACCAATGTCCCAGGAGTGGAGAGTCAACAGGAGGTCCTCCCATCAAAGAACAATTTGACTTCTGGGCTGCTGATCCCCTCATTTCTTTAGAAAGGGATGAGTCCTCTTCCAGGATTCCTCTTGTTTGCATTGTGGGCAAAGTGCTGGGAATGGCTGCTTTAGGGGGCAGGAAGTGGGGATACTTCTTGTTCTAGTGGCCAGGTAGGTTGGAGCAGAAGCAGGTCTCATTGTCGGGGCCCTGGCTGAAGACACCAGGTTGTCTGGCAGCTTGGGGCAAGTCTGTCTTCTAATAGCATTGCCATTATTAAGTGGGTTGACTCAGTCTGCTCCTTCTTTTTATGTTTATTCATTTTGATTCCTCCTTTTATTCCTTATAATGGTTATTGGAAAATTTAATGGTCATATCTACCAATTCTGAAATGAAAGTACTAGCTCCTTTACTAAGTTTATAGAGTTAATGCTGAATGTCAGGGGATGATTGAGAGATAAAGTCTATGGCTAAACTCCACCAAGTTAAGGCCAAGGTTAGTAAAGCAGTTAGTTAGGAAAAGAATGGGACAGGGTTTTCATTTGGGCCCTATGTAATTTTCCTAAGTCTATTAAAATTGACAGGCTCATTAGTACCTCTATAAGGCAGATAAGCATATGATCTCAGACTTGTCTGCCAGAGGAGTTGGAGCCATCAGGAAGCAGCTGATACTCCTAAGATAGTCCCTGGTCTGTAGTCAGGCTGGTCATGGCTTAAGTCATCAGCATATTGCCTAACCTGTGCTTGAATTTGATTAATTTCTTCCTCACTTAAACAAATAGTGAAGAGGACATGATAAATCCTAAGGAAGAATTAAATCATAAGAGTAAAATATTCAAATCACTTAGAAAAATTGAGCAGAACCTTGAGAGAAGTTACCTAGCTTAGCATGACTTTGGAAATGGTCTGACATAGAGAAAGGAACATAAAATCTCATGGGCCTTTCTACATCTGCCACCTCCCTAAGCAGGTAGGAGGAGGGATAATAGGGTCAAAAGGGGAGCCTGGGGCAGATTAAGCAGGACAGGCAAGCACAGGTGAAGTTTTGAGTGAAGGAAGAGAGGAAGAGAAAGTAGGGAATGGGGAATGGGGGAATAGGGCAGAGAGGGATCGAGTTACTAGTGGTGCCATAGATTTGGAGGGTAGACTAGAAGTGGGTGTGAATCTTGAAAGAGGTGAAGGGAATGGTGTAGAAGAATCATTGAGAGGGAAAGTTTGAGGGTCAGTATTTGGGAGGAGTATGTAAAGGGAGATTGTCAGCATCCTCCTCTGGAGAGGATGAAGTGGAAGGAAGGGAGGAACGGATAAGGAGCGTTCAACAGAACGAGTTGAGTTCTGAATCCTGAACAGTCAGGAAGGTCAGAACATAGGGAACTTCTGACTATTACTCGAGGTTGAGACAGTGACAATTGAGTTGAAGGATAGTATTGAACTTGAGAAAACTGTTTTTTTTTTAGGCCAAACCTTTTAGTCACCCAGTTTGTATTCTGTCCAAACAACATTCCAGTAGAAGATCAAGTTCTTTCATTCTAGTTTGATCAGGATCATTTTCTTCCAACTTTAAAGGAAAAGTACAGAAGTAGAGTACTTAGGAGGGGTGAATAGAGTTTTTCCTCTAATGAGAGCTAAAAGAAAGAAGGGAGTAAATTAGGGAGAAGGAGACATCTTTAGACCAGAATTCAGAAGAAATGTTCTCCTGATCCTCAAAGAATAATTCAAAGAAATATCTCAGGTTTTGGAATCCAAAAGCCACAGGGAAAGCTCTGACTGGATGAATCAGAGTTGGTCAAGGAGTGTTTCCTCACCTAGAGGATGAAGACAGACCCAACAGCAGAGAGTTCAGTCTTAAGCCCGGATAACTACCTGCATATCCAGAGAAATGTCTTCTCCTCAGGAAGCCAAAATGAAAATGAGACTGGCTGAATTATTGAGGTTTGTCCCATAAGTTGGTGCATCGGAGCAGGAGGGAGAGCTCTCCTTGTACAGGCCACCAGGCATGTTAGTTCTGGGGACAGAATGTGAAAGAATTCACTAAGAGTCAGAGTGTCAAGCAAGAAAGTAAAGGGTTACTCACTTTCTGAGAGAGGAAAGGGACCAGATACCATAAGCAGCATAGACCTTATGGATAGAAGCAAAGGTTTAAGGGTCTTCTTAAGGGGCTGGAAAATGCTGGATGGGAGTTGGAGTTAATGACAATTGGACACCTGACAGAGGGTGTGTGTGTGTGTGTGTGTGTGTGTGTGTCCTGATTAGATATGATGGAGACCAGGATGTGGTTTCACCTTGAGATAGGTCAAAGTTTCTGAGTACTGTTTTCTCAGAAAAGAGCAGAGGAATTATTAGGTCTTATGAAAAACTTTAAATAAGGTTAGACAGGAACTTTTACAAAATGGATTCCACAAAATGAAATTTCTGAGGCTTGTTTGTTGGTTTTACAGATATTGACCTTTTATATTGATTTACAAGATACCTCACTAGACAATCCTGAGCTAATACATTTTGTTGATGAATTTTATACCAAGAATGCAGAAGAAAAAATCCTGTTCTGATTTATTTTTTGATTTATTTGATGTTGGATGGTTTGGGCTGTGAGGACCTTAGCCAAGGAGCATTTTCTAGGTTCTTGGAATCAGTCTTCTGATATTCACCATTGTAGTTTCCCCTCTGCTCTTTCCTCTCAAGGATCTTCAGTGTATGTTACGTCAGATGGTCCCATTACAAGTACAATGACAAGAATGAGAAGAAAAACAAAAGGAATTCATATAGCCTGATATTGTGACTTAATGATAATGATGACATGGAGACATCACAGCTGTGATGCCCCAAGAAAAGGAGATCTGTTAAAACAACAACAACAACAACAACAACACAATCTTCTATAGGCAAAATGGTGGGTTGGAAGCATCCATCATTTTGACTCCATGAAGGAGAAAAGTCAGATAACATAGAAGAGACTATACTCTGAAAAAGGAAAAAGAGCCACCTCAAGAACCACTGAAGAGGTAGCAGGATGGTAGAAAAGCACAGAGAAACCCAGGCAACAGAACAAAACAGATACTTTCAAGCTAGTTTCTGGCCTTCTGGAAGGGGGAGGGAACGCTGAAGACACCACCGCAAGGTAATTCATTGTGTCTCTTCTCATCATCATTGGATTGCTATAGTTTTGCCACAGGGCATTACCACCTTCACAACGTGTACCCTCCCAGTCTGCTTGATATAGACTCTTCAGAGCTACTGTAATACAGGGAGATGGTCCCTGGACAGCCAACAAAAAGCATGTGTGTCTGCCTCATCATGTAATCCTTTGTGTCCTGTCTATCCTGTCATGAACATTTTTTGCTTGTCCCTTAAAATTTATAATGTTATTATGATTCACTTAATACAAATGTATCTTTCTATGAGTAAAGATCCTAGACTTACTAAATTTCAAGTCCCAGCTTCAGTTATCTTGGCAGGGACAGACTAAATGATTTCTCAGACTAAATGATTTCTCAGGCCTTATATAGCCAATGGGCCAAATGTTCCCCAGCCTGGTCTAGATGGACATTTGTCCTCTTGGATCTGATATAACAAGTAGACAGAAATGGCAGATTCTGAGTACACCTGCTGTGAAAATCATAGAGGCTGGGTATAAATGCAACATCCATCCTAGTGAGTCACCAGAGTCTAGGCAAAGGTTCTGAAGACAACATGCTTCCCTGGTAACCTTTGCTGAAAATGTCAGCCAGAAAATTGTATTCAATCAATAATGGTGGGGATAGCAGCATTTGGAAAGAATGCTAAGAGATTTCCTCACCAGATGGGGCTTGCTACTGTCTGGTAGCAATCCCTATAAGTCTGAATGGAGTCCTTGAGAGCTGCAAAGAGGGGCTGGTAGGAAGGGGCTGCCATTTCTGGTGGCCATAGGAATTTCTGCTTCCTTTCTGCGGCTCCTGGGTCTGCTGAGTGTATGCAGGAAGGAGACACCTATGGGTTTCCAGAGACCTCAGGAGAGGGAGGGACCCTTCTGGGTGTAGGCAGGCTGTCCAGGGTAGAAGACTGCTCTGTGGGCAGCTTGACTGATCTGGGTGCAGGAGGTTGGTGCTCGAGGTTTGTTTATTCTGTAGGAACATGCCAGGAAACAGGTTCTGCTTCTAAGTAAGAGCAAGAAGAGTTGCAGGCAGCTGAGTAGGTAACCAGACAGGAGTCTCCTGAATGTCCTTGACAACTGAAGCAATGGGAGAGGGGGAGCGAAAGAGGCAGAAGCAGTGAACAAACACCAGTGTACCCAAGTGTCATTTGATAGCAATTGATAGCTGTAGATAGCTATCACTGACTACTTGGTGTCTGGCACTCTGAGAAGAAGTGGCCCTGAGCTAGGTGCCCAGGAAGCTGGAAGATGATAGATACATCACAAAGTTGACCAAATCTGCTTTCAGTGACTCACACTAAATTTTTTGTGTCAGTTATAATATGCAATTGGAAATGAAGTTCAGTTAAAAAATAAAGCTAGAATTTTATACATTTGAGTGCCATGAAAGATTTCAACTGTGAAACACTAGTTCCATTAAATCGTCCATGAATCATTGGGCTTAAATTAAATAAAAGAATTATCTAGAAAAGCCCCCAAACAGTAAAATAGGGGTCCAGATATCCTGGGACGGTAGAAACTACAATGGGTTTGTACACTATTTCTTCACCTTAAAATAACTGTAACAATTTCTTTAAAGAGCTTTTTATTAAAATGTACATATGTGAAGATGAATCCACATAAAATGAGTGGCAGAGTGAGGTTGGAAGAGATGGGGGGAGAATGATAAAATGGGTGACATAAATTGACATGTTGAATTGAAACTCCTTTGTACAACTACTTAAAGATATATATGTCAGTAATATCAATTACATATTATTATATATACTACCAGTTATCCATTATGTATTGGGGGAAGGTCATTGTTACATCTCCATATATTAACTATTTTAAATGAATTTCACCTCTTCCATCACACTCTTGTATCTTTCCCTCTAAGAAATAGCATCCTCAACAAACTTCCTCATTCCATTTTCATAGTTTTGAATATCATATTTTGAACGTTTGTGTCCTCACCCCAGACAATAAACCCTAACTGTTAATTTCTTAGCAACAAAGAAGACAAATCCTGGGAGCTGCGTTGGGAGATGCATAACCTTTAACCCAAGGACATGGATTCAAGTGAGTTCTTAGTCATTGTGCAAAACTGCTTGGATTTCAGTTCCATTTGGAATCCCATGGTCTCTACAGGTTCTAGCATTTTACATGAACATTTAAACCTCAGCTTGTTACAGAAACACAAAGTTTCTCTTCGAGATCTCTTTTCTAGAACGTTTTTATAGGTCCTTTGTGCTTTAGGCTCTGGAGCTACCAGCACTGTTTGCAGGAGACAGAGGGCTCCACTTCACCTTCCAATGCTTTAGCCTCTGAGCCCAGCCAAGTGCTTTCACTCACACCGTTCAGTTTGCCATCTGCTTAAAGAACTCATGGGGCTATTCAGAGGAGTAAATGAAACTAAACAAAAATTTACAAAGGCAAAGTGCCTAGTGTATAGGCCCTGGTTTGTAGTGTTAAAATCTGAATACTTTTGGCAATTACTAAAAATACATATAGACCACTGATGGTCTTACCTAAACTGCTGCTTGCTCTGAGTTATTTTTTTCTTGAACAATATACATAGTTGTCCCCCCCACCCCGTTTTTGGTCATGGGGCTTGAACTCAGGGCCTGGGCACTGTCCCTGAGCTCTTTTGCTCAAGGGTAGCACTGTAGTAGCACTCTACCACTTTAAGCTGCAGCTCCACTTTTGGTTTTCTGGTGGTTAATTGGAGATAAGAGTCTCATGAACTTTTCTGCCTGGGCAGGCTTCAAACCGTGGGTCCTTAGATCTCAGCCTCCCAAGTATCTAGGATTACAGGTGTGAGCCACCAGCACCCAGAGAGTTAGCCCTTTTAAGGGAAAATTAATCTCAACTATTATATTCTGTACTTTGGCTTGAAAGTTTAGGTATTTATGAGACCAACACATATACTTTGCTATACCAAGATGTTTTTTAGCTTCAAAAATGATGGTTTAGTATTTCACTGTTGCAAGATGTGATCCAGCATAAACTTAAGTTGAAAGCAGATTTCAAAATGAAGTTAACAAAAAGATATGTATTCATTACCTGACTTATGAAATGGTAACCTCCTGCACAATACCTAAATAATAATAAAAATTTTTTAATGAAGTTTTTGGTACTTGCATAATGTTGTGCATTTTTGTGTGGATTTTTTTTGTTGTTCATGCAAGGAAGATAAATAATGAAACTAAGTTGACAGGAAATAGATTTTACTTCCTGTACTACCTTCTAGTCAGTGATGAAATCCTACTATTGACTTTGTCTAGAAGGGCTGACATGATCAAGATACATGATGTACATAATTGACATGTTAAATTGAAACCTCTTTGTACATGTATTTGAAGATAATAAAAATTAAAAAAATCAAAGATTTCAGTTAAATGTCAGTAGAAAATTACCATTTGACCTTCTCATATTTCAACTATTCCCTCAAATATGCCTTTAGTCAATTACTTAGCATCTGTATTTTGTCACTGACTTGAATACTAGAGATACTAACACCAAAGGAGGTAAGTTTTGTCCTTAAGGAGCCAAAACTTTAATGGAGGAGATGGAGCTACACATGGGTTGGTGGGGGCACCATGGAAGAAGAGAAGACCATAACCCTAATTTCAGGGTATTGAGGACCAAGAAAGTTTCTAAAGAAGAAGGTTCCTACCTCATCAAGAGTAGATGACAGAGTGAAGGGAAGGGCTTTCCACAGACAATTCACAAGAGAAAACACAGAGATGAGAATTTCAGGGTGGACGAGAAGGAAGCACTTGAATGATCTGGGGAGCAGATTGCAGGACAAGATCACTGACAACTGGAGCTGGAGAGGTGAGCAGATCTTGAAGTCTTATATTTCATGTAATAGGTCCTACATCTTCAGTCTGTAGATAGGAAGATCTTTGAAGGTTTACAAAAAGAAAGACTATATGATGATATATGCTTTTTTCTGAGAATGTCTCTGGCTAATTTGAGGAGAGGGAAGTAAAACCTAACCCTCCAAGTAGGAGGCTACTGGTGTGGCCCAGTTGAGAAATGATTATGTCTTGGATAAGATGACGGGAGAGAGGTAGAGGGAAGTGCATATTCAAAACACTGAGGAAGTACAGTCAACAGGACTGATGGCAACGTAATGAATGATGAAGAGGGAGGAGCTTTAGATAATCAGGAAGATGGCAGAGAGGGAATGTTTTCATAGACAGTTACAAAGAACAAGCAGGATTAGGGAAGACTGTGGACGAAGTCTGAGATTGACCTACGTTTATGAGATTTCAATCTGGAGGTCTTTTGTGTCTGTACACTCAAGGAGGAGTTCACAGGAAACGTTTGTATTGAATGTATATGGTTGGTTGTATAAAGTATGTAAGTAGAAATGAAATAAAAGACTTGAGGAGATTGCTAAAAGCTACTGTGTAGAGTGAAAAGACTAGTCCAGGACTTGTCTCAGAAGAGTGTGCATCATTTCTGCCACATTCTGCAGGTTGGAACAGGCACAAGTCAAGTTCCAATGGGAGAAACATTCTTCAGTGAAAATATTAGATGTCAAACATTTAATATCTTTCTCCAGATTAAAGAGAGTTTTGCTGATTTTCTAAGCACATTTATTTCTTTAACACTGTTAGATTTTGATTGACTATAAGAATATAAAATGTGAAGCTGAGATTTTCACTGAATATATACACAAAACAAGTATAGTTGTGATGATCAATTCTGCACTCTTCAGCTTTCTATAAAGCAACTCCAGAAAATATTTGTTATTGTCAGTTTCCAAGATGAGCTTGTTTCTCTTACTGAATTACTGAGTAATTGTTAGCAATCTATTTTCTGCTTTATTTCCCTGAAATGAATTCTCAAAAGACATTATTTTTAACAGCTCAAAATTGCTTTCTTGATGAAAAGTTGCAATTAAAGAAAGTGCCAAATCTCTGAGCCTCTGAATTCTTTTTCTTTCCTGGAAAAAATTGACTCTGGCAATGAAAGTGAGTCAAATTTACAACAAAGTTAAACAAGAGAAGTCCTTAGCCTTTTCCAGGAGCCACGTGTAGCCATTATTCTCACATGGACTGTGAATGATTATCATTCTGGTGCTCAGTGACCATGGATGGGTACTTGAGGACTTATCTCCCATCAGCTTATAACCTGGAGGCAGGTGCATGTAAAGCATTAACACTGGAGGCCACAAAAGGGAAATGGAAAGTCAGAAAAGAGAGAACATCTTACTGCTTAGATTTCTATGGTGAATTCAAGGACAAATGATAGATGATTTATATTTATAAGTGACTGTATTATTTATGTGATATGTTGCCTTCATGGTAACTCATGCTCAAGAAGTATTCCAGTGTGCTTTGCAACTAGACATTATCATTCCAGTAAGAAGATTTAGGTATAAAACTGGCAAGAGTCTAAGGTCATATTAGAATTACTAACCTAATTAGTAATGGGCCCTGGGATTCTGGGTTTATTATCTTAGCTGCATAATTCAAATAATGCAGCATGAAACTCTCTCCAAAATACTCTTACTAAATTATTTTTTGACAGTTTGGTGTTTGAACCTATTAGATCTCACTTATGCTCAGCTTTCTAACTCATGTACGATGCCCTATAACTTGAGTTATGCCTCCAATCTGTCTCTGTTTGCTAGTTATTTTGGCACTAGAGTCTCCTGGGTTTTTCTGCCTGAGCTGGCTTTCATCCTTCTGATCACAGTGTTCCTAGTAAAGAAAGTTAGACTTTAAAGAACCTCAGCCACTATGGGGTAGATACAGTGACTCTCACCTCTTATTACTCAGAGAAACAACTTGAGAAGATTGCTGTTCAAGTCCATCTGGGCATAAATTTGAGAACGCCCCCCCCCCCATCTCAATCAATAGCTGAATGAAGTGGTGTACATTTATCATCCTAGCTGCTTGGAAAGTGTAAATAGATGGATCTCAGTCTAAGCCAGCTGGGGAGACTACAAAATAGCAAAGGTCAAAGGGGCTAGTGGTTTGTCTCAAGTGATAGGCACTTGCCTAGTAAGCCCAAGGCCCTGAGTTTAACCCCTAGTACTACAAAAAGCTTAGTAACTATAGTGATATTTTCCCAAGACTTTTCTATATATTACTATTGGAGCATGAAAGTTTCTTTTCACAGGTTCTTATCACATCAGTCACATGAAACAGAAAATTGGGTACAGCCTATGCCAAAAAAATCTGTATATATGAAAAAAATCCCAAGTAAATATTCTGATTTTTGCCATTATCCTATTATGTTGATTTTCAAAAGCTTTCTAGAAATATTTTCCAATAAGATTTTATTGTAATATCTCCACATGTTTACACTGTATTCCAATCAATTTTACCCCCCACCCCTCCAACAAGATTTATAGCCTTATAAAAGATGTCTCTAATTTCTCCTGCTTTGAGAGAGTCCTTTCAGTATTTAATAACACAACATCAATTTCTTATCCCATATTGTTTTGAGAAACTAACTCATGGCAAGCTTTCTTAGGAATATTAGAGTAATAATTCATATTTTAAGGAGTTTTCTTTAATTGGCTTTTCGTTATGACTTTTGTCTTTAAAGGTAAAAACACTTAGAACTTTCAAAAGAGAGACAGAGCTTCTATGTCCTCCTCAACCAGTTTGCTTCAATGGTAATATCTTACATAATCAGTATGTATCAGGAATAGATTTTAATTACATTTCCTTGGTTTTTATGTGAACTTTATGTGTTCTGCACTGTGGTTTGAACTCAGGGCTTTGATACTTCCTAAGGAGGCCTTGAAACTATGGAGCCATACCTCCAGCTCTGATTTTTCCGTGTTATTTTTTAAATAGGGTCATGTTTCCCCCTGGAAGCCAAATGTCACTTCCTTTTTTAATTCTCCTCCTGCATTTATCCCTTCAAGTTATCTAGTTCCATTTTCATATATGTACACTAATATGCCAAATGTCTTTTAAAAGAAAGTTTGGAAAAATAAATTTTATTTTTATCCTCAGTTTATTTCCAACACTCTTCATTTTTTACTTCTTGAAGAATTTTCTTTTTGGACTTCAAATTAGCTATTGATAGGTGATTGCAAGTTCTGTTTTCTGAAGTTTTAAAATTTTTACCTTCTCCTTGGGATGGTATTTTTTGCCTGGTATAGCTTTCTTAGTTGATGTGAAGTTGTCATATAAGGTCTGCGGGCATATGTGGTTTTTGATAAGAAATATTTTGTAATCTCTATCCTTGTTCATGTATATGTAACATTTATTTCCTCCTTTGGTTGTTTTCAACATTTTCTTTTTTATCTTTGGTTTTCTTTTAGGTGTGTAGGTGTTTCCTTGGTTTTTGATTGTTTGCTTTTATGCGTTAGCATACTTCTGCCATATTACTTCTGGTCCTCTTAAAATATTTTGGTTGTTCATTTCCTTTGGAAATTTCAAGTACACATGTGTTAGACTTTTCATTATTGTCCCATAGTTATTGGATATTCTCAATGTTCTATTTTTCAATTAATTTTTCTATGTTTCAGTTTGGATAATTCATATTTCAACTACATTCAAATTCACTAGTTCTTTCTTTACCTGTTTCCAGCCTGCTAGTGAATTTCATGAAGGATCTCATCCCTGGTTGTACATAGCAAGACTCCATCTCAACCAGTAACCTGGCTATGATGGTATACACTATAACTTTGTTGTAAGGTAACTCATTCAGCAAGAAACAGAGAAGCCACATTCTGAGAGGTCGAATTGGGAGTCTTTATTGGAGAGCTAGTGTCTGTAGGTGGACTCCTGTCTCAAAGACCTGCAGCTCAGTACAGAGCTTGAACCAAGCTTTTAAAGACAGAAACCACAGGCTTGGGGTAGAGACCAAATCTTAATAAAAGCAGACCTTCTATGGGAATACTCAGGTGCAAGCAGAACTTTCCATCTAGGGGTATACACCTCAAATTTTCCATATAAGGAGATACTTATAGGCAACTTAGAGCCAAGTGATTCAAGCCATTTTGAGAGGTGTTATGTATCTCGACTGGATAAAGCACTCCACACATCTGAGAGTGGAGGAATAGTTTAATGCCAGCAAGACTGGCAGGCTATCTCTATCAGGGCAGAGAGCAGCAGCTACATTTAAGCTAGGGGAGTTGTTATAGGGAAGAGGCCTGCAAGAAGAGGAAGTTGGGAACTGTATAGTCAGCAGGAACTAATTGGGAAGTTTATGGGAAGGGGGATGATGTTCATGGTCAGGGCCAGGTCAGGGTGTCCTTGAGACACAGACAACCACGCAGAACTTAAGCCACCAGACCCCAGAATGTCGACCACCAGCCAACAGAAAGTAATCAGAGATGAGCATTCTCTGTAGCAAAGCTCTCCTAAGGCTAAACAACATGATATCTGCAATTCAATGAATAGGCTCTCTCACCTCTAGATTTTTGGGAGCTGAGGTGGAAAGCACCCTCCACCCAGCAAGGCACCAGGATGGCTAGGAGGAGTTACTGAGACTCAGTCTCCTCCCTTCAAGTTCAGCTGCTCAGGAAGTACAGATGGGAAGATCACAGTCTGAGATCAATACCAGCAAAGAAGCAATACCCTAATCTGAAGATTAACTAAAGCAAAAAGAGAGCTGAGAATGTGACTCAACTAGTAGAGCGCCTTCCTTACGTGCACGTGAGTTCAAACACCAATAACACCAACAAACAAATAAGGCAAAACAAAACAAAAAACCTGAACATATTTCACATATACCATTTGGTGAATTTGAACATGTATATTCATCTATGTAACCATCAGTCAAGATAGTCAACATATCCACCACTTTTGAATGTTTCCTCCATCCTTTTGTTTTTGTTTTGTTTCTAGTCAGATTGCTTCTTGCTGTTGCTATGGGGACTTTCTCCTTTCCACCTTCTGGCAGAGGCCAGAGGGAAGGGGATTCATGAAACCTGGGCATCTACCAGCTCCATTTGTGATCTCCATTTTCTGAAAAGCTCAAACGAAATTTATAGTTTTGTATATTATCCTTTCTGTTCCCTTCCCATAGTTTAGCATGCTCCTTCCTCTCTCCATAGCTTAGCATGCTCCCTTCCTAGGCAACACTAGGCCCATCTAGTAAAGGCAGTAAATAATCAGCCACCAACCCCCCTTTTACCTTGGGATGTCACTTCTCTGGGGCAGCTACCACCATATAAGGAAACAAGAGCCCCTCAGAGTGACCTTCAGGTCTGGGCAGCTGCAGGGCCCCTGGGCAGCAGCCATAAATCCTAATCCACCATGATGATCCCTGGTCCACACATCCACACCAGGGTCTCTGCCTTCTAACCCCTTCTAGCCCCTCCTAACATCAGTAGGTTATATAGGTCACCTCAGACAATAGCCGGCACTTCTTTTCCCTTCTCTCTTGTGAGAAGGGGTCTTGCCCATCCCTTTACCAGCAATAAACCTTTTCTTTGTTCCTTGTAGCTGGATGTCTGTGTGGTTTTCTGGCAAAGTCTAAAATACTCTTAACAGTCACTTTTTGCTAAAATAATTGTCTTGTAGTCTTTTACATTCTATGTCAGAAAGGAAGTTCTTTCTTTTAATTGAATTGTTGGAAACTGTGTGCAATGATGCACAGCTGTAATCCTAATACTCAAGGCAGGGAGTCAGGAGAAATTTGAGTATGGGCTGTATTTCAGACACTGTTTCAAATAAAAAGCAAAAAACCAAAAAGACATCAAGGATTAAGTTGAGCTGTTAAAATTGTCAGCATTTTTACATAGTCTGGACATAAATTTATTATTGGATACATTTCTTGAAAATAGTTCCTCCTTGTTTGTGGATTGAATTTTCATTTTATGAATAGGGCTTTCTACTGAATAGAAGTTTTTGAATTTTATTGAAACATGATTTATCAGTTTAAAGCTATACTTATTGCTTTCTAAAAAGTCTTTCCTGCTGGGCACCGGTGGCTCAAGCCTGTAACCCTAGCTAATCAGGAGGTTGAGATCTGAGGATCATGGTTCAAAGTCAGCTGGGGCAGGAAAGTCCATGAGACTCTTATCTCCAATTAATCACCAGAAAACTGGAAGTGGCTCTGTGGCTCTAGTGGTAGAGCACTAGCCTTGAGCTGAAGAGCTGAGGGACAGTGCCCAGGCCCAGAGTTCAAGCCCCATGACTGACAAAAAAAAAAGAAGTCTTTGCCTTTCTCCAAGATTGTAAAAATAACTTCCTCTGTGTTCTTCTAGATCTTTTTAGTTTTAGTTTTTTATTTATGTCTGTTACTCATTTGGTGTAGGTATGGTGTCAAATACAGATTGGGGTACATGTATTTTTTCATATAGAAATCTACTTGTTAAAGCACTTTTAAAAGTTTGCTAAACATTTTCTCTACTCCATTGAATTTCTTTGGTAGCTTTATCAGAAATCTATTGATCTTATAACATTGCAAATTTAATAAAATCTCAAATATAATGATGACAGTCTTTTATTTAAGAAAGTGTCAGGCTAATTCTAGAAAACTTAGAAGACTTACACTACCTGACCTCAAAATTTATTGTAAAGCTATGGCAAGTGGAGTGGTGTCGGGTCTTCGTCCGTCCTACAAAAGACAGATGGGGTCGGAGGAAAGGTTAAGTGAGGCTGCTCACCCGTTCCCCAGCCTCCCTCAGCCGGGGAGAGAATCAGAGCAGCCGGGAGTCAAGTCAAGCAGGAAAACTCATTTATTAACACAAAGCAAGCACTTTATAAAGCAAAAAAGAGTGGGTGGCATGGAAGGGGAGGAAAGGAACCAATCACTGTCAAGGTCACACCTTATCATGCACCTAAGCTTCCACGGACTGGTTATGCACTGAACGTAAAGTAAATCGGGCTCTGCCCACTCAACTCCCTGTCAGCGCCATCTTTGCTGCCCATGTGCTCTACAGAGTGGAGGCTTAAAACCAATGTAGTCCAAACACAGACGAAAAAGAATAAAAAAGCAGAAGTCTGCGATCTTCTCACAAATAATGCTAGCAGATTTAATTTTTCTACACCTCTTTTACTTCTTCCAGTGTAGATTCTTGAGTGTCCTCATTCTCTAGCAAAGAAACTGATGTCACTAGGGAATCATGTAGCTGTTATAAGGTAACTCCATACACAGAAAGCAGAGGCTGGCCATTCTTGTTGCTGTTTTGTCTGATGCTTCAACAATTTATAAATCTGTTGATATTCAGTGTTTAATATTTAGCTTAGGATCAAGAGCTACTTGTCATTACTTAAATTTCAGCATTGAAATGTAGAATAGGTTTGCACAGAATGAGTTGAAGTCATTTCTATCATGTTAAGGATAATGAAGTTGACTAAAGTTCTAATTGACTTTAATAAGATCTTAACCTGTCTACTTCTCCCTACTGATTACTAAACCCTAAACCCCTGCTGAGCTCCCAAATGGCTTCTGCACCAAAATGCCTGTCCTGTTTTTCCTACCTGCTGTCTTTGAGTGACTGACACAGTTCAATTTTCTCCTACCTTACAAGGATTTGAACAGTGCTTAGAAGATAGCTGAATTTAGGTGACCTTACTCCAGCCTATTCCATAATATCTTCATGCTTCCTAGTTCCTACAGAACTCTCCTCATGAGCTTCAGTTTTCCATAAGGCTTGGGCTAATAACCCCTAGCTTCTCTTATACTGGTTTTCCTCCTTACTAGTGATGTGTACTGGATACTACCTGAGCTGTGGGCAAGAGATTTTGTACAGTTCTCATCTTGTACACCAAAAGGAAAGAGAGCAAAATGCAGGATGGCTTGGCTTCAACTGATGTTTGCATATGTGTATATTAACACATTCCCTACACTTATGCATAAATAGTTGAAATAGTTATACAAAGAGATTCACAGTTTATAGTTAAATCAAAATTAAATTCTAAAAACCTCTCTTAAAAATTAGCAGGCTATATGTGTCTGATCATATAAAATAATATTCATCAAAATAAACTCCAAGAAATGGAAACAATAGCAAAGAAAAAACTTCTGGTTCTTCTTTTCTTTTGCTCTTGTTTGTTTCCCTGTCTTTGGGAAGGCAATGGGGGTACAAAATGGAAGGACAAAGAGTGAACAATGCAGCAGGGGTGCTCACTGGACACTATGTTGAAAATGAACTATACAACTTGTGGGTGGGGATGGGAATGAAAAACTGGGAGAGAGCAAGGGACAGGGTGACAATGTCTAAAAAGAAATGAACTCATTACCTGACATAGAACTGTAACCCTCTGCATATCACCTTCATAATATTAATAAAGAAAAAAAGAAATTAGTAGAAAGTAAGGAAACAACATGTAAACAGAATACGTAGAAAACAAATGATAAAATAGTTGAATTAAGGTCTAGTACATTAACAACTACATTAAGTATAAATATAAAAGACAGGAAATATTTAGGAACTAAAGTGTTAGCAAAATATTTTATCTTTAATATTGTCTGCAACTTTTTAATAGAACCTTTATTTTTGTTATTCCTTTCTATTTACTTAGCTTTAAAAGAGAGCTTATATATCAGTAGTTATCCAATGGCACCAGGAAGGGATTGTATCTTTCTATATGAATTCACAGCCTGCTGGGACATTCTCCTTTCAGAGGACCCCTGGAATTAAACAAGAGCAAACTGATGAGCCTTACTCCATTTTGTTTGGGATGTTTTAGTATGGCTTGCACCTGTATACTTCTGCTCTGGAAATTCCTCTTGTGTCCAACTGTTTGGTTGACAGCAGCTTAGAGAAGGAGTACTGGAGCTGTTTTAGTCTCTGGCTTTGTCAAGAATGCCTTTGGTCATGTAGAAGGTGTTAGTGGGGTCAGGAGAAGGGGAGTGACATGAGAGGATGGCTGAGGAAAGAGATCCTAAGCAGGTCTGTGGCTGCCTGGTCTTTGGACCTCTGTGGTTCCTGTGCCTGTCATCCCACAGAGGCCTAGAAGATATGCCTGAGTTTACAGCTGTGGGGCTCCTCAGAGCAGGACTAAGAGAATTTGGATTGCATGCTTTTTATTTCCAATAATAATTTTGTCCTTTAAGTATATTGACATTGTAACTAAAAGTTTCAATGAATCCTCACATCGGGTTGTGAAAAACATTGCCTTTAAGATGGTTAAGACATCAGCCAGGTTGGGTTGAGAGGGATGGGAGAGGAGGAAAGGAGTGATATCAATCAAAATGCAAAGTATTTATAAACTGATTTGTTGAATGGTAACCACTTTGTTCAATTACTTAAAAATAATATAAATATATAAACATATGATGTGTGTAAATATATATATATATATGTATATATATATATATATATATGTAAAAGACATTAGCTAGGGACAAAATAGTTGAGAAACTATTTCACAGAAGACTGTTATAAGAATATTTAAAGTTATTCCTAAAACTCAGTAATGTAGAGACAAACAATTCAAAACAAGAAAAAAGACATGAACAGCTTACCAAAGAAAATATCTGAGCTGAGTGCCAGTAGCTCATGCTGGTAATCCTAGCTATTCAGGAGGTTGAAATCTGAGGATCACAGTTTGAAGCCATCTAGGGTAGGAAAGTCCATGAGACTTATCTTCAATTAACCATCAGAAAAGTGGAAGTGGTACTGTGGATCAAAGGGGTAGAGTGTTAGCCTTGATTGAAAAAGCTCAGGGACAGGACCTAGTCCCTGAATTCAAGGCCCATGATTTACCATATAGATAGATAGAGAGAGAGAGAGATTATATATATAACCTATCTATAATATATAAAAATCTATCTATATTATAGATAGATTTTTATATATTATTATATATTAATATAATATGAAATATTATTATATTATCTATAATATATAAAATCTATATTATAGATAAATTATATATATTATAGATAGATATAGATAGATATCTAGATCTTTAGATGTATAGATATAGATATATAGATATATCTGATTATATAAGTGTAGGAAAGTGCTCAGTATCATAAAAGTCATCAGAGAATCACAAATCAAAATTCCAATGAAAACTGGGTGCCAGTGGCTCCCACCTGTAATCCTAGCTATTCAGGAGGCTGAGATCTGAGGACTGAGATTCAAAGCCAGCCCAGGAAGGAAAGTCCATGAGATTCTTCTCTCCAATTAACCACCAGAAAACTGGAAGTGGTGCTGTGGCTCAAGTAGTAGAGTGCTAGCCTTGAACTAAAGAGCTGAGGAACAGTGCCCAGGCCCAGAGTTCAAGCCTACGACTGACCAAAAAAAAAAAAAAAAAAATTCCAGTGAAGTTTCTACCACACATTTACCACAAGATTAGCTAAAATTGGGAATCTTACAGGTGCAGACTTGTTGTTGATATATTCTTTTCATTTTCTTTTATTTGAAAATGTATTTATGTTTCCTTTACCTTTTTAATTTTTTGGTTGGTTGTGAGGCTTAAACTCTGCCTGGGCACTGCCCCTAAGCCTCTTTGTGCTCAAGGTTAGCTCTCTACCACTTGAGCCACAGCTTCACTTCTGGTTTTTGAGTGGTTAATTGGAGATAAGAATCTCATGGGGACTTTTCTGCCCAGGCTGGTTTAGAACCACAATCCTCAGATCCCAGCCTCCTATGTAGTTAGGATTACAGGCGTGAGCCAGCATTTCCCCTCTTTTTTCTTTCACCTTTAAAGGAGATTTTTTTTTCTGAATATAGAACCTTACATTGGCAGATTTTTCTTTCAGTGCCTTTAGGATCATAACAACTGTTTGCTGGTATTTCATTGCTTCTGACGGTAAGCGTTCATCATTCTTATCCTTGATGAGATGTATTCTTTTATTCTTTTATTCAGTCTCTTTATCTTTGCTTATGTAAAGCTTGTGGTGTACCTGCACTCTTCATGTTTCTTGTTCAGGTGTGATGAGCATCTTAAACCTACAAACTGATGTTATTCTCTTAATTGGAAAAGATTTTGGCCATTATTCTTTTTGTTGTTGTTGTTGTTCTGGCTCATTCTATCTACCTTCCATATTGTATAAGAAGCTCCTCAAATTATATTTATTTTTCCCCAGCCATTTCTTTGTCTTTGTGTGTCTGGCTTGGATCATTTCCATTGATGTAGTTTAAAATTCACTGTTATCTCTGTTTGGTTTTGGATCTGCTGAATGTTTAATTTCAGAATTAATTTTCATGTTGGAGATGTCCGATCCTCTAAAGAATTCTCATGGAATGAACCGTGCTCACCTGTACTGCAGCAGTTGAAATCTCCATTACTTCCTGATGTGTGAGCTGCTGTGTCCACCTTCTGCATGTTCAGTCCAAGAGTTGCCCAGAGATTGAGCAAGTTTCAAACTCAAGATCTGGTGTGTTATCTCTCTCCACACATTTGGCAGATGTGGTCACCCTACTTCCTCAGGCCAGAAAGATAGTGGCCTTTTTCTGAGATACTTTTCTCATTCTGCCTCATTGAGACGGTTATTGTCCCTAAGATCAAAGCCACAGAAAGGCAAACGCTGACAGTCTCTTTCCCCAGGCACTTACCTTTCTCGAAAATCAGCCTGCCCTTTGTTTACTTTTTGGAGAACCCAACTATTTTAAAAACTGTGTGCAGAGGCTGCATAGTTATCTGATAGAGTGTTGGCACCCGAAGTGTAACTCAGGGCTTTGTTGCAAGTATTTTAATATTACTGGATTTGTCTTCTGTAATAAACTGCCAATAGAATCTGAGAGTCAGAACTGGAGATCTCATTCTTGAGATCCTTGTTTAATTATCTGAAATGTTGGAAATAATAACAACCTGGACATGTATTGCTATTGTTTATTTACTACTCAACAAGTATGTGTTTTCTACTCAGTGTCAACTTATTAAATCCTCACTGTTTCACTCATCCAGAAGTGGTAGACGAGTATACACAAGTGTCCATTAGCCCAGTTTTATAGATGAAAAAAATGAGGCTTCCTATGGTATAGGATAGCCCTTTTTGACTCTAGGATCTTAAGGGTGTTTGCTTGTTTGAGACAGAGTCTTTCTATGTAGTTCAAGTTGGCCTGAAACTCAAAATCTTTCTGCCTCAGCCTTCTGAGCACTAGGATTATAGCTGTGAGCTACTACATTGGGCTAAAATCTAAAATTTTAAGCCCTAATCAAAGCCCCCAATAGATTATTTTGAGGCGCAGAAACTAATGAAAACCACAGCAACACTAATGTGCAGATAGAATTGCAGTAGAAATATGTCACGAAAATATTTATGTTTGCCAATAGCTTTTGAAAGAGCACTTGGGATTCCAAAATAGAAACTTTTTCCTGTTGCAATGACTGTGTAGATGTGATAAAGCATTTGTTGGCAATTGTTACTAAGTTGAGAGGTGACTCTTTATGAATAGTTTGTGCTTAAGGGCACCTGGAGGTGTACAAACAAAGAGCTATGTACATATGGCCATATAGGATGATGCTAAGTAAAACACACTCCAAGATGTAAACAAGAGGTTTTTCTTTGTTGTTGCTGTTGTTTTGATGTACTATGCGACTTCTTTTGTATGTGTGTGTGCTTTCCTATGTTTTATCCATGTTGTCACTGTATTTTATTTTGGTGCCCTGGGTATTTATCTATTCCTTTATCTGAATTAAGGAAGGGAAGGGGAGCATCAAAATGGTGAGACAAAGGACAAAGGGTGAACCAATTCAACAGCGACACTCACAAGACAATATGTTGGACATGAACTGTACAACTTGGGGAGGGGTTGGGGGGAAGGAAAGTGGGAGAAAAATGAGGGAGGGGGTAACAATTTCAACAAGTAATGTATTCAATACCTTACATATCTAACTGTAATCCCTCTGTATATCACCTTGACAATAAAATTAAAAAAGAAGAAAAGTAAAAGTTCTCATTAATGAAAATACCTGGGGAGGAAGCACTTGAGATTGATTAGGAGTGTTTTTATGCTGTGGCCAAATGGCTTTACCCCCTTGTGTGTCTCTCTCCAAGTCTACGTGTTGAAATCTTAACGGCCCAAGAACATAGTAGGTATGGCTTTTGGGAAGTGGTTAGGTCAGCAGGGAAGAGCCTCATCAATGAGATTAGGTTAATGTTCTTATAAAAGAGGCCTGGCCTGGGTTCTGGTGGTTCACACCTAGCATTCGTAGTTCTCAGGAGGAAAAGGGTTCACAGCCAACCTGGGGAAGAAAAGTCCATGAGACTCTTTAATTAACTAGCTAAAGCCCAAAGTGAAGATGTGGCTCAAGTGGCAGAGCAAAAAAGCTTTGAGCAAAAAAGCCAAGTGGAGTGCTCTGGCCCTCCAATAGGGTGTGCGCACACACATGGACATGTGAGATCATGAGAAGGTACATCCTGTAAACCAAGGCACAGGCTCTTATTAGTCTGGCAGAGCCTTGTTTAATCTTGGACTCTCAGCCTCTAGAACTGGAGGAATAAATGTCTGTTGTTTATAAGCCACTTGGTCTATGGTATTTTATTATAGCAGCACGAACAGACTAAGACTAATAAGGCTAGAGTCTGACATTGATTCAACAACATTCGCCATGTTCCAAGCATTGGGCTGAGCACTAAGTTTTTTCTCACAGCAGTACTATGTGGGAATTTCATTATCTCCAGGTAACTGGAGATAGAACTATATTGAGTTTAGATACTTGCCCTAACCTAGAGAAGTAGTAGATAAGTTGTGACTTAAATCCAATGGCTACCAGTATCACCTCTCCTAATAGTATTTTCTGGAGTTTTGTCCCTATCTGTAAAAAAGAAATTCTTGCTTCTTTCTAGTCATATTTTATCAAAGTATTTATTTGGCCCACACTTTAGCCTAATTGATAATGTAATAATTTTTCATGTGTTCCAACTCTCTTGGATCAAATATCATCAAAGAGAAAAGCTGGCATAGGGAAGCAGAAGAAAAAGTTTGAGAGAGGTCACAACTAAAGTCTGTATAATACCACAACTTTGTTCAACAATCCCATGTGGCTAAAACCTGTAGAAAATGGAAAGGTACAAACTAGGAACTGATAAAATGAAGTCTAATAAGTTATGGGAATTTGTTAGTTCAAGCCATGGCACAGCTGCTACCAATATGAACTTGCCGATTGCCGAAAGAATTAAATTAGAAAGAGGTGTGGCTCAAGTGTTAGAGTGATAGCTAGCAAGTATAAGGCCTTGTGTTCATACCCAAGTGCCACCAAAGATGAACAACAGCAAAGCACAAGAACTATTGGGTATATTTGCCAATAACCAAGAAAAGACAAGTCACTTACTGCTCCAAATGGTGTCCTTAATCTTTTACAGAGGCTTCTATATCCTGCCTTCCTTATTTCGACAGAATTCTGAGAAATGTACTCGAAGTCTGACTTTGAGAAATTTGGGACTGTGAAGAAAGATGTACTTTCATTGTACCCATGTGTAGAGGGATTAGAATTTTATGTTGCCTGGATGTGTTTTTTTTTCTTTTCAATACAAGTTTAACTTTCTTATGTCACCCTTGACACAGTTTCTAATTTAATACCACACACAAATGGCTAAAGCCTGGGGCCAGAGATAAGAACAACAGGCATTTTTCTAGCCAGTTGGGCTCCCTGCCTTCCCTTATTTTTTTTTTTATTGTGAAAATACTGAACAGAGGGGTTACAATTACATGGGCAAGATAATGAGTACAGTTCTTATCAAGCATTGTAGCCTCCTCCTTTGTTTCCCCTTCCCATCCCTTTCCATCCTACCCCCCCCTGCCCCCCGCAATCCTCCTCCCCCCTCCCCCTCACCAAAGTTGGTTTTTTTTAATTTTAATTTTTATTTTTTGTGAACATACTGTACAGAGGGGTTACAACTACATGGGCAAGATAATGAGTACATTTCTTATCATCCTCCTTTGTTTACCCTTCACATCCCTTCCCAGCCTCCCCCCCCCCCGCCCCCCTCAATCCTCCCCCCACACCAAAGTTGTACAGTTTTTTTTCGACATGACAACTTGTACTTCTCATTGTTGCAACAGGTCCACTTGTATCCTTAAATGACTTATTTTTCCCCATCTCCTCCACAAATTATACCGACATGAAATATAGTGAAAGCAGGGGTTATACTGTGGGGGAGGGACATACAAAGCAACAAAGAAATAATCTTATAAATGCGTTAGAAACAAATGCATGAAAGAACAAAACATTAAAACACATATCTAAGGGTTCATTTTCCTAACATCACATTATCTGACCTTTTCTGCTTGACTCATACAAATAAGAGGGCTAAAGACTTAAAGAGAAACTTCTCTGAAGAAGAAAGAAGGATGGCCAATAGGCACATGAAGAAATGCTCAACCTCCCTAGCCATAAAAGAAATGCAAATCAAAACAACATTGAGATACCACCTCACTCCAGTTAGAATGGCAAAAATCAAGAACTCTAACAACAACAGCTGCTGGAGGGGATGTGGACAGAAGGGAACCTTACCTCATTGTTGGTGGGAGTGTAAACTTGTTTAACCACTTTGGAAAGCAGTATGGAGGTTCCTCAAAAGACTCCACATAGAGCTCCCCTATGACCCAGCAATCCCTCACCAAAGTTGTAAAGTTTTTGACATAACGACTTGTAAGTCTCTTTGTTGCAATGGGTCCACCTATATCCCTATTTAAACTATTTGTTTTTTCACTTCCCCTCCACAAATTATACTGACAACAAATACAGTGAAAACAGGGGTTAAAAACCATGGGGGAGGGACATACAAAGCAACAAAGAAATAATCTTATAAATGTGTTAGAAACAATCACATGAAAGAAAAAAATATTTGAATACATATCTTAAGGTTCATTTTCCTAACATCAACTTATCTGACCTTTTCTGCTTGACTTAGACATATACTAGTTATTGCAAATACGGGAAACCATGGGACCTATGTTTCTTTGGGCCTGGCTTACTTCATTTCATATAATTTTTTCCAAGCCTTTCCATTTCCTAACAAATGGGCAATGCCATTCTTTCTGATGGAGGCATAGAATTCCATTGTGTATGTATACCACATTTTCTTGATCCATTCATCTACTGAGGGGCATCTGGGTTGGTTCCATATCTTAGCTATGGTAAATAATGCTGCAATAAACATAGTCGTGCTGGTAGCTTTAGTATGGTCTTGTTTGTGATCATTTGGGTAAATGCCCAAAAGTGGGATTGCTGGGTCATAGGGGAGCTCTATCCTGCCTTCCCTTAAAGGGATCATTCTGGCTTTTGACTTCCAACATAAAGTGACCTTTATATATTCTGGTAGCTGTCATACTGCTGGGTCTCCTGCTTGAGCTTCTAGACCTTAAAGGGTGGCCCCCTGTTGTGCTGCACACTCCAGGGCCTCTTCTAAGTACTACCAGCTCTAAACTTTCAAAATGGTATTGTGTCATTAAAACCATGCTGTGAACCTGACTCGAGGTTTAGAACCCTTGAGAGGATCCATACAGGGCTATACCCTATTGAGACTCTTGTCTTAGCCTCTAGTAGCTGCTGACAGCAGCTACCAGCTAAATTGATAGAGAAATTTCAAGAGTTTTATTCAAAACAGAGGATCTATAGGTAGGTAGAGGTTTTAAAACACATGTTAACAAATGAAAACATTTTAATTATGCGTCTATTAATATAAGTAATACTTATATCAATATAGGAGCAAATACAGATCGATTTGTAAATGGCTGCTTTCTCTCAGCAGTGTCTTGAGTGTAACAGATTAACATGTGATGGACAGGAGCTATTGGTCACTTCTGTATTGATCAATTGTCAACACAGCAACAAGCTGGTATAATCCCTATCAAAGTCTCTGGTGAACATGGATTGGCTTTGAGTAGATCATGAATTATAGGTAAAAGAGTAGCTATCTAGCAGTGTATCATTTCTTCTTTTTCTTCTGATCCTGTATTTAAAAACGTCTGCCTTTGTGCCACTAAAGATAATGATAGGTAACAAGATTACAATTAAAAACACCTGTCAATGAAAACAATTCATCTTGAATTTTAGTTTTCTTCTAGTGTCCTTTTCTGATTAAAAGTAGTTTTGGGAATACATACATCTTTAACATATATTTTATATCTGTATAAATTATTTTGAATATATATATTTTAGCTTTGTAAATATGTTCAAGGTTGTATTCTAGATCTCAAATTTATTTGTAGTTTGCAAAGATAGTCTAATAAAAAAAACTATTAGCAGTTAGCAGCTAGGAGGGAAGTGGTAGTTCATGCCTGTAAATTTAGTTATTGAAGAGGCTGAGATCTGAGGACTGAGGATTAAGGTTTGAAGCCAGTCTGGGCAGTTTTCTGTCCATGAGACTCTTATCTACACTTACCAAAAAAAAAAGCCTGTAAGTAGAGCTGTGACTCAACTGATTGATAGTGCTAACCTTGAGCAAAAAAGCTCAGGGACAACACTCAGGTCCTGAGTTCAAGCCCAGGACCAGATTGAGGACATTCTTGTCTTGTTCCTCATTTTAGAAGAAATGGTTTTAACTTTTCACTATTTATTATGATGTTGGCTATAAGTTTGTCATAGCTTTTATTATGTTAAGGTATGTTCCTTCTAATCCTAGGTTCTCCAGAGCTTTTATCATGAAAGGATATTGGATTTTATCAAAGACTTTTTCTATACCTATTGTATTACAGAATTCAGCTGTGAATCCATCTGGAGCTAGACTGTTCCTTATTGGAAGACTATTATTAATTCTTCCAGAAGGAGTTGTTATGGATTTGTTTAAGGAGTTTATATTTTCTTGATACAGCTCTGGCAGGTCTTGTGCCTTTAGAAATTTACCCATTTCTTCTAGATTTTTCCAGCTATATTTTAAAAGTAATCTCTCATAATCATTTAGATTTCTTGGATATTTGTTGTGATGTTTTCTTTTTATCTGTAATTTTATTCATTTGGGTCACTTTTTGTTGTTGTCAAATTAGTTAGGGATTTGTCAATCTTATTTATTTTCTAAAATGAACAACTTTTTCTTTCATTAATTCTATGTATAGGTTTTGATTATCTTATGATTAATTTCTGCCCTGATAATTATTCTCCCTTGTTTAATATTTTTCCAGTACCTACCAGCTTATTTTCTCTTTAAGTTATTGATATCTCACAATATTATAATGAATTATTGGTATATTACATTAATAGTTTTTTTATTTGTTTGTTTTGGTTGTGGGGCCTGAACTCTGGGCCTGGGTGCTGTCCCTCAGTTCTTCAGCTCAAAGCTAGTGTTCTACCATTTGAGCCATAGCACCACTTCTGGCTTTTTCTGCTTATGTGGTGCTGAAGAATTGAACCCAGAGCCTCATGCATGCAAGGCAAGCACTCTACCACTGAGCCAACTTTCCAGCAGTACACTAATAATTTTTTAAAATTTTTCTTTAGGTAGTTGAACAAAGGAATTACCATTCAACAGAGCAGTTTATGAACGCAGTGCTTCTTGATCAATGTCACCCCTTTTAGTATTCTTGCCTATCCCTCCTGTTCTACCCCTTCCTTCACTTTTCTTAATTTTTACATTATATATTGTATGTTTGCCATTAAACAAAGCAATTTGTGTCTACAATGCATCTTGATCGATGTCATCACTTCAACGTTTCCCTTCTATATACACTTCTAAGCACTTCTTCCCTGATTTTCCTCAGTTCTGTGGATTATACAATTCATTTTTGTCTGCATTCTACTAATTGTTCCATTCATTCTCCTACCCTTCTCCTCTTGACCACCTTCCCTCCCCCAATTATCCATTTCCTAGTACTCATTTTATTGGGCTTTGACTTATTCTTTCTAAATAGTTATACTATTTGCATTCTCCATAGATTCTACTATACTTTAGTTAATTCATTTATAACAGCTTGGGTGCTACCCAGTGTGCTTCTAGATTTATAGGCATATTCTAGTTTCCAGTAGTGAGGGAAACCATGCAGTCTGTGCTTCTCTGGGACTGGCTTACCTCACTTAACATAATCCACGCCAAGTCTTTTCATTACCTTATAAATGGTTCAATGTCTTTCTTTCTAATGGAGGAGTAGAATTCCATAGTGTCTATGTACCACATTTTCTTGGTCCATTCATCCATTTACACTAATAGTTTTTTACACTGAACTTTTTTGCAAACTGCAAGTAAAACTTGACATCAGCTTATCTTCTTTTTCTCTTTAAGTAATTTATATATTATAATATTATATTAAACACTGGTACATTACTAGCTCATGTGTATGTGTGTGTGTGTATGTGTGTGTGTGTCCTCAATCTCCCTTCCCTTTCAATATAATAGTGGAATTCCTAGCCAGAGCAGTAAGGTAAGAGAAAGACATAAAAGAGCACAAAAAAAGAAGTCAAACTATTTGCAGATGAGATATCTACTCCTATGTTCTAGACTTGATTAATAAATTTAGCAAAGTAGCAAAATACAAAATTAACCAACAAAACCCAGTAGCTTTTCTGTATCTACACCAACAGTGAACAGAGGGAAGAAAATCAAGAAAACAATTCCATTTGCAGTAGCCTTTTTTTCTTTCTCTCTCTATATCTATATATATCTATATATATGAATAAACTTAGCCAAGGAAGTGAAAGACTTCTATAGCAAAATGATAAAACTCTGAAAAAAGAAATCAGAGAAGACATCAGGAAGTAGAAAGTTCTCCCATGTTGATTGATAGGTAGAATTAATAATATTGTGAAAGTGGCCATACTGCCAAAAGTGATCTACAAATTCAATTCAATATCCACTAAAATTTCAATGTCATTCTTCACCAAGATAGAGAATAAAACCCAATAATTGATATGGAACCAAAAGCCAAAGCAAATAGGGGCAAAAAAATTCTGGAGTTATCACAATTCCATACTACAAACTTTACTACAGAGCTATAATAACAAAAGCAGTTTTCCATTGGCATAAGAATAGGTCTGATGACCCAGGGAATAGACTGGAAGACCCAGAAATAAACCCATATGTTACAGCCATTTGATATTTTCCAGGGGAGCCAAAAATATATGTTGCAAAAAAGACACAACAAATTGTGTTGGGAAAACTGGGATAACCATATGTAGAAGACTGAAAGTGAATCTCTGTCAAACAAAAATGGATCAAAGACCTCGACATCAGACCAGAAACTTTGAAACTATTACAGAAAAGAGAAAGAAAAACATTAGAACTTATTGGCATAAACAGGAACTTTCTCAGTAGAATTCCAGGGACTCAGCAAATTGGAGAGAGACTTGACAAAGGAGATAGCATCAAACTAAAAAGTTTCTTACAGCAAATGTGGACATAGTTGCTAAGTGAAGAAGACAGCTTATAGATTGAGAGAAGATATTCACCAGCTGTACAACTCTAAAAGGCCTAATATCTAGAATATACAAGGAACTCAAGAAACTAAACTCTCCTCAATCAATAATCCAATTAATTCTCAACATCCCTGGTCATAAAGAAAATGCAAATCAAAATATTGAGATGCAAGTATCACGAATTAGAACAATAATGTAAGTTTATGAGGATATGGGGGAAAGGGGAATTCTGTCACACTGTTGGTGAAACTCTAAACTAGTGCAACCACTCTGGAAGATTTTTAGATTCCTCAGAGAACTAAACATAGAACTGTCCTATGATGCAGCGATACCATTCTTGGATAGTTGCAAATCCACATTCATAGCTGCACTATTCACAATATCTAAATTATGGAAAGAGCCCTGATGCTCTACAATGGATGTGTAGATCAAGAAAATGTGATACATATATGCAGTAGAATGTTACCCATCTATCAGAAAGAATAATACTATGTCATCTGCAAGGAAAGGGATGGTTATACAAATAAAGTAAGTCAGGCTCAGAGAGACAAACAGTGTGTATTTCCTCTCATGTTGAAGTTAGATGTAAAATACAAATATTCATGAATAACATACAGGATTTTATGCATATACACACAAACAGAATAAATGCTGGTGTACTTAGGGGAATAGTCCAGTGGTATAACTCTTCTGAACAACTAACAAACTTTAACAAAATTAATACCAGGATGTGGAAACATGTTTGGGTTGGGAGGGGAGGGAAAAGGGAGGACAGAAGAGTGAGCCAAATGTAGTCATTCTATTCAATGTATATTATATAACAATTGAACTATGTCACTTGAGGGTAGTGATGGTAGAGAGGAAAATGGGGGAAAACAACAGAAGGAGAAACGAGAGGAAAATGGGGGAAAACAACAGAAGGAGAAACTTTGATGAAGTTGTACTATACTAATAACTTGACTTATGGAATTGAGACCTCTTAATACAACTATATCATCATCTCAAAAAATAAAAATCCCAGTTAATTAATGGGCCTTTGGCTAAATAGACACTTTTCAAAGAAAGTATAAATGGCCAAGAAACACATGAAGAAATGTTTGACATTCCTAACTATAAAGGGAACTCAAATAAAAATAACATTGAGATTTCATCCCACACCATTCAGAATGTCTCTCATCAAGAATATGAACAACAAATGCTAGAATGATGCACGGAAGAGTTAGAACAGTACACTTAGTACACTGTTGGTAGTAATGAAAATTAGTGAAACCAGTATGTAAGGCAGTACGGACGTTTCTCCAAAAAATTTTAAAAATTTACAGTACTACTCTGTATTTGCAAGCCAGAAAACTATAAAGGGGCCTGCATATCATGTCCATTACAATACTATTCACAGTTGCCAAGACTGGCATTTGGAAAAATCCTAGATGCCTTAAAACAGAAAAATAGGTCCAGAAAACATCATATATCTAATTATTAATACTATTATATAAATATTATCAACATATTACAACATAAAATTATTAACATTATTATAAAATGCATTTATGTGAAATTATACATGTCACAGATTATAATACAATCCATGATGCATATATATGATATTAGATATATTTTACATGTATATGTCATAGATGATATTAAGCCATTTGCAGGGAAAGGGTACACCTGGAAAAGATCATATTGAGTGAAGTAAGCCAGGCTCAGAAAGACAAAGTGCATATGTTTTCTCTCATATGTGGATCTTAGACCTAAAACACATACATATACATACTCATGACATTTTGGTCCAGGTTAGCCCAGAACTTCAAATTTTCTGCTCTTAGATTCCTGTGTAGCTGGGATAATAGGCCAATGCTACTGTTCCCAGCTATTGATTGAAATGAAGATCTTGTGAACTTTTTGCTGAGGCTGGTCTAGGACCACTGATCTTGGCACCTGAGTAACTGGGATTACAGGTGTCAGCCACTAGCTTTCGTTTTCTTTTTCTTTCTTCTTTTTCTTTTTCTCAATATGTGTATAAAGAAGTTTCATCTTAACAAGTCCATACACACACACACACACACACACACACACACACAGAGGGAGCTTGCCTTTTGATCTTATCATAAGAAATGTGCAGTTTTTCATACACTCTGAAATCATTTGCATTGGATTCCTGTAGGCTGTTGGTTCAAATCATTTGCTCAAACAGTCACAAACAGGAGAATGGATAAATAAATTATGGCACATTGCTCTAAAAAGACAGATTGCAGACCTCCTACCTTGTACTGCTTCCTTCTGAAAAGTTGGGGCAGTAAAAAGGTCCTGTCTCTAAGCAAGAGCAGATACGTCACTTACCCACAAACCCCCTTTGCCTTCCTTAGAAGATCAGATAGAAACCAGGCAGGAGAGGGGTGAGTCAGCCAGACTCAGTAGGTATTTATGGCGTCAAAAACACAGCTCAAAAATAAAATAACTTGATAAAAGCACTGAAGTCCTTGCATCCTAAGCCGTATTGATCTTTCTTACACAAATATATGCAGTTTGATATCATTTTCACTTGGATTATCTATGAGCTGGGAAATGGCAGACTAAAATATCTTCACTAAAATCACTCTTCTGATGTGAATGTGATCTAGAGGTGAAGATGCCTCCTGTTTAGCGCTCAGGCTTTCCTGATGTTTTCTGTTGGTTTACTTTCTTTTGGTTTTGGCGGTTCTTGGATTTGAATTGGGGGCTTTGTGTTTGCTCAGCTGGTACTCTACTATTGGAGCCACACCTCCAGCCTGGCTTTTTGCTGGTTATTTTGGAGATGGAGTTTAGAAACTTTTCTATGCAAGCTGGTCTTGAGTGATGATCTTCCATATCTCAGCCTCTTGGTTTTCCTAAAGGACAAAGTATTGCCTCTTGGGAGGACACTGTCCCTTGCAGTAGGTTCCAAGTGACAGCATCACTCGACACCTGATGTTCTCATTGCCTTCCTCCATGCTTTCCATTGTCCCCAAAATCAACCCCCAGGTCCCACCAGAATCTCCTACTTCTTATGTCTTATATCTATATGATTTTATTTTTAAATAGTTATACATTTGTCACATGAAGGGGTTTCATTGTGCTATTTCGATCCTCTTCACTTCTCAGTCCACCTTTTCTGCTCCACGGATCCCCCTTTATCTCATGTTCTCTTACCATTATTGCCACTATCATCATGTTAGGTGTATACTCCACAAATTATCTTTTGTCTCTGTGTGTGTATTGATACTAGGTCTTGAACTCAGGACTTGGACACTATCCCTGAATTTTCTGGCTGAAGGCTAGCATTCTACAATTCTGGCTTTTTGGTGGTTAATTGGAGATAAGAGTCTCATGGACTTTCCTACCTTGACTGGCTTCAATCTGGGATCCTTATGTAGTTAGGATTACAGGTGTGAGCTACCAGTGTCCAACCACAACTTATCTTTACCTGTTAAAAACAATAAACTTTCTTTTATTCCTACTCAGGATGTCACTTTCAATATCTTTGGTAGGGTGAGGGGCACTATTGGCAGCAACTGCTCTGTTTTGCAGACTTGTCTGTGAAGGATATGGAGATTCTACCTGGGTCTCGACTGGGTCTTTAGCCTGTTGCTTGGACTGTTGTTTGGTCTTGACTTTCTCATAATCTAAAAACATGATCATCGCTATCTCTGTCTCTGTCTCTCTGGCTCTGTTTCTCTTTCTCTGTGTCACTCTATATGCCTTCTTTCTTATTGAATAAAATACATATTGCATATTGGAAGTCTATCCTTTCACATTTGGACAGACACAAAGGTTGGTCATACTTTCTGCTTCAAACAGTCATAGTTTGTCCTAGCTTTTATGTATACTTGCTTAGAAACCAAATAGATTAAAATTTTATTTCCTCTTGTGAAATGTGTGCTTCTGAAGCATGAGGGGATAGAGCCAGAAAAAAAGGAAAAAAAATATGCAGTACTGGTCCTGGGACTTGAATTCAGGGCCTTGAAACTGTCCCGCAGCTCTATCACTTTGAGCCACAACACCGTTTTTGGCTTTTTGGTAGTTAACTTGAGCATCTATAGGTTTTCCTAGTCAGGCTGGCTTTGAACCACAATCCTCAGATCTCAGCCTTCCGAGTTGCTAGGATTACAGTTACAAGCAACAGGCATCTAGCTAATTTTAATTTTTTTGTGCCAATCTTGGGGCTTGAGCTCAGGCCTGGGACCTGTCCCTGAGATGTTTTTGCTCAAGGTTAGTGCTCTACCAATTCAGCTACAGCTTCACTTCCAACAAGAATGTATTTTAAAGTCAATCCAATACTGAATGATTTTCATATATGAGATTTATGTATCATTGAAAACTCAAAGCCCATTATTTGACATTTATAATTTATACTCTACTTCCAAGATTTGAAATGGTTTACCATCCATTCATCAGGTGGCAGGGGAGTGGAAGGGGGAACAAGAACTCTGTGTGATTGTGGGAGACAGGCAAATTAGCTGTGGTAGAGGAGTTACTTGTCGCTGTGGCTTAGGCCCACATATGAAAGGCTCTGTCTCTAGCACAGTATTATTAAGAAGTGGAAGAATCTTGAGGAGGTGGAGCCTGGTGGGAGATATTAGGTTATCCAGGTTGTGCTGTCAAAGGGGATTGTAGATCTCAGTGTCTGTCTGTCTCTCTGTTCTCACTCTCTTTTTCTTTCTGCTTCTGGGCTGCCTTGAGGTAAGCAGTTTTCCTTACCATGTGCTCCTGCCACAGTGTGCTACCTTACCACAGGTTCAAAGCCAAAGGGCCAATTGACCTTCAGATACCTCAGAAACTGCGAAACAAAATAAAACTTTCTTCTTTAATTTGGTTTATTTGGCAGTAATGGAAAGCTCACTAACACACATGCCTGGTGTTTTGCCTTCCAGAGTTCAGTTGCAGTGGCCTCCAACTTGGAAAAGCCTCTCAGGACAGGCTTGTCAATATCCAGAGATAAACAAGTGTTTACCTTAGCCCCAAATTCTCCTGTGTACTTTATAACATATGCTTCTTTTTAGTACTTCACTTTATCTCCCTAGTTACTTAGCAATGGTAAGTGATTGGATCACCCTCTCCACCCTTTGAGGAAGGAAAGGAAAGCAACAGCAATAACGTTTGTTAGGATGTTATGCTATTCCAATCCTTGCCAATCCTCATGGATCCTAAAATCAGGGCTCAATACTTCTACCTGTACTTACTGCAGAAGATCATCTTTGTGAATGCATTTCTGAGCTCTGGGCTCCGAAAGGCATATATAAAGGGGTCAATGACCGCATTACACATGATCAGCATGCCGTTCACCTGGAAGAGAGACATGTAACAGGCACAGTAAGGGTTACTTGGGCAGAAGGTCATCAAGAGGACATGGAGGACAAAAGGAGCCCAGCAGAAGATGAAGACCCCAAGAAGAATGGTGAGTGTGATGGCCCCTTTCATGTTGGCCCTGGAAAGGGTAGAGATCTTCCTTGCATGGGAGCGAGCCAGTAAGAACATATGAACGTAGAGGCACAGGATAAAGACCAGCATCAGAGGGAACAGTGATGTGAAGGTGAGCACTGTGGGGATGTGATGGGAGAAGATCACCATGGTGATGCCACTCCCTATACAGAAAGTCCAGATGACCGACAGGGTAATGACAGTGCGGCGCATGGTCACGATGCTGTGGTACTGCAGGGCATGGAAGATGGTGATGTAGCGGTCAGCAGCAATCACAGACAGGCTGAAGATGGAGCCAAGAAGAGAGAGAATGAACATGGAGTCTATGATGTCATCGGCTATGGTTTCAAAATTGCCACGAGGCTTGAGATAGCCCATGTTTCTAAATATGATCAGGATATTTTCCAAGATCTTGTACAGGCTACCCAACATGTCAGAAATGGCCAGGCTACAGATGAAAAAGTACACGGGAGCCTGGAGATTCTTGTTCCTCATCACGGCCAGCAGGATGATGAGATTCTCCACAACTCCAATGATGGAGATGGTGAAAAATAGCTCTTCTGGCAAAAGCACACGAGGGCAGTCGGAGTTGTTCCTTGCTGTGTCATTGATGTTTTCATATGGATTGATAACATGCCTCATTTTTCTTGCTTGGCGTAGAGACAGGGATGGTACCTGGAGTTGACCTCACAGAAAGCTCCAGTGGTTCTTCAAGGATGTTTACTTCTTTGTAGTACTTGCTGGAGATCTGAGGTTAAAATCACTCATCTGCCTAAAAGAGAATATAAAAATATACTCATTGAAAAATAGGCTACAAGCTAGGCACTGATGGCTCACACTTGGGATCCTTGCTACTCAGGAGGCTGAAATCTGAGGATTGTGGTTTGAAGCCATCCTGGGCAGAAAGGTTTGTGAGACTCTTTTCTTCAATTAACACCTATCCCCACCAAATAGCATGAAGTGGAAGGGTGGTTCAAATGACAAAGTGCCATTCTTGAGTGAAAAAATTAAGGGACAGTGCCTAGGCCCTGGGTTCAAGCCCCAGTACTGGTGTGTGCCTGTACCATGAAAACATACCATAAAAACACACATTATTGAACTTATTAATATATCCATATATAAAAATCTAAAATTGTATATGCACCACCAAGTAGGTATTGATTTTCTTCTAATTAGATGGTAGGATGCAAAGGAAGATAAAAATGCCAGCTGTGGAAATGGTGACTCTACCTCCATCGGTTACCAAGAACTGCTGTCTGGTTTTACTGTATTCCAAAGAAGTGACACATTTTTCTGGGAAAAGTGCTGGATATATTCCAAGAACAGAGTTGGTGTTCACTGTAGGTATTAAAGTTAAATCTGATCCCAGACAACTGATCCTACCATGGTGCTCAGCCTCTGGGGGAGTTTATGTTTTTAGTGATGACATATCTTGTGGCTCACCACTTGTCTACTCATTTTTCTTTCTCTTAAAAACATTTGAATACTCTTGGAAATGTTCCAAAATTCTTGGACGAGAAAAGAGATATGGATATGTGGGAGTCAGAGAGACAGAATGAGGAGAGAGATAGAGAGGATGAGGAGAGAGAGAGAGGGAGACACACACACACAGAGACAGAGAGAGAGATACACACACAGAGAGAAAGAATATATTAAGATTAAACTATGGCCCAGCATTGGTGGCTGTTAGCTAGCTACTTAAGAAGCTGAGATCTGAGGACTGCAGTTCAAAGCAGATCAATCTGAGAGACTCATCTCCAATTAACCAGCAGAAAACCAGAAGTGGAGCTGTGGCTCAAGTTGTAAATCACCAGCCTTGAGTGAAAAAGCTCAGGGACAAAGCCCTGGTCCTGTGTTCAAGCCCCCATATGGGCACGAGAACAAAACAAAAGATTAAACAATGACTTGATTTTACTTAGGGACAGGTAATCTTCTGCGTATTACTATAGCATATTTATTCTAGAAATTCAAAAGCATTTTGTAAAAGTTAATTTTTGTTGTGATCTAAGATAAGTAATCACTGAAATAAAGTATATCACCAAAAATATAGATGCTCCAACACTTTGTTAACTTCCTAAATATGTAAATGGAGACGGTTCTTAATTTATAAAGCTTTTACACCATGCTTTGGATTACCTATGATACTGCATACTCTTCCTGTCCACAGCCTGGCACACAGTCGGGCTTAATAAAAGCTATTGATCTCACTCATCTGAAGTCTAAAAGAGTTAATTTCATAGAAGTTAACAATAGAACACTGAGCTGGGGAGGTTTGGTCAATGGCTGGGCACTTTAATGGGTAATAGTTAGACAGGAGGGATAAGTTCTGATAAATTATTACATCATAGCGTGATTAAAGTAAAAAAATGTATATTTCAAAATAGTTGGAAGGAAAAGATTCTGAATGTTCTTACAAACTTTTCTTTGAGGCAGTACGTGTGCAATCACTGGATCCAGTCACTACACAGAGCGCACATGCCTGCCACCATCTCCCTACTCCTCATAAACACACACAGCTGCCATGGGTGAGTAACGAAGTCTTTTTATGATGTGGCAATTAAAAAAAAACCTAAACCCCTGCTTTCACTATATTTGATGTCAGTATAACTTGTGGAGGAGATGGGGAAAAACCAGTTGTTTAAGGATACAGGTGGACCTGTTGCAACAATGAGAAGTACAAGTTGTCATGTCCAAAACGAGCTTTACAACGTCGGTGCAGGGGGGGGGGGGGGGGAAGGAGGGGAAGGAGGGGGGAAGGAGAAGGATTGGGATTGGGGGGGAGGGGGGAGGCTGGGAAGGGAGGGGAAGGGTAAACAAAGGAGGAGGCTGCAATGCTTGGTAAGAAATGTACGCATTATCCTGCTCATGTAATTGTAACCCCTCTGTACAGTATGTTCACAAATAAAATAAAATTAAACTAAAAAAAAAACCTAAAAACTAAATTTGCAACTTACACAATTAACAAAAGAAATAGGCAGAGAGATTCTCAAATACCACCACCACCACCACCAAAACACAATTCATCTTCACTGCTTTCAAAATAAAATTTCATTTTTAAAACATGTAGAGGCAGAGGCAGGAGGACTGTGAGGCAAGCCTGGGTTAAATAGTGAGATCCTGGCTCAAGAAATCAAGGGAGTGGAGTGTAACTCAGAGGTAGAGTGCTTGCC
The DNA here is from genome assembly GCF_019054845.1 of Dipodomys spectabilis. Classification (NCBI taxonomy): domain Eukaryota; kingdom Metazoa; phylum Chordata; class Mammalia; order Rodentia; family Heteromyidae; genus Dipodomys; species Dipodomys spectabilis. The sequence goes on from NW_024870760.1 coordinate 4,385,468, forward strand.
TACCATGTACAATGGTCCTAGATTTCAACCACATGGCCATGGAGGCTCTCTAAAATCTGTCTGAGCTGGGTGCCAGTGGCTCACACCTGGAATCCTAGCTACTTAGAAGACTAAGATCTAAGGATTGTGGTTCAAAGCCAGCCCAAACAGGAAAGGCCGTGAGACTCTTATCTCCAATAAACTACCCAGAAATAAAGCCAGCCCATGTAATAGAGTGTTAGTTTTGAGCAAAAGAAGCTCAGGGACAGGGCCCAGACCCTGAGTTCAAGCCCCACGAGAGGAAAAAATAAAATAAAATCTGTCTGAAAGCTGTTTTCTTTCTGGCCTTTCAGTGTTTTCCATTGTGAATGAGTTTCTTGGCTCAAGGATGCGTCACTTATTTTTGCCTTTCATGTTTGTTGTAATACTGTCCTCCTCTGGAATTCTTTCACCTCTCCTCTCCCTATTTAAATCCATCATACCTTTCTTTAAGCTCAAAGTCACCATCAGATTTTCTGAATGTCTCTGCTCACCGTCTCGTCTCACATGTTCTAGAGAGCATGTTCTCCAGGGCCTGCAGTGTATTTGTGTTCTTGCCTGAGTCTTGCCGTGTGGCCTACTGTCCTCGTGGGAAAGGTCAACACAGATAGTTGTGTCTTGTCTCCGGAGCAGACCCAGATGCCCTGGAAGGCTGAATCCCTTATTGAGGTGCCCCATAATTATTTGCAGATGTGTGAAAAATGTATATAATGTCTATAATCTGAATAATTGGCAGTTTGTGTTTCTAAAAAGATATGTTTAGAAAAGTAGGTAAAAAGTGTGAGGTGCCGAGTGTTTTTTTACCCCACATGTTAGAGACTTAAAGCTTTAGTGGAGGTCGTTTGAGTTATTAGATAATGCTTCTATCTACAAGAGATCAGAATGTTGCTTTCTTTTCCTTTTCCTTTTCCCTTTCCTTTCCTTTTCTTTCCTGGTAGTGGGAGCCTTCAATCTTTTAGGAAAGGTGAAGCATAGGTTCTGTGGACCCCAGAAAACAGCTTTCTTATAGGAGCCTGTGTGGGCCAAATGTCTCCTGGGTCAACAGAAATGAAGAGACCTTTGTGTAAGAGCCAGGAAAGTTTTTCTCAAAGTCAGAGGGACATCTTTTTTGTCTTTAAAAAAGATGTCAGAATTAGACTTCTTAGTTTTGAACATCAAAAACAAAGAATTTGCTCAAACCCTGGGAATGCTTACTTTTAGGAAGAAATGAGATGGTGAATATTTTATGAGAAATGCGGAAGTAGAGTCAAAACAAGTCCTGGCCAGAGCCAGTGTCCTGAGGAGGGCCGTTATGGGATCAAAAGTGTGCCAGAGTATCCAAGAGCGGATCTATGAGACGTTCTCCCCAGGGCTTTGCCTTGGCCACTTGGACTCCAAATTCTGTTACAAGAAATTCTCAATAGCGACACCATGTGGCACTGAGTGGTAAAGACAGTAGACTGTCCTTGCTTAGTTTACAACTGTTCTTTAATTAATTACTTCAAGTATTAAGAAATATGGTTCTTTTCATCACTGCTTTGTGAGAAACTCACATTGGTTACATTAGATCTATGTTACATAGAAAAATGTGTGAGATATTCAGGTTGCAAAGCAGAGTCTCAGACTTTTCTCCCCAGGTTGGCTTTGAGCCACAATCCTCAGATCTCAGCCTCTTAAGTAGCTAGGATGGTATGAGCCACCAACACTGAGCTCAAAAATACTTTAAAAAATGGTATCTAGACTAAACACGGACAGATTTTTTTGTTGTCATCATTTCTTAAGTAATGCAATTCCTAAACTATTTACACAGCGTTTGCATTGTGTTTGATATTGCACGTTAGAGATGATTTAGTGTGAAATGGATGTGTATGGATTATATCACATCCTTGTATCTAAGGAGCTGTGGATTTCGGTATGCATAGTGATGCCAAGGAATGTCCTGTAGCATGCCTGAGATGCAGCTTAGCATCTCCACCGAGGCTGAAGGTGTGAAGCTGAAACCAGCAGGGCCCCGTGGGGAATGCTAGTTCTAGCTGTGCAGAGGATGTTTCCACTCGTGTCCTGCTAGATACTGTGGGCATGGCAGGCAGGGAGGCAGCTGAATGTCTTTTTGCATCATCTCTGCTTCTTATTACAACAGTGTCACCTCAAACCATGCTGGGCTCAGCAGTGGAGGTGTCTGGATGTCCCATATACCCTTGTGTGTCTGTGGGTCAGCCTGCCACTCCTTGGATGCCTTCTTAGATGACAGCACTGTCTCCAGAGAGTTCTTTCTTTTTTAGCCTCTCTAATCCTCTACCCTGAAGATATTAGTTCATGGAAACCTATTATTTATGATTTATATGTAGTGCTCTAGATTCGCTCAGAAGGGAACCCAGGCAGGTGCAGTTGACTTGATTGAGAACCTGAAGCAAGAAACCCCAGAGTGAGGGCATGTCACTGCTAGCAGGGAAAAGGCCAGCCACAGTAGCAAGGACTCAAGGCCTAGAGAGCATGGACATGATGGAAGCCAGGGGGCAGGGGAAAGTGACACCCAATCCTTCCCCAAACTTTATTTCTATTGGATGAAGCAACACCATCAAACTTTTTACCATTCTCATAAAAAACAAAACACTAGACTCTTGGCTTCCAAGTCTATTTCTATCCCTAAAATAGGACTCCATTTCCTCTCTTTTGAAAAAGCGTGAGTGTGTAAGTGGCTTAGTGAAGTGAGCAACTATCATGAAATTAAAAGACAACATCAACATCTGTTTTCTTCATCCATGGACATCATTTTAAACTAACTGAATCTCTTTGTAGGAATGCCTTAAAGCCTTCTTGGCTTTACCTGGCTCTGGTTCTCACTACCTTTGGGAAATAGTGCCCTGTCTACCTGAACCCTAGGATGCCTCAGAGCACCTGGACATCTTTTTTTTTTATTGTGAAAATACTGTACAGAGGGGTTACAATTACATGGGTGGCACCTGAGCATCTTTTGGCTCTAGACTCCTCTCCAGAGTATTGAGAGCCAGCCCTGTCTGTGTACTATGCTCTGTGGGATCCCCACGTGCCCTTAAGTCAGGTGTATGGACTGTTATTGTCTGTAGGAGAGAGGAAGGGAAGAGGAAAACTTTATTATCTAGGGGCTTTCATGCAAGTAATCAGATACAGAATTGACATTGTTTTTGTTTTGTTTTGTTTTTTAGAATTGACACTGTTTTTAAATACCTCTAGAACTCAATATTAGGTTACAAGTCATTGGAAATCTGGCATACATAGGAAACTGTTATGTCCCCCAATTGCAGTTGAGAAGGTAAAGCTGGCACAAGTCATTGCTATCTGGAGTCTAGGCCATAAGAGGTGTAGATGACATGGCTTCAAGCTCTTAGCAGGAAAGTATTGTCTTTTAATACTCCAATTAGGTATGGATCATATTATTTCCAGTTTCTTCTCTTCCACCCATTCAAAAATTAGAAGAGCAAGATAGTTATTCTGTTTGTTTGGGTTTTTTTCTTTCAGGGCTTCAGGATCTCCATTGGCTTTTTCTCTCAAGGCTGGAGATCTACCACTTTAGCCATACCCACACTTTCAGCCGTTTAACTGACTAATTGAAGAAAAGACTCTCACAGATTTCTCTGCCCAGGCTGGCTTCCAACCAAGATTCTTGGAACTCAGCCTCCTGAGTAGCTAGAATCACAGGCATGACTCTGAGAAAGTTAGGTAGCTTGCTCAAGTCGACAGGTTGCTCAATCTTTCTTTCCCCAGGCCCAAGCTCTCCTGCTGTTCCTGAAAGCTGGTCAGTAAAGAAGCTGATGGGTTTCAGCCCACAGGTCAGCTCTGAAGCATATGTTGGTTACTAGGAACAGCCTTGGACACCAAGAGGAGCCAGCAGATCTGGGAAACTGGGAGTCTGAGGCTGTTTTGGTGTTGAGTGAAATAAAGTAACGTCATAATAAGACTTGTAGATGTTTTGTTTGATGGTTGGTGGTTTTTTCAATTGAGATAGGGTCTCACTCACTATGTTGTCCAGAATGAAGTCTAAATCATAATCTTCTGGTCTCAGTCTTCCAAATACTAAAATTTTATGTTTGCACCACCACCCCTAGGCTAGATATTATCCATCAATATCTTGTTGAAAGAAATAAAAGCCCAACGAAGTATGACCTTCTAGTCATATTACTAGCAGTTGTAGAAGCCAACTGCTGGTTGGATTACTAGCAAGGTCATGGTGACTAGCTCATGTCCTTGTTCTTACAGGAAAGAGGACTGTCTGTGTACTGGGCACAGATCATTATCTGAGAAGCACTATTTAAAAATTCTTTATGAGCATCCAGTGAAGAAGCCTCATTCTTGTCACAGGTAGAGTCATACATGCAGGTTTATGGATTGTATACTTTTCAGAGCATTTCTACGTACAGTATAGCTTTTTATTTGATGTTCACAGTGGGACTAGAAACCAGGTTGGAATGACAAGGAGCAAATGAGAGTGCCAAGAAGAGTATGCTTTCTGCTTATACAAACTAGGTGAGGGCCCCGGGTCCTTCCAGGGTCAAAGGTGATTCTTCTAGATGGAACTCAATGTGACATCCTTCCTTTTCTGCTATCTGGTGACCTTTATCATCAGCCAACTGGAATATTGCAGTGAGTTCCAGGCCCCCTTGCTACCTCCACGGTCAGTCCTGGGTTGTTGTAGTACCTTTTTCATCTATTCTGTTTTTTCCCACCATACCAGGGGCCATGTCTTCTGTGGGTTGCTAAAACTTTGCTTAGTTAGTAAAAGCTTTGAGTTGACATGAACTCAGTCTTCTCAGTTTTGATGCCCTAACTTCTTACAGAGAACAATGTACAGTCACCTGAAGATGGCATAATAAGCTTTCCTCATCCTACCATGCCTACCCTCAGGGCCCCCTAGCTCCCATCTGTGCCAGAGTCTTGCCTGTGTCTGGCTTTGCTCAGGGCAGTCAACCCTTCAGTACCATTCATGCCCAGTGTAGACTTAATTATCTTCCTATCCCAAAAGAACCCAAGCTCATTGTGATCTTATAGCTCTGCTCCTGTGTGTGTGTGTGTGTGTGTGAGAGAGAGAGAGAGAGAGAGAGACAGAGAGAGAGACAGAGAGAGAGACAGAGAGAGAGACAGAGAGAGAGACAGAGTGTGTAAATACATGTACATGTATCAGTACTGGGGCTTAAACTCGGGACCTCTCACTTTTTCTCTCAAGGCAAGAACGCTACCACTTGAGCCATAGCTCTACTTACAGCATTTTGCTGGTTAATTAGAGATGAGAGTTTAATGAACTTTCTGCCTGGGCTGGCATTTGTAACCTAACCAGTTAGGTTACAGGTAGCACCACTGGCACTTGGCTCTGCTCCTATTTCTATAACCACATTGCTAATAAGGCGATACCATGGGTGGATGCTGAGTTCCTTGGGATAAGCCCTGTCTTGGTCATCCAAATAGTGCTGCTTACACTCAGTAGAAAGATCTCATTATAACTTAATTAGACTAAGAATTTAGATTGGAAACAAAAAGAATTTAGCTGGAAAACGTGCCTAATGTACAAGATGCTATGTTGAGAAATGAACTTTACAATTTAGGCAGGAGTGGGGAGGGGTGGGGAGGAGGGGAATGTGGTTGAGGAGGTGGGGAGGGAAAGGATGGTAGGGGAAAAACAAAGGAGGAGTAACAATGCTTGATAAGAAATGTACTCATTACCTTGCTCATGTAGCTGTAACCCCTCTGTACAGAATTTTTCACAATAAAACACATAAAAGAAAAGAAAAAAATGAATGAGATGACTAGGTGACTTTTTTTGGAAATACAAGCTGCCTAATGTTGCTGCTGAAACAAACCCCCTCCTCTGTCGGGAGGCATACAGCATGCCTTGAAGGGTTAAGGTTGTTTCCAAGCTGTCCATCCTCTGCCTTAGTTCCTGTCTGCCTTCACTGCCAGCGCAAGGCTTTCCAAAAGGCAGAGTTAGGGCCACTCCTGTGCCCCGTCTCAGACCTCGCTCTCAGGCAAGAGCTAGTATAAATTGCTGTCTTGGGAGGTATGTCCTTGTCTGTGTGGCTCCTGAGGGCCTCAATCTGACTTCTGCTTGCAAAAGGCCAATATATAAGGATTCAGTTAGTCCATGGATCTATAGAGGAACGAGTGGCAATACCTCACTCCTGCTGGGAGGGAGGAGGAGGACTTCCCTCTTCCCAGTCTAGTTCAAGGCCTTGTTCTTACACTTCTGCCTATGCATTTCCCATTTCTATCTCCTTTGGATTTTCCATGTGTTTGTGTGTATGTATATATGTATGTGTGTATGTATGTGTCTAGGTGTGCATGTATGCCCATGTATATGTACACACATGCATGAATGAAAATGTGTGTTTGAGTTCTAGGAGAAGAACAAGGACATTATCTTAAAGCAGCATAGAAAAACCAAAATGTGAACAATAGCTGTTTAGAAAAAGCTCAGAGGCCAGACAGCAAAGGCATATGCCTCTCAAAGCTATGGAGAATGTGCACTTTCTAACTGCAGAGCATTTTGAAAGAGCATATGATAATGAATGTGCTTTTCATTCTAATTGTGTGTGTGTGTGTGTGTGTGTGTGCATGTGCGTGTGCCTGTACTGAGGCTTGAACCAGGGCCTGGGCACTGTCTCTTAGCTTTTTTTGCTTAGGGCTGATACTTTATCACTTGAGTCATGCTTCTACTTCTGGCTTTTTCTTCTAGTTAATTGGAGATAGGAGACTCATGAATTTTTCTGCTTGGGCTGGTTTTGAACTACTATCCTCAAATGTCACCCTGAGTCACCAGCAACTGAATTGCTTAAAATGTCAGTTATGAATCACCAGCAACTGAATTGTTTTTCACTCTTATTTTATTCTAGAACCCAAGAAAGTTAGAGACTACTGAGCAATGAGAAAGAAGTGAGCATGCGTGGTCCCATCCTGGTCACACATGTGTAACAATGGTAGAGTTGCTCAGACATTATCTCTGAGATGCAGGGAGCCAGTCATGTGCCAGCACCATGGTCCTCTGGCAGTAAAACCCTCCTGTTCTTATAACAGAAAGGTTAACCTGGTTAAAAAGAGTTATTTCTGGAAGGAATAAAAGAGGCATAGTTCTTTTCAACCAATAATGTCATCTAACAACAAAGCTTGCTCTAGTCCTTGGACAGAGTTTAATGGTAATTTAAAGATGAATAGAGAAACTAATAAATTCTGATGAAATAATAGTCTTGTTATAATTTAATTAGCAAAATATACTCCTAGGATGAAAGACCATAATTTAAAAAGATGAGCTATTCAGAAGCATTCTGAATAGAACCTTTTCTCAGATTTGTTCCTATTCATGACCTAAAAGCACATAAGAATATGAGAAACAGTAGAACATGTACTTACCTTCAGCTCCAAAGCAGGAACTTTCTAACTAGGATGACTGGGAATGAATGAGCGTTGAAGAAAAAAGCAAGTAAATGGACCTTGGACTAAGAAGGGCCGGAACATATGCATCACTGGGAGACAGTTAGTTATTTTCATAACCTTGGAAAAAATGTCATATGAAATGAGTTGCATATTTCTGATAATATGAAGTTGGAGACATAGAAAGGAACAGTCTGATTAAGACATAATTTTCCTAGGTTCAGTCAGACAAGGTTGCTTCAAATGTTGCAATGATATTATAGCAAATTGTGGAGTTGTAATCTTGCTCTTTTTAATGTCATTTTAAATGCATTTATTTTAGAACCAAAGAATTGGATTAACTGAAATTTTAAGGCAATGGTTCTGGAAAAATTTGTTTTAAGCTTGCCAGCAAACTTATGAATATTTGACTCATTTATCTTTTTAAAAAGAAGGAAATAACCCAGTTATCTGTCTTTCACAAGACCAAACAATGAAACAGAGACTTGTGTGTTCAAGGGTGCATAATAGAGTAGACACCACCCCCCAAGTAAAAGATCCAAGGACTTCACATTCTGCCAGTTCTCAGAGTAAAAATGTCACAGAAAAACTATGATCCATAGCACCATTATTCAAAGCAAAATCATTCAATTTGAAGTACAAATGATATTTTCTGTTTGCCAAAGCTCTCAGGGAAGGGCGACTTTTGTTTTCAGACACATTAATCTGATTATTTTTTTTGAGGGGTAGTATGCTGGAAGTGGAACCCAGAACAAGGTACTTTCTAAGTATGCCTCTATTCCTGAGGCTAATCCTCAGCTTCATCCTAAAAGGGGGCAAGTTTGGGGACGGACCTGGGGTTTGGGGCTGAGGCCAAACTAGTAGTGATTTCTTAACATGTCAGCCAGAAAATGTTTTATCCCAAACTAGAGGACATTTGGGGTAGTCTGAAAAGAACTTGGACAGAAAGAGGAGAGTTCATTCATTAGGGAAACAGAGGTGTATACTGTGACTTTCCCTAACCTACCCTAGCAATGAAGCAGGCTCTCCCAAGAGTCCCAGCAAAAATGCCCTACATCTCAAATCAAGTGTGCCACAGCCTTGTGCCCCTCAGTATAGCCACATAGCTTGGGCAGTATATAAAAGGGAGACATTGCTTAGAGGAAAGCCCTGCTTATATTATCTGGCATCGAAGAGACAACGTGCCCAGTCTTTATATTTGCAGCATCTTCAGTGCCTCTATTAAAGATCTGTAGCTCTGATTAGCTAGTTGGGAAACTGGTGACAGTGTCCTGGGGACATCAGGCAGATAGCAGGGACTGGGAGTGCCTGGCTGGCCAGCCACAGGAGGCTCTGTCTGCGTGGAGATTTGGGCAGCTCTAGCCAGAAGACAGAGATTTCAGTCATGGAGGCTCTCCAAGGGAACTTTTGCTATTTTAGTTCTTTATTATTTGTGTGGTTTTTTTTTAATTTTTGGCTCATATGCCACAATTTTGCAAGAAGGAAGAGCAGGAATCTCTTGGAAGAACCAGAGTAGAAATGACATAAGATTTGTAACCAGAAGACATGGGTTAAAGTTCTAACATTGGTAGATCTAACTCTATCTCCATTTTCCCCTTCACATTTCTCTGCTTAGAGATGGTTGTTGTAGGGATGAATGGGGATTAGGTTTGTGAAATTGCTCAGGAAACTGTGAAATCTTATACTAAGGCCTGTGCTTTTTATTATAACCTGGCCATTCAAATTAGTGAAACAACAGCCATTTAAGAGGTATTTTAGGGCTGGGAAGGTGGCTCAGTGGTAGAGCGCTCGCCTTGCATGCATGAGGCCCTGGGTTCAATTCCTCAGCACCACATAAGCAAAAAGAAAAAAGCCAGAAGTGGCTCAAGTGGTAGAGCGCTAACCTTGAGCTGAAGAGCTGAGGGACAGCGCCCAGGCCCAGAGTTCAGACCCCACAACCGGACCTCCCCAAAAAAAGAGATATTTTAGCTGTAGGAGAGTGCATTTTGTTTGTGAGCATTTCAAAGCCAATTTGTAAATAGATAGGGGTTTTGAGGGAGATTCAGGACACCCCCAACACCACAGTTCCTGCAGATCCTGCCAAGAGCTCTTACCCCACAGATAGAGTGGATAAAGACATATTAGGAAGCAGGCAAGGGACTCCTGAGTGCATCCCTTTTCTCTGCTATACTCGAGCAACTCTACCACCCTCTCCGTGTGATGTCTTCTTTATGGAAAAGCTCTAAGAGGTGGAGAGGGGAGGAGGAGATAAAGAAGAGCCCTAGGAAGTGGAGTTGGGGACTGGAAGGGGGAAAGACGTGAAGACAGGTTGGAATAGTCAAGTCGTTTTGACAGCTTACAAAGTCCTGGGAATTGGAAGGTAACTCACAAACACCTTGTTGAAATATACTCTTCAAGCAGCAATAATAATGATTTATAGAGTATTTCCCATGGGCCAGCCACTGTTACGGTTCATAGTATTTGATCTACGTGGGCACTCAACCTTTACAACATGGAGACTGGGGCATGGCTTGGGGTAGGGATGATAGAACAAATAGTAGATCACTTGTCGAGCATGCATGAGGTACTGGGTGCATGGCACCACACACACACACACATACACACACACACACACACACACAAACACACACGCACGCACACACACATACACCCCCCTACACACACATATACACACATCTACAATGTGTCTGTCTGTTAAGTGCTTATATTGACCCCTTTTATGATGAGGCAGAGGCCATGCTAAGCCTTTAAGCTTTCACTCAGAGAATGGGAAGAAAGTGGTAGGGCTTTTGACAGAGGATGATATGGTCTGAGATGCCTAGGGCCCAGTAGAGAAGAGGCCACAGTGAGGAGAGTGGCAGCAAGGCCGGCTGGGGAAGGTAAAACTTGGAGGGAGGTGCTTTGGGAAAGAATGCGAAGGGAGGATGTGGAAATGGAGGCATGGCTAAACTTTTTAGTTAACATTTTTCTTTCAGTGATGAGAATGACAGCATTTTATTCGTAAGTGAGATTGGTTTGGTAAGGGGGGATTATCCATTTAACTCCATCTTTATGTTGTCACTAATTATATCTTCAGACCATATTGCTTCCACTAATCTAGATTTATAATTGTCCTTTATATCACAGAGAAAACAAAATAAAATGCAAACCAAATGTACTCTTACATTACCTCTTTTTTAAAGTAAAAATTGTAGGCATTAAAGAGGGACAATATGATATTCTTTCTTCTTTTTTTCTTCCTTCCTTCCTTCTTTCCTCCCTCCCTCTCCCTCCCTCCCTCCCTCCCCCCTCTCTCTCTTTCTTTCTTCCTTCCTTCCTTCCTTCCTTCCTTCCTTCCTTCCTCCCTCCCTCTCCCTCCCTCCCTCCCCCCCTCTCTCTCTTCCTTTCCTTCCTTCCTTCCTTCCTTTCTTTCTTTCTGTAGTTGTATGAAGGGGTTTCAATTTGATATGTCAGTAGGAGTCTAATGCATCTTGGTCAATGTCACTCCTTCCATCATTGTCTCCCATCTCTCCCAACCCCATTCACAATACTATGTTTTGCTTCACATAGCAAGCTGATCACCATGGTCAAGCTAATTAATGTAGCCATATTCTGGCATAGTTTCTTTTTCTATTTTGCAGCAAAAATATTGTAAACTTGGTCTTTTAGCAGAGTTCAGGCATGCAATGCAGCACTATGAGAGGTTGCCACCTTGCTGTACCCTGACTTTCCAGAATTTATTCATGTGTAACTGGAACTTTGCACCCCAAGCCTCTCCCAACTACCCCTCTCTCTGAGTCTATGAACTCAACTTTCAATATTCTTTAGAGAAGCAAGACAAAGGCATGGAGGACAGGTCTCAGAAGTGGTGATGGAAAAGCTCAGAGGGTGCTGACCTGGAGTAGAGTGTCCCTGATTGGCAATATGGCCACACAATGCCATGCATTAATGACTTTAGGCAGAGTCTGCAGAGATCCACATAGGTTTGTCACCTGGTGCCCACCTGCTGGGGCATCGCAGCCCTGCATGCATCATCTTAGCCCAGTTCCAGGCTCCAGTTTATTGTTGAGCCCACATGTATGTCACTGCTTTGCTCCCAGCCTGCTGCTGTGTCCCTGAGCTGGGGGAAATGCTCTCCCTGCAAGTTGCCTCTTCTGTGAAACAGAACAGAGTGGCTCTGCACTAAGAATGCACTTTGCTACCCTTCTGGCTCAGCCTGTGACAGGCAGTGCTCAGTGGTCTGCAGTTGGGGAAGGCTGCTTTCTGCTTCTGGGATATAGGCATGGAACTTTTAGACTTTAATTAGGTAGCCTCTCAAAAGGCTCTTTTTACACCTGGCATCTCACTTTGGCCTTGGACCAACTTGGTCAGAGTACTTTTCTTACCACTGTCTTCATCCAGGAGAGATTACAGGGAGCGCAAAGCATGGCCTCTTTGTCCTAATCCAAATGGAAAAGAATTGGGTTCCAAAACCTTCAGAAACAGAAGAAACTGTTAGCAATCATCTGGTCTGAGAGTTAGCAGGTTGCTGATTTCTTTTTCTTTTTTTGTTTTGTTGGCCCTTCCCCTCAAAAGAGGTTCAGAGGGAGTCCAAATACATAGGGCCAATCATTGTTATATCAATGGAAACCTTTGGAAGTCTCAGCCTTTTCAACGGGAAAAGCAGTTGGAGATCTGTTGGTTTCATGAGTTTGTTTTGTATACTGGCTTCCTCCATGTCTGCTTTCAAACCTAACACATGTTTCATTGGCATCCTGAATCTCCCTGGTCTTATCTTTGGTACAAAAACAAAATTACTTGGGTTGTCATTCTGTGATGCAAATAGGAGTGTAACTTCTTCCCCCAATTACTGCTGGGATTTCACAAGTAGTGAATCCTGGCAGCTCCTGGCCCCTGTGTGCTTGGGGTTGTGGTCTCTGGCCTCTCACCTCTGCCTTGGACCATTGGTCCTATCCCCAAGCTGGCTGACCTTTCCCATATTGATTTGCCCAAAGCAGGATTAGAACTTCTCCTACAGTCTGAGGTCAGCACAGGACTTCATGTGGCACAGAGGGTTTGGCTTGTGCGGCTGTGAGCCCAATTTGTCAGCAAATTGCGCTGGTCATTCACTCCGCCTCTGTTGGAAGGTTACTAGAGGCCTCACAATGTTCTGAGTGCTGAACAAATCACAAAACAGAGTCATTCTCCTTAGGGAGTGGTGACTTTCTTAGGGTCCATCTCCTTTATCCCATTTTCTTCCCTTTTCTCCTGGCCTGACTCCACTTGGAGGGGATCTGGTCCATCAGACTACAACCTTCCCAATTTCATCTTTTGCAGAATGATAGTCAATGATAGTCAAACTTATTGGAGTTTATCATTTAGCCAGACGAGGTGCACAACATCCCCCAAAAGGCATGCTGACGGTTTTGAACTGCAAAGAGGCAGGATTAACTATGCTCTGGACGGAGAGGAATATCTAGGAAAGCCACTCCAGAGTGATTTTAATGAGGTCTGCGCCCTTTCAGACAGAAAGGGAGATATGTATTGGGTACATGGAGAGTGGCTGATGATGGGAAGTATGGCCTCAGAGGCAAAGGAAATGTGGACAGAACTTGAGGGCCAGGAGTACAGGGTCAATCTGGCAGTCAGTGCTGTTTGATGCAGAGGGACCTGAGTGGAATGTTGTGCAGTCAAGAACGCAGAAGACTTTCAGTGAGGAAATGACCTAATCTTTCCTACGGTTAAGCTAAAAATGGAGCAATCCACCATTTCCTTTCAACTCACCTCTCTGTCTTCTCCCCTGGAAAGAATCCTGTGCAGCACATACCAGAGGGAACCACCAAAACATAAGTGAGCTAAGATCATTATGCAGAGTTGAAGCCTTTGCTTATTTTCTGGTGGTGAACACATTTGAAAGACAATGTTGAGGGATACACTGAGGTATATTATGCAAACATTACATGTAGTTCAGAGTTCTACTAACCTCGTCTGCCTGCCTCTAAGATGTACTTGATTTCAGAAAAAAAAAAAAAGAAACTAGTTGTTGTGGCGATTGTTTATTCTGAGAAAAGTTGATACACAGAGCATAGTTCAGAGAACATTTGTAAACTGCCTCATTGATTTTGGAAATGAATGGAATTGGAATGAACTGGAATTACATTTTGTAGAACCCCCTTCACTCTGTGACTTCAGATTAGTCTGGGCTGAGAGAGCAAGTTGCATGTGGTTGGATGGTAAGAGGGTATCTGTATGTCATTTGGTGTGGGACAGCTTGTCTAGTCTCTGTCCCGCAGTGACTGAGCATCTCTTACATGCAGAGGCTAACCTCATCACAAATCCACTTTCATCCATTCTTTTTCCTGGCCTTGGCTTGGAGCTGCATGCATCAGCTTAGGGACAACTATGTGGGAGCCTTACTAATTCTCCAACTCCTTCCTTTCAGATTCTTGCTTCTCCAACCTTGTGCACAGCTTCATAGGATCTGATTATATACCTTCTATTTCACAAGTCTTGCAAGGCCATTGCTTTTCTTGTTAAGCCCTGGTTAAAGAAGAATTTGGTAGCTCCAGTAACAGGAGCCTTTGGATCTGAGGAGTGAGCAGAGGCCTAAAGGTTTGTAAAGAGCTTGCAGTGAAGTTTTGAAGGATGGTGAGACCACTGTTAGAGAAGCCTAAAGAAGGAGGTCTTGTTTTGCAGAGCTATGTTGTTGGAAAACCTGTTGCTGCACATGAAAGTCATAATGTAGGCCTCATGAACTCATGGATCTGACTAAGGAAACTTAAAAGCAGAGTCCCAGACACCTAAAATGATGTATAGGAGAAGATAGATAAGCTAAAGGACTACTTAATTTCCAAGCAGGATTCACTATATTTGGAATTACAGTTTTCCATCCACCCTCTCCAGACAGCAGGATATTCTGAAAGTAATTGATGGGCTCAAGGAAAAGTTAAAGTCTTAAGTACTTCTTGCATAAGGGAGCCTTTGAGTAAGCTAGCCTAAAGTGCCAATCTAATGCAAAAGTTCTTATAAACTGCTCTGTGTGCACCTGCTCAGCAGACAACTGGACTTCTAAGAATTTCAAAGGCTGTCTCCCATATTGAGATAGGAAAACATCTGTCCTGGAAAGCAATGTGGTGTGTTTTGTTGTCTCGCAAAGTGTGATCATGGCTTTTATTTAATTTTACACATAGGAAACGCACCCAAGGTTTTAAGGAGTGACATTATCTTGGCCTAAAAGGAAAAAAGACATAGATAATAAAGGAGGATGGTGAGTTCTCAGGCTTCTAGGGGAGGGAAGCAGGCTATGAAGCTTCTCAGCTACCAACTGTCATTTATAGGACGAGAAGGAGGGTGACTAAGCTGGGATCCAAGAAGGGGAAGAGCATCCGGGTTAGCAGGACCAGGGCCCTGATGACAAGCAGCTGACTTGTGTCAGTTGTTTTTCACAACTGTTTGGAACCAGCAACTATTGCTTCTTTCCTTGCCCTGCTCTGGAATGGGGAAGAGCTCCAGCAATTAGCCTGTCCCTGTCCCATGCTAAATGAATATGAAACTGAAATGCCACACATTTTCAAATTGAGTAAACCAGCCAAGAAATTGGACTCAAGGAACCACAATGAAGACTTACCTTGTGATTTGCATCACAAAATCCTGAAATGCAAATAGATACGCTTGTAAGATAAAAACTTTTGGAATCCTGAGAGTGTAGTTTTTGTTGTTGTTGTTGTTTTTTTTTGCCAGTCCTGGGGCTTGAACTCAAGGCCTGGGCACTGTCCCTGAGCTTCTTTGCTCAAGGTTAGCACTCTACCACTTGAACCATAGCACCACTTCTGGCTTTTTCTGTTTATGTGGTACTGAGGAATTGAACCCAGGGCTTCATGCATGCTAGGTAAGCATTTTTACCACTAAGCCACATTCCTAGCCATTAGTATAGTTTTTGCATTGGAAAAACATGAATTCTTAGAGCTAGAGAGCAGGAGCAGATATCCAAGAAGTAATCTAAAAGACATACCTCTCTGTATATGCATACAGCGTTTCTCATCATGGAACTTATAAGACTAGAGAAGAAGAAGAAAGCGAGTTTTAGGATTTTTTTTTCTGATACCAGGGTTTGTATTCAGGGCCTCAATCTTGCTTGCTTGCCTGGCCCTCTATCATTTGCACCATGCCTCCAGCCTGGCTTTTTGCTGGCTGTTGTGGAGATGGATCCACAAGGACTTTTCTGCCTGGGCTGAGTTTGAACCTTGGTTCTCTGCATTTTAGCCTTCTGAGTAGCTGGGATTAAAGATGTGAGCCACCAGTGACTGGCTGAGTTTGGGGACACTTGAGTTAGTATTTAGAGAATAAATACAACTTCAAAGTTATCCCTCTTGAAGAAGCTCTTTTGCTAAGAAAAGCTTTAATAAGAAGCCACTGAAAGGAAGGAAGTGTGGGCGCTAGTCAATGGCCCCAGCTAAGGTCCCCATTCCCAGCCAGCACAAGTTGGCTCCTCACATAAGTGAGCCATCTCAGAAGTGGCCCTGGTGACTCTAGCTGGGGTAATTCTACTGATGCCAAAAGCGTAACAAGCCAAGGCAGGCCCACAGGAAGCCTTATCAGATTGCCAAGCAAGGAACTAACTTTGTGTCAACCCATCAAAATTTGAGATGATTTGTTATACCACTGCAACTAGTAATGTGCACCAAAAATAATGCTTTTCTGAGAACTCCACTCATTGCTAGAAATCCCAGGAATAAATGCCAAATGGTGAGTACTGGTAACCAAAAGGATTAAATAGAACTAGGGAATAATCTCGTTTGTATTCTGCATTAGATAGATGTAAGTAGGGAATGATTTTGTTTGGATTTTGCATCTGGGTGTGATCATGAAGAATTTCTTTTTCTGTGTCTGGTTTATTTCACTTGAAACAATGCCTTCCAGTTCCATCATGTCTAAGGTCTCGAAGTCAGCTTGC
This sequence comes from Dipodomys spectabilis, assembly GCF_019054845.1. NCBI lineage: Eukaryota > Metazoa > Chordata > Mammalia > Rodentia > Heteromyidae > Dipodomys > Dipodomys spectabilis. The sequence goes on from NW_024870760.1 coordinate 4,401,771, forward strand.
CAATTCTGGAAAATTCCCAGCCTCTGTTCCAACCTGTTTACAAATTTCCCTGAGGATGCTGTACCATTTCCCCAGTGCGACTCTTTGATTCCCATCCCAGTTGCAACAGTCCCATTACACTCCTTCTCTGAACGCGACTCTCCCCTCAGTTCCCACAGCCCATGTAGTGACCTATGACTGCCCTCTAAATTGTGTTTAAATTTTACCCACACCAGTTGACCACTGCTGCCTCTCCCACTTAGAGCAGCCCAGCAGGTCTGTCCCCCAATAAAGCCTGGAGTGGGTTTGGGTCACTCGCTTCTCATTTCTTACATTCTGGTGCTGAAAAAACCCCAGAGGAGCAGTACGGGTTTGGACTATCCCTTGCCTCTCATTTCTTATACCATGTTGTCCCAAAGGCAGAATCTCATCTATTTTTAAGAACATCACATTGTACTTCATAAATAAATACAACTATATTTCCGTTAAAATTTAAAAAAAAACTAGCAAATGGGCATATTTAGAAAAGATGTATGTTTGCAGAATAGAATCACTTTGGAGCTCTTGGATGTTGGATATATAATCCTAATATAGATCTAACTTTGAGTAATTTGAGATTTTTGATCTATTTAAAGGCACACAATGCTAGATAAGAAATATACTCATTACCTTGCCCATGTAACTGTAACCCATCTGTGCGGTATTTTCACAAAAAAAAAAAAAAAGGCAAAGTGTTTGAAAAGAATGGAGAATCTTATCATTTGAAAGAAAAAGAAAAATCATACAATATAAGGTGCAAACCACAAACCCAGAGAATGGGAGAGACAGGTAGGGTTGGATATAGTAATAGCTCTGGATCTCAGAATTGAAAAAGGACACTTACTTGTTAGGATTAGAGCCTGAACGTAGGGCCTGGGCACTGTCCCTTAGCTTTCCCACTCAAGGGTGGCACTCTACCATTTGAGCCATCGATCCACATCTGGATCTTGCTGGTTAATAGGAGATAAGAGTCTCATGGACTTTCCTGCCCAGGCTGAATTTGAACCACAATCTTCAGAACTCAGCCTCCTGAGTAGATACAATTACCACTTGCAGTTTCTTATTTCCTTTGCATCGAAGAACTGTATCTCTGCTTGTTTGGTTATGAAGAAACTGACTTTAAAAGCCAAGGTGATTCAATGAACTGTTGAAGAACAGGCAGGGCAATGTGAAACTGTCTACTGGTGTTGTACATATGACTTCAACCCAATGTCCCTGAGGGACATGAATTAAGACTTAGGGGGATTTCCTCCTTACTTCTATCCTAGACTAGAGCAAAATGGGAAAAAAATGGCAGAGAACTCATATGTTGCATGGCATTGAGCAGGAGAGTGTCTTAAGGCACTATCAGTATCTCCCATGGGAACTCCTCACACCTCCACCTCTCAGCACACACTTTGGGCTTGCTTTGTTTCAACACTGTCCTTCAGAGGAAACTCTGAGCTAAGGACAAGCATTTGGTTTCCTTCTGGTCTTTTGCTTCTCAACTCCTCTGATTCCTTTCAGACAATATAAACTATTTTGACTTGGTAATCATCTCACTTTCAAGTAATTTAGACTCATTAGGAGCCACTCTCTTGCATGGATCTGATCTTTGTCTTTGATTCCACAAGTATACTGCCTACCAAGCTGCAGGGAAAGATATAGATGGAGCTAATGAGGCAATCAAGGGTGGTGAGCCTTCTACCTGTAGTAGGCTGAGCACCCTTCACCTGGGCAACCTCCCCCAAATGCTCTGATTACATCTTGTCTTTCCTTTGTGGACTCTAGTGAGGATTTAGAATGTTTTTGATGGCAAGAATTATACCTAATTACATAATATGTGCTTCAAGGTCTTGCAGTTATGTAATGCTTATTTATATCTTGTTTTTTTTAATTATCTTCAAGTAGTTGCACAAACAAGTTGCCATTTAACAAAGTAGTTTATATATACAATGTATCTTAATCAGTGTCACCCCTTTCAACATTCTCATCCATCCTTCCCCTCCCCACCCCTTTCCTCACTCTTCTTAACTTTGTAGGATACACATTGCATTCTTGATTGCATTCTCTCCCTCTTCTCCTCTTCATTTGTCTACCCTTTCCCTTGACCCCCACCCCATCACTTTCAAGTACCCACTTCCTGGTGTTTTATTTTTCTGAACTTTGATCTTGCCTTTCTAAGGAATTATATTAGTTCAATTCTCCCTTGAATCTACCGTATTTCAGCTAATACATTCGTATATCCTCGCATACCACTCAACACATTTACTTAAAAGTTCAGAAGCTAAATCCAGCTTCCACATATAAGAGGAAACATGCATCCTTTGTGTCTTTGGGCCGTCTTCCTTCACTAAATAATTTTTCCAGGTTGTCCCATTTCTTTACAAACGGTACAATATAATTCTTTTCTAATGGATGAATAAAATTCCATTATGTGTATATACCTCATTTTCTTGATCTATTTTTCTATTGGGGGGCATCTGGGCTGATTCCATTCCTTGGCTATGGTGAATAGTGTTGCAATACATGTTTTAAACAAAAGAAAAAATCATGAGTGAATGTGGAAACTTTAAATTTTCTAAGACCAATTCAAATCAATGCCAGAGGATGGCACAATACAGTGGTGAGCTGTTTGGAGTCTAGAGTGACATGAAGTATTTTCAGACATATTTGGTCACTGTGGTGGAGTGGGAACTAGTTAATTTATATAATTCTATAGACTGTAGTTTCCTCATCTGTAATATAAGAATGATAATGTTATTGGTCTCTTGGAAGACCAATTTTTTACAGTCCCAAAGTATGGGCAATAGTTTTGGTATCTTATTGTGCCTGAGATTTAGTTCTTTTGAACATTGTTTTTCTTTCTTGTAAATATATACCCAAGTTAGTAAATCAAAACTTCTAATTGGGGCTGGGATGTAACTCACTGACAAAGTGCTTGCCTTGCAAATGCAGTGTTCTGGGTTTGATCCCAAATACCAAAAAAGTAAGACACACAAAAAAGCCCTTTTATTTTATAACTCATTAAAAGTTTACTCTAAATGCAATGTATGGTGATAAGTCAATGTATGTGCATGCAAAAATATACATAATGTATCCCCCAACAACAAATCCTCAAAGAAACAACGCCCAATAAATAAGTGGGCTAAAGTCTTAAAGAGAAACTTCTCTGAAGAGGAAAGAAGGATGGCCAATAGACACATGAAGAAATACTCAACCTCCCTAGCCATAAAAGAAATGCAAATCAAAACAACATTGAGATACCACCTCACTCCAGTTAGAATGGCTAAAATCAAGAACTCTAATAACAACAGATGCTGGAGGGGATGTGGACAGAAGGGAACCTTATTGCATTGTTGGTGGGAGTATAAACTTGTTCAAGCACTTTGGAAAGCAGTATGGAGGTTCCTCAAGACTCCACATAGAGCTCCCCTATGATCCAGCAATCCCACTTTGGGGCATTTATCCAAATGTTTACAAACAAGATCACACTAAAGCTACCAGCACGACTATGTTTATTGCAGCATTATTTACCATAGCTAAGATATGGAAGCAACCTAGATGCCCCTCAGTAGATTAATGGATCAAGAAAATGTGGTATATATACACAATGGAATTCTATGCCTCCATCAGAAAGAATGACATTGCCCCATTTGTTAGGAAATGGAAAGACTTGGAAAAAATTATATGAAGTGAAGTAAGTCAGGCCCAAAGAAACATAGGTCCCATGGTTTCCCTTATTTGCAATATCTAGCATATGTCTGAGTCAAGCAGAAAAGGTCAGATAAGGTGATGTTAGGGAAATGAATCCTAAGATATATATTCAAATGTTTTTTTTTTCTTTCATGCGATTGTTTCTAACACATTTGTAAGATTATTTCTTTGTTGCTATGTATGTCCCTCCCTCATTTCCCTGATTTCCCTGTATTTGATGTCGGTATAATTTGTGGAGGGGAAGGGGAAAAACAAATCGTTTAAATAGGGATACAGGTGGACCCATTGCAACAATGAGATGTACAAGTCGTTATGTCGAAAACGAACTTTACAACTTTGGTGCTGGGGGGGGCGGGGAGGATTGGGTGGGGGGGTAGTGGGAGGATGGGAATGGATGGGAAGGGGAAACAAAGAGGAGGCTACAATGCTTGATAAGAAATGTACTCATTATCTTGCCCATGTAATTGTAACCCCTCTGTACAGTATTTTCACAATAAAATATATACATAATGTGTATGTAATTTTATATCTATGTATGCATACACAGTACCAAGCTCACTGTACTGTGCATAGTAGCAGCTTCAACATACATGTAGATATGTAGAGATATATGTAGATATGTAGATATGTAGATAGATAGATATTTTGCTGAATGAAGATAAACAAATTATACTGAGTGGAAGCAAAGGCACAAGGTAGAGACAGTGGCACACTCTTGGCCCCAGCTACTTAGGAGGCTGAAGCTGGAGAATCACTTGAGTTCAGAAGTTCAAGGCTAGGCAACATAATGAACCTCTCCCCCCCTCCCCAATTTTACCCATTTCATAAAAAAAAAAAAAAAGGATAACCAGGATTGTGCTTCCTGGAGGATCCAGAGGACAAGGTTGAGGTCTCCATTGTGCTGCACTGACTGGTACTCACTGTCCCACTGTGGTTTTCTTGTAGGCCTCTAACCACTTCCAAGGCTGTCCTGCAGATGGTCAGCTGGTGCGCTCTTCTGACTGGCACTGTTTCCTCTGCACTGTGTCTTCTGTGATTTATTTGTGCCACTCTGGGTATGCTGAGGTGGTATATCTCATCTCACCTCTCTTCCTGCATGACTTAAGTTTGTTTTTTGTTCATTGCTTCTCCGCTGGAAGAAGTAAAAATTTGGACTCTCATTCATAACCCTCCCAATCTCTAATGAGGATTGATTGAGGGTGCTTTGAGGGGTGTGGTCAGAAATGCTGGGATTGGCATGGCCTCATTAGACTTCTTTTTTTTTTTTTGTGGGTCACAGCTTGAACTCTGGGCCTGGGCGCTGTCCCTCAGCTCTTCAGCTCAAGGCTAGTGCTCTACCACTTGAGCCACAGCACCACTTCTGGTTTTCAGGTGGTTTATTGGAGATAAGAGTTTCATAGACTTAAACAAAGGAGGAGGCTACAACGCTTGATAAGAAATGTACTCACTATCTTGCCCATGTAATTTTAACCCCTCTGTACAGTATTTTTACAATAAAAAATAAAAAAAAGAGTTTTACAGACTTTCCTGCCTAGGCTGGCTTTGAACCTCAATCCTCAGATCTCAGCCTCCTGAGTAGCTAGGATTACAGGCATGAGCCACTGGTGCCCTGCTTCACTGGACTTCTTTGTGACCTTGTCCTTGTTCTCTCTCTCTCCTCTGTCTCTGTCTCTGTCTCTCTGTCTCTGTCTCTCTCTCTCTCTCTAGTTACCAGGGGGTGGGGGGCTGTGAACTCAGGGCCTCACACTTGCTAGGCAGACAATCTACAACCTGAGGCATACCTCTAACTCCTTTTTGCATGCATCATATTTGCGGTAGGGTCTTGTTTAATGTTTTGGGTGTGATCCTCTTTCTTGTGCTTCCCCACATTGCTGGAGATGATAGGCACACACACCACCATTGGTTGAGATGGAATCCCTTAAGCTTTTATGCCTGGGCTGGACTCAAAAAGCGATGCCCCTATCTCTACAAACCAAGTAGCAGGATTACAAGTTTGAGCCACACTGACTTGAGCGGCTCTTTAATGACAACAATTTTTATTCGCCTTTAAGTGAATCATAGCACACAGCTACATGCTTACTCTCTTCTGTAAGTGTGGCTGCTCTAGGGATGGTTGTATAGCACTTGGCCTTGGAAGCAATAGGATGAGCTCCATTTCTGCCTTTTTGGTGGTTAATTAGAGATAAGAGTGTCATGGACTTTCCTGCCCAGGCTGAATTAGACCGTGATCCTCAGATCTTAACCTCCTGAGTAGCTAGGATTACAGGTGGAAGCCACTGGTATCCAGCAAAAATAATGAACATTTTTATTTTACAAGTAAGAAATTTGCAGTTTAACCATTGGGATTCAGCTGCCCCTTGATGATCAAGCAATTTTCCTGAAGTTGCAAAGCTGTATTATCATAGGAGTGAGATTCAAATTCAGATCTAGCTTCACCTAGTGAGTGTGGCCTCTAGCAGAGTGCCCTGCATTGTGATGACACTTGGAAGTTTAGGGAAGTTTTAGTAAACTCACATATATATGGAGACTAGTTATTGGTATGCAATGCCTTTTAACAAATGCTTGTGACAAATCCCCTGGTCCCCAAGCAGAGAGAAAAAGCAGCAATAACCTCAGTCTATCTAATGTTCTTTTCCTTGTTGCCAGGGAAACATTCCTGCCTTCTCTCTACTAAGAACCACTACAATGTATTCAGCTTTCTGCCATTTGCACTTGATAGACAAGGCATTTTTTCATTGGCAATGATGGCTGGATCTCCATCTTCCCTTCTGTGTTTGGTTTAGGTAGGGCCTTCCTCCTGGTGACTTTATGTGCCATTGGAATTACCTTGTGTTTCCTTGTTGGATGATGAGATCATCCAGAATTGCTTAAGCCTCTCCTGTTGATGTATGAAACCAGTGCTTTCCCTTGCCCTACTTTCCACTCCTCATGATTTACCATTCTGTTTACTTTTACTGAGCAGAATTTTAGAACCAGAATCTGTACAAGCCACAGCCACAGATCCTACTCTCATTTACCTGTGGGATTTGTGTGTGTGAGAGAGAGAGAGAGAAAGAGAGAGAAAGAGAGAGAGAGTGTACTGGGGCTTAAACTCAAGATTGGGCTCTCCCTTAGCTTTTTCACTCAAGAATAGTGCTCTACCACTTGAGCCATAGTTCCATTTCTGACTTTTTGGTCATTAATTGGAGATAAGAATCTCACAGACTTTCCTTCCTAGGCTGGCTTGGACCCACAATCCTCGGATCTCAGCCTCCTGGGTACCTAGGATTACAGGTGTGAGCCATGGGTATCTGGCTCTGTGAGCTTCTGAGATTGACGCTCACAAATACATTATGGGATGAAGAGTAAGTGTCCTATTGCTACATCAGTTTCTGTATTGGTATACAGAAAGGAAAAGGAAAAGATAGAATGTGTTAATGTGTTTCCTACTGAGTTGTTCCCATGTTCCTCCCAAAGCCTATTTTTGCCATGAATCCCCAGATCAGAATCGATTTTAACTGAAATATCAGTTAAAAAAGAGAGAGAGGAGGACACAAACCAGTTTAATAGTTTGATGAGTGGAAAGGAATCTTTTAAAAAATCATCAAGTTCATAGAGAAGGAGGCATTAAGTCAAATAATACTGAGAGCTTCAACATTGAGCATTGATGCAGGGCAGCCTGTGCTCTGAAAAGCAGGATGTTCTTGTGATCATTCTAGAACCAAATGTATTTACAGAAAGAGGTTGCAGGAAGGGACAGGCATTTCAGGGTGTAGGTTTTACAAACAGAGAGAAGGGAGTGGAGACAGACATGGTTTAGAGGGGAGACAGAGAGAGGAGAGTTGTCCAGCTCTCTACAAAGTCCTGGCCAGAGACATCATGGAGATATTGCAAGCACTGAGAGTTCTCCACATCAGAGTTTCACACTGGGTGTTTGCAATGATCCTAGGTTGCTCTCAAGGGCTTTTAACAGGCCATAGAAGGTTACAAAACCCTGGGCACATGCATATTCATTTTCCTGGGGGAGGACCCATATATTTCTTAACTATAAAGCCAAGGATCTTTCTGTAAAGAATCTCCATATGCAGTGGCTCGTGCCTATAATCCTTGTTATTCAGGAGGCTGAGGTCTGAGGATTATAGTCCGAAGCCAGCTGAAGCAGAAAAGTCAGTGAAGCTCTCATGTCCAATTAACTAGGAAAAAAGCTGCAAGTGGAGTTACGGTTCTAATGGTAGAGTGTCAGCATTGGGCGAAAAAGCTGAAGGGGAACACCCTGGCCCTAGGTTCAAGAATTGTTTTAATTTTTCCTGGTAATTTCCCCAGGTGTTCAATATTTATCATAAATATTCCAGAGCATGAGAATAGCTCAAGACTTGGGTTTCCCTGGTCTCTCAAGACAAGAAAATTCTAAAGTAAGATAACAAACATTCTTCTTTCTTACCATTGTGGGTTTTTTATTTCCTTTCTCTTCCTTCTTCTGCTATTATTCCCTGAAGGTTGATTTCACTGCTCTGCTCATCTTTTTGTAGCTACAGCCTTCAGTTTCTCCCTTCAGATGCCAATCTTATACTGCTCTGCTCATCTTTTTGTAGCTACAGCCTTCAGTTTCTCCCTTCAGATGCCAATCTTATACTCTGTGTCTTCAGCTCCCACTAATTTCTGAGATCAACTAGATGTACTTCAACATTTCATAGTCAGTATTCCACGAACTGAAGCTGAGGGGCTCCATCATGCCCTGCATACCAGTGTCCCAGACAGTGTCACCAACTTTCTTCCAATGTTTGCAATAGTATATTTTAACTTCTCAACCCCTTTTTAATCTGTACTTGATTTCTGTTTTTCCTTCAGATTAATCTTTTTGTATCTGAAATGCCTGTCCAGATTTCCTAGCAAAAGTGGGCTTGGATGTGTGTGTGTGTGTGTGGGTATGTGCATGTGCATGCCTGTGTGCGTGTGTGTGTGCACATGTGCATGCACATGCTAGCACTAGGGCCTGAATTCAGAGAGAGCCTCACATTTTTTTATGGTGAAAATACTGTACAGAGGGGTTACAATTACATGGGCAAGATAATGAGTACATTTCTTATCAAGCATTGTAGCCTCCTCCTTTGTTTCCCCTTCCCATCTCACCCCCGACACCGTGACCACCCCCTGCCCCGCGCCAAAGTTGTAAAGTTCATTCTCAACATAACATCTTGTACATCTCATTGGTGCAATGGGTCCATCTGTATCCCTATTTAAGCAATTTGTTTTTTCCCTTCCCCTCCACAAATTATACCAACATCAAATACAGTGAAAGCAGGGGTTATACCGTGGGGAAGGGACATACAAAGCAACAAAGAAATCATCTTATAAATATAGCAAGAATAATATAGCAAGAAAGAAAAAATAGCAAGAAAGAAAAAACATTTGAGTCCTTAACTTGGGGTTCATTTCGCTTAACATCAACTTATCTGGCCATTTCTGCTTGTCTCAGACATATACTAGTTATTGCAAATAAGGGAAACCATGGGACCTATGTTTCTTTGGGCCTGACTTACTTCACTTCATATAATTTTTTCCAAGTCTTTCCATTTCCTAACAAATGGGGCAATGCCATTCTTTCTGATGGAGGCATAGAATTCCATTGTGTTATATATACCACATTTTCTTGATCCATTCATCTACTGAGGGGCATCTGGGTTGCTTCCATATCTTAGCTATGGTAAATAATGCTTCAATCAACATAGTTGTGCTGGTTGCTTTAGTATGGCCTTGTTTGTGATCATTCAGGTAAATGCCCAAAAGTGGGATTGCTGGGTCATAGGGGAGCTCTATGTGGAGTCTTTTGAGGAACCTCCATACTGCTTTCCAAAGTGCTTGAACAAGTTTACACTCCCACCAACAATGCAATAAGGTTCCCTTCTGTCCACATCCCCTCCAGCATCTGTTGTTATTAGAGTTCTTGATTATAGCCATTCTAACTGGGGTGAGGTGGTATCTCAATGTTGTTTTGAGTTGCATTTCTTTTATGGCTAGGGAGGTTGAGCATTTCTTCATGTGTCTATTGGCCATCTTTCTTTCCTCTTCAAAGAAGTTTCTCTTTAAGTCTTTAGCCCACTTATTTATTGGGCAGTTGTTTCTTTGAGGATTTGTTGTTGGGGGATTTAATTTTTTTGATTTCCAGGTATATTTTATATATGATACCCTTGTCCGTTGAATGACTAGTGCAGATCTTCTCCCAAGGCATGGGCTTTCTGTTGAGCTTGCTAGCTATGTCCTTTGCTGTGCAGAAGCTGTGCATTTTCATGTAATCCCATTTGTCCAATCTGCCTTTGATTTGTGTTTCTGGGTTTCTTTTAAGAGAATTTTGGCCTGTGCCAAGAAGCCCTAGGGTTTCTCCTATTCCATCCTGTAATGTTTTGAGAGTGTCTACTTTGACTCTGAGGTCTTTGATCCATTTGTAGTTGATTCTGGTGCAGGGTGATATATAAGGATCTAGCTTTAGTTTTCCACAAGTGATTAACCAATTTTGCCAGCACCATTTACTGAAGAGCAGAGCTTCACATTTTCTCTTGGCTTTTTCACTCAACACTATCACTCTACCACTTGAGCCACATCTCCATTTCCACTGGAAGTGGTCTTGGGTTTGGGTTGACTACCTCAGGTGATGTTAGCAGTACACCCTGTTACCAGGCTCAGGCTTTGACAGCAGGGTGCAGGTTTCAAGTCTTACAGACCAGTGTTGACATCTCAACCATACTGGAGCCTCAATGTGCAGTCATGAGAGATGAGGCCAGAGCTTCTTGGACTCTTTCACCTTCATGTCTGTCATGTCACAGTGTCGCCACAGGTGACGTGATAGCCTTCATCCTCTGAACAGCTACATCTCATCAATGTTCATTATTAAGTAATTTGACAGTGGCATATAGGTCCTGGATCTGACACATGACTATAACTTACATAGTGGGTTATTGTAAGTGCAATTTAGTTAACTACTAACAATTCCTCAAGTTAGGGCTGTAGGAGCACTGACAGCTGACCAAATCCTCAGCTATCCCTGAACCAACTCTTAACCTTTTTCTTCCTTCCTTGGGTATTTTCTTCTGTATTCCCCTTGGCACTAGCTTGGCTCAAGGCTTAGCCTATCATCCAGATCACTTCAGTAACCTCTTATCTGGCTTCTTGACCATTGCCTCTCTTCTTCCTAATCTGTCTTTACTCCACATTTTCCTGTGTTAGTTAACTTTTCTGTTGCTATAACAAACCACTCGAGGTTTGTTGCTTTAGAAATAGGTTTATTTGGCTCACAGTTCTGGTAGCTGGAGGGTTCAGAAAGTGTGGCCCAGCTAGGGCTTGTTCACTGTGTCACAAACTGGTAGAGACATGGCAAAGGAACTGGTTATATACAGAAGGGGCCACTCCATATACATGGAGTGGCCTCAATCTATATCAATCTGTTCTTACAAGAGCTAACTCACTCTCTAACCAGTACCCAGGCTCTGTGGGAATAAAGCCCCTGTAACCTAATCAGTTAGCTTGTACTAGACCTCATCTCTTAAAGCTTCCACCCCTTCATCATTGCTATATCAAGATTCTAGAACATGAACCTTTGAAGACACACTCAAATTATGCTATATTCAAAGTACACCCTGTAAATGTGCTTACACTTTTCTTTCTTTCTTTTTCTTCCTTCCTTCCTTCCTTCCGTCCTTCTTTCTCTCTTTCTCTCTCTCTTTCTTTCTCTCTCTTTCTTTCTCTTTCTTTATTTCTCTCCCTCCCTTCCTCCCTCCCTCCCTGCTTCCTTCTTTCTTTCCTTCCTTCCTTCCTTCCTCTCTCTTTCTTTCTTTCTTCCTTCCTTCCTTCCTTCCTCCTTCTTTCTCCCTCTCTCTCTTTCTCTCTCTCTCTTTCTTTCTTTCCTTCTCTTTCTTTCTCTCCCTCCCTTCCTCCCTCCCTCCCTCTCTCCTTCCTTCCTTCCTTTATTTATTTCCTTTTGAAGTACTGGAAATTGAATTGAGAACCTTGTGCCTGCTATACAAGTACTTACCAAAACTTTCCTGTCATGTTGCTTTTCTGTTCAAAGACTTTGTGGTAGAATGTTATCAAGTCCTATCTAACTCTGAGGGAAACTTGACATTTTGTTCCCTCTTCCTGTTTCCTGGCAATTGGATAAAAGTGGGATGTTGTTGAGCCACGCCTGTTTCCTGGCAATTGGATAAAAGTGGGATGTTGTTGAGCCCTGTGGCTCATGCCTGTAATCTTTAGCTACTCAGGAAGCTGAGTTCTGAGGATTGTTGTTCAAAGGTAGCTTAAGCAGAGAAGCCCATGAGACTCTTATTTCCAATTAAGCAACAAAAGGCCAAGAGTAGAATTATGATTTAAGTGGTGGAGAGTTAGTCTTGATGAAAATGTTAAGGGACAGAGTCCAAGCCCTAAGTTCAAGCCCCAGTATACCAGCACACACAAAGAATGAAAAGAAGGAAGGAAGGAAGGAAAGAAGGAAAATAAATATGAACTTTGCAATATGGTCTAAGGACTTAGCAGTGTGCAATAGATATGTAGTTTAAGGGATGTTAGGATGGGATGAGGAACATGTCAGGGTACAGGAGGGGACTTAGAGTACCTGCCAAGCACAGCTCTCTGCTCAGGGTGAAACACTGAATGACACATAGGAAGAGAAGACTTTGATGTAAATAAAATGTCCTAGTAGTTAAGATAGTAGGGAAAAGTGCATTTTAATTTTGTGACAACTATCCTTAGAAAAGATACAGGTGGGAAGAAGAATAACAAAATGCTGAAACAAGGACACCGGGTGACCCATTGCAACAATGATGCCCACAGGACACTATATTGGAAATGAACTTTGCAACTTTGGTGGTGGGGGGGGGGGAGGAGTGGAGGAGGTGGGGGATGGAAGGGATAGTGTCTCGAGAATAACAAGGGAAGGGGTAACAGTGCTCAGCAAGAAATGTACTCATTGCCTTACTCATGTAACTGCAACCCCTCCAACAGCAGCTTTACAATAAAATAAGATTAACTGAAAATGAAAAAAAGACACAGGCCCAGAGAAGGCCACACGGTTATGAAGGCAGGACTTGGCGCTTTACAGCTGTGTCCAAGGTGTTATCAGAATCCTCTAAGAGCTAGAAGAGGCAACGAAGCTTCTCTCAGAGCACTTGGGAAGCATGGCCCTACAAACACCTTCACTGAGAACTTCTGGCCTCCAAACTGTGAGGATAGATGTTTCTGTCATTGGAAGCCACCCAGTTTGTGATACTGGTGATATTAGCCCAGGAAACTCCCACACATCCGCCCCAGTGGCTTCACCGTGGATGGGTGTCACTGTCATATGTAAATATAAACTTCCCTCCATTGTCCCATTGCCTTCCATTTTCTTTTTAAAAGCTACCTTCAAATCGTTTAAATAGGGTTACAGGTGGACCCATTACAACAATGAGATGTACAAGACATTATGTCGAAAAACAAACTTTACAACTTTGGCTGGGTAGAGGGTGGGGGTGGGGGAAGTAGGGAGTGGTAGAGGGGTGTGGGAGGTGGAGAGGGGAAGGGAAGGTATGGGGAAACAAAGGAGGAGGCAACAATGCTTGATAAGAAATGTACTCACTATTTTGCCCATGTAATTGTAACCCCTCTGTATGGTATTTTCAATATATATATACATATAAAAAGAAGCTACCTTCAAGGATTTGGCCTTTTATATTCCTGAAAATAACTTTTGATCTAAGGGGTTTTTTTGTTCATAGATACCAGGAAAGAAGCCTTGGATTCTTATCCTGCCAAGTCAGAGCTCATTTAAGGAAGGATCTCAGAGGCTCTGCCATGCCTTTCACGGATTAAATCGATTCCAAATATGGCTCATTTGTATTTGCATGGCATTTAAAATCTTGTTTTCAGTGAGAGCAAGTTGAACGTCATTTTTTCCCAAAAACTTGTACCTGTGTTGCCTATGCATTCCTCATGAACAAGCTCATATGCTCATATATATATATATATATATCTGCATAAAGCTACTGCAGCTATGAGTGAACTTAAAGAATTTAAAAGGCCATTTAGAAATGTGAGAACATGGGTGGGGAATGTGGCTCAGTGGTAGAGTACTTGCCTAGCATGCATAAAGCCCTGGGTTCAATTCCTCAGTACCACATACACAGACAAAAACCAGAAGTGTTGCTGTGGCTCAAGAGGTAGAGTGATAGCCTTGAGCACAAAGAGGCTCAGGGACAGTGCTCAGGCCCTCATTCAAGCCCCAGGACTGGCAAAAAAAGAAAAGAAAAGAAAAGAAAAGAGAGAGAAAGAAATGTGAGAATAAATTGTTGTGCATAGTCTATTTTTTCTTTTAAATTTTTTTTCTTTTGGCCTTTTTTCACATTTAAGGCTTTTTTATTATCCTTATATAGCTATACAAAGGGGTTTCAATTCATGTTACTATGGGTACAATGACTCTAGCTCAACGACACTGCTTCTATCATTTTCTCCATCCATAATCTGAGAAATTTCAGTAAGACAGAACATCTTATGTCCCTTTCTAGCAAACCAGTTTTCTGTACACAAGCTAGCTGCTGTCATCATCCCATAGGTCAGTTGTTCTAAGTCTAAGCTGCCAAAGCTGAAAAAGTTTCTTCAACTCAAGAGCCATGACTCCAGGGGAGTCCTTCCATGTGGGGACAGTGCCAGCTCTGCGTTCTCCAAGTCCGAAGAGTAAGCAAGGGTCAAGTTATGGATATCACAGATCAACAGCTACACAAATGGTTTGTGGTATAGATTTTGGCCCCATCCCCAGACTTCCCCTTGGTGCAATTTTAGTTACATGGGCATGGGATGGTGAAGATGGAGGCAGAAAACAGGCATAAGAGCTTGCTGATTGGTAAAGAAAAGGCTTAGCGTGAGGAGAAAGTGGTGATGGTAATCCAGAGTAGTTGTTATTGGGCTTCCATTGGCAGCAGCTCTGTGTCTCCTGGACTGCTCTTACTTGAACATGATTGTAAAGCAGAAATTTCCCTTATTGGTCAAATATGGATTACTGCCTCTTCCTGTGAACCAATCAATCTCTAGACACTTCTGTGAGTGAGGCTCAGAGAGAATTTGGTAGTGAGTGGTTAGGCAGCAATAGCAAAGCAGAACTGACTGTTACTTGGTGAATTTGATTGGTACAGAGAGCTATAGATCTTTGAGGGGGCAGTACTAGGTGGAAGGCACTATGCTAAACCATTTTCATAATTGTTCCAGCCCTCTTGTCAGCCATAGCAACATGGGAGTTGAATGAACTGCTTTGCTGCATTACTAAAGAGACATTGGAGCAGAGGCCCGGATCACTCCTGTTGGTCACCTTTGAGCAGTGGCTCTCAACCTGGGGTTCTGATTTGAACTAGATGAAACCACCAAAAAATGCCCCCAACGACTCTCTTTCTTCCTTTTTCCCCAGCAATTGAGTTAGACTCTCTGGAAATACCCGTGTGTGTGTGTGTGTGTGTGTGTGTGTGTGTGTGTGTGTGTGCAGGTTTCAAGCTCCCCAGATTCTCAGGCATGGTGATGAAGATGAAGTCCTCCTCCTTCCCAGAGGTAAAGTCTGGTGGATAGATATAATTATTTCTAACATTATCTTTTCTTTGGTTTCTTTCACACCTATACCAAGCAGGCTTGACATCTTGTCTCAGGACAGCATTGACTTTTCCATTTGATGAATTCTCAGTGAGTAAATCTGTGTAGTAATAGATTTGGCTTGAGTTCTGGTCCAGTCATCTAAAACTCTGAAAGAGGAAGTATTATTAATCAGTGCACGTAGGTTCGACGTACAGATTTATTTCTTCCCTGTTCTTCTTAGCTACATAAGTCTGCAAGAGTCTAACTGTTCACAGACATCAGAGCTTCACAATCCAAGTGACAGGTGCAAAGAAGACTGTACATTCAGACTGTTCCACATGGGTTTCCTGGGCTGGCCTTGGCTTTGTCCGTGAGGTTGCTGTTCAGGTGGGTCCGATACACTATGAGATGTTCTTGGATCAGATTCCGTACTGGCTACACACACTGGGTTACTGAAAATTTAGTTCTTTTCATTGAGAGCCATGTGTTAAGCATTTTCCCTTTATGGGTACAACTGTGCCAGGCTAGATGAGTTGCCTCGGGTCTCCATTATCAGGGACACAGAACCTAAGCCCAATTCTCCTTTGGTGAGATGAACTTGGGCCATCAGCCCAGGCTGCCTTTCCATCACCGTGTGTTTTCTACCAGTCTGTTCTCTCAGTTTCCTGACTCTGGATCTCAGGATGAGGCAGCAGGTCTTCATTCTCTTCTTTTGAGACCCTTGAACTCTAGTTACGTGGCCTATATCCTTCTTAATGACTTCAGCTGACCTCCAGCTTGGGCCTAGGTCTTGCCAACAACTGCATGAATCAGTCTCAAGCTGTATCCTCCTCTGGGTAAACTTTGGTCAACCTTGAGAAGACTGTGAGGAGACCTGAGATCATCATGAAACTGAGCTATGTCCTACTGCTTGAGCTGCAGGGGTTGTATAACAATAAGCATTTGTCTTAAGCTGCTAGATTTGGATGACTTACTATGAAACAATAAGTAGGGTGCACAGTGTCCTTGTAGGTCTTCTGAGTCTAGAATTAAGATCTGCTTACCAGACATGTGCCAAAGGACACGTGATTGTAAAGAAACACTTAATCTTCCTAGTGCCTATCCCCCAGATCACATCTGCCAAGCTCTCCCTAACAATGTCAGGCAGAATTGACTAGGTCCTTATCTATATTCCTTTCTGGCTTGTCATATTCTCTTCTACTACTTGTGTTGATTGATTGATTGTCTTGGGCCCTGTCTCAGCACAAGGGCCAACCACACCAATGGCTTTCCATGAATGTTTGTGAACCAAGTGGGTATCAAAAAATTCTGAGTTCCCTTTCCCCACTCCTGAGGAACAGTCTAGAATATTGTCTTGTGTTTCTTACTGGCTGTGTTTTCATTTCTGATAGAAAAATTATCTCTTTGTAAGTATGTGCTAGAGATTGAACTTGGGGCCTCACATATACTAAATATATGTCCTGGTCCCACTTACGTATTTTGTTTTCTTTTTTTTTTCTAGTAATACTTGGGGAGGGGGTTAACTCAGAGTCTCCTACTTGCTGGTGCAATACCATTGGGCTGTGCCTTTCCAGTCTTGTTTTCTACTGGTTATTTTTAGGACAAGGTCTTGCTTCCCACCAGGCATGCTCCTAAGCTGCGATTCTCTTACTTTAAGGCTTCCCATTGTCAATGGATCATAAGCAGTAACTACCACACACAGCTTCCCTCTGCAGGGAAAGAGTGTCACAGATTTTTCACCTAGGGATGGCCTGATGGTGCTATCCTTCCAATCTCAGCTTCCCCAATAGCTTGGGATGACACCCTACTAGTGTACCCAGCTATGGGCTGAAAAAGGGTCTCAAAAACTTTTCTGCCTGGGTTGGCCTTGAACTGTGATTCTCCTGTTCTCAGTCTCCCAAGTAGCTAGGATTACAGGTGTAATTCATAGATGTCCAGTCCACTTTTGACTTTTTTCATTAGTAAATTCCAAATAGATTATTCCCCCAAACCTTGAATTCAGCAGTGTCCTTGGATAAGAAAAGACAAAAGGGAAGAGTTCCGGGAAGATGGCGGAGGAGAAGCTGGAATCTGAACAAGCTCTTGCATAGAAAACAGTTTCAGAGCTCCAGTGAACAGTCCCAAGCCAGAGAATCACACCAAGTGTGCCATCACAGGACAGAGAGTTAGTCAAGAGAGGGGAAGCCAAGCAGACACATCTGAGCAGCGGCCGCTGCGGCGGCAGGGTCGCAGCGGCGACCACCGCCGCGGAGGCATACCTGAGACGCAGTCCGGGACGAAGGAGCCAGACGCAGCGGACGAGCGGATTCTACTCAACACCAGCAAGAACCGACAAGGAACCGACAACTTTATCCTGCACTTTGCAGACCAGAGACGACCCGGGATCCAAGACTCCACGTGAGTAGAAGCCCCACTTCCTCACTCCTTCTCTGGGAGCAGAGGAGGGAAGGCCACCACTCCCCCCCCAGCACCGGTGATCTCCATCTTGGATACCGACAAAGCTCGGAGGAGCAGCTAGCTCCAGCTCAGGCCTTGGAATAAAACGAGTCATTTAGCAGGTCACAAGAACTTAACGGCGAAGTGACCTCACAGACTCAGTTCCATCCAGGGAAAAGTCACCCAGCTCAGGCGCCAGCCATTGGAGTGGCTCTCCTCACCTGGTAACCAGAGCCAGAGGCTGCCCCTCCCTCTAGCAGCCTCCACAATCAATTGAAAAACAGAAACCCTGAGAATGGCTCCAGGCTGGGTGCTGTGAGTTTTTTTCCACAAAATAGCCCCAGGGAAAAGCTACTGTTCGTTGAAAGGCCTCAACTCTACCCAGAACCTAGCCTCATCACTGCATCCCCCTCTTTTGTGATTCTCAAAGCAGATCACCCTCCCAGTAAACTAACCTGGGAGGGGGATCTCAAAATCTTGGGTAAAGCAGAGCATTTTTCTGCCTGTTCCAACAAACTGACTTAAGAAACCAATCAAGCCACAGGACCTCAAGCTGACCAGAGACTCCAACCAGACTCTGGTTACAGACAAAAGGGAGATACAGGACTCTTCCCACCCCTCCCAAAAAAAAAAAAAAAAAAATCAAAGAACTTTTTTTTTTTTCTTCTTCTTTTCTTCTTTTTTTCTTTTTCTTGTTTTGTTTTTTTTCGTTTTTTGTTACCTTATATATATATATATAAATTTTTTTTTTGCTTTTCTAAAACTTTTATTAATCTTTAATTTTTGCCTCTTCTGAAAAAATAATTGTTTTCCATTAACTTTTTTTTTTTCTCCTCTTATAATTTTTATTTTAGGAATATGTGAATGTGTGTTTTCTTTTCTTTTCTTGTCTTCTTTCTCTTTTTCTTTCATTCTTAATTATCTTTTTGTTTTTTTTTCTAGCTCTACTGAACTTCTGATCTTTTCTTCTCACTTTCCTATCCTTTCCATCTTTTCCTCTTTTGTTCATCTTTATGTGACTTAACTCTTGTCCCGCACATCCTCAGATAAACCCGTAGTTAAACAGTAGACCCTATCCCCCATTGTGTACACACTTAATCCACAAACTTATTACTCAATTCAAAACCTCTGAGACTTAAACTCATTAATAGCAGTACTACCTCTTTATACCTATATAATATTTTAAGCATTTTTTAAAAGTTTTTCACATCTCCTCTATGTCCCTCCCTTTCTCTCAACATATTCATATTCCTCTATAAATAGATGGTCTGTTAATCTCTAAAATAACATTAATTTTTACGTTTCTATTTTTTTTCTGGTCTCTTTTCATTCCCCTTTCCCTTTCTTCTTTTTCTCTCTCTCTCTACTTACATCCTACCCAACCTATGTCCTGCATTGTGATTAGGACATAGTTAACCCTCCCTGTGCCTCCCCACACCAATCTATTCCTATTTTTTACCCACATCTCTCCCTAACCCTAATAATTTCTGGTTTTCCAAATTCTTCTCTGCGGTTCGAAGTCTTTTAACATATAGTTGTTTGATGTCGAATAGATGTATCTGTTGAACTACATTGTATCTGTAGACTATTGACTGTACAAATGCAAACTTTGGTTGATGGTTGCCTTAAGATAGTGTTCTAGCACAAAACTGGTGCTATCTTCATCTCAAATGGGCAGAGTAAGCCGGAAAAACATAAGAAAAATGGCAAATTCGGGTATCTCAATTCCCAATCCTGATAATCAGGGGTTAGAACAGATAATGAATAATCCAGAGGAGAGTTCCCAAACAGCTCTACAAACACTGCTGGCAAACATGATAAATGAAAAGTTTGACAACGTACAAAGGACTCTGTATGAGCGTGATAGGGAGAGAGAGGAGGCATCCCAGAAGTTTATACAGGAATATCATAAGCGTGAGGAAGCTACTCAAAAATTGATACAGGATTTGCGTGAACAACTTGAGAATACTCAAAGAGAAAGGGAGGAATGGCGTGAGCAGGCTGAGAACACTCAAAGAGATCTGCAGGAATCCCACGAACGGGAGGGAGCTAATCAAAGAGTAATACAGGAATTGAGAGACCAGGTAGAGAACACACAAAGATCACTAAAGGCATTCATGGAATCCATTAACAAAGAGCTGAAGGAAGTCAGGGAGACCACAAAGGGAATGCTGAATGGAACCCAACAGAAGGAATGGGAGCCCAAAGAAACCATAACCAATCAACTAAGTGATTTGAGGACAAACACTGAACACCAAATTAAGGAAGTAAAGAAATTCATACAAGACCTAAAACAGAGCTTCAACAAAGAACTTGAAGCCATCAAAGCTGACCAACTAGAAGGAAAAGAGATAAAAAACAAAGTAGAGAGTCTTGACAGCAGGTTAGACCATGCAGAAGATCGAATCTCAGGGATTGAAGACAGCCTAGATATTATAAAGAACATACAACCATCCAAGACAAGTCCAAGAAATATGATAGATCTATCCAACACCTGGAAGACACCATCAGAAGGCCTAATCTAAGGATAATGGGTGTAGAGGAACACCTAGAAACAGAAGTTAATGGTCTAGGAAATCTGTTTAACAGGATCCTAGCAGAGAACTTCCCAAACATGCAAAAAGATAGGCCTGTCCAGATACAAGAAGCCTTTAGAACCCCAAATAGACCAGACCAGAATAGGACATCCCACCGTCACATTATAATCCACACAGAATCAACTCAGAACAAGGAAAAGATCCTTAAAGCTGTCAGAGAGAAAAGGGTAATCACTTATAAAGGGAAACCAATTAGAATCACCTCAGATTTCTCAGCAGAGACAATCAAAGCAAGAAGAGCCTGGAATGATGTATGCCATGCCCTAAAAACAAACAACTATCACCCAAGAATACTGTACCCAGCTAAACTCTCCTTCATAACTGAAGGCCAAATAAAAACCTTCCATAGCAAAGAAAAATTGAAACAATACATCTCCACCAAACCAGCCCTACAAAAGATTCTTAAAGATGTCCTACACATAGAAAACCAACAAGACCGCAATAAAGGCCAAGAAACTGCACCCAAACTGAGAATCCAAGAACCATAGGAAGAACCCAGTTTTCGCATCCCCCAAGAAGGTAGATAACATGGCAGGAACTCCCAAATACCTCTCAGTCCTATCTCTTAATGTTAACGGACTGAACTCTCCAATTAAGCGACACAGACTGTCTAGTTGGATTAAAAAACAAGACCCTTCTATCTGCTGCCTGCAGGAGTCACATCTTGCCCGTAAAAACAAACACATTTTCAATGTTAAAGGCTGGAACAAAATCTACCAAGCAAACGGACCACATAAACAGGCGGGAGTTGCAATCCTAATATCAGATAAAATAGACTTCAAATTAAAATTTGTGAAAAGAGATAAAGAAGGTCACTACATACTAATTAAAGGATCTCTCCTTCAGGAGGATATTACAATTCTAAATATCTATTCGCCAAACAATGGAGCACCCAAATTTATCAAAGAAACACTACTTTCCCTCAAATCCCATATAGATCCAAAGACATTAATAGTTGGGGATTTTAACACACCACTCTCCCCACTAGATAGATCAACTCGGCAAAAACTCAACAGAGAAACCGCAGATCTAAACAGCTGCATAGATCAACTAGACTTAACAGACATTTACCGAACATTTCACCCAGCAGCATCAGAATACACGTTTTTCTCAGCAGCACATGGTACATTTTCTAAAATAGACCACATTTTAGGCCACAAAGCAAACTTGTCTAAATTCAGAAACATTGAAGTTATACCTTGCATTCTCTCTGACCACAAGGGAATAAAGTTAGAACTCAACACCAAAAGCCACCAAAGAAAGTCCGGTATCACATGGAGGCTGAACAACACACTGCTGAATCATGAGTGGGTCATGGAAGAGATTAGAAAGGAAATTCAAATGTTCATGCTATTCAACAAAAATGAACACACAAAATACCAGCTCCTCTGGGACACAGCAAAGGCAGTACTCAGAGGCAAGTTTATAGCTCTGAGCTCCTACATCAACAAATTGGAGAGATCTGAAACTAACAATTTAATTACACATCTAAACCTCCTTGAAAAAGAGCAGCAAGATAAACCCCAATCCAGTAAACGGAAAGAAATAATCAAAATTAAATCAGACTTAAATGAATTAGAATCCAAAAAAACTATAGAAAGAATCAACAAAACAAAGAGTTGGTTCTTCGAAAAACTTAACAAAATTGACAGACCCTTAGCAAATCTTATCAGAAAAAGAAGAGAACACACCCAAATTAATAAACTCAGAGATGAGAATGGAAACATCACCACGGAAACAAGCAAGATTCAGAACATTATAAGGGAATACTTCTCAAAACTTTATGCTAATAAGTTTGAGAACTTGACAGAAATGGACCTCTTCCTAGCAAATATTGACATGCCAAAACTAAACCAAGATGAGGTAAACTATCTTAACAGGCCCATATCAAGCATTGAAATAGAAACAGCAATAAGAGACCTCCCAGCTAAGAAAAGTCCAGGACCAGATGGTTTTACAGTGGAATTTTACAAGGCCTTCAAAGCAGAGCTCACACCAATTCTCCTCCAACTCTTCAATGAAATTGAAAGAGAAAGCTCACTACCGAACACATTCTATGAAGCCATCATAACCCTCATCCCAAAACCAGGCAGGGACTCATCAAAGAAAGAGAACTATAGACCCATTTCTTTGATGAACATTGATGCAAAACTTCTCAACAAAATTTTGGCCAACCGACTTCAACAATTCATCCAAAAAATCATACACCACGATCAAACAGGATTCATTTCAGGGATGCAAAGCTGGTTCAATATACGCAAATCAATTAATATTATTCATCACATCAACAGGAGCAAGAATAAGAACCACATGGTTATCTCAATAGACGCAGAAAAAGCATTCGACAAGATCCAATACCCCTTTATGATGAAGGTTTTGGAAAAATTAGGAATCCATGGAACATTCCTCAATACAATAAAGGCTGTATATGACAAACCTACAGCCAGCATTATACTCAATGGTGAAAAACTAAAGCCATTTCCTCTTAACTCAGGAACAAGACAAGGATGCCCACTCTCTCCACTTCTCTTCAATCTAGTATTAGAATGCCTAGCTACAGCAATAAGACAAGATGCAGACATAAAGGGGATCCAAATAGGAAAAGAAGAAATAAAACTCTCCCTCTTTGCAGATGACATGATCTTGTATTTAAAGAATCCCATAGACTCCACTCCCAAATTACTCAAGCTGATTCAAAACTTTGGCAAAGTAGCAGGTTATAAAATTAACCCCCAAAAATCAATGGCTTTTCTGTATGCCAACAATGAGAAAAGTGTGGCTGAAATTAGGAAAGCAACTCCATTTGTAATAGCCCCACAAAAAATAAAATACCTAGGAATTAACTTAACTAAAGAAGTGAAGGACCTCTATGATGAAAACTTTAAAATCTTGAAAAAGGAAATCAACACAGAACTTAAAAAATGGCAAAACCTCCCATGCTCCTGGATTGGAAAGATTAACATCATGAAAATGGCAATACTTCCCAAGGCTATCTACAAATTCAACGCAATACCTATCAAAATTCCACCCTCATTCTTCAAGGAAATAGAAGAGGCAATCCAAAAATTCATATGGAACAATAAAAGACCCCGAATAGCAAAAACGCTCCTCAACGGAAAGAACACTGCTGGAGGAATATCAATACCAAATTTCAAACTCTACTATAAAGCCATAGTAATCAAAACAGCTTGGTATTGGCATAAGAACAGACCTCAGGACCAATGGAGTAGAATTGAAAACCCAGAAATGAACCTACAGACCTATAGCCATCTAATCTTCGATAAGGGAGCTAAAACAATAGAATGGAAGACAGACAGCCTCTTCAGTAAATGGTGCTGGCAAAACTGGTTAACTACATGTAGAAAACTAAAGCTAGATCCTTATATATCACCCTGCACCAGAATCAACTCCAAATGGATCAAAGACCTTGAACTCAAAGCAGACACTCTGAAAACATTACAGGATGGAATAGGAGAAACCCTGGGTCTCCTTGGCTCAGGCCGAAATTTTCTGAATAGAGACCCGGAAACACAACAAATCAAAGAAAGGCTGGACAAATGGGATTGTATAAGGTTGCAGAGCTTCTGCAGGGCAAATGACATAGCTAGCAAGATCAATAGAAAGCCCACGGACTGGGAGAAGATCTTTACTAGCCATACAACGGACAAGGGTCTCATATCTAAAATATACTTGGAACTCAAAAAATTAAACCACCCAACAACAAATCCTCAAAGAAACAACTGCCCAATAAGTAAGTGGGCGAAAGACTTAAAGAGAAGCTTCTCTGAAGAAGAAAGAAGGATGGCCAATAGACACATGAAGAAATGTTCAACATCCCTAGCCATAAAAGAAATGCAAATCAAAACAACATTGAGATATCACCTCACTCCAGTTAGAACAGCAAAAATCAAGAACTCTAACAACAACAGATGCTGGAGGGGATGTGGACAGAAAGGAACCTTACTTCATTGTTGGTGGGAATGTAAACTTGTTCAACCACTTTGGAAAGCAGTATGGAGGTTCCTCAAAAGACTCCACATAGAGCTCCCCAATGACCCAGCAATCCCACTTTTGGGCATTTACCCAAATGATCACAAACAAGGCCACACTAAAGCTACCAGCACAACTATGTTTATTGCAGCATTATTTACCATAGCTAAGACATGGAACCAACCCAGATGCCCCTCAGTAGATGAATGGATCAAGAAGATGTGGTATATATACACAATGGAATTCTATGCCTCCATCAGAAAGAATGACATTTCCCCATTTGTTAGGAAATGGAAAGGCTTGGAAAAAATTATATTAAGTGAAGTAAGCCAGGCCCAAAGAAACATAGGTCCCATGGTTTCCCTTATTTGCAATATCTAGTATAGGTATGAGTCAAGCGGAAAAAGTCAGATAATGTGATGTTAGGAAAACGAAACCTCAAATATGTATTTTAATGTTTTTGTTTCTTTCATGCATGTGTTTCTAACGCATTTATAAGATTATTTCTTTGTTGCTTTGTATGTCCCTCCCCCACAGTGTAACCCCCGCTTTCACTATATTTGATGTCAGTATAACATGTGGAGGAGATGGGGACAAACAAGTCGTTTAAGGATTCAGGTGGACCTGTTGCAACAATGAGAAGTACAAAAAGTCATGTCAAAACCAGCTTTACAATGTCGGTGGGGGGGGGGGAGGGGGAGTATGATTGGGTGGGAGGGAGGGGGGAGGCTGGGAAGGGAGGTGAAGGGTAAACAAAGGAGGAGGCTGCAATGCTTGGTAAGAAATGTATGCATTATCCTGCCCATGTAATTGTAACCCCTCTGTACAGTATGTTCTCAAATAAAATAAAATAAAATTTTAAAAAAAAAAAAAAAAAAAGAAAAGACAAAAGAAGTCTCCTTGTATGTAAGAGGCTGCATCAGGAGGCAGTCAGTTAGTGGAGTTAGGTTTTATTTATTTATTTTTGTTTTTGCTTTGGCTTTTTGATTTTTTAAAGTATTTTGTCCTCTATCATTGATCTGAAAGCAGAACTTTGAACAACAGAATAACTGGTAGCAAAGACAAATTTGTGATGATTATGGAAATGACAAAAGTATGTTATGAATGGGTAGGAATGTTGGCTCATACCTGCAATCCTAGTTACTCAGGGGCTGAGATCTGAGGATTACAAGTAGAAGCCAGCCCTGGTAAGTCTGTGAAACTCTTATCTCCAACTAACCAGCAAAAAGCTGGAAGTGGAGCTGGGGCTCAAATAATAGAGTATTAGCCTTGAGGGAAAAAGGTAAGGGATAGCACTCAAGTTCTGAATTCAAGCCCCAGTTCTAGCAAAAACAAAAAGCAAGCAAGCAAGCAAGAAAAAGTCATTTCTGTATAAGTATATTCAGATTGGTAAAGAAATCTTTTAAATCATAGAGACTGCTTTTATACTGGTGAAATGTTAGCACGTAAATTCATGTTAAAATAGGAAAAAATTATTTTGAAACCAATACTGGATACAGTATTCTGGGAGCCTCCTCTTGGATTATATGAGAACAAACTTATAAAGATTTAGGCTTAAAATTGAGCTAATTAAACTATAATTCCCTTCTCAGTTCTGGGAATTTGTAAATCCATCAAATGAGAAAGATGCTAGTTGTGGCATTTCAGCATCATAACAGATGCCTCTTGATGGATGGTTGTGAGTTTTTGTTGACTGGGGCATTCTTGGGATCCTTGTCTTTCCTCTCCATGAGGCTTGTTTATAGCCATCCTCAATGTATCTGCTGATGGAGGCCTGATTTGGAATGAAAGAATACCCTGTTTCTTGTTTCAGTGTTTGTCTCTTTTCTCACTGAAATACATCTAATATATGTTTAAAAATGAGTACATTAAAAATGTTGTGCACAAGCAAAGGAGAGACAATAAAGATGGTGCTCAGGGAAACCATTCATTTCTTTCATCTTTCCACAAAAGGTGGACTATGGAAGGAAGTTATACTGGGATCACATTGTTGCTATGGAAACATTCAGGTAATTTCAGGAAAGCAAGAGTTTTCTTGTAAACTGAATATAAACCATCAATTAAGTAGGACGCCTAATCACATTGGGCTACTCAAGATTGATTGTAACTGTGAGATTGGAAATGGCACTCTGTTAGAAAAGAAGCAACACTGTAGCTTAGATTGTTATGGTGCTTTATTTAGTATGATAGTGGATGACAGTATATGAAATACCTTGGAAGTATTTGGAAAAGACAGGAGTAATAACAAAAGAAAAACCATATTTCTAAGCAAAAACTCTATGTATTATATTTTACTGTTATTTTTAGGTCTGAAAGCTATGCAATTATAAATTTTGTGTTTTTTGTGCTGGTACTGGGACTTGAACTCAGGGCTTCAAGTTCAAGTTTTTTTCTCTCATGGCTGGCACTATACCACTTGAAACACACCTCCACTTCTGGTATTTTGCTGGTTAATTGGACATAAGAGTCCCTTTAATTTTCCTTTTTAGGAGGTCTTTAAACTAGGATCCTCAGATCTCAGCTTTCTGAGTACCTAGGATTATAGGCATAAGCCACCAGAATCTGGCTTATAATTTTAAAGAAATTTATTGTTAAAAGAAGAAACATTAAGGCTCCTGGGCACAGGTAGAACATTTCTGAGTAAAGATCCAAAGAGAAAGACTTGCTAAATGGGACTGCATCAAACTAAAACGTTTCTGTATGTATGTCTGCAGCAAAAGACATAGCCAACAAGCTAAAAAGACAGTCTACAGAACGGGAGATTTTTGCTAGCTTCACATCAGACAATGACCAAATATCCAGAATATAGAGATAACTTAAAGAGTTATTATATTAAGTGAAGTAAGCCAGAGCCACAGAAACATAGGTTGCATGTTTTCCCTCATTTGTGGTAGCTAGAATGTGCCTATAAATCTATAAGCAAGCACACTGAATGATTAAAAAGTGCATATACACACTGGGACATGATAAATTAAATATGTCGCTAAACATTCGCACATTGAGGCCATAGGCACAGATCACAAAGGCTCAATAGCTATGTGTATATGATCACATAAAATGATATTTTATGAAATAATTCCAAGATAAGGAAACATGAGATTTTATAAAGTTGCTTTTTTTATTGCTGGTTTCATTTTCTTTTCCTTTTATCTTGTTAATTTATTTGTCTTTGGGAGGATAAGGGGAACACAGAAAAAGGAACAAAGGGTGAACATATACAAAAGTGGTACTCACTAGACAATATATGGAAAATGAACTATAATCTTGTGGGTGGAAATGGAAGGGAAAATGAAGAGTGAGGGAAGTGGAGACATGGTTCAAAAGAATTGTACTCATTACCTGACTCATGTAACTGCAACCTTCTGTATATCACCTCCACAGTAACAATAAAATATTTAAATAAATTAAATCCTCAAAATACCAACAACCTAGTTAATAAATGTACTGATGAGCTAAAGAGAATTTTCTCAGAAGAAGTAAAAATGGCCAATAGACACACGAAGAAATGCTCAACATCTCTGTCCATGAAGGAAATGAAAATCAAAAAAATTGGTGAGATTCCATCTCGCCCCAGTTAGAATGGCCATTACCCTAAAAACCAAACAATCACAGATGCCAGTGAGGATGCAGCCAAAAGGGGACCCTGATACGCTGTTGGTAGGAATATATATTTGTTCAACCACTCTGACAACAATGTGAAGGTTCCTCAAAAAATTAAACATACACTACCCTATAATCTAGCAATTCCACTCCTGGACTTTTACCCAAAAGATTATAAACCAGGATACAGTAAAGTCACTAGTAAGCCATGTTTATTGAAGCACAATTCACCATAGCCAAGGTACAGAATCAGCCCATAAATGAACAAATAGATCAAGAAAATTATATATATACTGGAATTTTAACCAACCCTTAGAAGGAATGCCATCATACATACCACTTGTAAAAAAAATTGAAAGACCTGGAAAAATTGTGTTAAGTGAAGTCAGTCAGAGAAACAAAGGATCCATGTTTTCCCTTCTATGTGAAAGCTACACTTAGCTTGCAAACTCAGAAGGAGTTTGATTGGTATGCAAACGTATATAAATGTATTAACTGAAATATGGTAGATTTATGGGAGATCTCGTATAGTAAAGTTACTTAGATAAAAAGAGAGGGCTGGGAAGGTTGCTCAGTGGTAGAGTGCTTGCCTTGTGTGCATGAGGTCCTGAGTTCAATTCCTCAGCACCACATAAGCAGAAAAAGCTGGAAGTGGCGCTGTGGCTCAAGTGGTAGAGCGCTAGCCTTGAACTGGAGAGCTGAGGGACAGCGCCCAGGCCCAGAGTTCAGGCCCACAACTGGAAGAGAGAGAGGCAGGGGACAGAGACAGAGACAGACAGAGAGACAGAGAGAGACAGTGAGAAAGAGTTAAGGAAGAAAGAAAAAAAGAGCAAAAATAGAAAGTAATCATCCATGCTGACACCTTTACCTTAAAAACCTTCCATTTAAGTAACTCAGTCTGTAGTAATTTATGTCAGTCATGGATAACTAATAAAATTCTTATAATAAGTGCTAAATATAATTGGCATCAAGGTATATGATTCACCTGTTACTAAAGGAGCTGGCTGGTCCCCTGCCTTCTTATCCATGTCACAAAATGAACCCTCAGGTAACTTAGGTGAAAGAGGCCATGGCCTTCTCCACCGAGCATGATAATATTTTTCCTTTGAATTCTCTGCTTATGTCACAAGAGACCTTTGATGGTTTCTTGAGCTTATGGTATTTGCAAGCACTTGCCAACATCAGAAGTGTTGTTTGTTTGTTAACTGGGGAGAAACAATTTTTAAAAAGTAAGCAATGGGATTGAAGTTTGGGAACATAAGATACAATGAACCACTCTTCATATTATTCTCTACATGAAGCAAAAGGTAACACTATTTATACAGTATGTCAGTCATTTTAGTCTTCTACCTTCTGATACTTCTCCCTCTCATTTTGTTTTGGTCCAAGACTCGAATTCAGTCAGTACTTAATATTTTTACTCTACCAACTGAGTCATGGCTCCAACCTCTTCTTCTTTTTCCTTTAAAAAATTTAACATTTCCACTAAACAGATAATCCCTTCCCATTTTAGAGGAGTGGACACTTAACCTGAATCAGTCCTTCCATTAAAAAGAAGTTCTTGTCAGGCTCTGGTAGCTCACGCCTGTAATCCTAGCTACTCAGAAGGCTGAGATCTGAGGATCACAGTTCAAAGCCAGCCTGGGCAATTAACCAGTCAAAATTAACCACTCCCATTAACAACTCAAAACCCAAAAGTGGCTCTGTAGCTCAAAGTGGTAGAGCGTTAACCTTGAGCACAAGAGCTCAAGAACAACACCTAGACCCTGAGTTCAAGCCTACAACCAAAAAAAAGTTGGAGCAAAGACAGTTGGCTAATATCATTTACTTTTTCCCGAGAGAATACTGTCAGTTATATAGTGACTATTAGAGGATTTAAGTCAATCAAGGGCAAATTTTTAAATTTAATTTTATTGTCAAGGTGATGTATAGAGAGGTTACAGTTACAGAGTAAGGTAGTGAGTACATTTCTTGTTGAAAATTGTTACCCTCTCCCTCATTTTTTTCCTACTTTTACTCCCACCCAAAATACCCCTCCCCCAAGTTGTATAGTTCATTTCCAACATATTGTTTTGTGAATATCGCTGTTGTATTGGTTCACCCTTTGTTTTTTGATATTCCTTTTTTCTTCCCCAAATCAAATAATTATATAGACAAGACACAGGGTGCCAAAATAAAAAAACAGTGACAACAGGGGATAAACCAAAGGAAAAAAAGAAAGAAAAAAGAATTTCACACAGTACATTAAAAACAACAACAACAAAGAAAACCCTCTTGTTTCCATATCTTGGAGTTCATTTCGCTTAGCATCATCTTTTATGATCTCGTTTTTTAAAGAACCTCATAGATTCCACTCTCAAGTTACTTGCGCTGATCTGAAATTTTGCCAAAGTAGCAATCCACAAAATTAATTAATCCACAAAAAAATCAGTGGCTTCAAAATAAGAAGAAGGAGACTGAAATCAGGAAAGCAACTCCTTTTGTAATAGCCTCAAAAAAATACCTCGGAATTAACCAAAGAAATGAAGGACCTCTATGATGAACATTTAAAAACCTGAAAAAGGAGATTAAAGCAGATCTAAGGAAAAGGAAAAACCTCCCATGATCCTGGAGTGGGAGGATTAACAACATGAAAATGGCAATACTGCCAAAGGCTCTCTACAAACTCAATGCAATACCCATCAATATCCCAACATCATTCTCTATTGAAATAGGAGAAGCAATCCAAAAATTCATATGGAATAATAAAAGATCATGAACAGCAAAAGCAATCATTAGTAGGAAGAACAGTGCTGGAGGAATATCAATACCAAACTTCAAACTCTATTACAAAGCCCTAGTAATAAAAACAGCTTGTACTGGCACAAGAACAGGCCTGAGGACCAATGGAATGGAACTGAAGACCCAGAAGTGAATCCATAGACCTATGGCCACCTAATCTTCAATAAGGGAGCCAAACAAGTAGATGGAAGAAAGTCAAGGGAAATTTGACCTTGTGGCTCCCAGGAGAACTAGGAACAGCATCTCCAGAGTCCTGACGGCCATTTCTCTCTTACCTTCTTTTTTTTGGGGGGGGGGATCTGGTTGTGGGGCCTGAACTCTGGGCCTGGGCGCTGTCCCTCAACTCTTCAGTTCAAGGCTAGCATTCTACCACTTGAGCCACAGCGCCACTTCTGGCTTTTTTCTTTTTGCTTATGTGGTGCTGAGGAATCGAACCCAGGGCCTCAGGCATGCAAGGCAAGCGAACCCAGGGCCTCAGGCATGCAAGGCAAGCGCTCTACCACTGAGCCACCTTCCCAGCCCCTCCTTACTATAATGTTCACTTCTTACTGTAATGTTGCCATGGGTTTTAAGGACATTCTGCTTTGTGTAGCTTTTGGTTGCTACAAGATTCAACACATTTCTATTGCTTTGCAGAATGTTCTATTCAAAGCTGGCAAGTGCAAAAAGTAGGAGTGATGAGAACTAGTCCCTTAACCCGAGGTGTAGAGTGAATTTTTCCATTTTCCCTAGTTAGCAGAAAAGAAAGCACTCTCCTTCCTTGCATGAAGAGAGCCCTCTGCTGTAATGTGTACACACAATGCAGAACTCTTGGACACATTGTATTGCAGTCTGATTTTGATTTTCTGGTCCTACTCTAGTCAAAGGATAGGCCTACATACAGGCTTATGGAAAGAAAGGAGCTATGATGGGCAGAAATACTCAGAAGGAGACATCTGGCAGGTCTCCTTAAGCTTCTAGGTAAGAGGGAACTCCTATCTTGCTTTGAGACTCATTTTGTTCTATCTAGATTGCGAGGAAACTTTTTTTTTTGTCTGTCCTAGGGAGTGAATTCTGGGCCTGGGTGCTGTCCTTGAACTTTCTTTTCTCAAGACTAGCACTTTACCTCCTGAGCCACAGAACCACTTCCATTTTGGAGATAAGAGTCTCATCTAATTTTCCTGTCCAGTTTGGCTATGATCCTCAGATATCAGCCTCCTAAGTAGCTAGGATTACAGGTGTGAACTGCCAGTGCCTGCCTCAAACAACCTTTAATGGGACTTACAAACTACCTCAGCCTGAATGGAGCAGATTTGGAGAAAGGCTGCAAGTGTCCCTGTAAGAACTTCCGAGGCCACGGGAGTGGGTCAAGTATGTGTCCATTCATGTGTCCACATGAATTCAAGTCTCTATTTGATTTTGCTTTCGGGGCTTTATGGTCTGTTTGTTTATTTATTGTCTTTAAGTAGCTGTACAAAGGAGTTGCCTTTCAACAAAACAGTTTTTGAATACAATACACCTTGGTCAATGTCACTCCTTTGAACAGTCTTATCCCTCTCTTCCCATACCCCTTCCCTCACTTTTCTTAATTTTGTTTCAAAGTTCCAAACTTGTCTTATGTATGCTATGAAAGCCATGAGAAGAGTTCCTCTTCTCTTTCAGTGAAGAGGTCTCCAAGGAGTGGTTATTAGGGTCCTGCAGGGAGACCTCTCCTCTCTTGACAAGATGGCTTGAGATGCTGGGAAAATCCTTACGCTTCCAGCTTAGGAACCATCTATCAATTAACTAGTTAATTTACAAATACTTTTAAGTTCTTGCTATAGTTTAGATACCATGGAGAATGTGAAGAGGCAGAAGACCTGTTAGTTTGCTCTCAGTTAAAACACAGTCTAATTGAAGAGAAAAATCTAAACTTATAGACTAATATCAGGTCCATGATAACAGAAATTCAAGTTGATTCAAGGGTTCTAGAAAGCTCTTTGGGTGACTAGTTCTAGAATCACTGAAACTGTACACATTTAACTTCCAACCTCCAAATATAGTTTGAAAATAAATGTTTTGATTAATCCCTTTCTTTTTTTTGTTGGATTCATTTCTGTTCTGACTCATTAAGAACTGTGATCTCTCTGAGCTTGAAGTCAGTGCCAATGTCACCATTGTCCCGTGGCAATAATGTATTGAATACATCACAGTGACTTCTGAAGTCTACAGGCTCAGTCGAAGAAGGAATGAGAGTAGAGATTTGGGTGGTGATGAGAAAAGTATGAAGTGACATTTTGAGGTGTATTCATAAACAGTTTTGTTAATGGCAACTCCTTTGTACAATTACTTAAAGATAATAAAAAGAAAAAATACAAAAAAATGACATTTTATTTTGTTGAGGGAATAAATGGATAATTTTGTGGTTAATCTCTGATCATTTGTTTTGACTTATGTGTATATTTAAAATATTCTATTTTAAAATATGTGATTCTAATAGCCAAATGGCAGAATGAGCCGAAGTGCCCAACAACAGATGAGTGGAAAGATGTGAAATATGTGTGTATATGTAATTACACTGACATAAAGAAAAATGGCAGGAAAATGGAGGGAAATGGAGGACACTATATTGAGTGAGACAAACCAAATTCAAAGAGTCAGACATATATGTTTTTGCTCATATGTAGAAGTTAGACCTAAAAGACATCTTTTCATGGACAAATATGTGTATATAGTCACTTATATACATCTATAGTATATTATACATAGAACATGAATGCAACTAAGGGACTATTTAGAAGGAGAGGAATGGAAAGGGGAAAATATAATTGGCAACTTTGAAATACAATGGAACTATATAAGCAAACAGCATAAAGAATCTCAGTGAAAGCTCATGATCAATAGGGGGTTGGAGTTGAAGAAAGAAATAGGTTCTATTGTCAAGTGGGTATTAGCAGGAGGGGGTTGGGTTAACAAGGGAGATAGATTCTTTGTACCATATGGTACAGGGGGTATGCCTGTACTATATTTCTGGCCAATCCACATATCTCAGACACCATCAATCCCAATCATGAGAGACCATTTGTAGTATCTATTGTCCTCAGTAACAATGTTACTGGTGGTAATGGGAGAAAGATCTGGCTGAAATGCCAAGAAGATAGAGCCTGTTCAGGTACTAGGATAGGTGTAGGCAACTAATCAGGCCATAACAGTGTCTTGAAATACAGAAAACTCAGCAGCAAGTGTCCTAAGAAACAGAGCTGTCAACAGCATTCACTTTTTAATTTTTTTTTTGGCAGTGGTGGGCCTGAACTCGGCCTGTGCGCTGTCCTTCAGCTCTTCAGCTCAAGGCTAGCACTCTACCCCTTGAGCCACAGCACCACTTCTGGCTTTTTCTGCTTATGTGGTGCTGAGGAATCGAACCCAGGGCCTCATGCATGCGAGGCAAGCACTCTACCACTGAGCCACCTTCCCAGCCCCATGCATTCGCTTTTTATAGACGTGTTTATAGATGTCACAGAAACCTTGGTGACTTGCCAAATAAGGTCAAGGTGGAATGGTGTTGGTGAAAGGCAAACTGTAATAATAGCTTAAGGAATGAATGGTAGTTGCCAAAGAGACAAATATAGGCAAGTTACTTCAGTCTGTGGACCTTTGTACTGAGCACACTACAGAGAAGCTGTGTGAAAGGTCTGCATCTCTGCATTTAGAAATCTAACTCTGCCCTTCTCTAGCTTCTTTTATTCTGTCCTGGTGTCAGCTATATAGCTATCAAATCTTGATCTTCAGTTCTGACCTCTCCTTTAAATGTAGACTAGCATATCCTTCTGCCTATCAAATACCCTGCAGACAACTCAAACGTTATGAATAATTATTTTGTCCTACCGCTTTAACGTGTTAAAGCTCATGTCACGTTCATAATGATGTGGTGATACAGATGCATTTGCTATGTTGTTATTTCCCTAAATTGGATGACTAGTTAGTGGCTTCTAGACTAAGGAACCAAAATACACTCAACATCTCTGTTAGAATTTTGATACATCCTGGGATTTTTCTTTTAAAAAAGCCTTCCATTTGTCCTCTGAGTTTCAGTTTATAATTCCAGCATTCTGAGGAATGGTGCTAGCTCTATGTGTTCAGTGGACCCAAGGATCCGAAGTGAAAAGGCAGAGGGAAGTAGAGTTGAGGTGCAGCCAAAGAGATGCATCCAAATATGATGGAGACCCACCCCTGCTCTTATTTGCTGAGTTTGGTGGCATGAGCCTTGTATTCTGAGGCTCCCAGATGAGGGCTTCTTCTCCTCATCCTCAGGAAGGCATTGTCATTCTACTACCTGTCATCATGAATTCCCATTGAAATAAACATGCTGTTTTTGAGCGTAGGTCTGGACTGATACTCTGACTAGAATTTCCTGCCTCTGTTTCTCTCTTTCACCTGTCCCTTGATTACTTGTGAAGATTTCAGCACCATTATGTGTAGAGTATACACTGGATTTTCACAATCTGAAAACCTGAATTATGGATGTCTGCAAAATTGGAGCAATCCAAACGCTGACGTAGGCACACTAAAAATATGATATAAACTGGGCACCAGTACCTCACAGCTATAACCTAACTACTCAGGCTGAGATCTGAGGATCCCAGGTCAAAGCCAGCCTGGGCAGGAAAGTTAAAGAGACTCTTATCTCTAATTAACCAGCAAAAAAGCCAGAAGTGGAGCTGTGGCCAAAGTGGTATAGTGCCAGCTTTGAGCAAAAATGCTGAGACAGCGTCCAGATGCTGAGTTCAAGCTACAATATTGGCACACACACACACACACACACTGTATAAAATTCCCTTCTTGGTATGTGTATAAGGTATAAATGAAACATAAATGCATTTCCTATCTACACTTGGGCCCTGCCCCCAATATACCTCATTATATGTTAGTATGTCCTCCTCCATTTGGACTTAACAACCTCCATCTTAGGTCCTCAGTCCTTTCTCTGAATTCAGGGGGCCAGACCAGGTCTGGCCACCAATTGTTAACTCCCACCCCCCACACTGAATAGCCTCCAGCTGCAGTAGCAGAATGCCTTCTGCCCAGACCTATCTGCAGCTGTGGCAGCCAGTAAACCCCACCCTGGCTATGTGCTCTCTTTGGCTCTAGCTGCAACTGCAGAATACTCCCTGCCCCTAGCATAAACATGCCCTTTTGTGCCCAGCTTGAAAGGCACAGTCTTGTCAGCTTTATGACAACAAACTGCTTTACGTGTGTTGGTGTCTGCGTGGTCCTCCAAGCTGGAGCTTTCGTTATGTACATGCAAAGACTCCAAAAAGAATAAAAATGCTGAAATCTGAGCACTTCTGGTCCTATGCATTTTGAATAACAGATACTCAGTCTGCATTCTTAACTTGAGTTTATTTAAAGTGTCCTCAAAATTAAACTTAGCTTGTGCATTACTAGAGAGAATATCCCTGAAGTGGTGTCATGTTCTTTGTGCTACAGCTCACCTCATGGCTTGAATTAGATGGAGTCTTCCAGTCTTTCTCACTGTAATTCCTTATTCCCCTTATGACTCACAAATATTAATGAGACTGTGAAGCCATCTTGTTTCTTTACAAACTTTAATTCAGCACCTGTCTGTACTTTATTTCTCTACAAACTTAATTTCAGTATCTTTTAGTACTTCTTGGGTTAACAATGGTGATTTCTAGTTCATCATTCTTTCAACCTTTGTTAGTATTCTACTGAAAGGAAAATACTGTCCACCTGTATATTCATTTATGTGCTTATGACATTAGAAGTTCATGGATTCCTGTTTGTTAGCAATACATTTTTATCATAATTTAATCTAATATTCAAATTCCTAGATTTGGATAGCAAGAATTCCTTTGAGTTGTATTCTATACCTTTTTGACATATATTCACCATCATCATCATCATTACCGTCATCATGATCACCATTGTTATTATCAACTTATTGCATTTAGTATCTTGCATTACACAAAGTTCCAGACTTGGGCTGGAATTATGGCAAAAGTAGTAGAATGCTTGCCTCACAAATATAAGAACCTGACTTCAAACCTCAATATCATCAAATAAATGAATAAATAAATAGCTTCAAACTCATTTTCACTTTCCCTGCTTCGTCATTGAAACCAGTTATTTCCATTTTCACTCATTTGGAAGTGAGTTACAAATGGAGGTTTAAGTGCTAGCTGCACTCATTGAGAGAGTAATCTACTCCTATTCCCTGGTGGACAGACCTTCTGCCACCTCTGAGCCCTGCCTCACAGGGGTCCCTCACCCCCTACTTGGCTTGAGCCAAGTAGGTCTACACCTTCCACATGGCTTCTCCTTACACCTAACTGGACTTTGACACTCAGCCTTGGGCCACTTCCACATCAACTTCTGAAGTGTCTGCCTTCCATTCTGGCTTGGGCTTGATACCTGTGCAGTCACCCTTGTCACATTGTGTGCGTTCTGGCATCCTGTGCTGGGCTAACTCTAACTTGGAGCCTAGATTCTAGTAGCATTGTTCTCAATGGGGGCATGTGTGTGGTGAGGGTATGTGCAGTCCTCAGATAACTAGAAACTCATGCAGATGCATAATCAGCTTCAAACTGTAATCCTTTCTGGAATTTCCTTCATGGATTCCTTTTCTCACTTCAATTGAATTTTTCTGCATGAAAGACTCAAATCATTCTGTCTTGTGTCACCTAAACACCTTGTGCCCATCTCCTCCCCGCCTCCCCCCCTCAGCCCCCCCTTCACCAAGTCCTGGGACTTCATCTATTTCCCACGGAGTGGTCTTGTCTGCTGAGGTTGTCACATGCAGTGTGGGTGTGCATAGAGAAGACAGACACTCTGCTGCTCCAGAGTGAAAAATGCTGTGGATACATAAATTACTAATGGGCACCAAAGGGTGGCACTTCCCTGTCAGAACCTGGTTAAATTAAAAGAACAGAGTATTAATTAGACCAAGGAAAAATAAAATTTAACTGGGACAAACAAGTCCCAGGGAAACTGAGAAACATAGGTACAAGCCCTAGGAATGGGACAAACAGGCCTGGCATTTACTGAAATTTGCAAAGTAAGAATAAGGCCAAACTTGAAAGGTAGGATCACCTTGTAGAAACTCCAGGTTAGTCATTAATGGG
Organism: Dipodomys spectabilis; assembly: GCF_019054845.1. Classification (NCBI taxonomy): domain Eukaryota; kingdom Metazoa; phylum Chordata; class Mammalia; order Rodentia; family Heteromyidae; genus Dipodomys; species Dipodomys spectabilis. Next base: position 4,439,548 of record NW_024870760.1, read on the forward strand.
AAAATTCTAGAGAGAAAGGTTTGAAGTAAATTAGTGAGTTAAACACCAGGTTACTGGACTTGGTAGATAACAGTGAAACTCAGAAAGAGCCAGAAAACCTAGAAAGTGGTTGCTTTTGGGGTGTGATAAGTAAGAAGTTTGGAAAGTGGTTTTTGCTTTGAGGACTTCCTACTTTGCATATAGAGACTCAATTGCTATTTCACCAACTTGCTTCTTTGATGGGAAGATTTGGGATAAGGACTTTGCCTTGTGGCTTATGGCCTTGGTTATTGGAATGACTGGAAATGTAATCACTATTTTGTAATCACTAACAGCTAGCTCTGCTTCTGTAATTTGCTTCTTTGCCAATCACAAAACTGCCACTGGCCACCTGTGAGTGGCGCCCTCCCCCATGGATCTTGCTTTTAAATACCCTGAGCTATTTGACTTTATTGCTGGTTTTCACTGTCTTGG